>NC_143566.1:110356250-111042500 GCF_054136105.1 Typopeltis vanoorti
ACAAATAAAGAAATAATCCATAGTTCATATAAATCACATTCAATCATAATAAACACAAATTCTATAACATACATGCACAGCTTCTTATAATATTATTATATAATATAGTAAATTAAAAGAATAATATTTTTATACAGAGCCTATTTATTGCTATTACATTACTTAAGATTATATTATTAAATAATAATAAACAAAATTCAAGTCAATTATATGAATAACACACTATAAGCAAGAGACAAACAATAAATAATATTTACAAGTTTTACCTTTGACATGGAGAATTATGTTGGATTCTGAAAGAAGTATTAACAATTTTCATTTCTCTTCATTTAGAATCCAACAGTACTAATGTACTATAAGGTTAGTCATTGAAAGTTTTACCACTTGGTTATACTATAAATTAAAGGTGCCAAGAAATTATATTCTTGGTTTAATCCTTTATCTAAGTGTAAGCAAACAAAGTTTGCATGTGAAGTAATTTCACGATTTGGCAACTCGTATATAGAGGCTAATGACTTAACATCCCTTGCCTTAGTGTCCCATAATGCAAAGCATGTATCCTCATGGACATGTATAATGCTATGCCTATAACTAAGTGGAAAAACTTTCAACAGCTATCTCTAATCCTGAGTATTTTAATAATAAGATGTGACGCACTTCAACCTTGGTATCACTTCTGGGTCTGGCTCCCACTGATGAGACCTGAATAAAGGTTAAAACCATTCTGGGTAATGAATCTTCCTATAATGCGTAGCATTATACATGTCATTATACATTATAGCATTATATATGTCCATAAGGATACGTGCTTTGCATTATGGGACACTAAGGCAAGGGATGTGAAGTCATTAGCCTCTATATATATGAGTTGCCAAATCGTGAAATTACTTTATGTGCAAACTTTGTTTGCTTACACTTGCTAAAGGATTAAACCAAGAATATAATTTCTTGGCACCATTAATTTATAAGGTTAGTCTTTTGTGGATGGAAGTCATAAAAAAAAAAAAAAAACTGCCCTTGATAGGATTCATATTTGAATCTGAACAAGTAAGAGGTTAGCTGCTGTTTAAAAGAGGCTACTTTAATTATATTATTTTGAATAATTAGTGGTAATGCTGTTGTTATGGTATTATTATTATTCTTACTCCATGAAAGGATCTCTGTGGAGTTTGTAGACTCATCGTGGGAGGCCATTAAACATTTCACAAGCACTGTCATTCACATGATACCTGTCATATTTTGCTTAGAACTCATTCACCGACAGAGTATCACAACTGACTCTGCCAACCCATTCCACTATTTTGCTATTCTCCAGTCAAAAAAAATCTATTCATCACATCCATGCCAACTATTTTGCTAAGGAATCCATAGTTTTCTCTTTCTCCACTAGTTGAAAGTTTATATAGATAGAGATGACCTGCTAATGCTTCTGCCTGGTATCTCCACTTGGGCCTGGCTCCCACTGAAGAGACCTCAATAAAGGTCGAAACTAGTCTGGGTTGTGGCCCTTCCCTTAATGCATAACATTAGACATATCCGCAAGGAGATGTGTTTTGCATTATGGGAGATACTGAGATAGGAGTGTTGGTAGCTTGCTCCACCTTTGCAAGGAGTTCACTGGTGTTGTACCACCTTACCCCAGTCCTGAAGATACTTTCAGGCACAAACTTTGTTTGCTCACACTTGGATAAAGGATTAAACTAAATTTATTATTCTCCACTAGTTGTTGTATACTGAAAAATTTCCTCTACATTAAACTTATAAAACTCTTTAAATATGTCTCTATCATATCATCACCTGTTTTTTTGCCTATCAACCAATTTCTGTAAGAAGTATTGCATAGACCTACTACCAACTTGTCACTCACCTCTGGATTCTCTCCACCTCTTCCTCACCCTCAAGAAACCAAAGTGACCAGATCTGTGCATAAATGTCTCAGATGGAGCCATATTATCTCTTTATAAGGTATAACTTCTTATCCCTGAATCAGGTATTCTGAGCCTTCCACTTTTGCAATATGCTCTCTGAACTTTAACTCATCATCTGGTGGCACTTCCAAATCCCTAACTTCATTAATAATAAAGTGTCACACTACTAGTTGCATGCTTCCTTCTGGACTCTGTTTTCTCCATCAGCCACCATATTATCCATACTACTAGCATCATATCCATATCCATTTGCTCTGATTTATGCAACAGAGTCCTGTGCGGTATCCTGTCAAATGCCTTTGCAAAGTTCAACAGTATCACCATGTAGCCACAAATGAAGGACTAGTAGTGCATGGGAATGGTCTAATACCTTCACCATCATTCCTAGATCTAATCACTTGATGACTATCTTGGAGCCTCCTTTATGCAATGGAACTATTTCCTTCTCTGTTTCCTCCCTTGGGACCCAACCGGAGCTGAGACTTAAGCAATCTGGCACTGCAGGTTCCTTAGCACATTCTTGTACTAAGCAAGCTGACTTGTAGTACAATTCTTGTACTATCCCATCTAATCTCATAGCTGTACTCACATTAAGGTTTTGTAATATCCTATGCACCTTAATTCGGTTTGTCACATCTGTTACTGCAACAACTCAACTATTTTGTCTACTTCAATCTCCCTTCTTATTTAAAAAGATAGTTATTCTTCATTTCACTTTCTGCATACTGCAACATCTCTTTAGGATTGCCTTTCATTCACTCACCTAATTTCCTCTCATACTCTGATTTTGCAATAATGGTCACCCTTCTAACCTATGCTCTCCAATTCTCATAAGCTTGCTGCACATTTCTTTTTAAATTTCCTCTGCAAACTCTTTTGCGGCTTCTGCTTAATGATGCTACTCATCCATTTACTTCTCACTTGATTTATCCTCCTGACTGCTACTACTTCCTTCAAACACTCCTTGACCATTCCCATGCACTACTAGTCCTTCATTTGTGGTTTCTTTTGCCATAATACCACTTCTTGGGGTACTGCCTCATACACAACTTTCTGATATTTTTCAGAGAGCCAGTCTTCAATGTATCTAACTAGTCTGTTATCTAAGTTGATGTTTGCAAAAGATGTTTTGCAGACATCAACTTATCACATGATTCTAAATTTCCAAATGCCTCTGGAAAGTTCATGAATATCATTGTATTGAATCTCTCTTATCCAACTAATTGTTCACCTTATTAAAAAATGCGAGTAGATTTTTTGAAATAAGACTTGCTCTTTACAAACCCATTCTGATCATCATAGAGAATCCCATAACTCCATTCTGTATTTTATTCCTAACCAACTTCTCCAGTATCCTGACCACAATTACTGATATACAGACTAGTCTGTAACTGGAAACTAGATTTAAAATGTACTCAGAGTTGTTTGTATAACAGTTATAAAAGAAGTTACAAAAAAGTTATAAAAGAAAGCTGTGTTAATCTGAGTACAACTGTACTTAGATTTCTGCTTAAAATATTAACAGTTGTTAGGTATTTTTGTTTAATTTAATTTAAAAAAAAAAGTGATCTCTATCGACTGGATGTGGACGTGCAGAATTTTCAAATATTAGTATTATTATTATTTGACACCTCCAGGAAGTTCAAAGACTCATCGAGGGAGAGTGTGCCAACAGCATCGAATGATTGGCCCCTTCCAACTACTAACCGTGCTCAAACTTCTTAACTGAGCCATTAGTAGCAGAGGCTCTACCAAATGCTTTATAACAAAACAGCTCTAGGTGAAATTATATATATCAAGGAATAATAGTCCCATCAATGAAAGTCTCTAAAAACTTACTGTATGTTGGTACTTTGTATGTCAAGATTAACATAGAAGACAATTATTGAAATTTCCTGTTGAGACTAATTTTAACATAATTCATTCATAATTTACTTATTGAAATGTTATAAAATTTATTTCTCTCAGCAATAAATTTTATATTTATAGTTTTTATTTTTTGCAGATTTTTTTAATAACACCCACTAATAGTCATATTATTCAGCTATTTATGTTGAAATATTTTTATTTTTATCCTAATCATTTGAAATCTGAAATTTTTTTTTTTAAACAGGAAGCAATAAAAGCTGCCTTATTTCCACTGAAAAAAATCTCAGTCAGACTACTGAAGTGCAGCCATCTGAAATTGCCATTATTGAGAATTTGTGCAATGATCATTCTACTGTTAAAATACATTCTACTTTTCCAGAGAATGCTGTTGAGAAATTACCAAATGAACAAGAGGTACTTCCTGATCATAATTTTAATCACTTAAAAGATGCCACTGAATATATTTCTTCCTTGAATCTTGATTCTAATGAAAGAACAGATAATGAAATTTCTGATAAATTGGCTGATGAGCAAGACAAATCAAACTCAGAAGTAATAAATGGGAAACATACCTTGAATTTAGAAATACCTGTTCTTTCAGAAACTCATACCAGTGAGAAAGTTAATATAGTTGCTTTTATAGATACAGATGTTAATCAGCATTTACAAAATATAGATGAAGTGAGCACATCACCTGCTAGTGATTTGAAGGAAAAGAATTTAACTGTATCTATTTTGAATGAAAATAATACTGATGAATCAATTAATATACTTACATTTGCACATACTACAGACATAAATGGAAAATCAGATAATTCCGAGGGTACTTCAATTGAAAAGACAGAAAAAAGTCAAGATATATCCTTGTTGCAAGTACTAGAAAATGGTGATTCATCTGCAAATAGAATGTGCCAATTGCCCATCGAAGAACATCAAAAAAAAGACTCTGTTATCACCTTAAGTGCAACAAATGAAGATAACAGAATTAATGCAGAAGAATCATCGCTTGTACAGCATATAAACATGGGGATATCAGATGAAACCATGGAAGATCTTTCAGGTAAACTTTCTAATGATCTTTCTGATGAACATCATCAGAATATTCCTATAGGTAGTACATTAGAGTCTCTTTTTGCTGCTTCCATCAATCACAGTTGGTATCTCCCCGAGCCAGATGGGTCATTGGCTCTGAGTCAGTATGTCAACATTCCTGAAGAACTTACTGAAGGACAAGTTGAACCAAATAACTCTCAGGAGGGAATCTCGCAAGATGAGGAAACCAAAGAAGAAAGTGTCTCAAATGACACAAATCAATCACTTTCTGAAGTAGGTAAAAATTAATATATGTTGATTTCCTATGTATATATTGAATTTATAGTTGCTTTTTAATTGTTTACAATAAAATAATTATTTTAATTTTTGATTGCAAATAAGATAAAACTGTTAAATTCCATAATTAGCATTAGTAATTTCATTTAAGATCAAGTGACACTTACAAGAATAATTAAGTATAATCTATTACACCAGTGTTTTTGTAAATCTATCTTGCTTGTAGCCAGAATGTCAGAAGATAATATGAATACCATGTCATTTGCTACTGCTAAAAAAAGCACTAATTATTGTAATTTATCTTTTTAAAGTAAAAGAAAAAGCTTTTGACTTTGTAAAATGGGATAAGATGGAAGTAATGGAAAAGATTGGTATAGATTGGAAAGACAGAAGGCTAATTATTTCACTATACATGCGACAAACTGCCATGGTGAGAGACATACCTGGTACAGCAGAACCAGGTATTATTGGACGAGGAGTAAGACAAGGCTGTTCTCTGTCACTAATTTTGTTTAACATGTATTCTGAAGCAATGTTAAAAGCAGCACTGGAGAATTCAGAAGAAGGAATAAAAATTGGAGGTAGACAGATATTTGCAATACAATATGCAGGTGACAAGGCATTATTATCAAATACTGAAACAGGACTACAACATCTGTTGAACAGATTAGTGGAGTCCTGTATTAATTATGGAATGAAAATTAACATATAAAAAAAAACAAAGCTAATGAAAGTAGCAAGGAAAGAGGCAAATATGGACAACATAATAAATGGGGAAAAATTGAATCAAGTAAAGACATTTAAATATCTAGGAAGTGTGATTAGCAGTGATGCAAGATGTAAAAGTGACATAAAAGCAAGAATAGCGATGAGAAGAGATGCCTTTAATAGAAAATGGAATTTATTGCGAAGTAAAATGGACAGAAACCTAAAGAAAAGACTAATAAAATGTTATGTGTGGAGTGTTACCCTCTAGACAGCTGAAACTTGGAAATTGAAGAAAGAAGAAATTAAGATTTTGGAGAACTTTGAGATTTGGAGAAGGATGGAAAAAATCAAATGGACAGATAAAATAACTAATGAAGAGGTCTTAAAATGAGTAGAAGAAGAAAGAAGTCTGTTAAGGAGGATAAAAAGAAGAAAGGGAAACTGGATCGGACATATTCTGAGAGGAAATGGAATCATCAGAGATGCCATCGAAGGAAAAATAGACGGAAAAAGACCCAGAGGAAGAATAAGGAAAACAATGCTAGATGACATGCTGAATGGAGACAGGTATACACAATCTTGAAAGAGAAGGCTCAAAACAGAAGAGAGTTGGAGGAAAGTTTTTGCTACTAAGAGAAGAACCTGCTCAATTGCAGAATACTCAAGAAGAAGAAGAAGTGCACATTGTTGTAGGACAGTTGTAGGTATGAAATGAATTAGAAGTTCAGGTATTGACAAGGTGAGCACGCTGCTTATATAAGGAGAATCATGGAAGATATAGAAGTATTAACAGAAAAATCTGATGAGCTACTAATCTCTCAGCAATACCATATGGCATACAATGAACAGTTTTACTAAAAGAGAAAAGCACATTTCCTAAACATGCAGTTAAACTTTCTCCCTCTTTTTTTGTGAAAGTATGGTGAAAGTGGTGTTTGAAAGGTTATGCACTTCATGAAAAGATTACTTGTTATTATATTGATGATACTGAATTGCAGGAAATTGATGAGGCCAGAACGTTGGGGGGAGATTTGAAGGGCATATTGCAAAATTTGGCAGAATAGCTCAAAAGATTACTTGGATGAAAAATACACTGACAAGTAAAGATAGGGAGGTTATTATCCCTCTTTATATAAGCCTATGATTCAACTGCATCTTGGCTAGTGTTCACAGATTTAGTAACCTGGGTTTCTTGGGGGTGGTAAAGATGATTCAGAGACAAGTGCCAAAACTGGTGACAGCTCTGTGAAATGCTTACTATGATAGAAACTTATAAATTACTAAAGAGATTCTATATAATTAACACAAAAGAAATTTTTTGATGTTGAAATGCAGGGAGAGAACAAGGTCACTCCTGGAAGCTGTGGGATTGTGTAGTTTTAGTAAGAGTGTGCAGACTAATATTTTTGCTTGTAGAGAGAGGAATCAGTGAATGGATTGCCAGCTGTGAGTGCCGCAATGGGGAATGGGTTTTAAGTTGAGATATGATTGGTGCTGTGTGAATAATGGTTAGCATAGTTAGCATGGAAATACCGTCTTGTATAATAATAATAAAAGTGGCCATTTGGCATGTATGCAAAAAATATGGTTTTCCTATTTCTGATAATTGGTGGCTTCATAAAATCGAGACAGTACTGGAAAACGAATAGCAAAAATTCTCTGGGACTTCAGAATGCAAACTGATTCATCATTGGAACACAATAGACTTGACAATTATTGAACATCAACAAGTTTGGATTATTGGCATCATAGTATCCACTGATAACAATATCAACAACAAAGAACTGGAAACAATTACTAAATATCGAGATCTGGCAATCAGTTAGCCAGTTGTGGTTTAAACATGCCAAAATCATCCCATTGTTATTGGTGAACTTGGTGCAATTTCAAAGATATTATCTAACTATTTACAAGAATTAAACATCAGCGAATTGACAACATATGATCTACAAAAATGGCATTACTTGGAACAGTCAATATTTTACGACACTGCCTGACAAACTGTTCTTAGATTCTTTGGTAGATTCTGAATTGTTCTGTATCACCAGTCAAATTGTTGTTTGAATGATATGTTGTTTTGACTGTGTTTTAGTTGTATGAATAAAGTCATAATAATAATAATGAAAGGTAATAAAAATAGAGATAAAGCATTGTGTTAGTAAATACAGTTTGTTCTGGAAAACAAATGATGATTGCTAATTAATAAAGGAACTAAGCAGGTGAATTAATTTTTTTATTCTTTCTTCCCACACATTTCAAGAATGTGTTCATTCCATCTGAATAATTTTTGCAACCATTTCTGATAATAAGTGTGTGGGGGGGTGAAAATGATGCTTTTAGAGCAAAGAGATATATTTAGAAAGTAGATGTGGGAAAACATGGATTGAAAAGTCTTAAAAATATATGTGAAATTAAATTTGTTAAATATAAATAATGTCATCAATGTTTGATTCCATGGACTTTTTTTTTTTTACATATTCATGTTATTCCTTTTGTATACTTTCTATAAAAACACACATATTTGCATTGTTAAGTTTTTAATATCATGAGAGGTTTATATTCATATCAAAATCTTAAACAAAACATTTTTGCCTGACCGAAACTTATTTTTTAGCACTCTAAATAAATATGTCATCTTTTACATGTAAAATTCATTTTCAGTGGATGACATGTCAATGGTTCTTTCTTGAAAGCTTTTTAATATAGCATGATTTATACACATAGTGGAGTCTTTGAAAATGGAACCCTGACAAATTTTATTTTTAAACCAAAACTTGACCATACTAAAAACAGAATAGTGTTATATTTATTGCTAAAAACATAAATGAAATAGAAAATATTTCACATTGGTCTCCATGCCTGTAAACCTATTGCAATATATACTGAAAGAAGTCAATGGACACTGTAGTGTGAGGAACAAACAGTCATGGCACCCACCCTTTAGAATATGTAGGACCTCCTTTTGCTGTGATAACTGCAGCAATCCTTTGGGCATACTTTCCACAAGTGTACAATAGGAATTTTGGACCATTCTTCCTGTAGACATGTAATGAGATAATTGAGTGTTGTGGGACAGATGTCCCTTGATTTCGCCTGACTTTCCACTTCATCCTACAGATGTTCGGTAGTGTTCAGATCAGGACTCTGTGGAGTCCAGTCAAGTGTGGTGACATTCATGTCCACAAACCACGCAGTTACAGCAACAGCCTTATGACTCAGTGCATGTCTTGCTGAAAGAAACAATGATCAGTTCAGTTGAAATGCCACAAAGTAAGAAGCATTTCATTTTCCAAATGTTCAGATACCTCTCTGAGTTCAGTGTTCATGGCACCACAAAGAGAGGTTTAACGCAAAACTAGAAAAAATCAGGACCATCCCATCACACCACCACCTCCGAATTTCATACTTGGGGGTTATGCATTCAGTTAAGAGACATTTACCAGGCATCTGCCACACCCTCTCTCATTCATCTGCTTGGATGTAGCATGATTTGTTGCTCCCTAACACAGCTTTCTAAGCTTCCATGTCCACTGTACACACCCGTTTTTCACCACTGAAGATGACGCTACATGTCGGTTCGGGTAATGTGATTGCATATTGTGATCCTACCATGGAAACCCATGTTGTGAGCCTCATTTCTGAATTGTTTTGTGCAGATTCGTGTTCCAGTCAATGCCCGGACCTCCATATTCAATGTGTAAGCTGATGAATGGCAGTTTTTACATATTATCCTTCATAGCACCTTATGGTCACGTTTGGTGAGTGTGTAGTTAGTCATCAACTGGGGCTACAGCACAGAGAGTTGACTGTAGTCAACTCTCTGTGCTTCCCTCTCAGTATGGTATCACTGATTGTTGACCTGGGATGGCATAATTTGTTGACAATTAGCCAAACAGATAGGCCTGCAACATTGCATCCTATTACAATGCCTCTTTCCAATTCCTGCAGTTCCCTTCTCGCAGCCATTTCACCTGGACGCAGTTGCACTGACTTGGGAGCATCATATTCCTCCCATTTATACCGGCTGCTGCACTTTGCCCGTGGGGGGGGGGGTCCTGTTGATTTCTTTCAAAGCAGTGTAACTTAACTGGATACCAATATAGGAATGGAAATTAGAAGTAAATAGTGTCAAAAAAAAAGCAAGTTGCAATTATCAGTTTGCTTTTAAACAGCCTACATACACAAAATAAGCAAATCATAATTGATTGCAAACTGGTTAGCTCTGAAATTTGTAATTTGATTAGATGAGGAACTTAGTTAATTTAGGTTCCAATAATATAGAGTTCATGGTTCCAAAATTTTCAGAAGCCACACTTCAGGAGGGTATATCTGTTGGACCTCAAATTAGGGAAGTATATATATATATATATATATATATATATATGTAGAAAGTTTTTTACCTTTAATGTATAATCTGCTGTATTATACATTAAGCCGACCTGGCTGGCCCGGTGGTTAGCATATCCGCTTTCCAGCCAACAGGCTGTGGGTTCGAATCCCACGTAGGCATGGATGTTTGTTATGTCTTCTGCCAATATGGACTGGGTCACCATGGGAGCAGTAGACCCAAAACCTCCCACAATGGGAGAGGCCTTCACCCGGTAGTGGGTAGAAAAAATAGGCTAAAATTTATTTTTTATTTTTTTTTTTATTATACATTAAAGATACCAAGAAAACTTGGTTTTTAATCCTTTTCCCAAGTAAGCAAAATAAAGTTTTGTGCATGAAATATATATTCGCAAAACTTTGTTTATCTTACTTGGGAAAAGGATTAAAAACAAAGTATAAAATTTCTTGGTATCTTTCACACACACACACACACACACACACACACACATACACACATATATCAGGGGTAAATTCTCCATGCTTGCTGTGCAAGCTCATTAATTGAGAAAGAAGTAATATTTATTTGTTAATAAATGCATGCATTTATAAGCATTCCATTTAGGCTTTTATTTTTGTAGACAGAAGATGTCTTAAGCTTGCATGGCAATAATTGAGCTTTGCGTTATGTATTGAAGGCTGATGCTTGCTCGTCTAGTCGGTTGTAGGAGTTTCCAGGTCCTCGTGCTCATGAAATCACAGCAGCACTGTGATTTCATGTGCACACATAGCCATTTCATGTTATTTCACTCTGTTGCTTAAACACAGGCCATATGCAGTCAACGTAGCTCTAGCCAGTGAGCTTCAGCCAGCCTTTACAAGTGTGCGTGTTGCTTGGGAAAATTAAGTTACAACCACCTTTTTATGATGATGTTATTGACCAGTTCATAAAGAAAAACCGTAGGGTAGAATTTGTGTTCAAGTAGCTAAATTGAAAAAGATACAACATTTATTCTATAAATGATATTCTATTTGTATGATTAAATGTACATAAATTTCTAAATATATAGTTTTAAATGATTCATTATTCCACTAATCAGACTTCAATCACACCTCTCACTTCCTGAATGATAACAAGAGCAAGCGTGAATTTCAAGACCAACATTTGCCTCGGTATATTGTGCCAGTTCTTCACATCAAGACAGTAGATCCATGATGTCTTGGGATACATCCAGGCCGACTGCTATTATGCCAAACATTCCTAAAATACATGATCAGCAGCTTCCATTACAGGATCAGAATGTTGCTCAAGAGAAGGAAAATGGGTCAGTTAATTATCCATGGATATCCTCATCAGATTTGCTGTGCGACCAAAAATATCCAAAGACATAATATGAAACTACATGAAAATGACAGACAGGAATATATATTGGATGCGGACATGAAAGCAAAGTTGATGATGATGAGGCAAGAGATGAACTGCATGCGAAATGAGATGAAAAGAATTAAGAGACATACATGGAAGAGTGAAAAAGAGCAGAAGGAAAGATGGCCATGCGAAAGATATATCAAATGATTCGAGAGTGGTTCTCTATGGAGATTCCATTATTAGAGGTGTGGTGAATGAGAAGATGCATAAGGTTTGTTTTCCTGGTGGTAGAATGGAGAGAGTGATTGAAATGTTGGACATGAGGAATAAGAGAGCACAAGAGTTGGTGGTTGTAGTAGGAGTGAGGAGAATGGAATGCATTTTGTGAATGTGTGGGAGGAATTTGAGGGACGGATGGAATTGTATAAAGAAGATGGGCTGCATTTAAATGGTTTTGGTGTGAATCGGCTGGAGGGATTGTTACTGGCAGAAGTAATGACTGCAATGAATATATCTGAGGTGGTGCAAAGTGATATGAAAGAGCAAAAAAGTAGGGTAGGGAGAGGTATTTGTTCACTTGCAAATGGGGAGGTGAACATTATGAATGAAGTAAATGAGAGAGTGGAGGTACAACACAAACCGGGAAACGGGGGGGGGGGGGGAACTTTATGAAAATGCCAGTGCTGAATTCAGAGGTGAATGTGTAAGTGGACAAACACAGATTGATATGGCCTGGGATGGGTGGGAAGAGTTTAGGTGTGAGGAAAGTTGTAGAATGGGTGGTAATATAGAGGAAGTGACTGGGGAGGGTATTGAAGAGTCACATCGTAGGAGTGACGTTCATAGGACTTGTAGAAGCAGCAATGATTTCTTATGTTTATTCACTAATGCTAGAAATATTAGAAATAAGGGGAACGAAATTGTTGCTTTACTCGAGTCTGTTCGCCCAAAAATTGTTGGTATAAGTGAGACGTGGTTAGATGACGATGACATCCTTACAGGAATAGAGATGAACGGATATGATATTTTTCGTGAAGATAGACAGGGAAGAAAGGGAGGAGGAGTACTGTTAATGGTAGCAGATGAGTTGTGCCCATCTAAGGTGAAATTGCAAGGTGCAAATAGTGGTCACAGTTTTGAGGCGGTATGGTGTAAGGTAAAAGTAAACAGGATGAAATATTTAGTTGGGTTGTTGCTATAGACCTGGTAATATGGAGGGTAATGAGAAGGAAATGTATAGGCAAATTGGCCTAGCTAGCAAGAAATGAGTTATAATTATGGGCGACTTTAATTATGGTGATATAGACTGGAAGCAAGAGACTGCATCTATGGGTAAAGAAAATGAATTTTTGGAGTTTTTGAAAGATAATTACCTTAGGCAGCATGTAACGGAGGGTACACTAGGATCAAGAGTATTGGATTTGATCATCTCATCAGATGATGTTATTATAAATGAGGTGTCAAATCTTCCACCAGTTGGTGAGAGTGACCACGAGGTGATCACGTGCAGGGTGACCAGTCATTCGAGGACGTCTGTTAGAAAGGGATATATGTGGAATTATAAGACTGGTAATTACGAAAAGTTCCGGAAACAGCTTGCGATAATAAATTGGAAAGAGGAACTGGATGGAAAGGATATCAATGCTGCTTGGGCCATACTCAAGAACTATTTGGTGGAGGCAATATCAGAGTGTATTGAGTATTTATAACAACCAGTTACTTGATAAGGGTAGCAAGAATGCAGTATGAGCAGCAGTTAGCTAAAGCGGCCAAAAAAAATCCTAAGGAGTTTTTTTGATATGTCGCCAGTAGAAGAAAGAATGATTATGGTAGGATGGGATTGATTGGTGAAAATGGAGGAATGATAACTACTGCAGAGGATATAGTTGAGATATTTAGTGAGCAATTTCTAAAGGTATTTCATTCTTGTGAATGTGGCATCATGCAGAACTTGAAAGCAGTGAGAAAGGAGGAGGAGGAACTTTTAGTAAGTGAACAGGGGGTATATGAGGAATTGAATAGACTTGATGTAAATAAGGCTGTGGGACGTGATGCTATTTCACCACGTGTCTTGAGGGAATGTGCCAGAGAGTTAACAACAGCTTTGAGAGACTCATATCTTTTCAACATGAGTCTCTCACTGGTGAAGTTCCAAAAGAGTGGAAAGAGGTAAAATTGTTCCAATTCATAAGGGAGGTGATAAGAGTAAGGCTTTGAATTATAGACCAGTCTGTGTTTCTGGAGTTGTGGTCAAGGTATTAGAGAAGTTAGTTAGGAATAAGATTCACAATTGGGTTGACAACAGAAAAATACTCTTTGGCGTCCAGCATGGATTTACTAAAGGAAGATCGTGCTTTAGCAACCTGCTTACTTTTTATAATAAAGTGACAAATACGTTGGATAAGGGTGTTGCATATACAGTGGTATATTTAGATTTTGCAAAGGCATTTGATAAATTGCTACATGACAAGCTGGTAATTAAATTGGAACGGATGGGGCTGAACAGTAGATTGGTTTGCTGGATTGGAGATTGGCTGTCTGATAGGTATCAGCGAGTTGTCTATGAAGGAGTGATATCCCAGAAGAGGAAAGTTACTAGTGGTGTATCTCAAGGGTCTGTTTTGGGTCCATTGCCGTTTAATTTGTATGTAAATGATATCTGGAGAGGTCTGAATGGTGATGTGCAGTTGTTTGCAGATGATGCAAAGTTGGGGAGAGCTGTCAGGAGTAGTGTGGATGCTGTAGCTTTGCAAGAGGACTTGAATATACTGGCTGAATGGGTAAATAAGTGGGGATGTCAATTCAATGTTTCAAAGTGTAAGGTTTGAAATTTGGGAAGCAGAGATGGGATGTAAAGTACACAATCGGTGCAAATATCTTGGAAGAGGTAGAGGAAATGAGAGATCTGGGAGTAATTGTAGATAAGGACCTAAAATTTCGGGGACATGTTATTAAAATAGTGAAGACAACACAGCAGGTAATGGGAATGATGCGGAGGACATTAACTTGTAGAAGTAAGGATGTTATGGTTCCTTTGTATAAGGCTTTGATCAGGCCACATGGATTACTGTGCACAGATCTGGTCACCTGGTTTTCAAAAAGATGAAATTGCATTGGAAAAAGTTCAGAGGTGATTGACTAAGGTGGTTTCTGGTCTCTGGAATGTAGAGTATGAAGACAGATTGACAAAATGCAATTTGCAGAAATTGGTGGATTGAAGGAGGAGGGGGGGGGGACATATTGAGACATATAATCCACATTGCCTTGATTAACTATTATTCTACCTAATTGCGCATCATCAGCAAACAACTGTATATTTCCTTTCAGATTATTTCCTATATCATTTATATGCAAATTAAACAGCAATGATCCCAGCACTGAACCTTGTTGCACACCACTAGTCACCTGTTTTTGCCTTATTTCTGCCCCTCCATATACCACTTTTTGATGTCTGTCCAACAGCCACCCTCTTATCCACTTAACCAGTTATCCATTTAGTTCACATTTGATTTACTCTCCTGACTCTAGGTATGCAGTCTGCCATTACCTCCCTCAAACACTCCTTTACCACTTCTCATGCACTATCAACATCCAGCCCCTGCAGTTTTACATGCCATGGCACCGATCTAAACAATCTCCTAAGCTTGTCATACTTACCAGCCCTGTATTTCCACATATACTCTGTCAACTGAAAATTCCACATATTTGGCCACCTCCCAGTCAAGACCATATTATTACTCTCACCAATTGGTGGCAACGTGGTCATATTCATTATAGACAAATTCTCAGATGCAATTACTAGATCAAGTGCCCTCGAACCCCTAGTATATTCCATTACATGCTGTCTCAGGTAATTATCTCTTCGTAACTAAATAAAATCCATTTCCTTCCAATCTATGTTCCCATTGTTGAAATCCCCCATAATAATTACCTGTCCTCCACTCATTGAGTCTATTTGTCAATGCATACTATATCTGTTATCTTTTCCATCTCCTGGTCTATAGCAGCGTCCAACTGTTTATTTTGTTCTGCTGGCCTCAATCTCACACCAGATAGCCTCAAATGTGCTATTTTCACTGGCCTGCAGTTGAACTTCTGTTCTCTTTGGTTGCAATTCATCAGCTATCATAAATAACACTCCTCCCCCATTCTTTTCTCTCTATTCTCCCTGAACACACTACTACATCCTTCACATTTTATCCCACTAACTATATCATCTTCTATTAGCCATGTCTCGCTAATGCCAATAACCTTTGGACAGGATGAGCCAACGAATGCCAAAAACTCCTCCTCTTGTTCTGAATGCTCCTGGCATTAGTATATATAAAGTGCAGAAGCACTCTTAGGCCCACTGCTTTCCTGACACTTTATACTAACTATCCCATTCTGGTTTGTTACCAGTAGTACTAACTTAGGCATATTATACACATTCTTACACTCAGCTGTCTCACTGATGTCTGCATATCTACTCAACAGCTCCCCCCTCTCCAAAAAAAGCTTTAGTTTCCCTGATACTGCACATCTATTTTCACTTTATTCAACAACACTTTTTCCAGTCTCTGAACACCAAATCCATTCAAATGCAAACCATCCTTCTTGTATAGGTCCTTTTACCTGTTAAACTCACTTCACACCAGCAAACACATGCATGCACGCGCACACACACACATCAGTCCTATGCATCAAGTCATCAAATTTATGCCTAAAACATTTCACTTCAGTATACTGTACTTGAGTTACTTAACTAACCTTCAATTGTTGGAAGTTTTTTCACTTGGTTGTTGTGAAGTCTTAATTTCCTCACACGTGTTACCCCAGTCCTGAAAATACTTCTGGTGCAAACTTTGTTTGCTTACACTTGAATAAAGGAATTAAACCAGTATGTAACTTCTTGGTATCTTTAATGTTTAGTATAGCCAAAAAAAGAAAAGTATCATCGTTGGGTCTGGCTCCCACTGAAGAGACCTCACTAAAGGTCGAAACCGGTTTGGGTAGTGACTCTTCCCATAATGCATAGCATTATACATGTCTGCAAGGAGATATGCTTTGCATTATGGGATACTAAAGCAAGTGATGTGAAGTCTTAGTTTCCTTATATGAGTTGCCCCAGTCCTGAAAATACTTCAGGCACAAACTTTGTTTGCTTATACTTGGATAAAAGATTAAACCAAGTATATATAACCTTCAATAATTGGACTGTTTTCTTTTCACATAGCTGTGTTAGATCCTGAATGGAGTATTTTCTAAGAAGTTGTTCATTCAGAATCTAACATGAAAATTCTAACTAATTTAAAATAATACCTGCACACCAGCAGAAAGTAATTAGACCTTGTTTGTTATATAAGAGAATGCATATTAATATGTGAATTGTATTAGAAATATTTGTAGTCAAAAACAGAAAACTAAACTAGAGAATTGTGTACAAATTAATGATTCCTTGTAAAAGAAATATTAAGTTAAATTTGTGTCCTATTAAGCTGTCTCAAATAATGTAAGTCAACAGACAGGTCATGAGTAACAGTGCAAAGGTCGCATCTGAAACGCACGTATCGGTTGTAACGCCGGAGGCTACAGCATACGCGGAAAATAAAGTCAATGCGCTTTCCTCGAAGACAGCACCTAACAGCAATAGGGAGAGTAGGGATCATCTTAAGGGCATTAAAACTAAGGGCCGTGCGAAAAAAAAGGATACAGCAAAAAAGAGGGCACTACAACATAGAATATAAGGCAATGTACTCCATATTGCAAGGTTTTTTGTTCCGGATTTCATCTCGAGGATTCTTGACTGGTGGTCAGAGAAAGGATGAGTCAGGGTTCTATGATGTCGGACAGCGGGCCGTTTTTCCTGATTATGCTGAACAAGATTCCACGCTGAGCCGTACGCGAATCATCAGCTTATGCAGAAATTGTGCCAGCCACTGGATGTCCCATCGGAAAGGAGCAGAGATAGCCCTCAGTTACGGAAGAAAATAGTTCAAGTCTGGCAGCAGTAGAAAGAACGACGTAGCCAAAAGCCAGGCGCTGAGATTACTGATCAAAGGATGACCAGAACAACACGTGGTAGTTAATAGACCTTCGGAAAGAACTGGGTAACGTAGAGGTCTTTGTTATATGTTGCAGAAGTGATAGAAGATTGAAATTTATGTTTGATTAAGTAATGTGGACAATCCTTTCGAGAACTTGGATAAGATTTTGTATTTGAGACAGCAAACTATGTTGGACAAGGAATTGTCAGGAACGAATCTAATTGTATGTGACTGAAGTAATAAGTGTAATTTGTTTAGTAGATAACTTTAACTGAGAAAGCAACAAGTTGTATAGTATGTACTCTATGAATAGCATGCATGAGAGAATCTTAATTTAGTGTAACATTGTCATTGCTTTCTATTGTTCTCTGTGATTAACAATTTGATCTGTCTAGATGAACTTAATTAATTTAGAATTGTTTAATTATCTTAGCATGAGATTTTACTTAGTAAGAGATTTAGTAGTTTTGGTAATTTGATTCAATTTAGTTGTAATTGTCATTTAGTTCCAATAAACGTTTTATTGCATATGCCTGAGTCATGCCTGAATTCGAGATATCAAATTACCACTTATAAAATTAGAACCATAGTGGGAAAAAGTTTAGATATATATGTTTAAGTAATAGATCATTGGTCACGACTGCAAAGTACCGATATCTATTTAAGTGTGTGTTAGAGTGTATGCCAGTGATAGGAATATTTCTCTGAACTTGAATAAAATTCCTGTTATAGGATACTGGCTGGCGCAGCATAAATATAAATTTGCCAGTATCTGAAAAGGAAATATCCCTAGGTAGAATCTAGTTAGGCTACACACAAGAAAAGATAATAGACGTTAATGAAATATATTAATTAATATATTTCTTTATTTAATATATTTTACGTTAATGAAATATATTAAATAAAGAAATTATAGATAGATAGAGAAAATAACAATAAATATAACAATGGTGCAGCTGGTAGGATTTTAAGTGAATAAGGTTTTGAATAAGATAGGATATAATCAAGTAAACGAAGTAAGTATAAATCAATAAAAATAAATATAACAGCTGAAGATGTCAGTTGTAAGGAAATATAAATTATTTGGTAGCAAGTGGTAAAATCCTATATTGTTGTGGCAAAATGTTCATCTTGGCCAGTTAAACTACCTGGTTATTGCAAAATCAGTAAGCAGTAAAATTAGATGTCATTTTAGTTCAACAGTGATCATGGAAGCATCTGTAGAAGAGATAAAATTTTTTATGAAAAGAAATAATTTTATATTTAAGTAAGACATACATATAAGTTTGCAACATTTAGGTAATAGGGAATTCACTATGCCTTATTTAGCTTGCTGACTCTGTTGGGAACTTACCCTCTTTCGTATTGAAAATCAGTACCCTGACAATATCCACAGTGTTTTGTCAGACCACGCATTTTTATATGCTTAATGTGGATCCCGCCCCATGAAAGGTAATACACCTGTCATATATTTTGTTCTGCAGTTTAACTAAGGATTAAATAATTTGGAAATTCTAAAGTACCAAGTACTGGAATTCAAATCCATGACTTGTCTTTAGAGAGGGGAAGCACTCAGCCAACTTGGCTGTTATTGATGTTTTCTCTTGTGTAGGCATTGTTCTTTCATATTCAGGTTGCCATTTTTCAGTTTTTCATTTTCTATAAACTATAATCATTTCATATCATTTTTATGATAGAAAAAACAGATAAAGTGAGAAGAATATTTGATGATTCACAGATTCATCAAATATTCTTCACACACACACACATTAGAGTGTGAGCAAGAGAGAGAGATAGAGATGCAACAGGAAATGAGAATGTTATAGAGTATTAGACTCAAGTAAACATAACACAAATGTTATTGTAGTTTCTACAACAATATCAGAAGAGAAGAGTCAATCAACTTATGCAGGCATTTTTTAAGATCATCTTATCCAAAAACTTAGTGTTTTTATAATATGATATGATAGAGACCTACAAGTTGGTAAGGGGTTGTTATAAGATCAATGGTGGAGAAGTTCTACAGAGAATAGTGGGAGATCAGGGGAGAACCAGAGGTCATCCCTGGAAACTATAAAGAGGGTGTGAGTAGGGGAGTGAGAGGCAGGTTTTTTTCGTGCAGAGTTGTGAATTTGGAATGCCTTGCCTGAGAGTGTGGTGTCTGCATGGAGTTTGAGTGTGTTTAAGGCTCGGTATGATGAGATGTGTGTGTGATAAAAGGACCTCCCAGATGAGTCTTTGACTCCATGAGGTCTTGGGGTTATAATAATAATAATAATAATATAATACAGAGAGATAATAATTAACCTAACTAACCTAACCTATTTAATTGCCATTCATTGCTAGTGATTAAAATTATGGTATTTAGTTATTTATGATAAATTTTGTGAATACCAAGCTATCCTCAAATATGTCTTAGCATTTTTTATAATTATAAATGAACCATAGTATATTTTCTTTTAATATTTATTTAAAAAGATCTGATATTAAATAAACCATTAATTTTTCCAGCAACTACAAAATCACAACCAGAAGCAACACTCAGGATTGCAAACTATTATTTCATTAAATTATAAACCATTGTCAGTAGAGGTGTACTCAAAAATTAGAGAGACCTTTGGACAGACAGAGTGTGAAGTATGTGGCCGCCTCTTTCACAGTTGTATTGACTTAGAACCTCATCTGTTGACACATGCTGAAAATAAGCCGTATGTGTGTCCGAATTGTCCATATAGTGCAGCTACAAAGGTTAGCATTTATGAAATCACTTCTTTTCTGATTTTAGAATCTAAAAGAAAAATTATGTTAGCAATAGATCATCAAAATTAATAAAATGAATGTTGAACTATATATATATATATATATATATATATATATATATATATATATGTTTAAACATATAAATGCATTTTTTTATTGGCAGTTGGTTATAGCATAAATTAAAGATACCATGAAATTATATTCTTGGTTTAATCCTTTATCCAAGTGTAAGCAAATAAAGTTTGCACTTGAAATATAATCAGGACAGAGCAACTCGTATATAGAAGCTAATGTTTGCTTGCCTTAGTATCCCATAATGCAAAGCACATATCCATATAGACATGTATAATGCTATGCATTATGGGAAGGATACCCAGACCAGTTTTGACCTTTTTTGAGGTCTCATTCAGTGGGTGCCAGACCCAGAAGTAATACCAAGGTTGAAGTAATGCCGAAGTCATATTTCCATACTAAGGAAGTCATTAGCTTCTATATGCAAGTTTCTCAGTCCTGAAATTACTTCAGGCATAAACTTTGGATTAAACCAGTAATATAATTTCTTTGTGTCTTTTTTATATAAATGTATGTTTCTAACGTGTCTACTATTTTGACTGTTTTGTTTGACTCATATAAACACAGAAGCATTTGTGAGATACATGATGATACATCTGGTTTGTCTACTGTTTCAAGTTTAAGTGAACATCAAGACTTCACAGTTAAGTGTGATCAGTCTCATAGGAAGCATTCCTTCTATACACAACCATACCCAAATCTAACTGATAGAAGCATGTGGAGTAAATTGTGCTGTACAGCTTTTTCTAGGACAAAGGAACTGACATTTTTAAATGACTGGAATATATTTATACTTTTGAAATTGTAACCAATTTGTATTGCTTATCTTGCAGCATTCCAATATGGTCTGGGGTCTTTTATGGAATAGAAAGTATGGGGAGATTGAGAATGATATGTTATTTAGCAACAGATTAAGTGAGTGTGTGCATGGAATGAAAGAATGTGAGAGAAGAACAGGAAAAGAAACAAACAGCAGTGAGTGTATAGGGTGTGAAGATTAAAAAGAGAAAAGATATATTGCTATAGGGAATTCTATAATTAGGAATGTGAAAGATGATTGCATTAAAGCATGTTATCCAGGGGTCTAAGATTAGGGATATAACTGAGACTGTGAAGAGCAGAGGGATAGAGGGGGAGTGAGACTATTGTAGGTGGAAACTAATGATCTAGGTAGTGAAAGATTTTCGTTTTATAAATGTCTGGAATGAGTTTGATAAAAGAAAAAGTAATTTTTTAAGACTAATGTTTGCACTCAAATGGATTGGGTGCATGGCATTTAGAACATTTATTGATAAAGGATAGAGTAAATGGTCAAAATCAGGGAAATGGGATTTGCAAATAGTCGGCTGTTAACAGTATTAAGGTCAATAACTCTCTGAATGTGGGATATTCAATGTTATCAGAAAGTAAATTGTGCACTGAGTGGACTAATTCACACAATGGGAGATTGTGGGAGTTTTGCAGTTTGTACATACTAATGCCAGAAGCATTCAGAATAAGTGTGAAAGAGAGATTTTAACTATGGGAACATAGATTAGGAGAAGGAATGTCACAAAGGAATAAGGAAATGGGGTTTATACATTTGTTAAGAGATAATTACCTCAGACAGCATGTATTGATAAGGGGATAAAAGATTCAAGAGTGTTGGATCTGGTTATAGCATCGGAGAACATATCAATGAGAATGATATAGTCATAGCAATAGAATATAAGGGATACACTATTTTTGGGGAGGACAGTGGGGGAGAGAATGGGGGAAGAGGTTTTGCTAATGATAGCTGAAGAATTGAAGCCAAAAAAAGTAGGAGTGCCTCAAGAGGACAGCATGTAGAGGGAAGTTCATTTGAGGCTATTTGGTGTGAGATAGAGTTCAGCAGAATGAGATATAATTGGTTGCTTCTATAATATAGGGGGATATAAGGGAGAATGTAGATGGTATGCATTGGCAAATTTATATGATGGTTTCAGGTCAAGTAATTATTATGGGGGATTTTAACTATGGAGATATAGATTGGGAGAAGAAATGGTCACAAGGAAGGAAGGAAATGGAATTTATACAGTTGTTAAGAAATAATTACCTGGGACATCAGGTATTGGAAGGGATAAGAGGTCTGAGAGTGTTAGATCTGGTCATAGCATTGGAGAACATATCAATAACCATTTACCAAACTGTCTCCACTTGGGGAAAGTGATCATGTGATCTTGACCTAAAAGATTGTCTGGCGTGTAGAATTTTCTGTTAATTAGTATATGTGGAATTAAAAAACTGGTGATTATGACAAACTGAAAAGTCAGCTTTCAGCAGTACCATGGCATGAAAATTTGGATGGGAGAGATGTTGATGGTTGTAAAGGGGTGTTTAAGGAAAGCAGTATCAGACTGTATACCCAGAGTCAGGAGGATAGATCAAGTAGGATTAAGATGGATGAATAATATTATTAAGCAGGAGTTGCAGATAAAGAAAACGTTGTGGAGAGAGTAGAAAGAAAAAGATGATCAGCATCTTTACTACAAATAGTTGAAAAATCATGGGAATATAAAAAAGATCTGTATCTAAGTTTTGTAGATCTGGAAAAAGCATATGACAAGGTGCCAAGAGAGAAGTTATTCAATACGCTACAGTTATATGGTGTCAATGGGACATTATATCAAGCAATACTTAGTCTTTATTTGAGTTGTAAGTCAGCAGTTGGAATTGAATGAAGTACAGGAAGGTGGTTTAATGTTAAATCTGGCGTCAGACAAGGATGTACGTTATCCCCTCTGTTATTCATTATCTATATGGATCACATTATGAAGGAAAGTGGTATTAAACCTGATATCAAAATTGGAGATGTTAATCTCAGCTCTTTGCTTTATGCAGATGATGTTATACTTCTAAATAAATCCAGTACAAGTCTGCAAGATTCCCTGACTAAATTGAATAACTGTTGTAATAGATATGGTATGAAGGTCAGCAATAACAAGACAATGAAAATAAGCAGGAGCATTGAAAATATCAACTGCATTGTGAATGGAGAACCTGTAGAACAATTAAAACATTTCAACTACTTAGGCACGATTTTTAGTGAAGATGGTAAATTAAATATGGAAATAGACAACAGAATCAACAAAGCTCGTATAGTAGGAAGTCAACTGAATAAATTTATATGGAATAAAGAGAAATTAGTCAAAACACTAAATTAGCTGTATGCAGGACAGGGTTCAAATCCGTTTTAACTTATATGGATCTGAGAGCTGGGTTAGAAGTAAAGCACTTGACCAAAGACTAGAGACCGCAGATATGAGAGTCCTGAGAAAGATTTGGGGCATGAACAGATGGCATCAATTGCAATATCATATTAAAAATGAGGATATTAAGAAAGAACTTAACATTGTTAGCATCCAGGAATGTGTTAGCTGAGCTCATCTCAGGTGGTATAGTCCCTTAAACAGAATGGGAGAGGAAAGATTAGCAAAACAAATGTTCTCAAGAGGTAAAAACCCAAAGGAAGACCAAAATATAGGTGGATTGATACGGTAAAAAGTGCCTTTGAAGATAGAAATATAAGATCTGACAATGTTGAAGCCCTGACAGGTAATAGATTGATTTGGAGAAAAATTGTAGATAGGAAGTAACTATTATGTAAATTTTTCATGTAGTGCTATCATATCCTGTACACCCCTTGAGGCTAAATGTCAGGAATTTGATGATGATGATCAGCATATCCATGAACAGTACTAGGTAGGTACAGGCAAGGAGAATGATGTGTATGGTGAGGAAGGGCAAAGGTAATTATGAAGAAGCTAGTTGATGAGTCCAAAAGAAATCCTACGGATTTCTTTTGCTGTGTGTCAACTAAAAGGAGGAATAACTATGGAAGGATGACCTTAAATAGTGTTGATCGTAGGGAAGTAACAGAAGCAAATCAAATAGTTGACTTACTTAGTGGTCATTTCACAAAGCCATACCTTCTTGGGTGTGATATTTCAATGCCAAATGTGTCACTGAATGATGAGAGACTGGAAATGGAAGAAATAGAGGTGCTTAGTATACTGCAGAACCTTAATGCAAACAGTTCCATATGGTCAGATGGCTTATTGGCCCAGGTGTTATGGGAATGTGCAAAAGAATTAGCACCTTCTCTGACCAAGCTGTTTAATTTAAGCCTCAGCTCTGGTAAGATTCCAATTGTTAAATCTTGAATGAAAGGTTTATTATATTGTAAAATATTTCATTTAGATTTAACAGGTACAAAAATTCCTGGAGAAAATGCTTGTATATAGGTATAAGTGAAACTGTTGACAGAAGTAACAAAATAATCATTTAATTGTAAATTCTCCTATATATTATATTGTTAAGTGTCCTTGTTAAACCGATAAGAGTTGAAATTTAGTGAAAGTTTTGCTAACATGAGAAAGAGATCTAAGTATACAATGAGATAATCGGCTTAAAGGAATGACCTCAGGCAGTCACGTATGCAAGGTCCAAGTTGCGCGCGTGGAGAATGCAACGAGGAGAGAACGGTACCGAGTGCAAGAATTTGAGGTGCCGGCCAGAAAAGAGTGACGTAAGAGGGAGAACAGCTCAGCAAGGATATATAGAGCTTGGCGGCACCAACTCAGGGCTCTTTTTTTGTTCAGGATTCCGGTTCCAGTCATTCCCATAGAAGTTGCATGAGAGTAGTCGAAAAGGACGATGTCCATGTGGCCAGATAGCGACCCAGTGTGGGTATAATCATCGGTACAGTGGAAAGGCCAGCGCAAACCGATCAGCATGCGGAACCATGTGGACCGAACCTGGCACAGCAGCTTTGCCCACATCGGAAAGGGTGATTTGTGATCGTAATCACTAGTTTGTCCTACTGGAAGACAACTGACTGTAAGAGAGGGTAACAAGCCGTGTGAATTTTTTCGAAAGATTGAGAGAAAGGGCAAGAGAGATCCCAATGCTTGGTAATGTAGAAATTTTTCAATTCCTTTGTATGCAAGAAACAGTTAGTATGCAATATTGTGCGGATATGCTCAATGATGGACTTACAAAACTGAACCAGGACTTTAGTATCTAATCAACTAGTAGATTGTCTTAGCTCTGAGTAAGAATTCATGTACAGTGTGGTAATTGAATTGCTAAAGTATGTTATAACCTGATAGTTCTTGAATCTAGAATAAGATAAATGCTTGTGCAAGAATGTTAGTTGAATAGGATCAAGTCAGAAATTTAACTGGTAGTAGATATTGTCTCATATTGTTTATGACTAGGAGTATTAAGGTTATGTCTGGTTAATCATATTCAATGATTAACCAGAGATTCAGTTTTGTTAAGTGATCTTAATATTTGTGTATCGTATTAGAGTAATGAATAAACCTTTCTTTTTCTTATCTAACAAATTGCCTGATCTGTGAACTCATTGCACCACTGGACTTCATAAAAATAGAACCAGTACAAGTTAAACTGTGGGGATAGCTACGATTGCAGTAAGAGTAAAGATATACGAAGTTTTTTTGTAATTGGGAATTTTAATTGCTTGATTATCGAACAGTGTGTAATTTTGAGTATTAACTCCCTGACAAGGAAGATTCTCCTGTCTAAGAATTTGGATGGTGCAGATTTAACAAACTAATTTTTCCATATTCTGACCCGGAGTTAATTCCAGATTTGTATCAAAGAAATTTGGCTCTAGCTGTGGGCAATTTCTTTGTCTACCAAGTTTTTGCACACGTGAGCAATTTAAGTAGTGGCCACAGAGTGGAAAGGGCGAAAGCAAGTGCGAGAAATTATATCAAGTAATAGGGAACTTCACTAAAGATAATAATCATAAGTTTTAACAACAACAAATTATAAACACAACAAACACACACACAAGGTAAGAATATAAAGTAAAAAGAAAAATTTAACACCAATAGAATGAAAAGAGGGGAAAATAATTCCTGTGCAAAAAGGAGGCTCCAAGACAGAAGTAGCAAATTATAGCCAATCAGTATATTAGAAGTAGTGGTTAAAGTTTTGGAGAAGTTGATAAAAATAAGAATTTGGAACTGGGTGGACAGAAATATGATACTTTATAAGGGACAACATGATTTTGTGAGGGGGTGGGTCTTGCCTTAGTAATTTACTTACTTTCTATAATAAAGTAACAGTGGAGTTGGATAAAGGAAGTGTTTACTCAGTGATACTGCTGGACTTCGCAAAGGCATTTGACAAGATTCCACATGGAATTCTGTTGAATAAATTAAAGCAAATGGTAATGGATCTGAAGCTGGTGATTTGGATTAGAGGGTGGCTGATGAAAAGATATCACTGAGTGGTTTATGGAGGAGTTCAGTTCATTATAAGGTGACTTGTGGTTTACCTCAAGACTCAGTACTTGGTCCTCTGCTGTTTAATTTTTATATTAATGATATTGGAAATAATCTGACAGAAAATATTCACTTATTTGCTGATGATGATGCAAAACTGGAGAAGTTCTGGTTTAATGTGGCTAGGTGTAAGGTAATGCACTTTGGGAGGATGAGATCACATACTGTGTACTATGATGGAATTGAACTGCAAGAGGTTGATGAGGAAAGGGGCTTGGGAGGATTATGGACAGAGAATTGAAGTTTAGAGGGCATATATCACAAAGGTGGCCAAATAGTTGTTGAAGAACACACTAATAAGCAGGGATAGGGAAGGTATTGTTCCACTGTATAAGGCATTAATAAAGCCACATCTAGGGAGTGCTGTGGAGGGAGTTGGAGATGATAGAGGTGAAGTGAAGGCGGGAGAAGGGGATATCCTTGAGGTATGGAGTGGTTACTTTGAGGGACTGCTAAATGAAACAAGCAGTGATGACAGCACAGTGATAGAAAACACTGACCAGGCATGCAGTCAGGAATACATATCCATACTTGAAGTAGAAAAAGCCATCAAAGGCTTGAAATGTGGAAAGGCAGCAGGAGTAGATGATATTCGACCAGAAATGCTGAAGTATGGTGGTATAAGAGTCTTACAGTGGCTGCACTGCATAGTTCAGAAAGCCTGGACAGAGGGACGAATTCCCGATGATTGGAGTAGAGCTCTAATAGTACCCATTTATAAAAAGGGAAATAAAACTGAATGTGAGAATTACAGAGGTATTTCCCTACTGAGTGTCCCTGGCAAGATCTATGCAAGTATACTTGAGAAACGGTTGAGAAGAATTGTGGAAGAAAAGCTTGGTGAAGAACAAGCTGGATTCAGGCCAAATAGAGGCTGTCAGGATCAGATCTTCACTTTACGACAAATAGTCGAGAAAGCATGGGAATATAACAAAGATCTGTATTTAAGTTTTGTCGATTTGGAAAAGGCATATGACAAGGTGCCAAGAGAGAAGCTATTCAATACGCTGCAGTTATATGGTGTCAATGGGGCATTATATCAAGCAATACTTAGTCTTTATTTGAGTTGTGAGTCTGCAGTTAGAATTGAAGGAAGTACAGGAAGATGGTTTAATGTTAAATCTGGTGTGAGACAAGGATGTACGTTATCCCCTCTGTTATTCATTATCTATATGGATCACATTATGAAGGAATGTGGTATTAAACCTGATATCAAAATTGGAGATGTTAATGTCAGCTCTTTGCTTTATGCGGATGATGTTATACTTCTAAATAAATCCGCTACAAGTCTTCAAGATTCTCTGACTAAATTGAATAGCTGTTGTAATAGATATGGTATGAAGGTCAGCAATAAAAAGACAAAGACAATGAAAATAGGCAGAATCATTGAAAATGTCAACTGTGTTGTGAATGGAAAACCTGTGGAACAAGTAAAACATTTCAGCTACTTAGGCACAATTTTTACTGAAGATGGTAAACTAAATATAGAAATAGACAACAGAATCAGCAAAGCTGGTATCGTGGGAAGTCAATTGAATAAATTCATATGGAATAAGAAAGAAATTAGTCGGAACACTAAATTAGCTGTATACAAGACTGTGTTCAAACCAATTTTAACTTATGGATCTGAGAGCTGGGTCAGAAGTAAAACACTTGACCAAAGACTAGAGACCGCAGATATGAGAGTCCTGAGAAAGATTAGAGGCGTGAACAGATGGCATCAATGGCAATATCATATTAAAAATGAGGATATTAGGAAAGAACTTGACATTGTCAGCATCCAGGAATGCGTTAGCAGAGCTAATCTCAGATGGTATGGTCACTTAAATAGAATGGGAGAGGAAAGATTAGCAAAACAAGTGTTCTCTGCCAGGTTGGCAGGAAAACGACCCAGAGGAAGACCAAGATATAGGTGGATTGATACGGTACAAAGTGCCTTAGACGATAGAAATATAAGATCTGATAATGTTGGAGTCTTGACAAGTAACAGACTGATTTGGAGGAAAATTGTAGATAGGAAGTTAGTAATGATGTAATTTTTTCATGTAGTACTGTCATATCCTGTACACCCCTTGAGGGTACATGGCAGGAATTTGATGATGATGATGATGATGATGACATCTAGACTATTGCACACAAATCTGGTTACCCCTGATTCCTTGGTGATGAAGTTGACGAGGAAAGGGGGCTTGGGAGGATTGTGGACAGAGAATTGAAAAGATATCACTGAGTGATTTATGGAGGAGTTGAGTTCAGGAGAAGGCAGATGACTGGTGGTTTACCCAGTCACCAGAGGCAAGTGACAAAGATTGTGGTAGGTCTGTGG
The DNA here is from genome assembly GCF_054136105.1 of Typopeltis vanoorti. Taxonomy (NCBI): domain Eukaryota; kingdom Metazoa; phylum Arthropoda; class Arachnida; order Uropygi; family Thelyphonidae; genus Typopeltis; species Typopeltis vanoorti. The sequence continues at coordinate 110,385,302 of NC_143566.1, forward strand.
AATGCTTCCTGTGAGAATAGATTGAAGATCTGTAGGCTCCAAAAACAAGTTGATAGGCATAAGAGAGGAGATATGATAGAAGCATATAAGTTATTAAAGGGCCTAGAGGTTTATAGGATTGATATTGGTGATTTTTTTTTTTTTTTTGGTGTAGTGCAGGAGGGGAAAGAGAAAGACAGAGAATGAGGAGGTCATCCTTGGAAATTGTAAGAGTGTTGAGACTAAATTTTTTGCTTGAAGGGTGGCAAATGGGTGGAATGCATTGCCAGAGGTGGTTGTGAATTTGAGAGTTTGTCTGTGAATGAGTTTAAAGACAGGTAGAATACGTACCTTTCATATGCTTGGGATGGAAGGCACCTATTCTACCCACTTAATTTTTCTTCCTAAGAGTTAACTATAAATACAACCATAAGTAATCCAGAATCTTAAATCTAATATAACAATTGTCATGTTAAATTAGGACATCATTGTTACTGTAAGAAGACTATCTATATGAAAGAATGTTTCTCTGATGTTATCTTAAATAGAATATAGCTTTGATGTAGGTTTTAATTAAATAATTTATTAATTTATTTATTTTTTATTTGTATTTGTATTTTTTTTTATTTATTTAATTTTTTTTTTATATATTCTATTTTCACTAGATGTCATGCCAGTAGAATAACCGTTGATCAAATCATTCTCTCTCTCTCTCTCTCTCTCTCTCTCTCTCTCTCTCTCGCATGCTGTGTAAAATGTAATTCAGCTTGTCTCTGTATGAAGACTATCTATCTGGAGTATGTATATACTCCAGATGATGACCTTAATATGAAGGTCGAAACATCGGGGAATTAAAATAGTCATTTATAACATGGTTGTAGAGTCCATAATTTATCTAAAATGAATGATGATCACCGTGTAACACTAAAGGAAAGAACAGGTGATTTGTGGTAGTTATTTGATTTAGTTGTATTCCACTACTGTTAGCAGAATACAATTAAAATCTCGAGTCCTAAATTTATAGGATGCAGGGATCAATCCCCAAAATGAAGCTGCATAGTTCTTATATAAACAGCATAAAGACTCCATAACTGTTCGTAAGCTCAAAGTTGTATTATTTTTCTTGAATGAAGATTAATTTAGATTTAATAATACTTTTGAATTGATTTCGTGCCTGCTTGATTGCTAATTCTCGAATTATCATTTTTCGTGACATTCATCTTAACCTCAAAATACCACATATACCCACATAATAAATATTATTAAAGCACAAAATTAAAGATACCAAGAAATTATATGCTTGGTTTAATCCATTATCCAAGTGTAAGTATACTTTGTTTGCTTACACACAAAGTTTGCGCCTGAAGTATCTTTCAGGATGGGTTGCTTGTGGCAAAAGTGGTATGACTTCACATCACTTGCATTAGTATCCCGTAAAGCAAAGCTCATCTCCTTACGGACATGTATAATACTGTGCATTATGGGAAAGGTCACTACCAAGAGTGGTTTCGATCTTTATTGAAGTCTCATCAATGGGAGACAGACCCGGAGGTCAGATACCAAGGTTAAAAGTAGTGCAGAAGTCATATTTTCCTATATGAGTTGCCAAAAGGTGTCACACCTTATTATTAAAATATTAAAATACTCTGGATTAGAGCCCAGATAGCCCAGTCAGTAAGAGAAATCAAACAATTGATTGCTTTCAGACTATAAATGCTACAACTGACTTTTGACAGAAATTTTTTGTAAGAAAGTTTTAAAGCGAATAAAAGTTGAGCAGCTATCAGTGTGAACTGTAGACTAAAATACACAAAGATTATTGAAGGAAAAAATGAAAGAGTTTGAGAACAGGAACCAAACCTTGGAGATTCAGTGGCAAGCCTTGAAGAAAACCCTGATTGATTCAGCCAGAAAGGCATGTGGTGAGGTTGTCTGCAAGGATAGAAAAATCAGAACTCCATGGTGGACACAGGAGGTTAAAGAGGCAGTGAAGGAAAAGAAGAAAGCATATCAAAAGTTCCTGGCAAATAAGTCAGTTTGTGCTCTTAGAGAATACAGAGACAAATGTAAGAAAGTGAAACACTGTGTAAAACTAGCTAAACAAAAGTCATGGAAGGACTTTGGCAAGAACATAAAAAATAAATATCAAGAAGGTGGTAAGATATTCTGGAGGTTGTTGAAAAAGCTTAGGAATGGAGGAAAGAGTGCTGTAAAAGGAGTTAGAGATGATAAAGGTGAAATGAAAACGGGAGAAAAAGATATCCTTGAAGTATGGAGTAATTACTTCAAAAAATTGCTAAATGAAACAAGCAGTGATAGCACAGTGGAAAGTCTCTATCATCTACTCCTGCTGCCTTTCCACATGAAATGTGGAAAGGCAGCAGGAGTAGATGATATTCGACCAGAAATGCTGAAGTATTGTGGTATAACAGTCTTACAGTGGCTGCACAGCATAGTTCAGAATGCCTGGACAGAGGGACGAATTCCCAATGATTGGAGTAGAGCTCTCATAGTACCTATATATAAAAAGGGAAATAAAACTGAATGTGAGAATTACAGAGGTATATCCCTATTGAGTGTTTCTGGTAAGATATATGCAAGTATACTTGAGAAACAGTTGAGTAGAATTGTGGAAGAAAAGCTTGGTGAAGAACAAGCTGGATTCAGGTCAAATAGAGGCTGTGAGGATGAGATCTTCACTATACGACAAAGAGTGGAGAAATCATGGGAATATAACAAAGGTCTGTATTTAAGTTTTGTCGATTTGGAAAAGGCATATGACAAGGTACCAAGAGAGAAACTATTCAATATGCTACAGTTATATGGTGTCAATAATGCCCCATTGGTGTCAATGGGGCATTATTATATCAAGTTATATTATTATATCATATTATATTCATTATATTATATCAAGCAATACTTAGTCTTTATTTGAGTTGTAAGTCAGCAGTTAGAATTGAAGGAAGTACAGGAAGATGGTTTAATGTTAAATCTGGTGTGAGACAAAGATGTACATTATCCCCTCTGTTATTCATTATCTATATGGATCATTATGAAGGAAAGTGGTATTAAACATGATATCAGAATTGGAGATGTTAATGTCAGCACTTTGCTTTATGCAGACGATGTTATACTTCTAAATAAATCCACTACATTTCTGCAAGATTCTCTGACTAAATTGAATAACTGTTGTAATAGATATGGTATAAAGGTCAGAAATAAAAAGACAAAGACAATGAAAATAGGCAGAATCATGGAAAATGTCAACTGTGTTGTGAATAAAGAACCTGTGGAACAAGTAAAACATTTCAGCTACTTAGGCACGATTTTTAGTGAAGATGGTAAATTAAATATGGAAATAGACAACAGAATCAACAAAGTTGGTATGGTAGGAAGTCAACTGAATAAATTCATTTGGAATAAGAGAGAAATTAGTCGGAACACTAAATTAGCTGTATACAAGACAGTGTTCAAATCAGTTTTAACGTATGGATCTGAGAGCTGGGTCAGAAGTAAAACACTAAAGACTAGAGACTGCAGATATGAGAGTCCTGAGAAAAATTATAGGCATGAACAGATGGTATCAATGGCAATATCATATTAAAAACAAGAATATTAGGAAAGAACTTGACATTGTCAACATCCAGGATTGCGTTAGCAGAGCTCATCTCAGGTGGTATGGTTACTTAAACAGTGGGGGCGTGGAAAGATTAGCAAAACAATTGTTCTGTGCCAAGTTGGCAGGAAAACGACCCAGAGGAAGACTAAAATATAGTTGGATTGATACGGTACAGAGTGCCTTAGATGATAGAAATATAAGATCTGGTAATGTTGGAGTCTTGACAAGTAACAGACTGATTTGGAGGAAAATTGTAGATAGGAATTTAGTAATGATGTAAATTTTTCATGTAGTACTATCATATCCTGTATACTCCTTGAGGGTACATGCCAGGAATTTGATGATGATGACTTTTTTGACAGGAATACAGTTGGCACTCACTATTGTTGAAAACATTGTCATAGCAAACTTGCTCACTATAACAAATTATCAAAAAAGGTCTAATTGAAACTCCATAGACAAAATGCTCTTCTAAAGAAATTTCACTATAGCAAACTGCACAGTGTTCCCTATAAGTTATCTGTACTGAGAGTCCACTATATGCAGATACTCTTGTTAGAGTTCACTTTCCGAAGACGATGCTCTTTGGTTGTCAAGACCTGACTTGCAATCCCATGTAGGATGCAAAGATCCTTTATCAAACCTTTTCAGTTGAAGGTGGAGTTAGCTGGTCTCATATAGAGACGGAAGGGCTTTTTTCCTAGAAAGTCATAATTTTCATCCCGTAAAACATGCAAGCCAACCAGAACAACACCTGCAACGTACAGACATAACTGCATGTATTCACCTGATCATAAATCCAAAACATCATTTGCCAAATCGTCATTTTGAGGATTGCTCCCTGCATCCTATAAATTTAGGACTCTAGACTTTAATTGTATTCAGCTAACAGTAGTCAACGAATAATGCTCAAGATTATTATTTCAGTTATATCATCTTAAAAATATACTGAAATATTTGGTTGCAGTATAGTTTGGTTTCTTAGCTTTAGAACTTGTTTTGTAGAATGTAACTGTCCTAATTTCCTGAGTAATTTATTTCTGATAGAGTAATTAGGTGTAATCTATTGAAGGTCATCTTGCTTGACATCATTCACATAGCCTGTGCTTGGCGAGATAACTTTAAATACAATATGATGTAGGATGTTATTTGTGTGTGTGTGTGTGTGTGTGTGTGTGTGTGTGTGTGTGGAAAGTTTTTTAACTTGGGTATAAACCTGAAAGCACAACCCAACTCAACATCACCAGAGTTAAAGATCGGTACTATCAACATAAGAAGCCTGAAGGGCAAAGAAATGAAGCTAGCTGAAGAATTAGATAAGTACCAGATCGAAACAAAAAAGAGAAAAACTGGTGAGATCTTTCTGAGCAATAAATACAAAATGTTATATTCAGACAATGACAATCAAGGAAAAGAAGGAGTAGCCATAGTATTCAACACAAAATACGAGGCTAATCTTCTTGAATGGCAGGCAGTCTCAAGTAGAGTGATGTGGGCAGATATCAGAAGGGGGAACTGGACAATGAGACTTATTTGTGCCTATGGTCCCACAGAAGGATCTACTAAGGTAGAAGTGGAGGAATTTTTTGAGGCTTTAGAAAAAGCAACTGACACAATGAAAAATGAAAAGTTGGTCCTTGTTGGGGATATAAATAGCAGAGTAGAAAATGATTGTCGAACATACAAAATTATTTTGGGAAAATTTGGAGAAAAGAGCAAAGCTAATAATAATGGCAAATACCTGTTGGATTTCTGCTCAGGATGTGGACTGGTTATTACTAACACCATGTTCCAACATAAAAATGTGCACAAATTCACATGGAGAGAAGAGGCAAGGAATAAGAAAAGTCTCATTGACTATGTTATTGTTGATAGTGATGTTTTCTCCCTGGTGCAGGACACCAGAGTGTACAGAGGATTTGAAATTGGAAGCGATCACTATTTAGTCTTGAGCAGGATGAAATTGAATTTCATATTGAAAAGAATAACATGTAAGAAAGTTTTAAAGTGAATAAAAGTTGAACAGCTCTCAGATGGGAACTGTAGACTAAAATACACAAAGATTATTGAAGAAAAAATGAAAGAGTTTGAGAACAGGAACCAAACCTTGGAGATTCAGTGGCAAGCCTTGAAGAAAACCCTGATTGATTCAGCCAGTGAGGCATGTCGTGAGGTTGTCTGCAAGGATAGAAAAATCAGAACTCCATGGTCGACACAGGAGGTTAAAGAGGCAGTGAAGGAAAAGAAGAAAGCATATCAAAAGTTCCTGGCAAATAAGTCAGCTTGTGCTCTTAGAGAATACAGAGACAAATGTAAGAAAGTGAAACACCGTGTAAAACTAGCTAAATAAAAGTCATGGGATGACTTTGGCAAGAACATAAAAAATAAATATCAAGAAGGTGGTAAGATATTCTGGAGGTTGTTGAAGAAGCTTAGGAATGGAGGAAAGAGTGCTGTAAAAGGAGTTAGAGATGATAAAGGTGAAATGACAACGGGAGAAAAAGATATCCTTGAAGTATGGAGTAATTACTTCAAAAAATTGCTAAACGAAACAAGCAGTGATAGCACTGTGGTAAAAAACACTCAACAGGCATACAGTCAGGGATACATATCCATACTTGAAGTAGAAAAAGCCATCAAAGGCTTGAAATGTGGAAAGGCAGCAGGAGTAGATGATATTTGACCAGAAATGCTGAAGTATGGTGGTATAAAAGTCTTTTAATGGCTGCATTGTATAGTTCAGAAAGCCTGGACACAGGGATGAATTCCCGATGATTGGAGTAAAACTCTATTTGTACCCATATATAAAAAGGTAAATAAAACTGAATGTGGGAATTACAGAAGTATATCCCTATTGAGTGTTCCTGGTAAGATATATGCAAGTATACTTGAGAAACGGTTGAGAAGAATTGTGGAAGAAAAGCTTGTTGAAGAAAGCTGGATTCAGACCAAATAGAGGGTGTCAGGATCATATCTTCACTTTACAACAAATAGTTGAGAAAGCATGGGAATATACCAAAGATCTGTATTTAAGTTTTGTAGATCTGGAAAAGGCATATGAGAAGATGCCATGAGAGAAGTTGTTCAATATGCTACAGTTATATGGTGTCAATGGGGCATTATATCAAGAAATACTTAGTCTTTATTTGAGTTGTAAGTCAGCAGTTAGAATTGAAGGATGTGCAGGAAGATGGTTTAATGTTAAATCTGGTGTGAGACAAGGATGTACATTATCCTCTTTGTTATTCATTATCTATATGGATCACATTATGAAGGTAAGTGGTATTAAACATGATATCAGAATTGGAGATGTTAATGTCAGTTCTTTGCTTTATGAGGACAATGTTATACTTCTAAATAAATCTGCTACAAGTTTGCAAGATTCCCTGACTAAATTGAATAACTGTTGTAATAGATATGGTATGAAGGTCATCATTAAAAAGACAAAGACAATGAAAATAGGTAGAATTGTTGAAAATGTCAACTGTGTTGTGAACGGGTAACCTGTGGAACAAGTAAAACATTTCAGCTACTTAGGCATGATTTTTACTGAAGATTAAATATGGAAATAAACAACAGAATCAACAAAGTTGGTATGGTAGGAAGTCAATTGAATAAATTCATATGGAATAAGAGAGAAATTAGTCAGAACACTAAATTAGCTGTATACAAGACAGTGTTCAAACCAGTTTTAACTTATGAATCTGAGAGCTGGGTCAGAAGTAAAACACTCGACCAAAGACTAGAGATTGCAGATATGAGAGTCCTGAGAAAAATTATAGGCGTGAGCAGATGGCATCAATGGCAATATCATATTAAAAATGAGAATATTAGGAAAGAACTCGACATTGTCAGCATCCAGGAATGCGTTAGCAGAGCTCATCTCAGGTGGTATGGTTACTTAAACAGAATGAGCGAGGAAAGATTAGCAAAACAAGTGTTCTCTGCCACATTGGCAGAAAAATGACTCAGACGAAGACCAAGATATAGGTGGATTGATACGGTACAACGTGCCTTAGATGATAAAAATATAAGATCTGATAATGTTGGAGTCTTGACAAGTAACAGACTGATTTGAAGGAAAATTGTAGATAGGAAGTTAGTAATGATTAAATTTTTCATGTAGAACTATCATATCCTGTACACCACTTGAGGGTACATGTCAGGAATTTGATGATGATGATGATATTATGTGTTGAAGATACCGAGTAATTTTATATAAACTTGGTTTTTAATCCTATTTCCCAAGTGAGCAAACAGACCAGTAAGTCAAATTTGCACCTGCATGTAGTGCAAGACTGAGGCAACTCGTGGTAAAGATGGATTAAGCTCTGATCACTTTCCTTATTATTTTTCCCTTAATGTAAAGCATATCCCCTTGTGGAGATATATGATGCTATGCATTAAAGGCAATGGTCACTACCCATACCAGTTTCGACTTTTATTGAGGTCTTGTCAGTGGCAGCCAGACCAAACAATGCTAAGGTTGAAGTGATGCAGAGCTTGTATGAATTTTACCTAAACAAGTTGCCACCAGGTGCTTTGACCTTATTAAATAAAATCTGAGTATGAGAGAAAGATGTAGAACGTTTTTTTAACTTAGGTATATTATGTATTCAAGATACCAAGTAATTTTATATAAACTTGGTTTTTAATCCTTGGGAAATAGGATTAAAAAACGAAGTTTATATAAAATTACTTGGTATTTTGAATGCATAATATACCCAAGTTAAAAAACTTACTACACCTATCTCTCATCTTGAGATTTTATTTAATAAGGTCAAAGCACCTGGTGGCAACTTGTTTAGGTAAAATTCATATAAGCTCTACATTACTTCAACCTTAACATTGTCTGGTCTGGCTCCCACTGACGAGACCTCAATAAAGGTCGAAACCGGTATGGGTAGTGACCATGGCCTTTAATGCATAGCATCGTACATCTCTGCAAGGGGATGTGCTTTACATTGAGGGAAAAATACTAAGGAAAGTGATCAGAGCTTAATCCACCTTTACCACGAGATGCCTAGAGTGGCACTACCATGAATTGCCTCAGACTTGCACTACGTGCAGGCACAAACTTGACTTGCTTGTCTGTTTGCTCACTTGGGAAATAGGAAGTTTATATAAAATTACTTGGTATCTTGAATATATATATATCTTCTTCTCCCATAGTCCTAAATGAACCATTGGGTCATTCATGGCTGGTAGGTGATACTCTTTGCTAGCCTCCTCCAGTCGTCTCGGTCTCTTGTTCTTAGTGTCAGTTGAGAAAGGGAGGAATTTTTCCATTTTTTGATGTTATCAGTCCATTTTAATTGAGGTTGGCCCCTAACCCTTGATCCCGGAACGATTCCTTCTAGGGTTTGCTTTGGAATGCCATTAGCCCTCTCCACATGTCCGAACCATTTCGTCTGTCTTCTTCTGATGACTGTCAGAATATTATCCCTTTTTCTCCCATCTATTGAATCAATCAGTTTTCAGACATTTTCCTTGGTTTCATGAGCAGTATAGAGAATTCTCAAAAGTCTTCTGTAAGTTTTCATTTCGAAAGACAGGAGTCTCCTCTCATCTTCCTTCAATAAAGTCCAGGCCTCACAACGATACAAAAGGACGGAATTCACCAAGGTGTCAATTAGTCTTAGTCTGGTTGTGATTGCTATTCTGTTATCTTCCCACAATGGTTTTAACTTCTGTAGGGCCACGGTTGCCTTAGCAATTCGGTATTTAATGTCATATTTTGAACGACCATCTTGACTCAACGTGCTTCCTAGATGAGTGAACTTCTTTACGTTCTCAATTTGCTTATTGCCAATTTGTATCTTTAAGAATTCAGTGTCTGATTTTGAGGTTATCATTGTTTTTGTTTTTTGTGACCGTGCGGTTAGCCTAGTGGCTTTGCGCTTCGCAACCATATGCCTGGGGAAGGAGTGTCCCAGGTTCGATTCCCGTTGTAGACGTGAGGAATTTGAGGATCTTCCTCAGGCATAGCCAAGTTAGCCGGTCTTGGGCGCGGTCAGTAGGGTTTTTTCCGCCAGTTTATCTGGGGTTTTTCATCCCGCAAACAGCCAAACCGGCCCCGTGAACATACGCCTTTACAGTCAAAATTATATCCCCCCCCCCAGCGGCAGACCAGGCGACGGGTCGGTTGGGAGTAGTACTAACAAGAAGTCGCATCTAAAAGTAACACGCGGACCCTGCATGGGAAGCGGGAATAACGCGTAGAAGAAGAAGAAGAAGAAGAAGATTGTTTTTGTTTTTTGTAGGTTTATGCATAATCCATATTTTTTTAATGTTCTGAAAACATGGCTGGTTATCTGTTATAATTCTTCTTCACTTTCTGCCAGAAGATCGATATCGCCAGCGAAACGTAAGTTATTTATTCTTAGTCTGCCAGCTACTATTCCAGTGTCATATTCATAAAGAGCTTCATCTATGACATATTCCAGAAGGAAAACAATTAAAAAGAAGTGGGGACAAGATGCAGCCTTGTCTCCCCCCCCCCCCGTTCTGCCCGGAACGGTTCACTGCTGTAATTTTTAATTTCAATTCTCATATCAGATGAGGAATAAAGAGATTTAATAATCCTAATGATTTTGTTGTCAGTACTATAATGTTCTAAAATTTTCCATAATGCCTTGTGCCATATTGAGTTAAAAGCTTTTTGAAGGTCTAAGAAGTTGTGACATTATTTTGTTATGTTCTATGTATTTTTCGCCTAGTATGTGTATTGTAAAAATATGGTCGCTTGTACTTCTGGACTTCCGGAAACCTGCTTGTTCATCTGATAGTCTGCTTTCTATTTTCTTTTCGATTCTTGACAATAGTATTTTTAACAGGATTTTGCTTGGATGACTAATAAGGCTTATTGTTCTATAGTTGCTACATTTATTGCTGTTTCCCTTTTTAGGGATAAGTACAAGGACAGAAGTCTGCCAATCAGAAGGCCAAGTCTCTGTGTTCCATATGTCCTGGAATAAATTTAGCAAGGTGTCTATAACGATGTCACCTCCTTCGCATATCGGTTCCACTGTGACACCATCACTTCCCGGTGATTTTCCAATTTTTGAGGAGCTAACTGCTGTAATAACTTCTTCTTTTAATATCGGGTAATCTCCTTCCTCCGAACCTCCTTGGCAAAATTCCGTCCAAAATATCATCGGTCAGTTGAGGGTCCTTTTGAAAAAGCTTGGTTGCGTAACATTTCCATCTATCAATTATTTTCTGGTTATCCGTGATAGGAGTTCCATCTTCATCTTCTATGCTCCAATTAATTTCAGTAAAAGGTTTGGTTAGCTTATTGATAATTTGAAAAGCACTTTTTAGAATTATTTTTATTTAAGTCCTCTTCTATATTTTTGCATTCATCCAATATCCATAAGTTTCTAGCATGTGTGATTTCTTATTTAATAATCTTAGTAATATTTTTATACTGTTCTCTGTTATCACCACTATTAATATGAGATTTCAAATATCTTCTTTCATCGCATAGGTCCAAAATATTGTTGGTTATCCATGGCTTATTTATTTTCCTTTTGTATCCAAGGATTCTTCAGCTGTCTCAGTTATCTTTTGTGAGAAGTATTTGGTTTTAGATTCGATACTATTATGTTTCTTGAAGCTTGTGCCAAAAATTTGTTTTAATTTGTATTTATATAGTGTATTTATTTGTGGATCTTTTAATTTTTCTATATTATATCTTTTACGAGTTGATTTTGTAGGTAATCTTTCCCTCATTTTCATATTCACAGTTGCGATGACCATATTTTGGTCACTGCCAATGTCGGCTCCAGGAAATGATCTGGTTGTTGTGAGGTTGATGGAGTTTTTAAATCTTGTGCTTACAAGGATAAAGTTAATTTGGTTGTGTTTTACCATCAGGGGAAGTCTATGTCCATCTTCTGGAAGGTTTATGGGGAAATAGAGTGTTAGTAATGGTAAGTTCATTTTGTGAGGCAAAATTGATCAATTCAAAACCTCTTTCGTTTGTCTCCCCATAGCCATATGGTCCGACAAATGGGAGATAATCCTTGCCAATGTCTGTTCTGATTTTGGCATTCCAATCACCCTGTACAATCAAAAGGTCTTTTCTATTCACTCTGGTGATGTTGCATTAAGTTGACCATAAAACTCCTCTACCTCGGAGTCCTCGTGATCTGTGTTTGGGACATAGTATGATGGTGATATTGAATGGTTTTCCTCTCAGGCGGACTAGAGCAATTCTGCTATTGATAGGGTTGAATTCCATGACAGAATTTCATGATGATTTGTGTATCAAAAACCCGACACCTTCCTTTCCGCTGCAGTCACATCCAGAGTAAAAAAGCAAATGTCCTTCATCTGTTGTTAGCTCTCTCCTGTTTTGGGCCATTGAATTTCACAAAGTCCCATAACAGTCCATTTATATCTTGTTAGTTCATGTTGTAGTAATTTGAGTTGACCTGATTGTAGTAGAGTCCTAATATTCCAAGTTCCGGTCATTAAATGGTTGCAGAGTCTGAATCTGGATCCAGTTTTTCCATTATTTTTGTCAGTGGTAGCGCCAGTCGCTAACCTCGCATTTCCACCCCTGGGGCTGCTACCAAATGGCAATGCAGACCTTGTTGAACCGGGCGACGTCCAAGCCGGCATGGTGTGCTGTGTTAAATCCTTCGCCATGAATGTCTAATGGGCAGTAAATTAAGACAGATGGTGGCAATCTCCTCTTCTGTCTTTGCCTGCTAGCATTTAGCTGGGCATAGTGAAATGGCCTTCACGCCTTGGGAGGCCCTACCAGGAGTAATGATACTCCAGATGTGCTTCGCCCAGGGCCACCCCCCCACCACGGTGAGGCAGCATAGCAGGACTTCGGGGGGTATATATATGTATGTAGAAAGTATTTTACCTTGGGTATAATAAATGTTAAAGATACCAAGCTATACAAACTTGACTTGTTTGTCTGTTTGCTTACTTGGGAAATAGAGTAAAACCAGGTTTAAAATAGCTTGGTATCTTTAACATATATATATATATATATATATATATTATTTATTAACTTCTAGAAATTTAGGATTTTCATCCCACACATATTCAAATTCAAATCAGCCAAAGAACATGTGCACTTAACAGACAGAAATACTGGTGGGCAGTAGGTGGCAGCATTGTTTGTATTAGCATGACCTCAGGCAATCAGTCCTTGAACTTCTTGGAGGTGCCATAAAATAATAATAACTCCCTTTGTTTTTAATAGTATCATCACTTATCAGATTAATGAGTATAATCAACTCTAATTGTATAATCATTCATGCATATTTTATTTTATTTTGAATTTTTTGTTAGAGGCTGCTGAATATATAATACCTATCTTTTATATAGCCTTACAGTAATGCCGGGTTGTGTACCTGCTAATGACTTTAATCCAGTCTGAGAAAATATATTGAGAAACAGGTTTTTAGAAAATCTATATAAAGTCTTATCACTAATGACATGATCATGCACACACCAATGCTAAATATGTAATCCAGCAACTGCCAAATTCTTGTTACTTCTTTTGCTATTATTCATCATGCATTTGCACACAAACTTTTCCCATATGAAAATGTACAAATCTAAAATTAGAATGGACATCAGATTCATATTCACTGTTTATTAATACAAGCTGATGGACTTTTTTTAAAGGTATGCAACTATACAATCCACTGCTGCATATGTTTTATAATAATAATAAAAACTAATTAATATAGAGTAATAATAGCAGTGCCGGCCTGGTTGGCCGAGTGGTCAGCGTATGCTCTCCAGCCAAGTGGCTGCAGGTTCGAATCCTGCCTAGGGCATGGATGTTTGTGATTGTCTTTCACCTTCATAACTCTTGGAATAAGGAGTAACCAACCTATTCCATAGGGATTTTTGGTTTTGAATGCCGGCACAGTGAAGTGTTGATCTATGCATGAGTGTAAATCATCATCATCAATAATAGCAGTAAGTTGTTAATATACAGAATATGATTTGCCTGTATGTGGAATGAAATAACTTTATTTCAGTACATTTTATTGCTAGTTTTTTTAGGATACAGCCTCCTTTTTCCAAGTTTTGGTAATGAATAACACTGACACTGCTCCTAAACATGTTTAACTTGATCAAGTTAAACAAAAAATTGGATATCAGTGTTATATTTTTGTAGCAGATAAGGATTCAATATAGTGTCAGTCAAAACATTGGATGTATAATTAGTTTTAATTAAAAAGTTATTTATAATTCTCTGAGTGCAACTAAATTGTCTAAAGTTCATGCAAGGATAGTGTTATGTGTTCATAGTGTATGTTGGCTTATTTCTTGTACACAATAATAATTACATTTTGTGGCCTATCCTAATTTATATATGTTTGAATTATTTATGTTTTGGATTTATCTATATTTTCTGCTGTTTGTCCTATAATAATGAACAGTGCATCACAATCATTATGTTAAATGCTATAAGTTTTTTTTTTTTTTTTTTGATTCTAGGATAACCTAAAACGGCATCAAGAAACAGTCCATGAAGGGCGTACATTTCCATGTGACCATTGTGATCATGTAGCATCTTCTCGCACTTCACTATGGCACCATCGTCAAAAACATACATTAGCTGATACTGTATGTTCACTCTGTAATCAGCATTGTCCATCCACCCGAATTTTAAGAGACCACATCATCTCAAAACATCCACAAGTAGATCGAGCAGATTTACAAAAGGTATTTCTTACAAATCAAAGTGTACATTTGTGAGCCTCTATTAGATATGGAATGCTAATTTTTTCAAAATTTTCTATACTGATAAAAACAATTTTATTCTGATGCCTTAAGTAAACAAAAATATTTGATGTTCTTTAAAATGAACATTTAGTTGTTTAGTATGCAATTTCACATTAGGAAAACTGAATGACTCATCTTTTTAGGCAGTTTTTTATTAGTGCATTTTACAACAGCTCTACAGTTACTAATTAGCATTATCTATGCATGTAACTACAGTAACTGAATATGCTCAGACAAAATTTGGGATTTTTGATGAAATGCATTGGCCAAATTCAACTTTTGTTTCAGTTGGGCAATATTTAGTTTACAGCCCATAAGATTACAAAAGTATGCTAATCTGACATCACTGTTAACAGCTTAATTCATAGGAAAAAGTTATTGGATATATATATATATCTTCTGGAACATGAGATAAAGCTTCTTCATCACCACTGGCAGGTATAATACTGAATCCCATGGTGCAGATGTTTATGAAATTCCTTCCTGATAGCTCTGGAAATTCTAATCCAGAAGATTGTTCTAAGAAACCAGACAACATAATTTTCATAGTTCAGTATACTATCATTGTGTTGCTTTAATTACTTACTGAAAGTTCTGAATTGACCAAAATCTTTCTGTAACTCAAAGTATGGTTCTTGATGTATTTAACCCTTAACTAATTCATGATATTTTTTTGATTTTCTTTTGGTCCTTTCTTGTCTTTGTCCAATTTACTTCAAATACTTATTCTTGCTTTTTTCTCCCTAAAATTGTATTTTTAATATGATCTACTGCTATCTGTTTGCTCTCCTAATTATCCTCAGAGCTCAAGTATCAGTGATTTCTATTCTTTTTGGAACGAAGATCACTGGAACAATTGGCATATCAAGGCCCGATAAAGAGGAATAACAACTTCCTTATCTTTACTTGTCAATGTGTTCTTATAGCCAAGTAATCTTATGGGCAACCTTAGCAATATGTCCTCTAAACTTTAATTCCCTAATAAATTTAGTTTAATCCTTTATCCAAGTGTAAGCAAACAAAGTTTGTGCCTGAAAATATCTTCAGGACTGAGGTAAGGTGGTACATCCCTTGGCAACTTGTAGCAAAGGTGGACCAAGCTCTCATCACTCCTTGTCTCAGTATCTCCCATAATGCAAAGCACATCCCCTTGCGGACATGTATACTGCTATGCATTAAGGGAAGGGCCACTACCCAGACCGGTTTTGACCTTTATTGTGGTCTCGTCAGTGGGAGGCAGACCCAGAGTGGTGATACTAAGGCAGAAGCAATGGAGAAGTCATATTTACCTATACAAGTTGCCAACTGGTGTACCACCTTATTATTAAATTACTCTGGATTTAGAGAAAGATGTTGGAACTTTATTTTGCACTTGGTTAGACTATAATAAATTTAGTTTAATCCTTTATCCAAGTATAAGCAAAGTTTGCGCCTGAAAATATCTTCAGGACTGAGGTAAGGTGGTACATCCCTTGGCAATTCGTAGCAAACTTGCTACGAGCTGCCTCAATCCTGAAGATATTTTAAGACGCAAACTTTGTTTAATTTTTCTGTTTACCACCACCACTAAATCTCTAGCTTCATCTATTTCCTGGAGTACAGTGTCATTAATGCAAATACAGCTTGTGAACTATTTATATCAAAAAGCATAACTTTACATATCTCCACATTAAATGGATATCCATTATCTTTTGCCCACACTGACTGCCTATTTAAATCATCCTGCAAGCTCTCCACATTCATTGCTTAACTATTACTCTACCTAATTTTGCATCATCAGCAAAAACTGAATATTTCTTTTCAGCTTATTTCCTATATCATTTATGTACAAATTAAACAGCAATGGTCTCAGTACTGAACCTTGCAGCACACCACTAGTCACCTGTTTTCACCTTTGCTTGGCTAGATTCTTCTCATAATCTGATTTTGCCTTCCTTTCCATTCTGGTCACCTTTCTCTTTACATACCCTCCCGAGCATTTTCCTCTTCTGCAGCTCGTGCTTAATGATATCACTCATCCATCTAACTCCTACCTGATTAACCCTCCTTACCCTAGGTATACAATTTAATACTGCTTCCTCTAGATCAGCGCTTCCCAAACTGTGGGCTGCGGCCCCCTTGGGGGCTGTAGGTTTTGTTGAGGGGGCCGTGAAATAATGAAAACAAATTTAAAATGTTTTAAGACTAAGTAGATTTTTTTATTTTAAAAGAAATGTATTTAACTTTTATTATATATTATTTCTTCATTTTTTTTCATTTTAATGGAAAAATTCACACATTGGTGTTGGTTCACAAACTTTGCTTCCTGCGTATTTTGGCGCTTAATGAATATTAGTAAATATTGCTTATTCATATGTTTCATTTCAAAGCAGTGGTTAACTGTATTTACTTCGAATACTCTCCAGGAAAGCTCCAAATCTTCCTGTCCCTTTCATCAATCAGGGACTGTTGATATTGACTTTATATACATATCAAAACTCGTTTTATATTATCACTCTCATCCGAGCTAGTTTTCTGTTACCAATAAAAGTTTCTCATATACTTCACACATGAAAAAAGCTTAAACAAATTCATGTGGGGAGGTAGTAACTCGCTTGCAGTGGTAAACAACACGCCCTCCCTAATTAAGCCACTATACTGCAGAGGCAATAAAAACAAGTACTTTTATTATGCCAGTGAATAAGGTATTAATATATTTCTCAACAAATATTGCAATTAGAGACAACTGGGATAAAAACACACTAATTAATGAACCACATGTCCCCTCATAAGAAACTATGCTGTATAGACTGAAGCAAAACCATATGTTGCATGGGCAAACACAGTATCTAACTAAAAACTATTGTTATTAATTAGATGTGTGTGAGTTCGATTTCCCAAGGCAGCAATAAAATTCAACCAAACATGTTAAAATTCGTAAAAGTGTTAAAACTAAGTAATATATATATATAATGAATGTTATGGCAGTTTCACATATGGAATTCGGTTGAAGAGAGTTAGCATTTCAACTCAATTGTCAACTATGCTTTTATCTTTCGGTTGCGCGATCTTTTGTTAATACCGCACCAATCATATCCACGTGGAAGGAGTAGCCATAGTATTCAACACAAAATACGAGGCTAATCTTCTTGAATGGCAGTCAGTCTCAAGTAGAGTAATGTGGGCAAATATGAGAATGGGGAACTGGACAATGAGACTTATTTGTGCCTATGGTCCCACAGAAGGTTCTACTAAGGTAGAAGTGGAGGAATTTTTTGAGGCTTTAGAAAAAGCAACTGACACAATGAAAAAGGAAAAGTTGGTCCTTGTTGGGGATCTAAATAGTAGAGTAGGAAATGATTGTGAGACTTACAAAAATATTTTGGGAAAATTTGGAGAAAAGAGCAAAGCTAATAATAATGGCAAATATCTGTTGGATTTCTGCTCAGGACATGGACTGGTTATTACTAACACCATGTTCCAACATAAAAATGTGCACAAATTCACATGGAGAGAAGAGGCTAGGAATAAGAAAAGTCTCATTGACTATGTTATTGTTGATAGTGATGTTTTCTCCCTGGTGCAGGACACCAGAGTGTACAGAGGATTTGAAATTGGAAGTGATCACTATTTAGTCTTGAGCAGGATAAAATTGAATTTCATATTGAAAAGAATAACATGTAAGAAAGTTTTAAAGCGAATAAAAGTTGAGCAGCTCTCAGATGTAAACTGTAGACTAAAATACAGAAATATTATTGAAAAGAAAATGAAAGAGTTTGAGAACAGGAATCAAACCTTGGAGATTCAGTGGCAAACTCTGAAGGAAACATTGATTGATTCTGCCAGAGAGGCATGTGGTGAGGTTGTGTGCAAAGATAAAAAAATCAGAACTCCCTGGTGGACACAGGAAGTTAAAGAGGCAGTGAAGGAAAAGAAGAAAGCATATCAAAAGTTCCTGGCAAATAAGTCAGCTTTTACTCTTACGGAATACAGAGACAAATGTAAGAAAGCTAAACAGTGTGTAAAACTAGCTAAACAAAAGTCATGGGAGGACTTTGGCAAGAATATAGAAAATAAATATCAAGAAGGTGGCAAAATATTCTGGAGGTTGTTGAAGAAGCTTAGGAATGGAGGAAAGAGTGCTGTAAAAGGAATTAGAGATGATAAAGGTGAAATGAAAACAGGAGAAAAAGATATCCTTGAAGTATGGAGTAATTACTTTGAAAAACTGCTAAATGAAACAAGCAGTGATGACAGCACAGTGATAAAAAACACTGACCAGGCATGCAGTCAGGAATACATATCCATACTTGAAGTAGAAAAAGCCATCAAAGGCTTGAAATGTGGAAAGGCAGCAGGAGTAGATGATATTCGACCAGAAATGCTGAAGTATGGTGGTATAAGAGTCTTACAGTGGCTGCACTGCATAGTTCAGAAAGCCTGGACAGAGGGACGAATTCCCGATGATTGGAGTAGAGCTCTCATAGTACCCATATATAAAAAGGGAAATAAAACTGAATGTGAGAATTACAGAGGTATTTCCCTACTGAGTGTTCCTGGCAAGATCTATGCAAGTATACTTGAGAAACGGTTGAGAAGAATTGTGGAAGAAAAGCTTGGTGAAGAACAAGCAGGATTCAGGCCAAATAGAGGCTGTCAGGATCAGATATTCACTTTACGACAAATAGTCGAGAAAGCATGGGAATATAACAAAGATCTGTATTTAAGTTTTGTCGATTTGGAAAAGGCATATGACAAGGTGCCAAGAGAGAAGCTATTCAATACGCTGCAGTTATATGGTGTCAATGGGGCATTATATCAAGCAATACTTAGTCTTTATTTGAGTTGTGAGTCAGCAGTTAGAATTGAAGGAAGTACAGGAAGATGGTTTAATGTTAAATCTGGTGTGAGACAAGGATGTACATTATCCCCTCTGTTATTCATTATCTATATGGATCACATTATGAAGGAATGTGGTATTAAACCTGATATCAAAATTGGAGATGTTAATGTCAGCTCTGTGCTTTATGCGGATGATGTTATACTTCTAAATAAATCCGCTACAAGTCTGCAAGAGTCTTTGACTAAATTGAATAGCTGTTGTAATAGATATGGTATGAAGGTCAGCAATAAAAAGACAAAGACAATGAAAATAGGCAGAATCATTGAAAATGTCAACTGTGTTGTGAATGGAGAACCTGTGGAACAAGTAAAACATTTCAGCTACTTAGGCACACTTTTTACTGAAGATGGTAAACTAAATATAGAAATAGACAACAGAATCAGCAAAGCTGGTATCGTGGGAAGTCAATTGAATAAATTCATATGGAATAAGAAAGAAATTAGTCGGAACACTAAATTAGCTGTATACAAGACTGTGTTCAAACCAATTTTAACTTATGGATCTGAGAGCTGGGTCAGAAGTAAAACACTTGACCAAAGACTAGAGACCGCAGATATGAGAGTCCTGAGAAAGATTAGAGGCGTGAACAGATGGCATCAATGGCAATATCATATTAAAAATGAGGATATTAGGAAAGAACTTGACATTGTCAGCATCCAGGAATGTGTTAGCAGAGCTAATCTCAGATGGTATGGTCACTTAAATAGAATGGGAGAGGAAAGATTAGCAAAACAAGTGTTCTCTGCCAGGTTGGCAGGAAAACGACCCAGAGGAAGACCAAGATATAGGTGGATTGATACGGTACAAAGTGCCTTAGACGATAGAAATATAAGATCTGATAATGTTGGAGTCTTGACAAGTAACAGACTGATTTGGAGGAAAATTGTAGATAGGAAGTTAGTAATGATGTAATTTTTTCATGTAGTACTGTCATATCCTGTACACCCCTTGAGGGTACATGGCAGGAATTTGATGATGATGATGATGATGATCATATCCACGTTTTAATAACCTGTCTTTGCTGTCTGTTTCGCGTTAGGCTTAATTACCGTAAAGGGAGAAAAGTCACAAAAGAGAAAAATGTTCCTGGTCCGGGGATTCCCTTATTCAGGTAATATTTACTAATTTCATGTTATCAGTCTGTGGTGTGCCAGTATCGGTAAGTGGTGATATTATTTGATCTATTCTACGTTAAAAAATTTAACCCTGAGATGGATAAGTGGCTGATAAAAAATAAAAATAAAAATCCTGCGAACAATCAGAAAAAGCAGAAACAGACTCAAAAAAAAAAAAAAAAAAGGACAGTATTTCATATTTTACCAGAACAGCCCGCATCGTCTTCAGAACCAAATGGTAAGAGGCAAAAAATGTAATATATGTATTTGATTTTTGCAATATTCGCTGTGTATGTTTTGTATTGAATATAAATACAATAAATATTATAATAATATATCTCTCTATTACGATTTTTTTTTCGAGGGGGGCCATGAAATATTTTAATTTTTGCAAAGGGGGCCCTGACATCCAGAAGTTTGGGAAGCACTGCTCTAGATGACCTTTAATGATATCCCATGCACCACTAACATTCTTACCCTGCAGTGTTTTATGCCATGACACAGATTTAAGCTCATGCATAATCACCTGCCTTGTAGTTCTACATATATCCCTTCTCGACAGAATATTCCTCTTTATATATAATCTCCTAAGTCAAGTCCACATGATCACTTTCACTAATTGGAGGCAATGTAGTCACCTTGGTTATGGAATAGCTCTTCTGATCCTCTGACCAGGTTCAGTATCCCCTCATCCCTAGTCCCCTCTATCACATGCTACCTTAATTAATTATCTCTTAGTGGGTGCATAAATTCTATTTCCTTCCTGCCATGTGATGTTTCTTCCTTTCAGTCTATATCTCCATAGTTGAAGTCCCCCATAATAATCACTTGACCTGTTATAATTGTGCTAATTTGGCAATGCATGTCCTCCAGATAATCTGTGGAACTCCTTGGTCTATAGCAACAATCAAATGTATATTTTGTCTTACTGGCATTAATCTCATGCTAGACTCCTTCAAATGAACAGCCACCCACGTTTTGGCTGCAAAAAGAATAGGAGGCAGTATTCCTCCCCCCCATCCTATCTTCTCTATCTTCCCTGAAAATTCTAAACCCTTTACAAGTCTCACTAATGCCAAAAACTTCTCCCTCTTGTTTCTGATACGTCTGGCATTTATATATAGAAACTGGCAACATCACTTTAGTTCATCACCTGCCATTACTTCCTGAATTGACTACCCTATTCAATATTTTTGCTTGAGAGACTAGTTTCCACACTTGGTCATTCTCACACTCACTCACTTCGTGGGCACCTTCACACAGACTCACTTGCTTCCACTCTAATTGCTTAAGTTTTCGTAAATTTGCAATTCAGCATGCTCAGTGAACAAATTTCTCTCCAGAAACCTAACACCAAAACCATTTAGATGTAGTCCATTGGCATTGTACAAATCCTTATATCCATCAAACACAGACCACAGATCAACAAATCCTACATCATTCCTTTTGCACAATCTACATAATGCCCATCCTCATCAGTTTGCCTCTGTCATAGCATGGTAGGAGACTTACAGTCTTCACCTTCTCATTCTTCAGTTTTGCCTCTTCTAACAACTCCTTTACATTCTCTCTCATAGAATACTTCTCGCCTATCAAATCATTTGTACCAACCAAGACAATCATCCTTCGACTTGCCTTTTTTTTTTTTCATCTGGATGGCATGGCTAATATTGTGAATTTTTGCACCCAAGGAAACAGGATTTTGTCACACTTTTGTTAAATACTCCCCTGATCATTGAGTCTCCATACATAATTTTCTCCTTAATTTGTTTTCCTTGTATGTTCAGTTGGTCTTTATTATACCTTCAGACCACCTGCTAATCTCTTGCCACTTCTGCAAATTTTCAATTTTGCTCTTTACCCTATGAAGGATAACATTTAAACGTGCTATTTCTTTATTAATGTCCATTTCATTCAACTCTATTTCCACAGCCTCACATTCGACATTAATAACATCATTTGCCATCTCACCTTTGGCATTTGCTGCAGTCTCGTCACTTAACAGACACTCAATTTTGAAACACTTAATACATACTCCTCTCTCTCTCTCCAATTTCAATTTCTTTCCACATATTCTTTAATTTTCTCAGCAAATACATTTCACACATACTGTGCTGAATAAAAATTGTTCATCACATTGGTGCCATGCTGAAGATATTACAATAAAAATGTTATAAATACTCTTAAAACATGAAAATCTATACATTACTTTTGTGATAAAAAACACAATAAAAATCACCAATTTTACACGAATGCTAAATTACATGATCACTCGCAAGATAACCTCAAAACAGATCCATTATAATACCATGAATTTTCAAAACCCAATCTATATTTAGCTTGAAACCTGGCTTATTTGCTATTAAGTGATTTTTCTTAACCTTTTCTCAAGTACTCTGCATACTTGAAAACACTTTCTGAACTACTCAGTGGGAAGATTCCTCTAATAATTATCAGTTTTGTTTTCCTTTTTTGTTGACTGGCACAATAAAAAGCTGCATTTCCATTATCTGAGCTGTGATCTTCTGATTGAGATTTCATGATTGTGATGCAACTTTCATAGCAATGTCTTGGTGTTTCACAATTGTTTCCACAACTACATAGTTATAGAAACAATTTTGGGGATGGATAAAAAGCAAGATAATTCAGAAAAGTCATGCTATTGCAGTCTTAAAACATTTTCTATGTCTTGAGCAAATTACTGCAGCCATAGATACATTTTTGGTGTCATGGGAATGTCAACAGATCTACTAGTTATCTATCTGAAATAGGCTAAGTTGCAAGCATGTGGAACTTTATACACTCCAGGATGCACAAATAGATGAAGCAGATTCTTTGGAGAATGGATGAAGATTGCTTGCTATTTTGGTGTATAATTAGAAGATGTTATGGAGATTACATTTGTGAAGAACTTTAGCTATCATTTCAGATGTATCCTGGATATAAGAGATGGGAATAGTTTTGTTAAGATCTTGTGTTAGATGCATGGGAGGAATTGGGGGAAGGATGTAATTTTTGTGTATTTTATATGAGTTGTAGGCATTGGCTAAAAAGAGGCATGATGAAGATAACTGAATTCTGTAACAAGAACTGAGTCATCAGAACAAATAGCACTAGCTCTATGTACTAGTATGTTGAGGATTCCATGCTGTTGTGATGGTGTAACTGCTTATGTAAGTACCTTTTATGTGTGTATAATTTCTATAAATAGAAAAGAATAATAAACTATCTGGGAGAAGCATACTTGTTAGTGAAATATTTTTTTAGATGTTGTCTTTTAAATACACCACAAATGTAATAATGTATTTATGTTATGTGGCCAACACATGCATAGCACAGGCAGTTTAACAGCATGTATTGAACAGTGTCAAATGCTTAGTTTTCTAGATGTACTATGTTCAAATTATTACAATACTGACATACACATAGGACAACCCATATAACATACACAAAATATTACTTCTCCAATTTCTCCCATATACGAGCTCATTACAAAACTATTTCCATTCCTTATATCTGGGTACATCTGAAAAGATAGCGAAAGTTCTTCATAAATATAATCTCCATACCACCTTCAAACTATACATCCAACTAACAAGCAACTTTCATCCATTCTCCAAAGAACCATCATCATATACCTGCACATCAGTGAGTGTATAAAGTTCCATGTGCTTGTAGCTCAGCCTACCTTGAATAGACTGGTGGATCTATTAATATCTACCTTGAAGAACATGGCAAATCAGGACTAGCAAATCATGCTCTGGTCGAAACTAGTCTGGGTAGTGGCCCTTCCCATAATGCATAGCATGATATACATCCGAAAGCATGTATGCTTTGTATTATGGGATACTAAGGCAATTAATGTGGCCATTAGCCTTCATATACAAGTAACCTAGTCATGCAGATGTTTCGTGTGCAAACTTTTTGCAAACGTGTTTAATCCTCTGGTGCAAAGGATTAAACAAGAATACAATTTCTTGGCATTTTTAATTTAATTTACAACAAAGTGAGAAAAAAAAAACTTTCAACAGTGATCAACCATGCTTCAGAAAAATCATTACAGGTCTAAAAGACTATTTTTTTTTTTAAATAAGCACCAGCCATGAAACACTTCCCTTACCTGAATAAGCAGGGTTGTATCAATTTGCCAAAGTTATTATTATGTCATCAGACCTTCATTCAAAGACGCATTGTGTGAGGTCGCTATGTCACACACACACACACACACACACAGCTCATAATACTCTGCCTTAAATACACTGACATTCTCCGCATTCACCATATTTAGTCTTTTTAAGACCTCATCTAGCCTGACCTTTTTGAATTATATCTTTTTTTTTTATTCAGCTCAGAGGATGCCTTGATAGGACTTTAGTTCCCTTACAGTCAAGTACAATTTAAATTGTTTCCAGAGCTACCTGGTTAAGTACTTGTGTTTTTATAACAATTGTATATTGTACTCTGAAAATGCTGGGTAAAAAAGTCAGAAATATTAAATTATTTTGTTCCTCTGGTTCCATGAAGTAACCGCGCGGTTAGTCTAGTGGCTTTGCGCTTCGCAACCATATGCCTGGGGAAGGAGTGTCCCAGGTTCGATTCCCGTGTAGACGTGAGGAATTTGAGGATCTTCCTCAGCACAGCCAAGTTAGCCGGTCTTGGGTGCGGTCAGTAGGGTTTTTTCCACCAGTTTATCTGGCGTTTTTCATCCCGCAAACAGACAAACCGGCCCCATGAACATACGCCTCTACAGTCAAAAATATATCCCCCCCCCCACCACCAGCGGCAGACCAGGCGACGGGTCGGTTGGGAGTAGTACTAACAAGAAGTCGCATCTAAAGTAACACGCGGACTCTGCACGGGAAGCGGGAATAACGCGTAGTAGAAGAAGAAGGTTCCATGAAGTATGCTACGAATAATCGCCAACACCTAAGCCTTTTAGTATGATTGTATGATGCAACTACAATAAGATTTTTTCTTCATGTTGCTTGTCAGGTTTATTATCATCAATTGCAGCTACTTTTCCACCTTTAAGCTTTACTACTTCAATACTGAAATATTGCTTTTTTTTTGATCCTTTAATTTTTCAAATACTTGAAATACCAAGAATGTCATTACCTCTGAATGTTATATTCCTTTATCATCTTTGGTTTATTCTGGGATAAAGCTTCCATTTTTAATTTTTAATAACCTAAAAAATACTTTTTCACCTTCATGACTTCATTTTTTTTTTTTTTCAGTCTTTCCACAACTTTGAATATGCACTTTACATATGCAACATATCTGACTTTGATTCCGTTTAAAACTTCCTTAGACATTTTGGATATCTTATTCTTTAAATGACGTATAAAAGTGATCCTGATATACTGATTTTGGAGGCATTAAAGCAAGGGAAGGTTATAGTCATTATTAAATACGTTATTATGAAATGAATGTTTAAAAATCAAAATAATTTGAAAACTTTAGATTACAGTATAAAACTATTAGAAATCTTTAGTTTATTGGTGAAGAAGGAGTCTAGAGCGATTCACTTTGGCAATGTAAAGCTATTGAATGAAAGGATATTAAAAATTCATTATCCTTTCATAGCTAGATGTTGAAAGTTTTTTCACTTGGTCATACTGTAAATTAAAGATGCCAAGAAGTTATATCCTTGGTTTAATCCTTTATCCAAATTAAAGTTTGTGCATGAAGTATCTTCACGACTGGGATACTTGTATGTAGAGACTAATGATTTCACATCAATTGCCTTAGTATCACATAATGCAAAGCACACACACACCCTCTTTTGGATGTGTATAAATGCTATGTATTATAGGAAGGGCTACTACTGCCAAGACCAGTTTCAACCATTAATGAGGTATGTTAAAGTGTGGGGATACCTCTACATAAACTCTGGGTGATCTACAAGATCACTCCAGGAAAGAAACTTGGCAGTGGCTCCACCCAGTGACAGCAAAAAACCTGCTACTGAGTTGAATCTACCTACTCCCCAGGAAGCAAGCAAACCCAAAAACAAACATAAAATATCATCAGTGGGAGCCAGACCCAGAAGAGATACCAATACTAAAGTAATGCAGAATTCATATATTTTTTTTCCCATATACAAGTAGAGAAAAGGTGTATCAACTTATTGTTAAAATACTCTGGATCAGAGATAGATGTTGAAATTTTTTTTCACATGGTTATGCTATAAATTAAAGATGCCCAGAAATTATATTCTTGGTTTAATCCTTTATTCCAAGTGTAAGTATGTGAAGTATGTTCACAATGGAGCTACGTGTATATAGATATATCTTCTGCATTACTTCAACCTTGGTATCTCTTCTGGGTAGTGGCTCTTCCCATAATGCTAGCATTATGCATGTCCAAAAGGGAATGTGCTTTGCATTATGGAATATTAAAGCAATTGATGTGAAGTTATTAGTCTCTATGTACAAGTAGTCCAGCCATGATGTTACTTCATATGAAAATTTTGTTTGCTTACACTTGGATAAAGGATTAAACCAAAAATATAATTTCTTGGCATCTTTAATTTGTATTTCATTCAGAGATTTCAAAACTTAAAGGTGTTGAAACTGACCAGTAAGCTGGTTGGTTTCAAACTGATGAGAATACCTTTCTTCAGAGTTTTCTTGAGCACTATTTAAAAGAGATGAGCTCTGCTCAGGAGCCAACAGGTTCACCTTTTATTAGTGCTTTTGTTTGAGGTTTCACATTTCGAATTGTTTGTCCCAATCAGTGCCCAGGCAGGAACTTTATGAGGGTAAAATATTTTTGTCATGGTTCTACAAAGAGGGTTTTTCCCTTCATAAGGTTTCTACCTGATTGCTGATCAGGACCAACAGTTCTAAATGTGAAACCTCAAATAAAAGCACTAATAAAAGGTTGAACCTGTTGGCTCTTGAGCAGAATTCATGTCTTTTAAGCGGTGCAATACCAAGGAAACTTCTTAGTCAAAGGTCACTTACCAGAGAGTTTATGTACTCTCTTAAACTCTCTTTTCAAAATATTTGACTAAGAAAGAATAATGGATTTTTAATATCTTTTCATTCAATAGGTTTTACTAGTTTTATTTTATTTTATTTTTATTATTTTAGTCATGAATTGAACAAAATGATATTCAGGGATTTAAAAGAAAAGATAAACTAATACGAGTAGTTAAAATACCTAGTCTCTTAATCTAGATAATCCTCAGCAAATGTATCAGCATAGCAAAAGATGTACTGTAAAATCGTTAGTATAATTCACATTTGTTTAGAATATGCATGCCTGATTTAGACCCAAAGTTGAAAGGAAAATTGAAGTTCATGCGAACAATATGCATCCAATAGTGCCATTCTACAAAATATTCTCTTCCAGAGAGTCCAAAGACTCATCGAGGGCGGGCACCAACTCTTCAACTCTCTCTCCACCACTTAATCCACCAACTACACTGAACTGCAACCACACCAACATCATCTACCACCCATTACCACCACTAGTATTTTCACAGACAATCACAAACATCTATGCCCATGGGATTCGAACTCAGCCTTTTGGCTGGAGAGTGGATATGCTAACCACTCTGCCAACTAGGCCGGCATATAATTTTAATTATTTTCTTCAGTAAATTAGATCTTTATATTGGTCAAATGTTGTCAGAGTAAGCATAAGAAATGTCTTAATTATTGCTAACAAATTGTGCAAGGTCATTTTCACCATTGCTGGTGCTAGAAAGAACCTCTTACATTACTGCTGTATCAGTTTCATTATTGTTACCATCATAATATGCATTGTTGTCATAATTTCTTCTTCTTCAGCTGTGAACTGTCTATTCTCTCAAAGAACATCATCTTCACTACTTCAAGTGCATTGGAAATGCATCACTTATGCTAAATGATAGTGGATCTAGTTCATTTCATTCCATGTCATCCATTCAACAACATTGGTGAGTGTAGGTTGATGCATGCTTCTGCCAACTATAATTGTATTTACTACTGCTTATCCACAAATTCCATTTTCTATGGGTATCATCATTCATCAGCTCATTTGCAGTAATTACATCCTAATCTAATTACTGCAGTAGACAAGTCATTCTGTCTGAAACGATAACAAAGTCACATTTGATTAGATGGAAGGCATCCAATGGCAGTGAAAAGATTCAAGCACTAGCATTGATGGATGTTGCAATATACCCCCTCTCCCTGAACATTTTGATCAGAAACTGTTTTCTCTTTCCCTCTTAATGCATCGTGTATTTGGCACGATGTGAAGTGACAAGCACACATCCATCTCTTTTTTAATGTTCGTGGCCATAATTCTTTTAAATTCTTGCTGCTAAATTTCAAAGAAATATGTCAGAAAGACTCGTTCTTAAAATTTACAAATAATTTATAAAAAAAAATTCTTCTTTATAAATTATTACAGAAGCTGGCAATACGATGGAGGTACATCACTATTACAAGCTATACAATTAAAAAAATATTGGCGGCTGTATTATGTGTTTGTGTTATTTTTCAATTCTGAAACTGTTAGCATTCTTAAAGAATGTTTCAAAGGATTAAAGGATATTTTCTTTGGCAGTTGCTGGGTGCCAATCATCGAGTGATAGGTCGTCTTGGGCGCCGCTCCTACAGATGTCCTTACTGCAATAGAGTCTTCCATCGTTCAAGTACAGATCTTCAAAAACACATGTGGATCCATGAAGGAGTAAAGCCATACAGATGTGAAGTGTGTTCACATACATGTCGTAGTAGAAACAATTTAAATGTCCACATGCTAAGGCACACCGCTGATAAACCTCATTTATGTGAAGAATGTGGAAAGTCGTATAAGTCCAAAACAGCACTCAGAAGTCACACTAGGTAAGCTTTATGATCTCATAAAAAAAAAAAAAAAAAAAATGACTATTGTATTGATATGATTCTTCATAATTAGGGGTGCTATTGTTACTGAAGTTATGGTATTTCTAGAATTTCAAAGGGAATTTTTACATTGTCAGCAGTAAAAAAAAAAAAGTCCACTAAGCATCTTCTTTTAACCTACACCCAATTCCTTCTTCCTGAGTACTTAGCTCACTTTTTTTTTTTTTCGTATGAGTTGTTCAATTTTTTAAGAGATTTATTTAAGAGAGCATACACACACATCTTAAATGTGTGTGTGTATGTGTATGCACATGTACACATCTCTTGGTTGTAATAGTTATTTGAATCCTATCAACTGTGAGTGGTATTAAATTTCTGTACCAAAAATGAAGTGCACTGTGCTAATGATAATCCTCTCCTTTCTCTTATTTCAAAAAGTCTTACATAAAAAATGTATAATATATATATCTTCTTCTTCTTTTTCCTTCCCTACTCTTTTACCTTGCAGTGTCGAGGATTTTCTATTCACTTACCTGCTACTTTAGACTACTTATCCTTACTTTAAACTAGTCATGGCTTAAATATAAATCATATAACTTCTATCTTATGCAGGTTTGAATTTTTTAGGATAGTGCATTGACAGAATCAGTTCAATGTGTTGTTCACAACCCACTTAATTAAGTCAAAAGGAATTATTTACAGAATGATTCACATATATACACAATGTCATTACAATACTCTTGCTAGTCTCAATTTCTTCTAAGCTAATTTACAATCTAGCATAGTATTAGCTGAATATAAGGCATACCTTGTTTATGCCTAGTTCAACATCAATATACATTATGCATTAACATAGACACTTGATGTACAATTCTTCTTCAGCACACAGTCTTTCTCATTAACCTTTTATTCACACGTAAGTCTTATTCTTGTCTTTCTTTACGCTTGCTGACTCATTCCTGTTTTCCTGCTAAACTTCTTCCTTGTCGGGGTTATTGACTATGCCTTGCTTTATAGGATCCTTAACATGGCAGTGATGTACAGCTCCTTCCTTTTGAGACAATCGACACAATATTTCTCGCGTGGCGATGGACCCATGTAGAAGACTCGGAACCCAAGGCGTTTCTCTTTAGATTTCCAACAGCATGCATGACAGTGGACTCAGGTAAGAGAAGGCTTAGGAAATCCCAAGACAAAATTTCTTCCCGGTGACTTGCCTTATATAAGCATGGACTCCGTTGTGTGCATGCAAATATCTCTTGAAAATAGTCACGCATTGACCTTCAAACATGCTGACGTCATTCTTCGTGTGTGTCTTTGGAATTCTCTATCCATGGCAATTGTCACGTATCGGCCTTTGGACATGATGACGTCATCTTTTCGTGTGTCTTTGGAAATTTCCATCTATTGCAATTCTCAGAATTCTTCACTAATCTTAGCATTAGTCTTACTGATTTAACATTACTTAATAGTCTTACATGATATGTCATGTGCCAGATTATTTTAACAAAGGTTCAATAGTTACGAAGTCACATATCATGAGAGATTTTACAGACTGGCTTCAGCATCAAACGTTTCATTAAATAAAGTTATTCTAATGTGCTTATCATAAAATAAAATTTGGTTCATTTGAATGCATTAGCACTTCTAATGAAAGTTTAAGGAAACATCTCTCTTGTTCGTGAGAACTTTGATCATCTTTTTTGTTCTTACTCTTTAAAGAATTTATTGAGGGCTATTAATAAAAATTGCAAGTTCTCGCACCTGACCTATCTTCTCTTATGAAATTCATCCTTCACCATGTTACAACCTTCAGAACAATTAAAATTAACCAAAAGTTTGAACAGAGCCGGTTCCAAGGTGCAGATGTATAGTTTCCTGCTGAGAAAAAGGCACCATCTATAAAAGATACCTCCACACAAAACTAACTAAATAAATAAATAAATAAAAATAAAATAAAAAATCCGTACCCTTCATAAGAAAGAGGAGAGTTCAATCCCCAAATCAGAAATACAAAATTCAAACAATTCAGTGTTGTTTTTAAAAAGTCATGGGAGACACTCGCAGTTTTAGTTGCCGTTTTCTCTATAGTTTATAATGTCAACCAATCATCTTCACTTTTTTCCTTCCATTTATCTCCTTTTAAAGTTTACAAATTGGTATTATTTTTCTTTCTATATGAAATACTACTTAAAAAAAAAACAAAAAACATTAGAAACTCAGCTTGCCTTACTTTCTCCCTAACAGCTCTATCATAACATAACAGTTAGTAATTTTCACACATTTTTCTTTCTATATGAAAGATTTCATACAGAATTATGGAGTAAGTGAGAAGCACCATGTTCTTCTCACTTACTCCAGCATGCATCATACTTCTAATTTCTGTTTCAAACATGAAGCAAGAGCAATGAGCAACCATTATGTGCTATCATCATGATGCTTTACTTGAAAATAGGAGTGTATACATTTTGAGTAAAACAAGTAAGTTTCTTATATTATTATTATTATTACGGGCAACTCCAAGGAGTCCTTAGACTCATCGAGGGAGGCCCTAACATCCTATCAAGAACAACTATTCGACATTCACACAGTATCTGTCATACCTCGCCTTGAACACATTCACAGTCATGGCACCCGCAACAGACTCTGGCAGCTTATTCCACTCATTCACCACTCTCCAAGTAAAAAACCTAGCTCTAACACCCTTGCTAACCACACTCTTGCCCAGCTTCCATGTATGGCCCCTAGTCCTCTCACCACCAGTCCTATTCTTAAAAATATCTTCTGAATTAATCTTATAGAAATCCTTCAGTAATTTGAATGTCTCAATCATATCACCCCTTTTCTGCCTATCAACCAATTTCTGCAACCCACAAATCTTCAACCTATTTTCATAATTTTCATTCCAACCTGCTATCATCTTGGTCACTCGTCTCTGGATCCTCTCCACCTCCTCCCCATCAAGAAGAAACCCTGGTGCCCAAATCTGGGCACAGTAGTCTAGATGGGGTCTTATCAAGGCTCAATACAGAGGAACAATAACCTGTTTGTCTCTGCTTGTTAAAGTATTTTTCAGCAACCAAGTGATTTGATGAGCTGATTTAGCCATTTTTGCGATGTGCTCCCTATACTTCAACTCCCTATCCACCAACACTCCGAAATCCCTGGCCTCATCAATCTCCTGGAGTACGGTTCCACCAATGTGGTATACTGCTGCTAATCTTTTCACCCCAAAATGCATAACCTTACACTTTGCCACATTAAATTGACATCCATTCTCCTTAGCCCAGTCCTCCAAACTATCCAAATCATCTCGCAAAATTTTGACATCCTATGCACTCACTATTGCTCCAACTTTGCATCATCAGCAAACAAATGAACACTTCCTCTCAGATCCTTTCCTATATCTTTAATGAACAAATTGAAAAGTAGTGGTCCAAGAACAGAACCCTGCAGCACACCACTAGTCACAGACCATCTTTTGGACTCTACTCCTGAATAAACCACTCTCTGATACCTCTCCATCAACCACCCTCCTATCCATCTCATCAATCCTATATCCATCCCCATATGCTGCAGTTTACTGATTAGAATTCCATGTGGTATCCTGTCAAAGGCCTTAGCAAGGTCCAGTAGAATCACTGTAAACCCATTACCCTTATCCAGTTCATCCGTCACTGTGTTATAAAATGTGAGAAAGTTACTGAAGCATGATCTACCCTTCACAAAACCATGCTGTCCTCCATACAGTATCCCATTTTCATCTATCCAATCCTGTATTTTTCTCTTGACTATTTTCTCCAAGACCTTGACAATGATTCCTGATATGTTGATCAGTTGGTAATTTACAACAGCAGTCTTGGAGCCTCCTTTATGCAATGGAACTATTTTCCCCTCTTTCCACCTCTCGGGACTAACCCAGACCCGAGACTCAAATTAAACAAAATGGTCAAGGGCACTGACAATTCTTTAGCCGCTTTGCATATGACACAAACTGGTATACCATCCAATCTCACAGATGTATTGACATTGAGGTTTTGTAATAGACTGTTCACCTCCACTTCATTCACCACAATTCCCACAATATCAGAAACATTAAATTACAGTTCTTATTTCTGATAAACTTCCAATTAAGTGAATCTCTCATTATATTCATTTCATTCAATATTAATGTTATATGTAAATGCAATAATAACAATACAGAATTATATTATTTTAAAAGGTACTTAATTGTGCTTTTCTCACAGTATAATTATTAACAAAAG
The DNA here is from genome assembly GCF_054136105.1 of Typopeltis vanoorti. Taxonomy (NCBI): domain Eukaryota; kingdom Metazoa; phylum Arthropoda; class Arachnida; order Uropygi; family Thelyphonidae; genus Typopeltis; species Typopeltis vanoorti. The sequence goes on from NC_143566.1 coordinate 110,418,772, forward strand.
GAACTAGTAATTGTAAATGCAAAAATTAAAATTTGCACCACTTAATGAAATACTGTAGGATATCTGTAACACATACAGGCAATCTGCTTTCCAGTAGTTTGTTAAAGCAAACAATGTTTGTTATAACAGTGTTTTCTATAGTAAGTGTCAACTGTATATGGATAGTTTAATCCTATTATTTGTGCAGACTAATGTTTTTCTCCCAACACCTTATACATAAATACTTTTGTTTTCCAATTTACCTTTAGTGAATAAAAAATGATGATTCAATATTTGATGTCAAATTCATTTCATCGTTCACTATGGCACTTTCTTTTCGACTTATGAATGGTGTTGAGTTTGCTTCAGCAAACTAGTTTACTCTCTTGGTCTTCCATAAAAATATGAAAATTATTTATTTTTGTTTAAGCAGTGTTTTATATTTCATTATTTGCTATACTGATCTTTAATTATACTGAGAATCGAAAAGTTATATACCTTTTTCTGCCTGGTTGGCTGAGTGCTTCCACTCTCCAGTCTATAGGCTGTGGGTTCAATTCTCACTGTGATGTGGATGTTTGTGAATTGCTGTGTCACCTTTTCTTAATAACTTTGATATCTATGCTCGCTACGTTTATTCACCCCTTGGTGTCATGTGGTACTATCTAAGTACAAAGGGAATTAATTGCCTTGGGGTAGAGCCACAATTCAAATGCAACAAAGTTTCTGAGGTTGTTCTTCTCATAAAATCCTAAGACATTTATTTGTTATCGCTGCACCACTTAGGACAATTAGTTTAAAAGAGAAAATCTTAAACAAGAAGTGAATAATACCCAGCTGTACCTCAGTGACTAACAACCATGCAATCGTGACCATAGACATACTACTCAAATCTCCCGCTTAGGTTCGCATATTTAGCAAGTGGTGCTTCGGATAGTACTAACAAACAACTGAATCAGAGTAAGCAAAAGATTTATATAACATACTAACATATATACAGTTCATGGAAGTCTAGGAAAGATCATTTCTAAACTACAAATTTATGTGCTATCATAATTATCAAATACGAACAATAAATTCTCATAACTCACATAGGATTAACAATAGAGCTGTTCTGTATTACTTCACACATAAGATCCTCATAACTCTCTTAATTAAAACCTAGTAAACATACATTATCACCTTGTATTCACACATCCTATGGTTATCAGTCTTTAAATTACACTTGTCTACTTTCACAACTTATGATTTGCTGCAGTCCTAAATTTTATCTTTGTTAAGTCCTTAGATCTTGATTCACACTATTTAACAATAAAATTTCACGATACCGTATTATAGTTATCTCCTGTGCTTGTTCCTCTCTTTACTTGTCCTTGGACCCTCAAATTGATTTCTTCGTGCTGGGGTTAGTATCTGGGATTCCTCGATCATATGCAGACCCATTCGTTTCAGTCGGTCGTGCCTTCTTTTCAATAGGATTCTTGGGGCAAAGTCACTCTTTCGCATGTTGCCTTTTTACCTAGATTCTGAGGCCTCTTTGCAGACTACTCTTTTCTTCTGGAGTAATGTGATTCACCTCGGACCTTGCGACGCATAACCTTTCCCATGGATATGCGGCATCTTTCGTTTCCTTCTGCCGGGAATCAGGGTAGAGATTTCCCCTCGTACTCTGGAACAATTGTATATCATATAGCTGTGCTATAAGTTCTTCTTATCATATAGCTGTGCTATAAGTTCTTCTTAGCGTTTATCCTACTTTAAGGCAAGGTCCATTCATATGCACTGCTTCCTCCAACTTGCACAGTCTTGGACAATTCTACTGTTGACATTTGCTATGTGGATGTCTTTAGTTAGGTGATTAAGTCAACATGTCTTTGGTCGGCCTCTTGGTCTTTGGTTGTCGACAGTAAGCCTCGTGAGTGATTTTGCCACAGAGTTTTCAGTGCTACATAGCAGCTGGCCATACCATCTTAGGCATACCTCTTGCATCTTCTCTATTATTGGCATGATGCTGAGGATCATATATATATCAGTGTTTGGTATTCGGTTGAGCCTGGTGACTCCAAGTGTCCATCTCTGCATTCTCATTTCCATGGTATGGAGGATTTGCTTGTGTTTCTTGGTTGTTGGCCAGCATTCTACTCTGTACATGGCTACTGCTCTGATGACTGTTCTGTAGATTTTTGATTTTAAGTATAGTAGAATCTTCTTATCACAAAGTATTCCAGTGACGTGTTGCCACTCATCCAGGCAGCATTGGCTTAGGCTTCAGCCAGTGTTGTTGTTGTATTGCCATTTGACTGATGCTAGATCCTAGGTATCTGAACTGGGTATATATATTCAACTCCATGCCATTGGTTTGGTCACCTCTTTGCATATATTCTGTCTTCTTGGTGTCTCTTTCCAAACTCATAATAGCGGGTTTTCCATTTCTGCACGAGATGCTGGGATTCATTTTGCAATGTATTACTAAGTATTACGCCATCAGCATATAATAGTGTCTAGGGATGTGGCTTCTGAATATCCTTGGTTAGTGTCGATACAAAGGATAAGAGCAGGGATGAGAGGATAGATCTGTGGTGAACTCCTACTTTTATTGGGAAGATGTCAGAGTTTCCTGCTGCACAGCATACTGAGCTGGTGACATTTTCATATAACATTTATATGCATTGTATGTAGGCTTTGGGTACATAGTGTGTTCTCAATGACATCCAGAGGGGGATTGTATGGTATATGGTCAAACGCCTTTTTGACCATATACCATACCATATACCATATTTGTATGTTTTTCTTCTTTTCTAGATGTTTCTCCAACTAGAGCCGAATGGCATGGATTGCATCTGTTGTTCCACAATTTTTAATGAATCCACACTAATTTGGTGAGATTACGACAATGGCTCTAAAGCATGCATTGAGTATCCGTTTGAAAATCTTCATTGTATGGCAAAGTAGTTGAATTGGTCTGTAGTTTGAGCAGTCACCAATGTCCCCCTTGCCTTTCCAGATGGGAACTGCTGTACTGGTTAGCCAGATTGACGGTATTTCATTTTTGTTTATGATTTTGTTAACAGCATTGTCAGCCATTGTGCTCCTTGTGGTCCAAGTAGCTTCCAGATTTCAGCTGGTATATCATCTGGGCTGATATTTGAAGCACTGCAGTATGTACTTCATTAATGCTGATAAGGGGCACAGGTCCAAGAACTTCTGTGACAGTTTGCAATGGTGGGTGTAGGAACTCTTGATTACTGATCTTATCAAAGTAGTTTTGCCAATGATGGTAATATATCTTTGGGTGTCTGCAGCATCTTTTCATTTTCATATTTGATGTTCATAATGTGCCCTAGGCCTTGTGCAGAACATTGACGTGCCTGGGCAATGTGGTATATTTGCTTCTTGCCTTCTGATGTATCCAGATGGTCATACATCTGTTTGTAGTGCTTAGCTTTGGCAGAGGCAACCTTTGCTTTTGTTACAGATTTTAGGTTTCAGTATCTTTCATAATCATCGGAGTTTCTTGTCTTTAGTCCAGGTCTTATAGGCTTTCTTTTCTCAGTTTCACAGTTTGTTGCATTTCATGGTTCCACCACCAGGTTTACTTGTCAATGAAATGTTGGCCAGGTTTTGTGATTCCTAATGCAGCTGAAGCACTGATCTTAACATGCTTGGCTAATGTGTTCCAGATATCATTTGTTGTTTGGTTAAAGTCTGTAGTCAGTGCTTCTTCTAGTGAAGTCTTCAGCTGGGTTTCATGTTTCATGTTCCTTTAATATCCATCATTTTATATGATTTGTCTTTATGGTTGGCCTTATACAGTGCTGGTGTAGACGGATCTGTATATCTAGTATTAACCCTGCAGAGGTCACGGATGATCTGACAAATACAAACAAATTGTTTAATATAAATATTCTTACATATATCCATTGTATAGCTTGGAGGTCATGAGTAGCTGCGCATGCATATATTATGAGTGATATTCCACACTATTTATGCTGTCAGTTTTGGTTTAACACGTGTTATGTAAAGGTATGTGATAGTTCATAGTAAATTGTATCTGAGAGATACCACGACATCCAACGTCAGTATGGTATTGATTTAGTTGTTTTTATTTTTTTATTTACCATTGAAAATGGCTGGAAAAATATATCATTTGGATAATCCATCAGATGAAGAGATTCAGCGATTTTGTTACTCGAGTCCGATGATGAGAATGATAGAGTTGAATGCAAAAGTGAAAGTGATATTTGATAGTAAATTGTATCTGAAAGATACTGCAAACTTCGATGTCAGTATAGTATTGGTTTAGTTGTTGTTTTTTCTTTGTTTCTTTGTTCAATAATTTCTAGATTGTAACAGAAAATAATTAAACCATCATATTATATTTGCAGTGTTTTTTTTTATTTATTTATTTATTTTTAAGTTTTATCGCATTTTTGCACATACTAGTAATGAACGTATCTCTCAGATACATGCAACCTATGCTGCAGTTTTTTCGACTACGACCTCCGTAGGGTTAATAAGTAGTGTTGGTAGTTATTCTCTGATGGGATGACTTTTTATGTCAGTTATCCATTTTAGATCATGCCGACAAACCAACCAATAATCAAATTGTGTGGCTCAACCTCCAAAAAGAGAGAAAAAAAGAGAACTGTAAAGTTCTCTTTTTGAAAAAAGTATTTGCGACTGCAAAGTCATGGGCTTCAGCATTTCATACTCTCTGGCCTTTGGCTTACAGTTACTGCAACACCATTTTGACCAGACTTTTGTCCAAAGTAGATTAGTTTATATCCTTCTCCAATGTCTCTAGATGTTGCACTGGCCCATCTTGTCTCTTGTATGCAGGCAATGTCAATCTTTCTGTTTTTAAAACAGTCAGCGAGCTCTTGGCTGTGGCCAGTTAGTGTGGCAATGTTGATTATTGCTAGTTGAATATTCTGGTTGTGTTTCAACTTGCTTCTTTAACTTGCCTCGCCCACTGGCAGGTAGCCCTAGCATTCTGTTCATATCATTCGGAAAATGATAGTACACATCGCTTAAGGGGAATGCTCTAGCACAGTGTTTCTCAACCTGTGGTCTGCGACGATGGGACAGGTGGTCCGCAGGCAGACTTAAATAAATTTTTTTTTTTTAATTATCCAAACAAAACAAATTAAAATTGAATAAGTAAGTAAAAATTATTGAAATCAAATGGAGCCTTAAAAAACCAACAAATAGGGTCAGAATGTTCAAAGGCAGAAGCAGTTAAACTGTATTGTTTTTCACTTCACCCCTCTTTTATTATTCGTCATTCTGCCACTAAATTTGTAGCTGCAGAATGATGAATAATAAAAGAGGGGTAAAGTGAGAAACAATATAGTTTTATTGCTTCCTCCTTCCCTTGCTGTTTTGTCAGATTTGAAGTGAACATGTGTTATCCGCATTGCAACCAATGGCTTGTTGTTTATTGATTTTTATTATTGAAGGTTTCCTTCCTTCAACCAAAGCTCAGAATATCTTGAGAAGTGCTAAGTGATACTTGGGCAAAGTGTGTCGTGAGTTAACCGTATTTATATATTTTTTGGAAATGTTTCTTTAATAATGGAAAAGTGGCTTAGAACTAGGACTTGGAAAAGAAGAGCAAATGAAACAGGTGATGCTAACCCTAATTGTGATACACGTGTTGTAACGGCAAGTAAATCTGATACTATTAAAGTAGAAGAAACAAGCAATTCAAAGAAAAAATACAGTAGGAAATATAACAGTTCATATTTGGAATTCGGGTTTACTTGGTGTGGAGATGAAAGTGAACAGACACCTCAATGTGTTTTTTTCTGTTATGGAGTGTTGTCGAATGAGTGCATGAAACCTGCGAAACTCCAATAACATTTAGAAACTAAACATTGTGATGTGAAAAATAAGCCAATTGAATTTTTTCAGCGAAACTATATCTTTCCCATGATTTAATCATGGGAAAGATATAGTTTCGGCCATGGATTCCATTAAAAGCAAGGCACTGGAAGCATCCTATCTCTTAAGTTTGCACATAGAGAAAACAGGGAAACCTCATTCTATAGGGGAAATTTTACTACTTCCATATAAAAGATGTGGTAAAAACGATGTTTGGCAACAAGTTACTAAAAGATGTTGATTTGATTCCTCTTTCAAATGATACTGTCGGTCACAGAATTAATGATATGGCAGGTGACGTAGAATCTCAGTTAATCGAAAGAGTTAAGAAGAGTCCTTATTATGCGTTACAAATAGACGAGACTACTGATGTTACAAATGATGCGCAGTTAATGTGCTACGTAAGATATGTGCATGATAACAACATTCATGATGATATTCTGTTTTGTAGAACTTTGTCATCCCGAACGCTGGAGAAGAAATATTTCACACTCTCAATAATTACATAATACACAAAGGGATCCAGTGGGAAAAATGTATAGGCTTCTGTTTGGATGGAGCTCGCGCTCTTACAGGCAGGCATAGTGGGGTTGTTTCTAAGGGCAAAGAAGTAGTTGTTTCATACATAGGGAAGTGTTAGCCTCCAATGGAATGCCACCAGAATTTAAAACTGTGCTATACAACGCTGTCAAGCTAGCTAATTTTATTAAAGCTCGACCATTAAATAACAGGTTATTTTCAGTATACTCGGCAATGAAATGGGCAGTGAATATACACAACTTTTGCTTCATTCTGAAATTCTCTGGCTTTCCACAGGCAAAGTACTAACAAGGTTATTTCAATTAAGGCACGAAGTTTTATTATTTGTAAATGAACGTAATTCTGATTTTGCATCACTCCTTGTTGATGAAGCATGGTTATCAACACTATCCTATCTTTCAGACATTTTTTCGAAATTAAATGAACTAAATCTCTCCCTTCAGAGAAATTTTTTAGCTGTTCTTGATGCCTGCGACAAAATAAAGGCATTCAAGAAAAAACTGGTTTTATGGATTAATTATGTAAAAGACAGACAATTTGCACCTTTTCCAACATTGGAAAATAATATTTTTGTTGATTCTGAGTTTCTGGAAGGGGTTTGTGACCACCTCAAAAATCTGAAATGGAATTTTGAAACATATTTTCCGAATAACTTTTATAAGAAATTTCTGTGGGTTCGGGATCCATTTCAGGCTTGCAGTCACGAGAACGACCTTTTGTTATCGAAAAAAGAACAGTTAATTGAGCTTTCAAGTGACAGTGGACTTAAATGCAATTCCGTGATCTTGGTTTGGCTAGAATTTTGGATCTCGCCTTCAGTGAGAAGTGAATTTCCCGAATTATCTGAAGAAGCATTGAAAATCGTCCTGCAGTTCTCTACAACCTATCTTTGTGAGAAAGGATTTTCATCGCTCCTTCAAATAAAAACAAAATACAGAAATCATCTTAGTGTGTGTGCCGATCTTCGACTGAAGTTGACCAATATTGAGCCAGATATCCAGCAACTCTGCAAGGGCCGAGAAGCTCAACCATTTCATTAAAAGTAAGTAGTAACATAATTATATCATCTTATTTATTTGTTTAATAAAAATTAAAACTTTGTTCAATGATGATGCACTTTTAATCGCTTGCTTCCAATTTAATTAATTATGTTGCCATATCTTTCAAAACATGCTTTTAGATTTATTATGTTATAAATGGCACAGTTTTCCGAAATGTTGGTAATTCCTACATAGGTTTTTTTAAAAAAATTACAAAAAGTCAAAATGACGTATAGGGAAATAAATTAAAAACATTGTTTATTTTTGAAGTAAAACTTTAATTTCAACATTCTAAGATGTTATTTTTCTTGCTTTTCTGTTCGCAAAATCGTCGATCACATTGTAGAAGTCTATTTCATCACTCAGTTGCTGTTTTATAGACAGTAAGGCAAGATTTCATAAACGTCAAAAAAGGTGCAGCCAGTGGCGGATCTCCCCCCCCCCCCTCCCTAGCTACACCTCTGCAACTTAGTGGTCCACAGAATTGTTTTAGGCATTTTACTGGTCCTTGGGCTTAGAAAGGTTGAGAAATTCTGCTCTAGCAGATTGTGGAAAATTAATTGTCATCAGTGCATAGTGATGCCACAAGAACTTTACTCCAGTCAGCTTATCGCAAGAGTCTGACCCTGAAGGAATGTTGGGATTTTTATGGAGCCAGGTTGTCAGCCTGACATCCAACCCTCCTCCTTTCTCATCCAGACTTGGACTTGCAATGGCAGAGTTATGGCTGTACTATAAGTATTATTCTTTTATTCATAATTCTAGATTTACAATTTTTAGTCAATTCCAGTTTCCTTTGCATGTTAGGCTCAATGGCTTGTCAGGGCCAAGTAACTCTTTGAAACTTGATTAATGTTCTGATGGGATGGTTAATCTTATTTACATTGTCTACTATATTTGTAAATCACGTTCTTCTGGTTGGTTTGTCTATTTGGTGGGATGAAAACCCCAAGTTTCTGGGAGTAAAAAATCCTGCCACTTCCGTATGAGACTGCCTAACTCACCTTCAGCTGAAAAGCTCTGATAAAGGGTGTTCACACCTAAATGAGATTTAAACCCAGATTTTTCCAACCAAACAGCACCACTGAAATTGAGTGAGCTATGGATGCTCCTCAATTTTGCCATATTTTCTATTAAATGTACTTTCTGTGTCTTCCTTGTGTGTGTTGTCAAAGCATAGAGCAACATAACTATATCATATCTATGCAAATACTTTTGCCTTAGCTTGGATAAAAACAAGGATGTGTATCCTGTCCGGTCCTGTTTAAATGAAGTACAGGTTAAAGAAATATCACAGAAGCATAATCAAAGTATTTTTTTTTTCTTCTTTTTTTTCCATAATGATACAGATAAATCTGTTGGCATCAGATAAGATGATAATCTGATTCCATCAGATTTATCTGATGGTAATCTAGGCTGTCACACAATTTCGGCTTTGCCTAACTGCAGGAGCCCTGTTGGGTAACACTGTTGTGTCAGCATCACATGTTCATCAGCTATTGAATGGTCATATAGTTTATCTACTCATAGTATGTGTTGTTTTCATTATGCATGTGCCTTTATGATGAAGTTACTCTAATTGCAGACTTACACCTTCTCTCAATACTGTAACATGTACATTGTCCATAATGCATTGCTTATCTTACTCTAATAAATTATTCGTGTTTAACTTCATTACTGAGGATTTTCTTCTATCTTTTATTATTATGGAAGTAGTGATTATCTGATAAGCATTTCTGGTAAGCAATGGTAAGTATTTGACCATGATCTTTATGTTTTGGGATATTTGCCTAAATATAGGTGTTTCCATTTTGTATTGCATTATGTTATGCTATGTCAGGGCATTATCTCACATTGATTGTTATTTTCCTTAACAGAACACATATACAGGGTAGTCTTTATACTTGTGATCGATGTGACTATGCTGCATCTCAAAAATGTCATTTAAAAAGGCACATGGAGACCCATGAGTTAATACGTCGTTACATGTGTGAACACTGTGATTATTCTTCAAATACCCTTGGGTATATGAGGGTAAGTTGCATTTTAGTTAATTAGATACAGATTTGTAAGGAAAACTTCTATTTTGTTAGGATACCAGTAAAGGCAAACAATAAATGCATTTGAAGATTGCTAGAAATGTTTACATAGCTCAGTAAAAAAAAAGAAGAGCGTTAAGTGTTACTTATAATAATTTTAACAAATGAAGCAGAATACATAAATGTTTACAAAAATTTGAGCCATAAAAATAAATCCATGCTGATTTGAGAAAAAATAATTATCTGTAATTATCTGTCTATTTTTCCAAATTTTGGAAAACTCTTCTTCTAATAACAAACTTATGCACAATGTTTATCAGTAGCTAACTCCTAAACTTTGCATTCTGTATATATAAATGATACTTGTGGCTTTTTAAAAATTAAGATGCCACAAATAGCATTCATTTATGAAGATGGTAAAAACTGGAATTCTTGCAATCTTCATAATGTTTTCTTTGCTCTTACACAACTAATTAAGCCTTGTCATATTCTATGTCAGTTAAATCTTTAAAAAATGACATCCATTTTTTGAGTCATGGAATGAATTTTCACAAACTAGGAAAATATATAATAAGTATTTATTCATCATCATCACCATCAATTTCCTGATATGTATCCCCAAGGAGTGTTCCGGTCACTATGACAACACTACACGATTAAGTTTACATTATTATTAATTTCCTATCAATAATTTTCCTCCAAATCACTGTTACTTGTGAGCACTCCAATATTGTCGTATCTAATTTTATGCTTCTAAGGTTCTGTCCAAATCAGTTCACCTGGACCTTGATCTTCCTCTGGGTCTTGCCATCTAGTCAAACACCTGTTTTGTTAAACTTTCTTCACCCATTCTATTTAAGTGGCCATATCACCTTAGATTAGCTCTGCTTACACATTTTTGAATGCTGATAATGTGAAGCTCCATTCTAATATCCTTATTTTTAATATGATTCTGTCACTGATGCCATCGGTTCACTCCCCTAATTTTTCTCAGAACCCTCATATCTAGGTCTCTAGTCTTTGATGAAGTACTTTATTTCTAACCAAACTCAGATCCATAACTTAAAACTGGTTTAATTAGTGTTTTGTAGGCTGCTAGTTTGGTGTTTTGGCTAATTTCTCTCTTATTCCATATATATTTATTCAACTGGCTACCCAGAATACCAGGTTTGCTTATTCTGTTGTCTATTTTCAGATTTAACCTGCATTTTTCACTAAAAACTGTGCTGCCTAAATAGCTGAAATATTTTACTTGTTCTAAGAGATTGCCATTCAAAATGCAGCTCTACTTTTCTCTGCTCCTGCATAATTTCATAATTTTGGTCTTTTCGTTGCTGATTTTCATACCAAATTTGTTACAGCTGTTATTCAATTTAGTTAGTGAATCCTGGAGACTTGCACTAGATGTGTTTAGGAGTACAACATCATCTGCACAAAACAAAGAACTAAGTTTGACATGTCCAGTTCTAATATCAGGTCTAATCCCACTTTCTTTCATAATTTGATCCATATAGATTATGAATAAGATTGGAGATAATATGCATCCTTGTCTTACCCATGATCTTACATCAAAACATCTTCCTGTATTTCTTTAGATTCTATCTGCTGACTGACAACAATGACATACTCAATGAGGCTTTTCTTATTTCTTGTATCTTCTCTTCATGTGAACTTGTGCACATCTTTATGTTGAAACATGATATTAGTAATGACTAATCTGCTCCTGAGCAGAAGTCCAGTAAATACTTACCATTGTTATTAGCTTTGTCCTTTTCTCCAATTTTCTCAAAATGTTCCTAATATGCCTGGTGGGAGTAATTTCCTACTCTGCTGTTCAGATCTCTAACAAGGACCACTTTTCCACTTTCTTTATGTCAGCTGCCTGTTCTGATGACTCAAAAATTCCTTTATTTCTTCCTTAGAAGAATCTTCTGTGGGACCATAGGCACAAATAAGTTTCATTGTCCATGTCCCTTGAAGTTTGCCCACATACTCTACTTGAAACTACCTTCCAATCAAGAAGTTTCTCTTCATGTTTGGTGTTGAATGCTATCACTACTCCTTCCTTTCCTTGATCATTGTTGCCTGAAAATAACCTCCTATACTTATTATTTAGTAAAATCTCACCTGTTTTTGTCTTCTTTGTCTCATTAATGCTAATTATGTCCATGTGGTACTTTTCCAATTCTTCTGCAAGTTCGATTTCCTTTCCATTAATACTCTTTATACTGATGGTTTCTCATCTTCAGTTCTCCTAATGTTTGGTTTGGTTTTGTTCTTCTTCTTCTAGATGAGTTGTTCCAGTAACTGACTTTTCAGTGTTCGTCCTTTTTCCCTGATGAAAACAGCAGGAGTCTTGTTTAACCAAGCAATGCCCCAGCAGGCATAAAATATTATCATGTTGTACCATCATATGCATTTGTGGTTTAAGCCAATAGAGAGTACCATTTGGTTGTCTAAGTCCCAAATTGGCAGCCCATCCTTATTCATTCATTCAGTATCCAGTAGATGCCCTACTAACAGGGTGCACAACATGAAGGTGAGAATTGGACATTATGTCAGAAGCCCCAGTCAGCTCTCTGCATTCCTGAAAGGCAATGTTTTGACCCTTAAGCGATCCTACTAATTTTACTTATTCCATATAAATTTATTCAACTGACTCTTCATCACATTGCCTTTGCTTATTTTACTGTCTATTTTCTTATTTAATTTGCCATTTTTCCCTAAAACTGTTCCTAAATAGCCTAAATATTTCACTTGATTTACAGGTTCTCCATTGAAAAAGCAACCAAAGTTTCCTATGTAAAAAATTTAAGTACAGATCCACAAGGATCTGTACTTAAATTTGTATTTGTATAAAATGTACTTAAATAGTTGAGAAATGGGAACATAACAATATGCTCCCATTTCTCAACTATTTATCATTAAGTAAAAATCTCAACTTATCGACCTGTATTCGACCTGAACTGACCTTTTTTTTTTAATTGTCTTTTCTACAATTTTTCTTAGCCTCTTCTCATAAATCTTAACGTTTAGTAGAGAAATTTTTCCAATTCTTGCATTCAGGTTTATTTCCCTTTTCATAGATTTCCATCTATGTTAGAGTTCTACTCCAATCATCTGGAATTCAACCTTTTGACCAGGTCCTATGAATTCTGCAGTGTAGCAGTGCCAAACTTTTATACCTCAACATTGACCATTTCTGGTTGAATATCATTTATTCCAGCTGCCTTCCACATTTCATACTTTTGATAGCTTTTTGTACGTGAGATATTGATATACTCCTGTGTACATTCCTCTTGCATTTTTTCTACTACTTTTCTGCCATTGTTTATTTCATTTAATAGTCTTTTCATCATCATCATCATCATCGTGCGTATCAAGGATTTAGGCCTAGCATGGCCTGTTCCGGCCTTAGAAGTCATCGTTGAATCGTTTAAGAGGACGTCCTGGTTTTCTTTTTCCTAATGGCTTGTACTTTAAGGCTTGTTTTGGTAATCTTTCTGTTTTCATTCTTTGAACTCTTAATAGTCTTTTTAAAGTAAGTATTTATTTTATGAATTTTATGTATTTAAAATCACAAAAAAATAAATAATAATAGCTGCTCTCACACTGCATGATGAAACCACCCAGTGTGAAACAGTCACCTGGTTATTGGAAGCAGGTGATTGTAGTTTGAAAGTAATTCCATATTTGATCTCTAGACCCAGTTCCCAGATTATCTAATCCTTAGCTCACTTGCAGTACTAATGTACTTATAGATTTGCCCTTCATGGGAAGGATTGACATTAAAAATAAAAATAATAAGAATTAAAAAAATATATATATATATATATATATATATCCAACAATAAAGCTAAGAAGTACTTTAAGCTGTTCTAACAATAATCCTCCTCCCACAACACTATCAATCAAACCTAGAGTGTACTGTATCAGTTACACTTCAAACCTTTCTTACACTGGAGAATCAGGATGCTCATTATAACTGAGGAGACAGGAACATCAACACCATATCAGTTGCTCAAAACTATGACTTGTCTTGCCTTTTAGATGATATCCTGTGAATTTACCACAGAGTTAAGTGGAAAGATGCCCAACTCTTACACTGTTTGAAGATGTCATCATTATCATTAGTTTCTTGACATATAACCCTCAAGAGGTGTTCAGGATACTATGATAAACACTATTTGAAAAGTTCACATTATTTACTTCATATCAACAATTTTCCTTTTTCCTGCCATCCTGGCATCAACTAGTTTTGATCTTTATTAATCGAAACTGGTCTGGGTAGTGACCCTTCCCATAATGCATAGCATTATACTTGTCCATAAGGATGTGCTTTGCATTATGGGATACTAAGGCAAGTGATGTGAAGTCATTAGCCTCTATATACAAGTAGCTAGTTGTGAAGTTACTTCATGTGCAAACTTTGTTTGCTTACACTTGGATAAAGGATTAAACCAAGAATATAATTTCTTGGCATCTTTAATCAAGTGAAAAAAACCTTCCATACTTTTAACTTAGTAGAACCTTCTGTGGCCATATGTGGAAATAAGACTAATTATCTATTGATGTCTGCCCATATCACTCTACCTGAAATTGCCTTCCTCATGATAATGAAGTAAACAGAAAAAGTTCAAAAATTACCATCACATATTTTACCATGGGGTGGCCCACTTGGCACACCACATTTGGGATGAGATTCCTTGTTGCCTGTAAGAAAGTCACAGTCCAAAGTTTACCATCTGTAGTATGCATATCACTAGGTATCCACCTAGTTGCTGAATGAACAAGAATGGCCAGGTAGTTTGTGATTAGCTAACTAAATTGTATTCTATATTAATAAGATGAGATGACATACACTGTGTAATCAGATATCATGTCACCTGAGGATGTTACTCAGTTATACAGTACCCTTGTCTTTTTATCAGGAACCATAGCAGACAGTGGCACGTCAGCAACTGAAACAACTTTAACATCCAGAATTAATAATAGTTACCAACATTTCTCCATACCCAAATTGTCTGATTACTCTTGGCCAGGTATCTCAGTCTTTGCCTACTTTTGCGATTAAGTCCCCATTACAATTACAAGATCTTGACTTGATGTCAAGATCTCTTAATTTAGGTTGTTATTATGCTCACACAAAATGTTAATTTTGTGTGAGCATACCACTCTGCTTATTGGAACCTGAGGTGGTTTGAACAAGGTTTCCAGCAATCTAATGTTTGCCTGATTATAGTAACTAATGTATGATAGGTTAACAACCTTTCATAACTGGGATGTACCTTTAAAATAAAATAAAAAAATTCCAGAATGAAGCCAATAGGTGTTTACCTACTGTTGTGAATGAATCTGAATATGATTATATGAAATATTAACTCATCAAAAATATGTTTTCATTCAAAGTTAATGTGATGACTTTTTACCCTAGGTCCATTACAGTCGCAGACATAAAGGGCAAACCTTCAATGAAAGTTCCATTGCATCAGAACCTGTAAGCGTTGAAACACAAAAAAGTTCATATAAATGTGTCACTTGTTCCTATGTGTTTGGAAATGTATCTGATTTGAAAAGGCACCTTAAGGTAAGATGAGATATTTGACTGAATGTTACAAATTATTTGGATCTTGCTAAGCATTATCTTCCATTTTATACCTTCAATCTATAGTAACAGATTTAATTTTAAAGTGTTTCGTGTTTACCTTCTCATTGCTTAATGAATTTTAACTAATTTTAGTACTCCTGAGAATGGTAGGTTACTATCAAAGTAACTCTTGAGATATTGTCTATTTATTATAGTTTTCTATAAGTTGTATAATGCAACTGTAGAAGAGTATTTATGCCAAGGCGGATACATCAATCATTTTCCAAGCAAATGATTGTTGCCAAAATGATGTGATTGATAAATGTCATCAATGCAAGAGATCTCATCTACTTTTACATTAGTACCCGCCTGCTCACTTTCCAAACCACACTGGCCCTCTTGAAATCTTCACAGCGGAACATTCTTCTCTATACACCACAGTTTCAACTTGACACTTTCATAACTTTCTTAATATTTGAAAAGGTGTTTGCAAATGCAACACATCTTATTGCATCTAATTGGAAATTTCCAAAAGGAGGAAAATAAATAACTAAAGCAACAGAATACATCATTCTAGTATGTTTCACACACTTTGATCGGACATTGCAAATAAACACCTGAACAAGCATGCAGATGATGTTGAAAAATTGCTTAAGGATATGACCGGGCCATTTGTGCACATAGCTGTAATAACTATTTGCAGTAACAATAAAGAAAATAAAAAAAATAGAGAACTTATAACTTATTACTTTCTTCATTAAAATCAATAATTAAGTTAACCAAGTTCATATTGCTAGGTTCTAGCTAAATTAATTTATCTGGAGGAAAAAAAAAATTAGTCTGAAAACAAAATTTTAATATATAGACTAGGATGACAGGATAAATCAGTCTTGGGAGAGTGTACCAGTTCTTTTCCTTGTAAGCAACATGCTTTCACCTTGCAGAGATCTTAAAAAAATGTAGTTATGCAAATAGTCAGTCATCTTTGTTTCTGATGCACTTCTGTCTGCAGAAAAGGACATATATGATGGGATACTGAACCCAAGAGGTATAGAAAAACCTCTCGTACATGTGTCATCACAACACGCACAGTGATATATATAAGCAGTCTTCTATTATCCTATTACCAGAGTAATATCAGCACCATAATTCAGGCAGCTTGTGTTTAGTGGTTCGTGTAATAAATGATAATCACAGGGTACCTTTCCATTACACTACTTTACTCTAGTAACTTTAACAGGATTTCAATCTAAAATATAAGGAAGTGTTGAAAATAAAAATTCAAAAAAACTCCTTCATCAACAATAGGTTGTAAGTTAATCAAATTCCTGGTATGCATAGGATGCCATGATGGTAAGAGAGAGAGAGAGAGAGAGAGAGAGAGAAAGATAGTGTTCAATAATGTTGTTGAACATTGTAAAGAGAATGAGTTAGTAAAGAGTAACTAATTTCTCTCATATCCCATATAAATGTATTCAATTGATTTCCTGCCCTACCATTTTTGTTAATTCTGTTGTCTGTTTCCATATTTAATTTAACATCTCCACTTACAATTTAGCAAAGATGGAAAATTTACTGGTAGATAACAGTAGTAGTTAGTGGATTGAGTGATGAAGAGTTGTAAAGTAGGTGCCCTCCCTCGATGAGTCTTTGGTCTCCCTGGAAGTGTCGTGTAATAATAATAATAATTTCAGATCACTACCATTGGCTCAGTAAGCATATTCAACAATTCATATAGTATAACAATTGCATCAGGAGGTTATGAACCTTTAGAGCTCTTATGGCTGCTCTGGAAAGTAACAGCTGTAATCCTCAAAAATATAAAGTGTAAGACTAACATATTTGGTATCAGATAAAGGATATTAGTGACTAAAGAGTAACTAAATGGCAGTTCTGTTCCATAGACAAAGCATAGTTCAAGCTGCTTCATGCCTCTGGTAGCTAGGCTGCTGATCTTATACTTGACAATGCAAATCATCTACCACATAAAGACATTCACACATCTCAGGCACAGTAACATTCAAATCTATAGCTTGTATACATTTTTTTAAAAACCGTTTTAAAAAAATGTATACTAATAAAAATAAATTAAATAAAAATATTTAATTTATTTTGTAAATTAAATATTTTTATTTTGGTTAAAAAAAAATTTGTTTGTTTGTTGTGTATACACTTGATGCAATTCTATTTTATGCACCAAATTGTGTTCATAATAAGTGTTATGAAACCTCACAAGAGTTTATATCTGATTGGTGCAATGACTTTTAACTCAATTCTTTCTTAGAATCCAGGAAATGATTGACTTGAGATCAAATAAAATATACATATATTACATTTAATAAAACTAAACGTAACTATATACAAAGTAAATATTCATAATTAAAAACTAATTGGATCCAAAACCTTCTAAATAAAACTACTTTTTGAGAGATCTCCTGTATCTTCAGAGCATAAATTCATTCTCTCACTATTCAGTTATTGGTTTGTTTTACATGTACCTATCACTCATCTAGACTGAGCATCTTGTTTTTTTTCTTACAACAAATTCTTAGGGGCGGAAAATGTTCATTAGAGAGTTCTCTAGTAGGCTTTTTCTCAAAATGTAAAATTTCTCCTTAAATTCCATGGAACTATACAGTATTTTCTTATTATATATATATCCTTACAATATATATCCTTACAAGGTAATTTAACTACATGAACAGTCACAATTCTTCATGAGAGAAAACAATTCCCTTTACTACTACATAAACAAAAAACCGATCAAAGTATAGCTCCTCTTCATTAATTCTACTTAACAGTTTCAGATTTGTATAATTCCATCAATTGTTCCTAGAAAATAATTCAATATAACTGGTGTCCTTGAGACAGAAACAGAAACTTTCCATTTTAGTGCTTCTTTGAATGTTGAAATAGTACATCTGTTTAATATCTCCTTTTGTTACTGTCCATTTGTTTATAGTGTTAATATCTGAGTGATAGAATTCACTTAAAATTCCTTTTCAGAATCATCCATGTACTATATTTTGACTGCCAAATTTTACAGAAACTTCCTAAAACAAAATTCTCTGGTCTTCATTCTCAAGCTTCCTCTCATTTTTTTTTTTTTTTTTTTATTGCCCTGATACCAAACACACTCTCTCTTCAGCTGTCAATCACCCATCAATCTTTTTTATGAGCAGCAAGCAAGAAATTAGTAATGACTACCACATTGTTGTTAGCAAAAGGAGAATGTCTTTATGATGAACAACAGATATCACTGTACACAAATTCTGTTTCACAAATAACAATTGTGAAACAGAATAAAGAACCGAGAATTTGTAATTCAGCACTCACAACGTGCTCAATTGAAATTATTACAATTATTAGAGGTAAGTACATAAATCTAAATTATTATTTAATGAAACAAATAACAATTTCTAATTGAGCACGTTGTAAGTGCTGAGTTACAAAATCGAAACCATTGAGAATTCTAAGAATTCTCAATGGTTTCGATTCTACAGAAGCAACTTTAAAAGGGCTCATAATTCTAAATGATGATTATTTTTACAGTAAGAGGGAGAGCAGAGTTGCTTCTCCCACCTTGGCCAACCAGACATCATGAAGTATAATTTATTTAGTTATTTTTCTATTTCTCATGCACCTTATTAAATGAGAAAATGAAATGAAAATAAATAGCAAAAAATGATATTCTTGTTTAACTCTTTCTCCAAATGTAAAAACAAAGTTTGCACATGAAGTTTCTTCATGAATAGGCTACTTGTATATAGAAGCTAATGATTTTACATTAATTGCCTTAGTATCCCATAATGCAAAGCACACATCCTTTCAGGTGTGTATAATGCTATGCATTGTAGGAAGGGTCACTACCTAGACCAGTTTCAACCTTTATTATCATTAAGTGATAACGTCAAGTTCTTTCCTAATATCCTCGTTTTTAATATGATATTGCCATTGATGCCATGATGATGATGATGAGTTTATATATGCTAAAAACAGCAGATTTGACCACTCTATATTAATGAATTTATATTTATAACTTTTATTATCACAACCTTTATCATCATCATCATCATCAAATTCCTGCCATGTACCCTCAAGGGGTGTACAGGATATGACAGTACTACATGAAAAAATTACATCATTACTAACTTCCTATCTACAATTTTCCTCCAAATCAGTCTGTCACTTGTCAAGACTCCAACATTATCAGATCTTATATTTCTATCGTCTAAGGCACTTTGTACCGTATCAATCCACCTATATCTTGGTCTTCCTCTGGGTCGTTTTCCTGCCAACCTGGCAGAGAACACTTGTTTTGCTAATCTTTCCACTCCCATTCTATTTAAGTGACCATACCACCTGAGATTAGCTCTGCTAACACATTCCTGGATGCTGACAATGTCAAGTTCTTTACTAATATCCTCATTTTTAATATGATATTGCCATTGATGCCATCTGTTCACGCCTCTAATCTTTCTCAGGACTCTCATATCTGCGGTCTCTAGTCTTTGATCAAGTGTTTTACTTCTGACCCAGCTCTCAGATCCATAAGTTAAAACTGGTTTGAACACTGTCTTGTATACAGCTAATTTAGTGTTCCGACTAATTTCTTTCTTATTCCATATGAATTTATTCAATTGACTTCCCACCATACCAGCTTTGTTGATTCTGTTGTCTATTTCTATATTTAATTTACCATCTTCAGTAAAAATCATGCCTAAGTAGCTGAAATGTTTTACTTGTTCCACAGGTTCTCCATTCACAACACAGTTGACATTTTCAATGATTCTGCCTATTTTCATTGTCTTTGTCTTTTTATTGCTGACTTTCATACCATATCTATTACAACAGCTATTCAATTTAGTCAGAGAATCTTGCAGACTTGTAGCGGATTTATTTAGAAGTATAACATCATCCGCATAAAGCAAAGAGCTGACATTAACATCTCCAATTTTGATATCAGGTTTAATACCAAACATTCCTTCATAATGTGATCCATATAGATAATGAATAACAGAGGGGATAATATACATCCTTGTCTCACACCAGATTTAACATTAAACCATCTTCCTTTACTTCCTTCAATTCTAACTGTTGACTTACAACTCAAATATAGACTAATTATTGCTTGATATAATGCCCTATTGATACCATATAACTGCAGCGTATTGAATAGCTATTCTCTTGGCACCTTGTCCTATGCCTTTTCCAAATCGACAAAACTTAAATACAGATCTTTGTTATATTCCCATGCTTTCTTGACTATTTGTCGTAAAGTGAAGCTCTAATACTGACAGACTCTATTTGCCCTGAATCCAGCTTGTTCTTCACCAAGCTTTTCTTCCACAATTCTTCTCAACAGTTTCTCAAGTATACTTGCATAGATCTTGCCAGGAACACTCAGTAGGGAAATACCTCTGTAATTCTCTCATTCAGTTTTATTTCCCTTTTTATATATGGGTACTATGAGAGCTCTACTCCAATCATCGGGAATTCGTCCCTCTGTCCAGGCTTTCTGAACTATGCAGTGCAGCCACTGTAAGACTCTTATACCACCATACTTCAGCATTTCTGGTCGAATATCATCTACTCCTGCTGCCTTTCCACATTTCAAGCCTTTGATGGCTTTTTCTACTTCAAGTATGGATATGTATTCCTGACTGCATGCCTGGTCAGTGTTTTTTATCACTGTGCTGTCATCACTGCTTGTTTCATTTAGCAGTTTTTCAAAGTAATTACTCCATACTTCAAGGATATCTTTTTCTCCTGTTTTCATGTCACCTTTATCATCTCTAATCTCTTTTACAGCACTCTTTCCTCCATTCCTAAGCTTCTTCAACAACCTCTAGAATATTTTGCCACCTTCTTGATATTTATTTTCTATATTCTTGCCAAAGTCCTCCCATGACTTTTGTTTAGCTAGTTTTACACAGTGTTTAGCATTCTTGCATTTGTCTCTATATTCTCTAAGAGCACAAGCTGACTTATTTGCCAGTAACTTTTGATATGCTTTCTTCTTTTCCTTCACTGCCTCTTTAACTTCCTGTGTCCACCAGGGAGTTCTGATTTTTTTATCCTTACAGACAACCTCACCACATGCCTCTCTGGCAGAATCAATCAATGTTTTCTTCAGAGTTTGCCACTGAATCTCCAAGGTTTGATTCCTGATCTCAAACTCTATAATTTTTTCTTCAATAATCTTTGTGTATTTTAGTCTACAGCTCACATCTGAGAGCTGCTCAACTTTTATTCGCTTTAAAACTTTCTTACATGTTATTCTTTTCAATATGAAATTCAATTTTATCCTGCTCAAGACTAAATAGTGATCACTTCCAATTTCAAATCCTCTGTACACTCTGGTGTCCTGCACCAGGGAGAAAACATCACTATCAACAATAACATAGTCAATGAGACTTTTCTTATTCCTAGCCTCTTCTCTCCATGTGAATTTGTGCACATTTTTATGTTGGAACATGGTGTTAGTAATAACCAGTCCATGTCCTGAGCAGAAATCCAACAGATATTTGCCATTATTATTAGCTTTGCTCTTTTCTCCAAATTTTCCCAAAATATTTTTGTATGTCTCACAATCATTTCCTACTCTGCTATTTAGATCCCCAACAATGACCAACTTTTCTTTTTTCATTGTGTCATTTGCTTTTTCTAAAGCCTCAAAAAAATTCCTCCACTTCTGCCTTAGTAGAACCTTCTGTGGGACCATAGGCACAAATAAGTCTCATTGTCCAGTTCCCCATTCTCATATTTGCCCACATTACTCTACTTGAGACTGACTGCCATTCAAGAAGATTAGCCTCGTATTTTGTGTTGAATACTATGGCTACTCCTTCTTTTCCTTGATTGTCATTGCCTGAATATAACATTTTGTATTTATTGCTCAGAAAGATCTCACCAGTTTTGGTCTTTTTTGTTTCAGTCACCCCTATTATGTCGATCTGGTACTTATCTATTTCATCAGCTAGCTCCATTTCTTTGCCATTCAGGCTTCTTATGTTGATAGTACCGATCTTTAACTCTGGTGATGTTGAGTTGGGGTTTGTGTTCAGATTTGTTCCAGTAGCTGACTTTTCGCTGTTCACCCTGGTTCCCTGGCGAAAACAACGGGGGCCTTGTTTAACCGGGTGACGCCCCAGCCGGCATGAAATTTTGTCATGTTGTACCATCATTTTTTATTTTGGTATAACCAATAAGAATACAATTTGGTCGGCTAAATCCCAAATTGCCAGCCCATCCTCGTTCGTTCAGTATCAAAGTAGATACCCAACAGGGTGCACCATGAGAAGGTGAGGATTGGACATTAGGTCAGAAGCCCTGGTCGGTTCTCCGCATTCCTCTAAAGGCTATGTGGAGGTCTCCTCTCAGTTATACAGCTTTGACCCTTCCTTTATTAAGGTATGTTAAAGTGCTGGGATACCTGCCCAAAAATTCTGAGTGATCTACAAGATCAATCACTCTTAATTTCATTGAGTGATCCTAAAGGATAACTACTAAACTCATTGCTCCAGGACAGGAAACTTAGCTGTGGCTGCAATCAGTGACAGGCAAAAACCCACCACCAAGCAGAGCCTCTCCACTCCCTAGGAAGCAAGTGAACCCAAAGATGTGCATTAGCCATAAGAGATACCAAAGTTAACTGTTCTGACAAGATGGATAAAGTTGCTGGATTAAGGAATATAATTGAGCACTTGACTCACCTATTGTGGGCTACTGATCCCAGTGATCCCCCCCCCCCCCCCTTAAAAATATTTGGTATAGTTTTTTTGGAATGTTTGTCCTGAGATATTTGATTTAATCTACTACTACCCCCCCCCCCCCCCACCCCCCCCCCCCCCCACCCCCCCCCCCCCCCACCCCCCCCCCCCCCCACCCCCCCCCCCCCCCACCCCCCCCCCCCCCCACCCCCCCCCCCCCCCACCCCCCCCCCCCCCCACCCCCCCCCCCCCCCACCCCCCCCCCCCCCCACCCCCCCCCCCCCCCACCCCCCCCCCCCCCCACCCCCCCCCCCCCCCACCCCCCCCCCCCCCCACCCCCCCCCCCCCCCACCCCCCCCCCCCCCCACCCCCCCCCCCCCCCACCCCCCCCCCCCCCCACCCCCCCCCCCCCCCACCCCCCCCCCCCCCCACCCCCCCCCCCCCCCACCCCCCCCCCCCCCCACCCCCCCCCCCCCCCACCCCCCCCCCCCCCCACCCCCCCCCCCCCCCACCCCCCCCCCCCCCCACCCCCCCCCCCCCCCACCCCCCCCCCCCCCCACCCCCCCCCCCCCCCACCCCCCCCCCCCCCCACCCCCCCCCCCCCCCACCAAAAAGCTGGCAGTGCACAAGACAGTATACAAACTAACGTATGGATCTGAAAGCTGGATTAAAGTTGTTAACTGAAGACTGGAGACCAGAAATATGTAAGAGGAAAATTATTATTAGCCTTCCACCAGGATGTTCATCGAGATTGGCAATGCTCACAAATTATTTCAAATTCATATTTCATACTTTTATAGTATAAGTAATTACTACTAGAAAATGTGTTCCTAAATTATAGAAGTAAATGAACGCATGGCATCAATAGCAAAACCATGTTAAGAAATGAAGGCATTAAAGAAAAAACTTGACATTAATTCTGTACTACCTGAATCTCAAATAAGTACTGTTAATCACCAGAGCTCCCCTGTGTGGTGACTGGAGTTAAAGAATAGTCCCAATGTAGCCCATGCATGTTGTAAGAGGTGACTAAAATGGGTACCCAGTGTCTAGGGTACAGCTGGGCCACCCTGCCTCCAGTGGACAAAAATATGGAGGCCTGGTCCTTCAGGTTGGGGGTTTGGCAATGGGCTAATAACCCATTCCTGTAAAAAAAATCTCTTGTTAAGAAAGCTAAATAATTGAAAGCCAGACTGACTTCAAGGAAACAACACATGAAAATGAAAAAGTTAATGAATTTTGGAACATGGAATGTTAGAACAATGTTACAGGTAGGGAAAATGCAAAGTATAGCAAAAGAGTTAAAGAAATGTGAATTGGATGTTACAGCATTGCAGGAGATAAGATGGAGAGGAAAAGGAAGAATAAACAAAAAAGATTATATTATGTATTATAGTGGTACTGAAGAACAAGGAAATTATGGAGTAGAATTTATTATTAGAAAGAAGAAGATAAAATCAATTTTAGGATTCACGCCAAGAAATGAAAGAATTTGCAAGTTACAAATTAAAGGAAAATTCTATAATATCACTTTTATTAACGTATATGCTCCAACTGAAAATGCTGACAAGATTGTGATAGATCAATTTTACAAGGATTTACAAGAAACATGTGAAAAAAAACTAAATAAAAATGACCAAAGAATGCAATAAAAAATATCATATCATGATTTCTAAAAGATGGGCAAGTTCATTCAATGATGTACAAGTATATGAGGTGTGACCATTTAATTCCCGGAATGGCTGCCTAGTATATAGAAATATATAGAAACCATATATAGAAACAATAATTTAGAATGATTTAGAACTTCATAATTTATATATTGATTTCCATCAAGCATTTGATAAATTAAATAGACAAGAAATGATACATAGCTTGAAAATACTACGAGTACCAGGAAAATTGATTACAAGGATCCAAAGCAGTAATTAAAATACAAAGGGAAGTAAGACAAGGAGATGCACTTTCAGCAAGTTTATTTAATTTGGTACTTGTAGCAATAATAAGAAAGTTAAATATGAGATGATTTATTAATAATAAATTAATACAATATGTGCATATGCAGATAATATAGCAATAATAATTCGATTAATAGAACTTAATAAAAATGCTAAATAAAAATGCTGAGAGGAAACCTCCACATAGCCTCTAAAGGAATGCGGAGAACCAACCAGGGCTTCTGACCTAATGTCCAATCCTCAACCTTCTCATGGTGCACCCTGTTAGGTATCTACCTGGATACTGAACGAATGAGGAGATGGGCTGGCAATTTGGGATTTAATCGACCAAATTTTATTCTTATTGGGTTAAACCAAAATATAAAATGATGGTACATGACAGAATTTCATGCCAGCTGGGGCATCGCCCGGTTAAACAAGATCCCCATTGTTTTTGCCAGTCAGCTACTGGAACAAATCCTAAACCCACCCCAACTCAACATCGCCAGAATTCAAGATTGGTACTATCAACATAAGAAGCCTGAATGGCAAAAAAGTGGAGCTAGCTGAGGAATTGGATAAGTACCAGATTGACATAATAGGGGTGACTGAAACAAAAAAGACAAAAACTTGTGAGATCTTTCTGAGCAATAAATACAAAATGTAGTACTATCATATCCTGTACATCCCTTGAGGATACATGGCAGGAATTTGATGATGATGATAAAAAGTTGAAGAAGTTGGATTGCAAATTAACAAACAGAAGACTAAATACATACAATGTGGAAAGACAATAAATAAAAATATTACAAGATATACAATAGGTGAATACAGTTTTGAAGTTGTAGATAGCTTTAAATATTTAGGTTCATTAATAACAACAAACAATAATATATCCAATGAAATTAATAGTAAAATCATGGCTTGAAATAAGTGTTAATATATTTATCAAAAGTTAATGAGTAATAAGATTCTTAATCATAATTCTAAATTAAAACTTTATTAAACAATTAAGACCTGTAACAACATATGGATGTGAAACATGGCCATTAACACAAAAAGATATAGATAGATTGAATCTTTGAAAGGGAAATATATATGGACCAATAAAAGAAGAAAATGGAATATGGAGAATTAGAACAAATAATGAACTTGAACAACTAATCAATGGTGAAGATATCGTAAGATATATAAAGATAGAAAGAATGGAAAAAGATAGATGAGTTAAAAATATTTGAATGGAAATCATTAGGACAAAGGAAGAAAGATAGACCAAGAAAAAGATGGATTGATGATATACAAAAAGATCTTACAACTTTAAAAGTTCAGAATTGGAAGAATATTGCACAGTAAAGAATGACTAAAAATTATTTTGCAAGCTAAAACTCATAAAGAGTTGTAAAGCTAGAAGAAGAACAACAACAACCAGAGCTAGTTACAGAGATTGCTAATAAAATTTGTGACTAATAACTTTTTTTTTTCTTGTACAAGTCTTCTTTTGAGGTGGCAGGGATATGAAAAGAACATGCTGTATGGACTGGACAGGACAGATCCAGTGACATTTTATGTCTAATAATAACATTGATATAATAACTAATATATCAATGAATCTTACAGACTTAGTCTTAGAAGTGGAGGGTTAATATTCCAATCTAAAATGATATGATCACAAACAAAATGGAAGAAAGGATTAGCAAGATAAGGTAAAGAAAAGAGTCAGAGAAAGTGCAAGTTGTAAATGAATTGATGCAAGTAAGACTGCTTTAGAAGATAGAGAAGTTAGATCTGAGCTGATCAGAGACCTAACAAATAGCAGCTTCGTTATTTGTTAGGTCAACAATTTTATGAGAAGATTGCTGACAGTAAGCTAGTAACAAAATGTTACCTGTTGGAATAGAATAGTACCTTGCACATCATGTACTTGAAAGTGCATGTCAAGAAATGGGGATGAGAAGTGCATAAGCAAAAACTATAAAAATATCAAAACATTTTTTTTTAGTTCGTTATTTTGATAAATGACCAATTTCCATTACACTACACTCAACCTCAAAATTTCTCTTAATATTTTTCTCTCTTTATATGCAACTAATGACTATAAATACAATATATACACACAACTACAAAATGGTATAAACCTAGACATAAGCATTATGTTGGTGAAAATTCCAAACCGACTGTTCTAGAGACACATTATGAAACTTTTTTTTAAGCATTTCAGGCCTCCAGTAGTAGGATGGCCTTGCACAGGATGAAATTCGTTTATCACCTCAAAGATATGAAAACATCCATATCCATTGTGTGATTCAGACTACCATCCTGTTGGCTGGAAACATACAGGTATTCATAGTGAAGAATTTACAGACACAACACGTGTTAGAATAATTACTTTATTTAACTTTAGGAAAGTAACATCGACATTTCGACCACTGTATTGAGGTCATCATCATCAGGAAAAATACATAAGATACAAGCTACATGGCATTGTACTATACAAAAGTAAGATGAATCTAAATGCTTGTTAATCATTTAACCTAGCCTGACCTCTCTTGGAAAATAAAATAAAAATAAAAATTATTTAAATTAAATAATTGAAATTAAGAAATTGAAGCTTATTGGCTCTTTATTTTAAATAAAAATAAAAATTTTCCCAGAAATAAGTATTTCTGGGAAAATTCCCATGTAACTCCTCAAAAAATAAACTATTATTTTAATGGCTAATATAGCCTACTTTCATTTAGGAGTGCCCTTTTTTTTTACAATGTCATTGGCTCTTTACCCAAATTCTAGGACATTACTGAAGTGTTATAAAACTAATATATGAAGAATAAAAATAAGAGAAAATTTGGACATACCATTTTGGACCTTATTCCGGCAATGTGTTTGCATATTGCTGTTAAAGGATAGGGAGTTTTTTTGGGAAAGTGAGGATAAAGTAATGTGGGAAAGTTATTTGAAAAAACCTGGGTTTTTTTCAAATAGAGGACCCATTTTTTCCAATGGAGGACCCTTCTGCAATCCATATAGCAAACAGAAGAAAATCTCAATACGAGAGGACTTTAAAAATGTTTAATGTAGTTCTGTTTATATTTCATTTTTATTTAAAATTTTTTTTATCTAAATTAAGTGGATATTAAATCAAACATCATTTCAAAGCCGAATATGGAAACTATAAAAGTTTCGTGCAGAGATTGACCAGAGAGCTAGCTGGAATACACCGTTGCCATACTGCAAGTTACCCTCGCCGAACCTAATAGGAAAGCACGACCGCTAAAAGCATCCATATATTGCCTTCTATTGATTCATTATAAGGTTTCACTAGTCTGATAGCTGTTTCAAACTCATTGGTTTTCATCAGAGACACTGTTTAAGTAAAGGTCTCACTCTAAAAATTAGGCGATCTCCCAACCACTCAAAATGAGTGACTGAAAGATCGTCCAACTCACGTTGGTTTCACTTAGTGACAGGCTCACCCTACCACTAAGCAGAACCGCTCATATTCCAGGGAAAAGCACCCACCGAAATGGCTCCTCATGGGCCAAACCGGAAAGCACCTTCCCCAGAGACTCAAAATGCTCTCAAGGTAAACCCACCAAATTCTGAACTCCCCTCAGCAGAAGTTGGACTAGGCAGAAACCTGGAGAGCAAAAACTCTCTGTGTTAATCAACTCGAAACGTTGGAGAGGTGTATTTTTCATAAGCGAACTCTCAGTCGGTGCTTAAAGTATTTACTAAAATAAAGAGTCAAAAGGCTTCACTTTGGTGATGTAAAATTATCTAAATTAAGTGGATATTAAATCCAACATCATTTCCAAGCCCAATACAAAAACTATAAAAGTTTCGTATGGAGATTGATCAGAGAGCTAGCGCGAATACACCATTGGCATACTACAAGTTACCTCAACGAACCTAATAGGAAAGCATGACCGCTAAACGTGTTCGTATATTGCCTTCTATTGGTTCATTATAAGGTTTCACTAATCTGACAGCTGTTTCAAACTCATTGGTTTTTGTCAGAGACTAGGCAGAAACCTAGAGAGCAAAAACTTTCTGTGCTAAGGAACTCGAAGCATTGGCGAGGTGTAATTTTTGTAAGCGAAAATATTTTTAGAATCTGCAAGCATATTTGTTTAGATATGGTTGGTTTCTATTTTTAGAATCTGCAGCAGCTCTCAGGAACCAACCAAATCTAAACAAATAAAGCTTCCTAAGATTTGGGAAACACTTATCATCAGAGATCCCCACCTTACATTCCAGGCCACCTACAACTGCCCATAGGGGGTGCTCCCTTTTTTGGGGGGGTAGTGCCAGCAGCTCTTCCTACCCCCAAGGTCCATGTAAAAACGTCTGTTTTCCAAGAGTGATTGGATCAGGAGGACAAGGCGATAGTCTCTAGTTATTCTGTATATTTTATTTCTGAGTGTGAGATGGTTTATGGTATCATATGCTGCAGTTAGGTCTACAAAGACTACTCCTGTGGCTAGTTATTACACATAAGTAATTTAATTAAAAGGTGGCACACCTTTTGGCAACTCCTATAGGTAAAGATGACCTCGCTATTGCTTCTGCCTGGTATCTCCACGTCTGGGCCTGGCTCCCACTGAAGAGACCTCAATAAAGGTCGAAACTAGTCTGGGTAGTGGCCCTTTAATGCCTAACATTATACATATCTGCAAGAAGATGTGTTTTGCATTATGGGAGATACTGAGATAGGAGTGATGTTAGCTTGGTCCACCTTTGCTACGAGTTTCCCGGTGTTGTACTACCTGACCCCAGTCCTGAAGATACTTTCAGGCGCAAACTTTGTTTGCTCACACTTGGATAAAGGATTAAACTAAATTTATTATAGTCTAACATGAAAAATAAACTTTCAACATATATGTAGTTAGCAAAATCATTGTACCGTATTTTTCAGACGATAAGATGCACACCAAATATGAGACGATTTTTAGAAAAAAATATTTTATTATATAAAGATATTTACAAATTCTTACTTAATTTTTATTTATTGTTACAATCATTTGTATTAGCAATATTCAGTTCATCTTCACTCTCGGTACTATCACTGGTCTCGTTAATGTCACCATTCGTATTACTTTCTTCTGAACTATTGTTGTCACTCCCTTCAAAAACTGCATCATCTACGGTACCATCCCTCACATTACTTATCCCGCATTTCTTAAATGACTTTATAATCATCTCTTCTTTCACAGATTCTCATGAATTTTTTACCCAGGCAGTGGCGTATTTAGGTATTGACTGTATAGGCCCGGGCTTAGAGCGCAAATTTTGAGGGGCTGCGGAAATTTCCGGGCTCTCATTTTTGTAATTATATTTATGTTACGAATTTACGATATAAATAGGTTATGCATGTAAATCAACATGTTCATTAAATATGGGGGGGGGCTTTCTGCGGGCCTAGGGGGCAGGAAATACCTAAATACTCCACTGCACCCAGGTACATACTTCTGAAATTGTTGGCCGTTTCATACGCCCTGTTGCTGTAACATCATGATTTGGGCTTTGCCATTGATTTGTTCCACTCTTCCCACATAAAATTTTTGAATTGTTTATTAATAGATCCATCCAAGGATTGTAATTGACTTGTAAGGCCTCCAGGAATGACAGCTAATTTTGTATTCATTTCTTTTAGAAGCTTCTTGGTTGATTCTGTTTTATGCGCTCTGAATTGATCCCACACTAACATAGCAGGCTTTTTAAACAACTCACCTGGACGTTTCGCCCATATCTTTTGTATCCATAATTTCATTCCTGTTTCATCCATCCAGCCTTTATCTTGAACGTGGATAATAATGCCACGAGGAATTTCATCTCTTGGTAACGTTTTTCTCTTGAAGATTAACATGGGGGTAGTTTTGTGTAGCGAGTTTTTTTCATGATCACCATTGATTTGTTGTCTCTTGAATCTACTATCCAATTTGAAGGAACATCAAAAGTTAGAGGCACTTCATCCATGTTCACAATTTTATTAAGCTCAAAGTTAAATTTCCTTCTCGCTGATATATCAAATCTGTGGAATTCTATAATTTTAGCTTCATAGTCAGCTGACATTTTTTGGGCTAGAGTGGTTTTTGTATGCATGCATAACCCCTGTTTTTTCACAAATCTAAAGCACCAGGACAGTGAGTACCGGTAAAATCTAAAATTCCACTAGCAGTTGCCCATCGTTTCGCTTCAAAAATTATAATTTTCGTAGAAACAGATATTCCCATGTTTCGATGATTTGTTACCCAATTTTTCATTTGTACTTCTAATTCTGGCCATTTTTCTAGGTGTGAACAAAATGTTTTCTTGTGTTTACATAGCAGTTTTAACTGTTCCTCTTGTTTTCTCCACTCGCGAACCATTTTTTCTGTTGGTGGTGGACCAAAATGTCTTTCTGCTGCTCTGTTTCCAATCACATTTAATTTATAACTCACGTTATATGAAAGTCTTTTTTGTTTTACACTCATTTTTTCTAATTTTAAGATAAAAATTTTAACGACCTTATAAAAAATAATTCAAATGAACCAACAAAAGCACACGCTTACACACTAATGACTATTAACGCTCTAAATCGGTGATTCTCCCACATGCAGCGAGATAACTTAGGTACCTACCTTCAGTGGTGTACTTACTAATTTTATTAACATATTGTGCCAGTAATTGAACTTCGCTAACAGCTTTGGTACAGTGTAAGGATTCATATTTTAATGTTACCTTCGGACCATAAGACACACCCCAATTTTAAGTCGATTTTTCTATGTAAAAGGGTGTGTCTTATGGTCCGAAAAATATGGTAGTTCTTTTTCAACTGCAATAATATATATCTTATGCTGAGTCTTAAACTTGTTCACACTCCTAGCTTTCATAACACATGCTAACAGTGCATTCCACTCACTCACCAGTCTTTATGTAAGAAATCTTTAGAGGTCATCCCTAGAACCTCTAGGGATGGCCTCTCATTCTTGCTGACCAGCCAATGTACATTGCTTTTTATATATCATGTGATGAAATTCCTTATCTGCTTTCATTATTCAAAGCTTTAGTTGTCTGGTCAGCACCTTTTTTGGGTAATTCTCTTATTTTGCTATGTTTAGTGAATAGTTATATATTAAACTAGAAAATTCTTAACACAGATGGAATTTAAACTTGGGTCTTTTCTTGAACCAATCTGTTGTGCCATCGGGGTATTCATTAATTTTAAAAAAATGCAATAAAAAAGTGCACAGCAGTACTCTTTACTTTGAAGTTTATTTTTTTTTTAACACATATTTATTGATTTTATTTTATTTTAATTTTCAAAGGGTCTTCAACTTTCAACTCTTGCCAATGGAGAAATTGATGAGAAAACTGCATCTGCTGTAAATATTATCCAGCAAATCATAGAACATGGAGCTCTACAGCAACAGGTTACTCTGCACTCTCTCGATGGACAGAGTCTGGTAGCTGTGAATCCTGAAGCCATTATAGTCCAGCAAGATGGAAGAGAAGTTGTTTTAAATGATGCTACTACAGGTGGACAGTATGTGATCCAGTATGTTACACATGCACCTGAAATAACAGTTGATGATGAGATGACTGTCCATACTGTTGCTCATTCTGATAAGTCAGTGTTTGAAGAATTCCATGTGCAGTATAGTGATGCTGCACAAGTCATAGGTGAAGATGATAAAGAAATTGTTAAAAACGAAAATGAAAATGCAACCATTGAAATAGAATCAATGGAATGCCAGTGAATCAGTTCTACATAATTTTGATACGTTTTTACTTAATTTTTTTGTAGCAATCATCACTAAAGGTCTATAGAAAAAAAAGTAAATAATTGACTCTTAAGAAATATATTGCTCACCTATAAACTGGTTTGAAGAATTTCATGAAAAGCCAAATAATAGTAATGATAGACAAAATTAGTTGCTAGGGTACATAGAAAAATCTTCACTTGCCTAAAAAAATAGTGTCAAGTTTCAAATTTACAAATGAGCTAAAAAAATATTGCATCAAAATGCAGGTCGATAATATTTTTTGCTTCATAGTGTCTGAACAGTATAAAAATCTCTCAAAAGTAAATACAGTATTAGAAAAGAAACTAATCACTTTTGCTTCTTCTGTGTAATTATCTTATGCATCAACTAAAGTCAGTACTGCATAACTTAATTAAGCTGTGTATTTGCATTTTCTGGAAATTCTTTACCAGAAAGACAATATGCATTTAACACATTTGTATATATATTTATATGTGTGTGTTTTCATGTACATACAAAGAAGACTGTACATAACATCCGATAAATAGTGGTGCTTTAACACTTATTTATTACCTGATATGTGTAACTTTTGTTAATGTGACGTTTGTATATTTTGTTATTTTATTTCATTGTGAACTATTCATGCAAAAACTCATTGTATAATTGTCCAGACTTATCAAAAATAATTCCTTCCATTTTAAGTGCAAGATATCCTTGAATGCACTTTCTAATATTTCAGTTGTATTTGTAAAATTTTTTCTTGTTATAGACTATATTTTTGTAACTACCCATCGCTCACAAGGGATTAATTAAACTCAGGCAAAAAAGATTTTATATAATATTATAAAATCTCTAACATTTTTTGTATATAGGAATCATTGGTCATATGTCAGAGGGATGTGTAGATAAATGTAAATGATATTCATATTAAAACCTGTATTTCCCATTTTACCAATCTGTGATATGTACAAAGTGAAACAAATGTAATTTCATTAAAAACGTTTTTTTCTTCAATTCTGTCACTTATTTTTATTTTTTTTTGACAATGTATATTATAAATAAAATGGTCTATATACAAATTTGTATACTATACTTGAAAAATTCAGTTTATATTTATATATAAACTGAATTACACACAAACAGGGGTTGGGCAAAATGATGTGAACACCTAGGAAATAGGCAATATGTCTATTAATAAGGTGTGGTACCATCGTTTGCCTTTAGTATGCAAACCATTTTGGAATATATTTCATACAACTATTAATAGTCTCCAGTGGAAAGTTGTACCATTAGTCGATCAGAATATCTGTCCAATTGCTTGAGAGACATTGGAAGATGAATCTTCTTCTCATTCTGCTCCCCCAAAATTGCCTCAGTGTTCAATGATATTCAAGTCAAGTGACTGAGATGGCCAGGGCAGATGTTGAAGTTCTCAGTATTCCTCAAACCAAAACTGAACTGTTCTGGCTATGTGTAGTGCATTATCATCTTGAAAAATGAAATCATTGTTGGGAAACAATATTTGACCCTAGATCAGCCAGAATGTCCTTAAATAACTTGACCATTTAGGTTTATGATGGGGCCAGCAGAATACCAAGATATGGTCACCCAAATCATCAGAGATCAACTCCCATGTTTGACAGTTGGAACTAGACAGTCGAAATTGTATGCTTCCTTGGAAGTTCTCCATACATACATAAACTGGACCTTGTGAATAAAGTAAATGCAGACTCATTGGACCTTATCACTCATTTCCAGTCATCAGCTATCTAATTTTTTGTTGTTGATACCATCTTTTTTGCAATTTCATGTTGAATTTTGTGATTAAAGGTTTAGCAATTGCAGATCATCTATGCTTGGCTTTCTGAAGTTCTCTGTGGACTTTTTGTGAAAATAGGGTCTTCAAGGTGGATATTGAGTTCAGCTGTCACTTTTACTGCAGTAGTTCTGTGTTGTTTGGACACAATCCTTGTTAGTGTTTGAGTCCTTATCATTCAGTTTTGGTTTTCAGCCACTATTCTTTTTTCCCAATGAAGTCTTGCCATGCTTTGTGTATGAAGTAAGTATGCAGTCATAATCATGGAGACTTGCTCTTGACACACTAACCAACTGGGATGTTCTGGTTACAGAAGTTCTTACTAAATGGACTCTCAGAATTTATCCTCTTTGGAAGTCTGACAAATCATCCATTTCACTGACAACTGTTAATAATCATTAATCCTTGTGTTTGTGTGTGTAAATCACAAGCATGTGAATGTGTGGACTATAAAATTTTGCATTATTTAATGTTATATGTTAATATTATTGTGTATTAACTGAAGGATGGAATGAAAGAAAGAACGAATGGGAAAATTATAAATGCATGAGAAACTGCGAGAAAAGAGATAGTATTGTATGGGATTTGATGATAAGAGGTATAACTTAATGAGAAAGAGACGAAAGCATGTTTTCCAGGTGTGAAGATAAAGGATGTTAGTGACGCTGTAAGTATGCAGAAGAGTGAAGCAAATGAGCTTCACTTCACTCAGTGTGCCATGATTGTGCAGTTTATTAATGTATGGAGTGAATTTGATGGATAAAAGGATTTATGTATGCCCAATGGACTACATTTAAATGGTTTTAGAGTTCTCACTAAACAACACTATTGTGTTGTTTAGTGAGAGTGTGGTAGTGCAAAACCAGGGGAACTAGCGATATTAGGGAGGATGAAGTCAAACATGTGTCTGGCCAACCCTGTGATAAATGAGCATGGATATAGTAATGATTATGCAATGCCGAATGGGATTTCACAGGTCTCTAGTTTAAATGGATCGGTAACGACATTACACAAGGGTAACTATGGATACGAAGGGATGTTAAAATGCATGTACATGAATGCAAGAGTTATCAGGAATGAAGGTGACGAATTTTGGCATTGGTAAACTTGATTTGGCCAAAACTTATAGGCCTCAGTGAGACCTGGTTGACTGAAAATGATATAGTTGCAGGGATGTAAAGGGTATTGTATTTTCAGAAAGGAGGATAGAAGGAATGGGACAGGAAATGGGGTATTGCCGATGATAGCTGCAGAATTACAACCAACAAAATTAGAAGTTAAAGAGGATTTGGGATCCGAGGGAGATGGTTCATTTGAGGCCGTCTGGTGTGAGATAGAGGCAAATAGGACAAAATACATTTTTGGGTGCTGCTGCTATAGACAAGAGGGTCCACGGGAAGATGTAGATGCCATGTATTGGCAGATTAGCACAATGATTGTGGGCCTAACAATTATTGGAGACTTTAACTACAAGGACATCGATTGGAGGGAGAAAGGGTGAATGGCAAGATGGAATTGGTGTTTATACAGTTACTAAGGGATAATTACATGTAACATATGATAGAGAGGACAATGGGTTTGAGGATGTTGGATATGAATCCATTGCACCACCTTGTGGTGCAAAGACCAATGTATCCATCTATCAACCAATCAGTATTTCAGGAGTGGTGGTGCTGGAGATTTTGGAAAAATTGGTTAGGGCTTGCATTCAGAAATAGGTTGACAGTGAATCTCTACTTTGCAGTGAATAGCATGGATTTACTAAAGGAAGGTCGTGTTTTTGCAACTAGCTCACATTCTATAATGTTACTGTTAAACTAGACAAGGGGAATGGTATACACCATGATACTTTTGAATTTTGCTAAGGCTTTTGACAGAATACAACACAAATAGGAATGTTGTATAAACTTGAGAATATGGGTTTGGATTATAAAATATTAGCATTAAGGGGATGGCTTGATTGACATATCAAAAAGTGGTATACAGGGGATGTGAATCTGCAAGATTTAAGGTAACCAGTTGTGTACCATAAGGATCAGTCCTTGGTCCACTGTTATTCAATCTGTACATTAATGACATTGGGAAGGAGTTGACATCGACATGCAGCTATTTGCTGATGATGCAAAGATAGGTAGGATAATCAGGAATGCAGTACTTGCAGAACAATTTGAATAGTCTGAAATTGTGGGCATGGGAAAATGGATGTCAGTTCAATGTCAATAAATGTAAAGTCATGCAATTTGACATGATAAGATATCCAGTGTCATATTATATTGGTGAGATTATGCTAGAAGAAACTGATCAGATTGTCTGGTGTGAGATAGAGGCAAATGGATCTCTGAGTGTTAGTGGATAGCAACTTGAAGTTCAGGGCCATGTAGCAAAGATTGTAAATACAACTCAAAAGACAACTGCAATGCTAAAATAAACTTTAAGATGTAAAGATAAGGATGTCATTTTACTCTTTACAAGGCCTTGATAAGACTTCACTTGGATTATCGTGTGCAGGTTTGGTCTCCTTGTTTCCATTTTGATTCTGATACACTGGAGAGAGTGCAAAGGAGAGTTTCAAAAATGATATCAGGATTGTGGAATACTGATTATGAAGACAGATTGAGAATTTGTAAACTACAGGTGCTAGAAACAGGAGAAAGAGGGGTGATATGATTGAGGCATACAAACTTCTGAAAGGGTCATACAGGATTTCAGTTGATGGAATTTTTCATTTTATGGAGGGTGGGGAAAGGACAAGAAGGCATCCTTGGAAGCAAAGAATGAATTCTGTTAAGAAGGGGTGAGGGCTAGATTTTTCTCTCATAGGGTGGTGCTTGATTGGAATGGAATGCTATTGGATGTGTAATGTGTAAGCAGTGTGAATGAATTCAAGCATAAGTATGATAGTTGGTGCATATAGTATATAGTGATACCCTGATGAGTCTCTGACTCTCTGGAGGTCTCTCTTAATAATAATAGCTTCAGAAGATGTATCCATAACCAAGGTAGACAATCTATCTCCAATTAGGCAGAGTGACTATGTGGTCTTGTTCTGGGAAGTTGCTAAACATGGAGTTTCTGTCGAGAAGGGGTTTATGTTCAACTATAAGGCTAGTGATTATGAAACACTCAGGAGTCATCTTGGAACAGTGCCTTGGCTTGAGAAGCTACAAGAAAAGAATGTCAGTAGTGCATGGCAAGTAATCAGAGATTGAGAGTGGCAGTCAGACTGCATACCCCAAGATCAAGAGGATAAACCAAGCTGTAATTATGTGGATGAGTAGGGATATAAAGCAAGAGCCTGCGAAAAAAGAAAACATTGTGGAGGAAATAAAAAAGTGATCAGCATACTTATGAGCAGTACAAAATGCAAGCAAGAAGGGTGATTGGTATGTTAAGGAAGGCCAAATCAGACTAAGAGAGAATTAGCCAAACAGGCCAAATTAATCTCAAGAGTTTTTTCCTTATGTAGCAAGTAAGAGATAAAATGACTGTGGTAGGATGACTGTAAACACTGCTCATGGTAGGAAGGTGACTGAGCCAAAAGAAATAGTTGAGTTGCTGAGCGATTTTGCAAAGTTGTATCATCCAGGTTGTGATTTTATGGTTGTCGATGCTACAGAGATGATATCAGCATATTTAAAAAATATGAACATGAACACAGCAGTGGGAACTGGATGGCATATCGGCCTGATCAAGAGAATTGCAGAATGTGCAATTCTCTTGTACATTCTGCATGAATGTGCAAGAGAATTGGCATTACCTCTGATAAAGTTGTTCAGTCTAAGTCTCAGCTTTGGCAAGGGGAGTAAAAAAATGGTAAGATAGTACCATTGCATAAAGGTGGCTCCAAGACAGAGGCAGCAGACTACAGACCAATTAATATATCAGGAGTGATTGTATTGGAAAAGTTGGTGAAAGGTAAATTACAGCAGTGGGTGGATAGGGATGTCATATTCTGTAGTGAGCAGCATGGCTTTGTAAAAGGTAGGTCATGTCTTAGTAATTTATTCACATTTTATGATAAAGTGACAGCAGAACCGCTCAACTTTGCCAAAGTATTTGACAGAATACACATGGAAACTATTACAAAAACTGGAGAGGATGGGAATGGATATGAGGCTAGTAGTATGGAATTTGCAGGGGGGGGGGGGATGGCAGACACCAGAGAGTAGTATATGGTGGAGTCTAGGAGGAAGATGGTGACTAGCAGAGTATCTCAGGGTTTGGTACTAGGACCTCTTTAATTTGTATATCAATGACATATGGAAAGATGTAAGAGGGGATATTCAGTTGTTTGCTGATGATGCAAAACTGGAGAGAACAGTAGTTGATTTCAATATCCTGCAGGATGATTTAAATAAATTGTGGGCAAGGATAATGATTGTCAGTTTAATTGCAAGATGTAAGGTTATGCACATTGGGTTGAATAGGTTGCATATGGTGTATCATATTGATGGTATTGGATTGCAGGAAATTGAGGCTAGGAACAATGGTGGACAAAGTTGAAGTTCAGAGGGCATATTGCAAAAGTTGGTAAAATAACTCAACAAAATACTTGGATAATGAAAAACATGCTAACAAGTATAGATAAGGAAATTATTCTCTCTCTTTATCGGCCACAGTTTAACTACTCTGCAAAGATTTGGTCACCTGGGTTTCTTGGGGACCACGAGGTGGTCAAGAGGATTCAGAGACAAGTGATCAAGATGGTGACAGGTCTGTGGAATACTCCCTATGAGGATAGGTTAAAGGTTTGTAAGTTACAAAGTTTAGTTAATAGGTGGAAAAGACAGGACATGATAGAAAATTTTAAGATATCAAAGGAATTTTATAAAATTGATGCAAGTGAAATTTTTCAATATATGACAAATAGAGAACTAGGGGCCATCTGTGGAAGTTTTGTAAGACTGAGGTTAGCAGGGGTATCTGGGACCAGATTTTTTGCATGGAGAGAGAGTGGAACAGATTGTCAGAATTGATTGTGAGTTCCCTGATGGTGAATAGATTCAATGAGAGGTATGATAGGATTTGTGTGTGTGATGGTTGATTTGGTCTCCCACGATGAGTCTCCAGACTCCATCAAGATGTCGTAAAATAATAATAATAGTAATTTGTTTTAGTTACATTACATTTATGGAAGTACATAGTTTGTTTCTGATTATGAATGTGTGCAATAATTAAAATATATATATCTTTTTCAACTTTTTATCCCATCTTTTCTCCAAGGTGAATATATTAACCCAGTTACACCCTTATAGACTTATGCTATATCAATTGGCTGTTCTGGTTGGTCGAATAGTTAGCGTACTCACTCTCTTACCAACAGGCTGCAGATTCAAATCCCACTGTGAGAATGGATGTTTGTGATTATCTTTAGGTGGGAAATGAATTTCATCACCTGGTGTGAGACCACTGCCCTTACTGGAGGCCTGAAGTGACTCGAGAAAGTTCCATATTTGGTGTTTAGAGCAGGGCTTCTGGACTATGTAAAAATATATATAAATTGATAATAGCAAAAAAAAAATTCTTAGTCTACCCATGATACAAAATGTACTGTAGGTTTGCAAATAATCTTTCATGGGTGGCAGCAACATAAAAAAAAAAAATAATGAGCCTGTATGTAATGATTAAATTTTTACAGTAACCACTGTAACATTTAATCATAATCAGTTATGCTCTGATCAAAAGATATTACATTTAATACCATAGATCCTTTTTTTTAAAGTATTAAATATTTCAAAATTATTCTATTCAGAATTAATAAAAATATTTGTTTGATTTTGCACACCTATAAAATTTGTGATAATGAGAAAAGAGGCATCACTTAAGTCTGATATAACATGTAGTAGTTATTTTAACAGCAGAGCAAAATGAATCGGAGCTTAGTGATTCAGACCACAATGAAGTACCTTAAAGCCTGCTAACATAAAAATTAGAAACAAATATTAATCATTTATATGGCTATAATGTTTGAAATATATCAATAATCTTAAACTTTGCATGAATGTAATTTTCATGGGATTTCAGTTTCTGTTATATGCTTTAAATCCTTGTTTTGCATGACAAATGCCATGGCCAATACAGTGATTAACAGAATTTAGGCCTTCTATAACTGGTTCCTGTATAATAATCTGGAAGCCAAGCAATAAAAAATTTAATCTGTTATGTATTATATTATATTCAGTTGGTTGTGTTATATTTTAGATTATATCTGATCAAAAAGAGAGATGCATGCCGAAGTTATTTTTTTTTCCCTTGAAGATGCCAGAATGAAAGTTTGGAAACTGGAGCACATATTAGTGCAATGAATGGGTTAAGAATTGGATAATCCAGGAACCTTGCTCTAGGTACATGAAATTATAGCTTAGTGATACTAACTACAGTGTGAGATACATTAAAGCCTACTGATATAAAGAAGAATAGTGTTGCCTAGATATGATAATAGTGAGTTAAAAAGAAGAGCCAAGATGATGAATGGCAAGATAGCAGCTAAGTCATGTGAGGTAAAGTATTCAGTTTGTGAATGTATGGAGTGAATTTGAAAGAAAGAAAGTTGGAGCAATTTAAGGTTAATTGATTGTATTTAAATGAGTTTGGCATTGGGCACTTAAAACAACTGTTGTTTGCAAGGTGCACAAAGTCAAGATAAAGTTAATATAGCTAAGGATCAGAGAGAGAGAGAGAGAGAGAGAGATTGTGAAGCAAGTTACAGAAGGCAAGTAGGAAAATGATGCAAGAGTGAAGAAGTGATAATTGCAGAACGCAGTGGTGAAATGCTCAAAGGTGGTGTTATCCCTCTCATCTGCATCTCTCCATTTTCAGTCACATCCCATTCTTAGGGATGAAAGGGATATGACTGGAAATCAGAGTCAAGATCAGGGAAACTGGAGTGGTATGAGTGAAGAGGTTGTACGATAGCAGCCAGAGCACAGAATGATGGTGTTGGTAGGATAACTGCAAAGCAAGTGGGATTGTTATGTTTGTATTTAGTATACATGTAAGGAGTACTGGAAATAAAGGAGTACAGTTTGTTTCACTGATTGAGTTGATATGCCCAAAGATAACTGGTTGTGTAAGGATGATATACTTCTAAGAATAGAAATGGAGGGATACAGAATTTTCTCGAAGGATAGAAAAGTGAAAAGAGGGGAAGTACTGCTAATGATAGCAGAGGAATTGTGTCCACTAAAAGTGAAAGTTGAAAATGATGACAGTACATATGAAGATTTTGAGTCTGTTTTTTGTGAGACTTGATGTCATTTTGGCATCCTCCAAAATTATTTCATTCCCTTTAAATCCAGATCTGAGATCAGCAATCCAGATGTCTGATCAGAGCTATCTATGATGGAATACCACTCTTTTATCTCTGCTTGTCAACATCCTTCTCAATATTATAGCAGTTCTCCAGGTTGTCTTCATAACCTTTGCATGAACTTCAAATTTCTCATCTATAATCACTACAAGATCCCATGCTTTCTTCACTTCCAATATAACTCATCCAAGCAAGTATGAAACATTGCACCTGTGGATTCCAAATTTCAAAATTTTACATTTAGCTGCTTTAACTGATATCCCCATTTATTTACCCACATTTCCAGCTCATTCAAATTCTCTTAAGAGCCAAAACATCAGCACTGTTACTATAACCCATCCAAGCTTCACATCTTGCAACCTAGTGATAATATCACTGACATAAAGACTGAAATAGTTTTCCTAGTACTGAATCCTGTGGAACTCCACTTGTAACTTTGATGTTTCATGATGCTAACTCCCCCCCCCCCCATATACAACTCTAATATCTGTCAGAAAGCCAGTTACCACTCCATTTTCCAATGATCTAATATCCAAACGTATGATGCAACTTTAATGCCAGCTTTCCATGTGGCACCCTGTCATATGCATTAAAAAATAAAAAATTGTAGTGTATGCCTTACTTTCATCTGTTAAAACAATCACAATACTAAAACAAGAGTTCCCCTTAGCAAATCCATGCTGACTGGCATAA
Organism: Typopeltis vanoorti; assembly: GCF_054136105.1. Lineage (NCBI taxonomy): Eukaryota > Metazoa > Arthropoda > Arachnida > Uropygi > Thelyphonidae > Typopeltis > Typopeltis vanoorti. The sequence continues at coordinate 110,461,049 of NC_143566.1, forward strand.
ATGATATTGCCCTCATCTGCCCAATTCTGTATATGAGTTCCTACCAATTTTTCCAAAATCTTAAAAACTACAGAAAAATACAAACTAATGCAAACCATTCTACCTCCATTCTAACATTACCCTTATACAGTGGTACTATCTTACCCTTTTTCCATTCCTCAGGAACAGCCCAAATTAATGGCATGGCCAGCTCCTTAGCACATTCCCTTAAGACACATACACATGAAAATCCCATGTAGCCCCCCCCCCCCACCTTACTGGAATCTAGAATGCTCAGTGTTTGGAATACATCCTCTTCATTCACTTCTAATCCTCCCCCCCCCCACTTTTATTCCTCTAGAAGTAAAATTTACCAGAATGCAACACCCTAATAAAGTAATCATTTTTAAATAGCTAAAATATGTCATCAGCCATGTTCACCTGACTACTATTTCCATCAAGCAAGGTAATCCATTAACAATCAACATCCACAATTTTCCTCTACTGGCCATTTAAAAAAAAAAAAAAAAAACTCCTTAAAATTCTCCTTGGACTACAGCAGTCCAAACCCTTCCCAATATCATTTGCCTTGTATGCAAATGATATTGAGAAGGGTTAGAATGGTGACATGCAGTTGTTTGTATAGTGCAAAGTTGGGAAGAACTAAGAGGAGTAGAGCAGACATTGTGGCCTTACAAGAAGACTTGAATAAACTGGGTAAATGAACAAGTGAGAGGGATTAACAGTCTGATGTTGCAAAGTGTAAAGTTTTAAAATTTGGGGAGCAAAGTTGGGATGCAGTGTATATAACTGGTGGGAATATCTTAGAGGTAGGAGATGAGGAATCCAGGGATGATTGGTGAACAACAACCTAAACGCTCACGAACACGTTATAATTGTGAGTATAGCACGGTGATTATGGCAATGATGCAGAGGATACTGGCATATAGCAGTATGGATGTTGTGGTTCCATTATATAAAGCTGTGATCAAGGCACAAAGGTTAATGTACACAGATTTAGTCACCTAATCTACAAAAGGATGAAGAGATACTGTAAAGGGTCCATAGAGATTGACTAAGATAGTTTCTGACTATGGAATGATGAGTGTGATGAAAGATTGAGGAACTTTTAGATAAGGCATAAGACAAAAAGAAAATGTTCGTGAGAAAGTGACTGGAATGAGTCTGTGAGAGAGGAGTCACCAATTAACTGATTAATTAATGTGTTGGATTCTGAATATATAGAGATTGGAGTAATTATTATTTGCTTCAGAATCCAACATGATCTTCCATCACAAAGGCTAGACTTGTAAATATTATTTAATGTAAACAACTTATATTTTACAATTTAATATTCATATAACTTCCTTAATTTTGTCTAATATTTAATTAATTAATCAAAGATATATGTATTAATAATGACAAGACTGTATTAAATATTAAGCTATTTTATTTATTACTATGCTAATATTATAGAATTTATATTTGATAATTTAACTGAGCATTAATTGAAATGTAAATATTTTTTATTTATTCCTATTTGTAGAAGTTTAGCGTTATGCAATACATCAATTTTATTATATTTTGTTTGGTTGTCATGGAGACGTATGTAAGTGAGCAAGCACAATAATAAAATTAGTTTAATCCTTTATCCAAGTGTGAGCAAACAAAGTTTGCGCCTGAAAGTATCTTCAGGACTGGGGTAAGGTGGTACAACACCAGGGCAACTCGTTGCAAACGTGGAGCAAGCTACTAACACTCCTATCTCAGTATTTCCTATAATGCAAAACACATCTCTTTGTGGATATGTCTAATGTTATGCATTAATGGAAGGGCCACTACCCAGACTAGTTTCGACCTTTATTGAGGTCTCTTCAGTGAGAGCCAGGCCCAAGTGGAGATACCAGGCAAAAGCATTAGCAGGTCATCTCTACCTATAGGAGTTGCCAAATGGTGTGCCACCCTTTTTTAATAAATTACTCTGGATTTAGAGAAAGATGTTGAAAGTTTATTTTTCACTTGGTTAGAGTATAATAAAATTAGTTTAATCCTTTATCCAAGTGTGAGCAAACAAAGTTTGTGCCTGAAAGTATCTTCAGGACTGGGGTAAGGTGATACAACACCAGGGCAACTCGTTGCAAAGGTGGAGCAAGTTACCAACACTCCTATCTCAGTATTTCCTATAATGCAAAACACATCTCCTTGCAGATATGTCTAATGTTATGCATTAAGGGAAGGGCCACTACCCAGACTAGTTTCGACCTTTATTGAGGTCTCTTCAGTGGGAGCCAGGCCCAAGTGGAGATACCAGGCAAAAGCATTGGGTGGCACACCATTTGGCAACTCCTATAGGTAGAGATGACCTGCTAATGCTTCTGCCTGGTATCTCCACTTGGGCCTGGCTCCCACTGAAGAGACCTCAATAAAGGTTGAAACTAGTCTGGGTAGTGGCCCTTCCCTTAATGCATAACATTAGACATATCTGCAAGGAGATGTGTTTTGCATTATAGGAAATACTGAGATAGGAGTGTTGGTAGCTTGTTCCACCTGTACAACGAGTTGCCTTGGTGTTGTACCACCTTACCCCAGTCCTGAAGATACTTTCAGGTGCAAACTTTGTTTGCTCACACTTGGATAAAGGATTAAACTAATTTTATTATACTCTAACCAAGTGAAAAATAAACTTTCAACATCTTTCTCTAAATCCTGAGCGAGCACGTTTTGGAACACCACGTGAGGAGAAAGTTTTATTGATAAGAGCTTTAGAAAGAAATCACGAGAATAATTTAGGCGGGAAGAACAGATATATAAGCGATGAACGCTGAAATTAAGAAGGAATTACGAGAGATAGATTAGAGAGAGAGAGAGGATTGGCATTAGGTTGGAATCGGAGCATTCGGCATTCGGGAATCACAGTGCGATAATAGCGAGTCGGCAAGTCACTCAAGCAGCTAATAAAGTCTACTAGTCGAGAGGCAGTTAGCTAATAAATTGTAGAATAACAATTATAGCTACGGAAGACAGCTGAGTGACTACTAAATAGACTAGCAATACTTGAGTTGAGATTTAATTTCAGGGCCGACCTGTCAAGGACATACAGAATCTTGAAATAAAGCACAGAGTTACTAGAGTAGTAGAGGCTGTAAAGTTGAAGTTTACCTTTAGCTGTGTTTAGAATTATAGTGCCTAAAGAATTATTTGAATGCAGGAAGAATGAACAACTGTGCATATAAAACCTCAAGTTAAGAATTATTGTGTGTTGCCTTATTTCATGAGTGATCAGTAGTACTTTATGCAACAACGTTTGTTTATGTGTATTGTGACCGACGATTAATTCAGTTATTGCTTAGAAGATTTATTTAATGAGTGCCGTATACTGTTTAAGTGTTTACAGTTATAAAAAGTGTTTACGTATAAGTAGGTGAAGAAAAAAGATTATCGGTAAGATTATTCCAACCATTAATATTCCTATACAGAGAAGTGTGTGAGTTTCATCCTAGAATTTCCCTATACTAACAGTAACTATTTCGAAATTAGCTGAAGTGTAAAAATTAAAAGTTTTGTTTGTGAAGAAGTGTTACTGCAAATTTTATTGTATATGAAACTTAAGGAACTGTGAGAAGACTGTATTATAGAGACAACAGATTTACCATTGTATGAGTTGAATGATTGAATTTACCTGAGGAGTTGAAATGTTTGTGATATCTTAATTACTGATTTAAACTTAAGTGTAAAATTTGTGATTTTAAAATTAAATGTTTGTTTTTGTTAATCAAAAGTTGTATTTTGCCTGAATCTCTTTTACTGCACCATTCATAAAATATTCGAACCAAAGCGGGTGAATTAAGTTAGTTAAATATACTCGGCCAGTATATATATTAAGGAGAAATAGTTGAGGGTTGGTTTATCTTCAATTCTTGAACTAATTCAGATATAGAGTGGCGCAGTCTATAAATATAAATTTTCTCTATATTTGTATTAGAAATTAACTAGCAACTATTTTTTAGGTTAAGAACATCGTAATAACTAAATGTCGGATCCAAAGTATATATTAAGAAGAAGTAGGATCCAACAAATGCACCATCCAATGTGTGAGAAACGTTCTAAAGTAGAGTGGATTTTGGATTTCTGTAGTGATACAAGTTGTTTAGGTCAGAAGTAATGTCTTGTGTAAAAGTGCAGCTAATCTTTTTTGGAGCCAAAGAAGATTATGAATGTTAGGTGCTTATGCTAGGAGAGGCTAGAGGTGTAAGTGCCCAAGAAGAGATAGATGATCTTGTGTGATGATCCCAGTATTATCAAAGGTGAAGAGAGGTAATTGGTGGTCTTTTTTTTGTGTGAAATCAAACAGAATTGTAATGATTGCAGCATAATCACAATATAACTATACAATAATTAAAATCATTCTGCTGCTATGTATTTTTTCACACTGAAAAATAATTTATTTCAGGTGAAATACATCATAGTGCATAGGGAACCAACTGAATAATGTTTTTTTTTTTTTTTTAAGCTATATTCTGGTTATACTGGAATCATTACAGTGGATAACAGATACAGAAGCTTGATATCTGTGAGACAGAAAACACATTTCTGTGATCATTTTTTCTTTTTTCCCAAATTCCATTAGTCTGTAGATGCTTTCCATTAGCTCCATGTCCTTGCTATTGGTCTTAGTTCAGCAAAACTCTTATTCTCACATTGTATTAAAGTTGATCTCCTCCATTTATTTTTAGGAAGGCCACGTTTTCTCTTTCCTTGTGGATTCCATTCCAAGGCTGCATGACAGATTTCTTCATGATCTTTCCTAAGTGTATGTCCAATCTATCTAAATTTTTGTTTTCTGATTTCAAGATTAACTTTTGCTGATTTGTCCTTATACAGAGGTCTTCATTAGCAATAATTTGTGGCCACGAAATTCGAAGTATTCTCTGCAGACATTGGTTTATGAATGTCTGCAGAGAATACTTCTTTTGTATTTCTTTTGAAACCAGCTATATATAAAATGTGAAACAGTTTGAATCTTTCCATTTTCAATTGTACTTGGTGCCTGTTGGAAGTTTTTCCACTTAGTTATAGTATAAATTAAAGATTCTTTGTCTAAGTATAAGCAAACAAAGTTTGCACCTGAAGTATTTTCAGGACTGGGGAAGCTCGTACACAGAAACTAATGACTTCACATCACTTGCCTTAGTATCTCATAATGCAAAGCACATCTCTTTACTGACATGCAAATTGTTATGCATTATGGGAAGGGTCACTACCCAGACTGGTTTCCCTGTTTAAGTGTGTGTGTGTGGGGGGGGGGATACCTCTCCAAAAACTCGTGTAATCCTTCAGATCAACCAATGAGCGACCTGAAGCATCACTTAACTCATCGGTGCATCTGCTCAGTGACAGGCTCACCCAACCACCAATTAGAATCATTCATATTCCAGGAGAAGCATCAGCCAAGGAAGCGCTAATATAGGCCACCCCAATGGATCCAAATCCCTGGATACTCAAAAGCTCCCCAAGGCAAAAACCTTAAGAGAGCAAAATCTCTAATTAAGATACCCACCAGTTTCGACCTTTATTGAGTGTCATCAGTGGGAGCCATACCCAGAGGTGATACTAAGGTGGAAGTAAGGCAGAAGTCATGTTTTCATGTACGTGTGACACCTTTTGGTAACTCGTATATGAAAATATGACTTCTGCATTACTTCAAGCTTAGTATCACCTCTGGGCCTGGCTCCCACTGATGAGACCTCAATAAAAAGTGAAACAGGTCTGAGTAGTGGCCCTTCCCATAATGCATAGCATTATACATGTCCATAAGGATATGTGCTTCTCATTATGAGATACTAAGAGAAGTGATGTGAAGTCATGAGCTTCTTTATAAGAGTTTCCCAGTCCTGATAATAGTTCATGCACAAACTTTGTTTGCTTACATTTGGATAAAGGATTAAACCAAGAATATAATTTCTTGGTATCTTTAATTTATACTTGTGCTTTGTTGCCCACATTGATTCTCATTTCTTTTGTTTTGTTTGTATTTATTTTCAAACCAACTTTCATTGATCCTTCTTGTACTGTGGATGATCTGCATTGTCCAGCTCATCCAAAGTTTTGTTTATTTTCATATTTTCATGTACGGGTAGTCTGAAAAGTTCTTGGGCTAAAAATGAAAAAAACGAATTTATAATTTCAAAAATTATTTTTATTTTTCAACATATTCTCCCTTAAGACTAATACGTTTATTCCAGCGATGCCCCAGCGCCATTATCCCGTCCCTGTAGTGGTTCTCAGTAAGATCTGCAAAATATCCCTCTACAGCGGCAATCACCTCTTGATTCGAAGAAAAGCGCTGACCAGTGAGCTAGGGTTTTAGTTTTGGGAAGAGATCGAAGTCAGAGGAAGCCAAATCTGGGGAAAAGTGTGGATCTCTTAATTTTCCCACTGCCAAAATACCTTTGTGGGCAGGTGCATTGTCCTTGTAATATTTTATGGTGGTCGTCTTTTTTATAATGTTTGTAATACTTTGTAAATCACTTTTATCACTATGCTTATATCAATCTCTAATTCTATCTTTGTTCTACTTTAAGTATTCCTCCCCGTGTCTGGGATCTCTAGATATTTATTTAAATTATTTTGCCTGCGCCTCAGAAGTTCCCTTTATGACACAAGAAAGCATTAATACCCTCGCTGAAAAAGAATTTACTCATATAACTTAGCCACAGTTTGCAGTCATGGCCAAAATTTTCTATTAAGCTTCTTAAATCATTAATAACTTCTGGGTTCCCACCTTACAGGTCCGATTTTATTTAGGATCAGTGCATTGCAAAAGATTAAACTGAGCCAGAAACATTGTATAAAAAAAACAATCAACATTTAATAACATGTCAAAGAATTATATACAGTGCAAGTAATTAAAGCTTCATTCACAAAAGAAATCCTTATTCTTAAACAAGTATTCAAGCACGATATTCAAGGGACTTTCATATATATTATTATTATTATTCCTGATACCTCCAAGGAGTCCGAAGACTCATCGCGGGAGGACACCTACAACTGTCTCTACACCTAACCTCTACTACGAATCATCTCCATCAACGCCATCTATCGCCCACCTCCAACACCACCACAACTAGTAATTTTTGTCTGTAAATTGCGTGTGTTCTGAAGGGCCGATTTGTATGTATGCGGGATGAAAAACCCGAGTTTTCCGGGAGAAAAAACCCTGCTACCTCCGTATGAGATCGACTAACTCACCTTCGATTGAAATCGACCAGATATAGATTCTTCCCGTCGCGACGAGAATCGAACTTAGGCCTATTCCAATCAAAGGGCGCAATGTACCGTCGTTCTTCCAATTGCGCTACGGAGGCGCTGAGAATATAAAGAGAATATATATATTCTCAGTTAAACTCAATTTAGTACATTCCACTTCACAATTACTAAAAATTCTTCACACATAACAAGGAACTATTTAGGTACGCATAGCAACCGTAATTAATCTTCTAGCATGCACCACACACACACACACACACATCATATAACTCCTAAGCTCTAACTCTTAACTTCTAAAGACATAGTTATACGATTGGCAATTACTGACATACTTTCATCCCTTCTAAGTTAAACATTTCAACAAGAAATTAATTCAGCACATACAAAGATTAAAAGAATTTCAAATTAACCCAATTTCATCTTAAGTAGGAAATTTAGTACGCTCACGTTTGGCTTGTTTACGGTTTAGCACAGATCTATGGGTGACTCATGCACATAAGAAAAATTGCTACTTTTTTTTTATACTAATCAGTTCAGCAGTTCTTTAGGGGAAATATCTAAAATCACACTCAAAGAAAATGAGCCTTACAGACTCACGTGGGTCTCTAACTGTCTTGCATACGTCTTCCCTCCTTATTTGTGATTTTCTTCCAGCGCTTCAGAGGTCTCTTCTTCGTTCCGGGTTTTTACTTTCCCTTCCTTTACAAGAGTGTCAGGGCACCGATGAGGAGTCGCTTCAGCTAGCGGGATACTGGATAGGTTCTTCCGGCGTCTGGAATTTGGCTGGCGAGGAAACTGCGTATGATGGTGGGCATGCACGTACTCGAATGGAGCGGCAAGGCTTGGATTTACACGGCAAGATTTCTCCTTAGATTGACTCCAGATTATCCTTGGCTTCGCACTGGAAAACTGCCTCAGGTGGACGGACTCCGTCTTTCCCCTCCGGACTTACGGCACCTCTCCTCCTCGACTTCTCGTGGGTAGATCAGGCAAGATGAAAATAGGAAGCCCTTCTTAACAAAACTCCGAGCCTTATATCTCTCATTGCCCCTGCAATTTTTTCAAGGTTATTGGACCCCAAATTTCGCCGTACATGTCTTGCGCATAGTTACAGAACCCCGGACAACATTACGAGACTGACCTCGAAGGTCACCTGCTACAGGACTAGTAAATACTTTTCAAAAGAAACTGCCGATTCATAGATATTACTTTTGGTTTCAACATCGTACTTTTGCCTTTAAACAATGAGTGAGTCAATTCCCTTTGGGCTTATTTTGATGTTTATACAAAATTTGAACATAAGAAACATAGATACACTTTATACAAAGTTTTAAGGTGTGTTCATACTGTAAAAATCGATGCACTAGAGTTTTTATTATTTTTCGTGACATCGTATTTTAACGTCCTGATGAAAGATGATTTTTTCTTCTGCAAACCGTCTTTTCTCACGAATTCTTTTGTCTGGTCTGGTTAAAAGATCGGAATAATATTCCCCGGTTATTGTCTTATCCTTTTCAAGATAATTAATAAACAAAATGCCATTAGTATCCCAAAACACCGATGACATGACCTTTCCTGCAGATGGAACCGACTTTGTCTTCTTCGTGTCCACTGTTTTGACTGCTGTTTGGATTCTGGTGTGTAATGATGAATCCAAATCTCATCCATAGTAATAAATCGATGCACATAATCAGTTCTATACTTGTTAAAACGCTCCAAGCACTGTTCAGAGATTTTCATGAGAGTGCATTTTTGATCTGCTGTGAGCAAACGCGGCACCCATCTTGCGCAAATCTTTTTCATTTGCAATTCTTCATGCAAAACATATCCTACACGTTCTTTTGAAATGCCTAAAGTCTCAGCAATTTCTTGCACTTTGACTCGCTGGTCATCCAATACCTTATCTTGCACTTAATCAATGATTTCTGGTGTTGTTACACTTTTTGGATGTCCACGTGGATCATCTTTAAGGCTGGTACAGAAACGTTTAAACTCGGCAGCCCATTTCTTAATTGTTGAAACGAAGGAGAAGTGTGCCCATAAACGTTTATGAACTTCGAATGAATTTCTTTGGGCGTTAAACCTACTTTTTCAAAGAACTTTATAACCGCACGATACTCAATTTTATCCATTTCAAGTGAAACGGACAACACTTTTGCTTCAGACATCTGTATAAAACAAACTACTTGATAGAATGACTTGCAATTTCATATGAATGCTTATGATAGATGTACCAACTTAGAAAAAATCGTGCAGATAGTGTTGCCATCTATGATCAAGGCCGAGAATTTTTCAGACCACCCTCGTTAATAATAGGGGAGATAGCAACATCCTTGTCGCACTCCAGATCCAGTGTGAAAGATTTGATTCAGATATCCATCATGCAGCACCTGGCATTGGAATTTGTTATACCTTTCCTGTTTGTGGTTTATTACCTTCTGTGGCATTTCTTTGTTTTGAAGTGCATTTCACACACAATCTCCAGCAATTTAATCGAAGTCTTTTTCATAATCCACAAACAGCAAATATAAAGGAGAGTTAAATTCTCCCCACTGTTCGATTATTATTCTTAAGGTGTTATTGTGGTATATTATTATTATTATTTGACACCTCCAGGGAGTCCAAAGACTCATCGAGGGAGAATGTGCCAACAGCATCGAACGATTGGATCCCTTCCAACTACTAACCGCGCTCAAACTTACTTAACTGAGCCATTAGTAGCAGAGGCTCTACCAATCGACGAACCTATATACATGATCTGTTTGGCCTAAACCCAGACTGCTCTCGTCTCATTCCGTTATCTAAAATATTAAAGATTCTTGTAAGAATAATTTTGCTCATGACACATAGCAGGTTTATGCCTCTCCAATTATTATAGTTTCCTAAATCTTTTTACAGTTTACCAAAATAAAACTTCCTTTCTTGGTATTTTTAATATTATTCCTGTATTCCAATCTAGGGAATGTCTCTTTTTTCTAGATATCTTGGAACAGTGAGTAGGGCATATAGGTGATTGTGGTTGTTACATTTTAGAACTTTTGCTGTGATACCATCATGTCCTGCCACTTACCTCTTTTTCATTTCTTTAATAGCTTTTTTAATCTCTAATTTATATGGTGGGCTGGTATCAATTTTTAATTCATTTACTCAGTTTTTTATTTTGTTGTATTCTATCACTGCTATTGTTCATGATTTGATCTACCTTTTCGATTGTTCTTCTGCTGACATAATTTTTCCTTTGAGATCCTTCACGAGGACATTCTTTTGCATGGCTTCTCCAGAAAGTCTTCTTATAATACTGAGTAACTCTATTGTTATATTTGTCTGCAGCTTGTTGTACCCTCAATGCTAGTTCTTCAAACCATTGCCGATTTATCTTTTGTAGCATTTTTCTTAACTTTTTTTTTTTTTTTTAAATCTGGAATCTTATACTTGTCTTTAAATTCATTTTCCTTTTGGGGAGTATTTCTTGCGCATAATTTCAGGTTTATTGTTTTCCTTTCATTTGCTATTTTTCAAGTTCTATCGATAACATTCTTCTTTCTTTCTTTTAGCATATCCTAAAACATGTTCTGCTACCTCATTACGGACTTTTTTTTAACACTTTTCCATTTAGCCTCTGGCTGATGGCAATATGATCTATTTGATTCTGTGTTTTTCCATCTGGTGACATCCAAGTTAGTTTATGTATTTTCTTATGCTGGAAGATTGTGCCACCTATTATAAGTTATATTTGCCATACACTTCCACCAACAGTTCATTTAAATTTCTCTCTCCCAAACCATGCTTGCTCATTACATTCGCTAGACCCTCCTTATTTGTACCAACTTTAGAGTTGAGGTCACCCATGAGAAGTATGCTCTCGTTATCATGTGTCATCATCAAAGTCTTATCAAGTAGACTGTAAAATTTTCATTTTTCTTCAAAGGATCCATTCTCATTTGGGGCATAGCACTGAACAACTCTTAGTCTTCCAAATTTAGTTTTAAGATTTACTGTTATTAATCGTTCTCAAGGAGCGAACCAAGATAATTTCGCGCCCCGAGCAGACTCCATACCCCTAAGATTTTTTTATACTTAAAACCTTATTCTTTCACTAATGTCTACTTTCTGAGCAACAGCATTTTCAATAGACAACAAGGCGAAAGAATTTAATCTCTCGCTCCCCATTGTCGATCGCAAACTAATACGTTTTAATTTGCTAAAACTTCTTTCTGCTGTTACTACCGTTATAGGAATTGTCAGCAAAATTCTCAATGCGCCCACGTATTAAATTTATTAATAAATAAATTTACATATTAAAAAATTGCTTTATTAAAAATATTTCATCCTCACCACGAACAAACACCAATAATAAAAGTTTCGTATCAATAGCAATGACAAGCACAAACGAATATCGGCGATCGCGGCGCATTTGTTTCGTGTAACGATAACTGAAAAAATATAATTCTTTTCATATTTTCAACAGTGACACTCGTCATAATTCAGCCCTGTATCTATAATAAATAAATAATTATGTGTTATTTTAACAAAATAAAATAAGATTTACAAAAAATAGTTCACCACGCACAAGCACCAATAATAAACGTTTCATATTAGCGCCTCCGTAGCGCAATTGGAAGAACGATGGTACATTGCGCCCTTCGATTGGAATAGGCCTAAGTTCGATTCTCGTCGCGACGGGAGGAATCTTTATCTGGTCGATTTCAATCGATGGTGAGTTAGCCGATCTCATACGGAGGTAGCAGGGTTTTTTCTCCCGGAAACTCGGGTTTTTCATCCCGCATACATACAAATCGGCCCTTCAGAACACACGCAATTTACAGACAAAAATTACTAGTTGTGGTGGTGTTGGAGGTGGGCGGTAGATGGCGTTGATTCGTAGTAGAGGTAAGGTGTAGAGATAGTTGAAGATGTCCTCCCGCGATGAGTCTTCGGACTCCTTGGAGGTATCAGGAATAATAATAATAATAATAATATCTCACAGAAATAACGCGCGCAATAATAAGATACAAGTGTATCTAATGACGTAACGTGCAATGACAAGCGCAACGAATATGGGCGTTAGATCGCAGTGCATTTGTTTCGTAATCTAAAGTGTTAATCGAACAATTCCAATTATTAACTATTCAGTCACTGTCGAAATATAAGCTGTAACCTTTAACATGTATTGTTGTTATAGAATGTTGTAAGCATTGTTATTATTTATAAACACAAATAAAATTTTTTTTTTCATTTTTTCCTTGGGGGTACTGCAGTGTTACAGTGCTTATGTACGGGTCGCCACTGGTATGCCGCGATCTAAGTAGAGCACCCTTTGCGGATACTTGTGTCTTTGCATGGCTTGGAAGGCTGAATGACACTTTCTTCTGGTAGATACGATACTGCAGCTGTTCTTCGAGTTTTCGGATGCTAATGTTCCTCTGTTGATTCTTCTGGTGACTGTAGATCTGCGTGAAGGATTTTATTCGTGATTTTAGGTGGGGCCACTATGTTTTCATTGGTTCTGTATTCCCTTTCGAGTGAGTGAGGTTAGTTATTAAAGCCAGAGTGTTTATTATATAATCTGAATCTTTCAGGAGGTTATTGTTGAAGATCCAATAGGCACTTCCTGATTTGGCTGCTTCCAAAGATAATGAAAGTTACAGCTTGATGAAGAAATGACCTGAGATGTAGGAAGGAATATGTGAGATGTTTCTAACTAGAGGAACAGTGCGTTTGGAAATGTAGTATCTGTCCACTCGTGCTTCGTAGAGAGGCTATTAGTTGTTGTGATTGCTGACCTCCACGTATAGGACCTCTTATGAGGATGCTGATGCCAAAAGACATCAATGAGTTCATTATCGTTTACCAGTGTTTGAAGTTTGGTTATTAATGAGCTACGATGTTCAGCACATTGAAGTCTATCTTTTTCTTGGTCAAGAGTGCTGTTAAAGTATCCGGCTATTATGACATGTTCTTGGTCAATACTAGAAAGATGGTTTTGAATGAAGTCCAAGATTTGTGATGACAGAACATCCTGCTGTGGTATGTAGATATTGAACACATGCAGGATATTATGATCGGGTGTTTTTAAGTGAGCATACAAGGCATATCCTTGTATGCTACTTAGAATAGGGGGGTTGATGATTTACACCTAAGCTAACCCCCTGCTCCATGGTGTTATTGGGTTGCAGAGTGATGTAGGTCACAAGGTCACTCCGTCCATTTTCTAGATAAATTGGATGAGGGGTTGATATTTGTTTCTAGCAGAAGTATTAGGTCTCTATGGTATTTCTTTACCTGGTCAAGGACTATTCTATTGTATAAGACGGAGGCACATCCTTTTGCATTGAGAGAGAAAAAAGGCTCAACGACATTATGTGTATGAAAGTTTGATTGTAAGTTGAATTTAATATTGGTCCTGGATTGTGCTTGTAGCCCATTAATTAGGTAGTAGATTCGCGTGCTCCTGTTAACCTCTGCTCTGCTCTTTTTACATTTCAATTTTGGGTGTAGATCCTGAAGTTGAGATATTAGTTCAGGGATTTTTGTGGTGTATTTAAGGGCTATAGTTAATTCGTAAGGGAAGCCTCTGACTTTCTGTATAAAGGACGACAGCTGCTTCATGGTTAGGGGACTGTCAATATGGGGGAAGTTCTCCCCTCAGCTTCCTTCACTTCTAAGTCGTCATGTGGAAGTATAGTCTGGGAACTCTCTTCCTCCTTTGCTGGCTGCAGGTGATGAAAGACCATTCTGAGTATTTTCTTCTACCGAACAAAGTTTTGAATTAGTGGGAACCTGGGTTGGTGATTCTGGTTGTGTCTGGGATTGCTTATAATTAGTTTATGTTGGTCATCACTGTTAGAGGATCCGTGTTTTCATGCTATTAGTTGTGTTGCACGATGTGAGACTTTGTTATCAGAGCTTTGGATATCATTACTCCATTAGCATTCCAGGGCAACGTGAACCTTATGTTTTCCAGTTCGGGATTTTCTTGGCTCTGAAATTCGAGATGGGGAGAGGATTTTCGGTTTACGTTTTCCTATGCTTTGATTTTCTTCATGTATGATGTTGTTCTGTTCAACTGGTTTGTTATTCTGGACTAGGATATTTGTTGATGAATCGTTGGAAATATAGAGACAGTGTTTCCTAATGTGACCCTCTTCATGACAGAAGAAGCACTGTGATGAGGAATATAAGTAGAAAGTGTAAATGATTCAATTCCATTTACGTCCATGTTGATTAACTTTGGTAGGTTGTGCAGTGAGTCGTTGTTTGGAAAGTGCATTAATGCCGTGTATTTGGAAGCTTTTGACATGGGCGAATTTAAGCTTTTTCGTGGCTGCCGACAATGTGCATATTTTTCCTGTGACAGAACCATATCTTAATAACATGGATCTGATGAGTTGATGAGGAATTTCATGGGGAACCTTTAATACCGTTACTTTCGTCGGGGACCAGAGCTATTGGGGACTGCTTTGAAGTGATAATAGCCGATATCGACGCAAAAAACATCACTGTCGGAGGCATCAGTGATTTTTTTTGCGGGTAAAATTTTGGCGATCGCCTTCAGATACTCTTCTAGTGCGGTGTTTTCTTTGGTGGCGAAAATAACAATTCCATTTCCTCGGGAAATGACGTCGGTTTACTGCTGGCTGACGTGGCATTCGTGTGTGAAATCAGTATTTTTATGGACTATAGGATATTTCCATTAGATACCACATTAGCATAAGATTTTGAATTGACTGACCTGTTTTCCATGTCAATAGCCTCTGTGAAGGTTGCTCTTCTTTCAGGGTCCGAAGTAGTAGAGGGGTCTTTGTTTTGCTGAGTCAGTGGTAGTACAAAAATGCGGTTGCCATGGCAAGTAATCCTTCGCAGGCGATAGCCGTAGGTGAATATTCCAGCTCGTGCAGGTGATGATTAAGGAATTATTGGCGTCGAAGTTGAAGATAGATAGGAACTAATACAGCGTGAAAAAAGAATCCGTCATAAATCACTTATCATTACACTAACGAGTATACAAATGGTATGAGTGGATAGCTCTCAGACTGAGTAATATATCTATATAAAAATGCAAGTCCTTATTTGCGGACAAACGTATAAAAGGTGGAAAAAGGCAAGAGCGATATGAACGCACGTACAAGATAGATATTTAGTACCTAGCTCTTGCTGCCAGAAATATCTACACCCAAAAGTCGCCGTGATGTTCGGAGAACCACTCTTGAATGTCACTGGCAATGCGGCACGACGTATGATCTTGCTGAAATACACTTGTGCGATCTGGACAGACACCATGAAGGAATGTACTTGATCATCTTGAATTGGTACATTATAACATTATATAGGTGGTATGACATTGCAATGTGACTCCAACACATTGCAATAATGCTGCTGCCTCCAGCCTGTTTTTGCTTGACCATAGCCTAACCCTCCATACCGCATAGCTGTTAAAGATATTCTTTTGAAAAGGCAGCTTTTTTCTAATCTTCAATGATGTAATGATAATTCCCAGATTCAAGCAACTCAAGGAATATTAATTTATTTTTAGGTATGAAGACATTAGAATGTGGGCTGGAAAACTTCCATTCGTGCCCTGGTTAAATTCCATAGTCAACCATTCCACAATTTTTACTTCTGAATTTAGTTATGTTCCTGCTCTAAAGAGAAACAAAGTCCTGCATACTTTTTTCCGACAAAAAACCCATCTTTTTTTTGTGTCTGAAATGTTTGTATCAATTATGAAAGCAAACTCGGAGACATTTCCCAAAGATCTGCAGTTGATACACGATCAGATTACCAACTGGGACAGTTGATTATCCTAATCATTGTGAGGGACGGAAGCAGATAATTTTTGATGTCCATTACGAAAACCGGAAGGTTATAGTTATTCGGAACGATAGTGTGGAGAAGAATCTTCCAAAGGTGTGGAATATGAAACAGAATATGAGAAGTTGGTTCGATGAGTTTGGTGTTGAACTTCAAATGGGTATTGAGACTGGCAGCTGCTCATGTTCGTATATATATGAAGAAAGGAAAGTGGAAAGATTGTAGCAGCCAGCTCAGAGGAGCGGTGCCCATGAACATACCTGTAGAAAAGACATAATGAAGCAACACAACGTCTTTGGGAAAATGACTGGAGGGAGGTGGTGAGGGAAGGTGTCACAAATTAAGCGAGCGAACTGCTTTCCTGTATACACTCTAGCATTCTGAGGGAAGTTTAAGTGCACTACTCTTAAAGTGGTAACAGTATTCGAAGGTTGGTGGGATTTGAGCTTTATATAAAGAGTCAGGAATTGAGCAAGAGAGAAGTATCGTTTGGAAAGTCTGTTTTTATAAAAGTGAGACAGGACTGCGTTTTAGTGGCATTAAAATTCACGAGATGAATTAACCAGGTAAAATTCATTCACTCGCCCCACTTGGATGGTAAGAAGATCAGCATGATCTTGAAGCAAGAACTACCTGCACACTACAAGGTTTCGAAAATGAAAAAGAGGAGTGGAAGGTACTGTCATCAGCAAAGCCATGAATTAGACTGGAGAGAGAAGATCGTTAATGCATAGGAGGAAGACCGTAAGTGACACACTGAGTCCTCGGGTTGTACCAGCATTAATTGAGAAATGTGATAAAAGCAAATCACTTACCATAGCCTGAAGTGAGCAACCAAAAGGGAGAAATGTAGAATCCATATTGATGATTATAAGGGTAATCGATGGAATAACAAGTACTGTAACAATTGGTTTTGGTGACCCTTTCCATTATTTTTGAAAGTACGAGTGTTAAGGTCAGAACGCCAGTAAAGGTTGGCCGATTGGTAGAGTCTTCGCTACTAATGGTTTACGCAAAAATTTAAGTAAGTCTGAGCGCGGTTAGTAGTTGGAAGGGGAATTCGTTCGATGCTGTTGACACTCTGCTGAGGGCTGGCCATTCTCACAGGGTTAACTTCGGCCTCTAAACTGGCGCATGTCAGACCTCTGTACCCTCGAAGGCACGTGGGGATATGACAAAACTAAGGTCAGAACAACAGGGCGTTAGTTTGATGGCTGACTTATCTCCCTTTTTTTTTTTTTGGAAATACAATGCTTGCTTCCAGATGATTCCAGTCTGTGGAATCAATCGACTTTTAAATATTGATTGATTTTTTCTTTTATGTGAATTTCGCCCACATATGCCTTGTAAGCCTAACGTTGTGATATCATAATGAAGAATCTACTCTTTAACCTTGAGTGTGCTAGGGTTCGTAATCCAGACCTTCTCCATATACCAAACATTTTTTTTCAAGTCCTTTAAGACCTCCAGCTAGATCGTTTCTCGCAAAGCATGAAATGAATGATTCTGCATTAAAATAACGAATATAAAGATGATCTTTAATTAGTAAGTCATTGAAAATGCCTTTCTGTGATGTTATCCTTGGTGGCGATTTATTGAGGATGAGTGTTTAGGTAATTTCTTATTCTGAAATGTATTTTGCCGGCCTGGTTGGCCGAACGTGTCTCTCCAGTCAATAAACTAAGGGTTCCAATCTTGCTGAGGCGTGGATGTTTTGCGAATGACTTTAGATTGCAAATGAATTTCATAGCCCGGATGACACCATCTCCCTGCTTATTGGAGGCTTGACCATAAAAGAAAACTTTTTTGTTCTTGGTATCCCGAGCAGGGTTTCTGGATTATGTAGAAAAAGAAATAAAAATATAAAAATAATAAAAATGGACAAAATCACAGTCCTCCTATGATACTAATCTATACATAGGTTTACACATTTTGTGGTGGAAGTCACATTGAAAAATTAAATTTCAACTGGAACAGTGTCGCCTTTTCTTCTCTTGTCTTTGCGCCTTCATAGCAGTTTCAAGAACTTTGCAAAATTGCTCATCATTTGGAATTGCCTTGTTCTAATCCTGTTCAGACAGCAAGACACATCTTCCTACCAGCAACATGGCTGTAAGAATGCTCTCCAGACAAAGCTATTGTAAAAATAATCATAATTAAAATTCTGAATATTTTTACGTATTGTTTATGTTAGTATGTTTATTAGTTTTGTTTTCATAACACGCATTGTCGGCACTTGCGATGTGCCCGTTATGGAAATTGTTTTGATTAGTTGTGTTACTTTAAACAAATTTATTATGGTTTGAAATATTAAGTTTTGTGTTTTATGAGGACATTCTCTTGTCGCTAACGGATACAACGTGTCAGCCATTATACAGTACTTAGTTTCTCGCTTGCCATGGAGTGCGCATGCTCGCCGAGAAGTTTGATGAGTGATTGACAGCTGACAAGAAAGCCTTCGGTATCTGGGTAACGCCTGTAAACAAGAGAGCGTTCGGAAAGAATTTAGAACACAGGCCGGCAGACATTTAGGTTTGGAAGGAACTTAAGTTTTTTATGTGACAGTCGGAAGAAAATTAATAGTATATTCCGAAAAAGGAATCGCGGAACTATTAAGTTTTAATGTGGAATAAGTATGTGGATAAATAAAAGGAAAATATTGCTAAATGCGTTTTAAACGGAATATTGGAGGAAACACTAATTGAAAGATTAATAGTAGATTCCGAAAAGGGAATTGTAGAACTGTAATTTTTTTTTTAAATGGAAGAGTTAAGACTGTCAATGAGTATTAGTGAATAAAAGAAGAAATTGCTATTTACGTTCTAAAGGAATGTTCGAGAAAACTCTGATTAGGAAGTTTCATCTGTATTAAGGACGCCGGATCTGACTATTATTTCTACTGAAGAAAATAGAAAGAATTAATGTGTGTTATATAAGTGATGAGAAAGGATCCTGAAAAAATGAAGAATAGAGTCATATATCTATTGAAAAGGGCCTTGACAGAGAAAGAAACTGGCTATGAACATTTTGTGCTTGTGCAAACAAAGTGTTTAGTCTTAAGTGTAAGTTTATTTTTAAAAGGCCTTGGATCCAATTAAATTTGTAGTTAGTTATGTAATATTTGTTTGAAGTGTATATATATATTATTTTTTTATATTAAATGTGTTTATTTTGTATTTTGGTCTTGAGTCAGTGATTATTTGGATTCTGAAAGAAAGAGTTAAGATCATTGCACCAATTGGAGTGAACCCTTGTGCATATAATAACATATAGGTACACTCGGAAATAAATTAAAAAAAAATTGTTGAACAGAGATCATCTCTATGGTAGGAATTATATTAAGATATAATATCTATGAATACTCTATCTATATAAAAATCCACCAATTATTAACACTACCATACAGCCATATAACATCATAGCCTCTGCTTTGTAAGCAACTAGCTTACAATGAAATTCAAAACTTGTAGTTTTGAATTTCATCGAGAATATTTGTTTTGTTAATGGCTTGAAATGGTAGATGATTTATCATCACCCGTATGTCATCCTGCTTACTGAAAGGCTGAGGTGATTTGAATTTTAAAAAATCGTATAATATTGATTATTACTTACTCTCATATGCTGGCTTCGTTGGCTAAGTGGTTGACATACGCGATCTAATACCAAGAGGCTGCTGTGGTTTCGAATCCCGCCGTGTTTTGGGAATGTTTAGGTATCAGATGAATTTCATCGCCTAGTCTAATCACAGGGCTGAGACTGGTGTCTAGACCATCATTTTTAGATTATGAAAAAGATTAGGATTTTTAGATTATGCAGGACCTATTATATGACTGCAGGAATCCTACAGGGCATACTTTTCACAAGTCTTATCTTTCGTAGCACCGTATGATCACCTTCGGTGTGGTGGGTGTTCACTGTGGGTAGCACTTGCAGTTGACTCTCTGCGCTTCCATCTCAGTATGGTATCACTGATTGTTGACCTGGGCCTAGTTTGTCGAACAGTTAGACCTGCAACATCATCCTATCGCAACACCTCTTTCAAACTCCGTTAGTTCCCTTCTCTCAGCCATTTCGCTGGACACACTTGGAGGTAGTTAGTTGCACTGACGACCTCCAATTTATACCGGCTACAAAGACGTGCCTCGTTGCATATGACACGGTGCACCTTGCCATAGTGTCCGTTAATTTTTTCCAAGCATTGTGTGTGTGTGTGTGTGTGTGTGTGTGTGTGTGTGTGTGTGTGTGTGTGTGTGTGTGTGTGTGTGTGTGTGTGTGTGTGTGTGTGTGTGTGTGTGTGTGTGTGTGTACAGAGAGAGAGAGAGAGAGAGAGAGAGTTTTTTTTATTTAACTTGATAAATACATTAACGATAGGTAACAAAAGGACTATTTACATATTTTAAGTATATAAGTGTATAAGTATAGATATTACAGAGAAAGAAAGATTTTCCTTTCGGATATACAGTAGAAAATGCAATAAATGAATCAACATTACAGTTCAGTTTCACTCTTGGTTATCTTTCAGATGCAGTGTATTGTCGTCGGCAATCCAGAACAGGGTACCAGTTGGATTCCACTCCTCTATCAATTTCGCGACAGTTCTTGTTTCTTTGTAGTAATCAAGTTCCAGTGAAAGCCTGCTTTTGTAGTTTCCCACGTAGGCTATACATGAGACATGAGGGTTTGAGCCGATTCAGTGATGGATGGGTAGTTGTTGTTTCTTGTGTATTTTAGGTTGAAGCTATAGATGACGGCCTAAGCACAGTTGAAGAGGAAATTGAATATTCTGTGTTTGTTCCCTTCTGTATGGACTAAATTCCAGTAGTCTTCTTGACTGTGTGCGTAGTTACAGGTGCTAGAGGCAGTATTCAGGACATAGGTGATTATCACTTTGTTTGCGGCACAGGTTAGATATGTGTGTTCCAAGGTGCAGGAAACTTCGCAGAATAAACACCGATCCGATTCTCTAAGTTGAAATTTATAGAGCTTAGTAGGAGTTGGCAAGATGTTATGCCATAGTCTCCACTGTATGTGAGAATCTGGTTTGGCACACTTCGATTTATATGGAAGATCCCACTGAAAACTGAATGGCATGTGCAGCCTTGTAGATGAGAGGGTTAAGGTTGAATATACGAAGTGCGAAGTTGGACGCACTGATATCAGGAAGTGGTATATTTTCTTGTAGTTGGAGGAAAGAATTGGAAGTGAGAATTCAGATGATACAAGATGAAATAGCGGCTCCGAGCAGTTTCTAGAAGGAATACGAATTCCCTGAGGTGTAGCGATATCTGGATAGGCTTTTATAATAGCAGCTTGCATCTGTTGATATTGCTTTTCAGTTTTCTTCATTGGTAGGAATGTTTTCCACTTTAGGGCCTGGGTCAGAAGGTTCCCTATGATTCTTATTCCTGCCCAGTTCCATGTAGGGAAAAGAAAGGGCTGGCCAGTTGTGAAACTTGTTATGTTTCTGTAAGTACAGCTGACTCTGTTGATCCTGTCAGTGTGTGTGATGAAGTTCTGTGTTTTTCCACCGTTGTAGAGCATCTCTGTAAAAATGAGGTAGTTTAGGAGGAGATGGTGCAGGACTGGCCATTCGGAGGATTGTGGAAAGTGCAAGTCCTCTGGTGGATGATTTCGTGATGTAATCGAAGGTGGTTAGATAAGTATGATTGCATTGAAGTGTCTTTAGGGGGAGGATTTTCGTGAAGGATCGAATCTTATTCTCAAGGGAAATCAGGCCTTGACCTCCCTTGCTGAGTAGCTGCAGAGTTCAGGGTATGTTGTCCAGTTAGTATTGTTTCAGCGGAAACGTTTGATTGCCTTTTGAATGTGATGGATAAATTCTTCAGGGAGTGTGAGTAGTTTTAGGGTATGCCATAACACGCTCGCAGCCACCTGGTTAACTATTAGTACATATATATGGACAGCGGATGCGGCAACAACTAGGCTCTGCTAGCACATTTACGAATTAAATAGCAAACTGTATTTGCTATTTAATTCGTAATTTGATTAGCACTTACAACTGTTTCTTTTCTCTGCATTTAGACATTTAAATACTGGTTGGATTTCCTGATCTTCTTTATCTCTTCTTTATATTTCACTATCTATTACAATGGAATCGTCATCTGCTTCTTGTCTGTAGACCTGCCAATAATAAAAATGTGAGTATAACTGATACGAAGTAACTATCTTAGTAAGAAGTTATTTTTCTTGCATTAGACGATGGTGACATTGTTTTGAAGCAATCCATTTTCTTCTTTGAATATATTAATAAATATGAATTAGTTCTTTATTTATTTCATGCAGAGAATATATTCATCGTACATTTTAAAATAATATTTTCTTTGAATTTCCAAAACAGATTACTCAAACCTAAGAATCCAATGCAGATTCTCATCTCTGACTTTTTCGAAGTCTTAACAGGGGAAATAATTTAAGTACAATTATTCCTATTTCCTTTTTCATTGTTTAACACTTTCATTGCCAAGCTGAAAATTGGAATTTTGTGTGGTGGCCAAATTTGTTTTATTTTTTTATTTAGTTAGCGGCGATAACGCGTGATCAGCCGTTTGGTGAGAACTCGCATCGCGCGATATCGCGTGATTGGCAATGAACGTGTTAAGGTAGTATTTTAGTAGCTAAAGAAAATATTCTAGCACCCATGAAACATTGCCACGCACTGTTGAGTTGCCACATCCTGTTTCTTAAACATATCCCGATGAGTTAATGAATTGCTTACTGAGAAGCAGCTTCCCTTAAGAGAGACAAGTCATGCAGTGAATATACCTTCTCATTCCTAACATTAATTGGAAAGGTGAAAGAGAACCTCTCGTCAACCCTGCTTCTAATTTTCTTTTTTGTTTTTAATACTACACTGGTGTCCAAAAGCTAAGGGACGAAATAAATTTTTACCTGTCTGGGAAAACATTTTCATGACTACAGCCAAATGTGGACATAAATTTATTACTAGCATATTGATAAATTATATTACACAAAAAAATGTGTTATGTATTTCGTACAAAAATGTATAACGTATTTTGTACGATATTTATAACACATTTATAATTTGCCATTTCAATTGCAAAGCATTTTCGGCAAAACTTATACATTTCCTAAGGACGTAGGCAAGGAATAAAAGTACAGTGCTTGCAGAAAACTATGCAGAGAGACATTTCAGTAAGAACATGTCCACCCCGAACTACAGCTCTCAAAACGTCGTACCATGCTTAGCACCAAGTAATTCAGAAGTTCTTGAGGGAAACTGGCCTACTCTTCATTCAGAGCAACGATAAGGCATTGTTCGTTTTCTGGAGGAGAATTTGGAACAGCAATGCGTCTCCTTATTGAGTCCCAAACGCTTTCCATGGGGTTGAGATTTGGGGAGCGGGCTGGCCACTCTATTTGATTAATATCCTCTCTTTCCATAAGTATCTCCACTGCTGGTGTACGATGTGATGTGGCATTGTCGTCCATAAAAATCAATTCTTCGTCTACAGTACTATGGAACAATCGAACATGACGTTGAAGAATTTCGTTACAATATCATTCTAAAGTCATGGTCCCTTTTTCTAGCACTAGTAGATCGGTGAGTCCCTTAAGCAAATGCCTCTCCACACCATCACCCCAGCACTGGCGTATCTATCCCTGGTACTGCTTACTATCTATACCGATGGCAAGCAGTACCATTTTCTCACGCCAGATCAAGTGTCGTCTAGAATCGCAGGAAAGACCAAACGACTCTCATCTGTAAAGAGTACATTTGCCCACTTGGATACAACAGCACTGAAAATGTGCTCTACAATCAGCTGTTGATAAAGGGATGCAGACTAATGTCTTTCGGATGTATAGGCCTACTTGTCACAGAGGTCTTGCCATAGTTTGTCGAGATATCCGCGTACCTGTGCTTGAATAGAGCCGACATGCAAGGTGACCTGCCATGGTGCGTCGATTACGTTTTGCTGTCATAACCAAAAATCTGTCTTCAATCTCCATGGTAGAAAGAGGGCGACCTCTTAGCAAACATGTGGAACGCATTCCATTAGTTTGAAACGCTGGCCAGAACCTGGATACAACGCTATGTGAGATTCCAAACTCTCTGGCAATATCAGTAATTCTGCGGTCTTCGTCATGCTTTCTAATAATTCTTCCCCGCGTAAAATCATCTATCGATGTCTTTGAAACATTAAGACATCCAAGTTTTCAACTTTATTCCATCACAAAAGAGCTTCCTTCACACAGACACAGACACAATTCGCTTTGAACAACTTTCTGCCGTTTATTGTGTTAAGTGCTACAACGTGACCCCTTTGCGCACGAATCGAAAATTTGATTGTGTATCCACATTCCACTTGAAATCACCAGTTATACAAAGTGCCACCAGACGATTCGTCTGAATTTCCCGTTTAATCTTCAGAAATTGTGTTCGTCCTTAGGTTTCGTTTACCGGTGTAGAAATGCTATGGGTCTGGTTAGCGGAGTTATTATGTGTGCGGAGTGTGCTTAATGGTAGAAAAGGTCGAATAAGAGGAACGACCTGCACTTGAATGACTTTGGAATCAAGAGCCTGGAAACATTAGCTATTAGGATGGGACTTAATGAAGAGTCAGGGAAACTAAATCATCAAGGGAGGAATGGAGTGAATGTGTGTGAAAAATCAGCTAAGGTATGCAAACGTATTAAAGATATGAATGCATTGAACGTGGTTATGCATCTGACGAAAGGATGGAAATGTATACTTAGGGGTCGGATCATTTCAATGAATCTGGGGGAGGGAAAAGAGAAAGTCACACATCAAGACCAAGCGGGTTGCTCATCTAAGTATAAGAAACGGCCAGGTAGTAATTCTTTACATCTACATAGAAATGCCAGCAGCATAAGAAAGAAAGCAGTTGAGTTCGTCGCTTTATTGAATGCGTTGTGGTCTAAGACTGTTGGCATTAGTGTAAATGGTTTAGAATTTTTAGGAACGACAGAAGAGATAGGAGAGGAGGAGGAGTGCTACTATTGATATCAGACTACTTGAACCCAGCTTGGATAGAAACGCATGAAAGCAATAATGGTAATAACGTCCCATGTTGTAGTGAGCTTGAGGCTATCTGGTGTGAAGTGGAGGATAACAGGATAAATATATGGTGGTGTTGCTATAGACAGGCGGGTCGAGACGAGAAAATGCATCGCCAAATTACCCTGATGTTTACTAAACAAGTGATAATTTTGGGTGGCTTTAATTATTCAAGCATTGACTAGGTAGAACAGAAATCTCATGATAAAAATCTAGTAGAATTTACTGAGTTGTTGCGAGATAACTTTCCCAAGCAGCAAGCGAAAGAAGAAACTTGAAATCAGGGAGTACTGGGTAAAATTATCAAGACTATGATTTTACCCACTTTGTGAGAGTGATCACTCCATACTTTCCTGGGAAGAATCTAATTATATTGATGTTCCCATTAGAACAGGTTACATTATCATTATCACGAACCATGGGCTCATTGCACATTGGTGTCCGATGCCTCCATCATTATCTTCTTCCACCTTTCTTTGTCCAGTGCGCAGTGTCACAGTTTCTGTACATCCATTCCACACCAGTACTTTATGTCGTCTATGCATTCTCTGTATGGTCTACCTCTTCTGTTTACACCATCCATAATTAGGCTACATGCTGACCTATAAGCTGGAAATTATAATTTCCAGCTTATAGGTCAGCATGTAGCCTAATTATGGATTAGGGGAACACTGTCTTTGGTCCCATGGTATCAGTTACTGAATGGAAACGATAGCAGTGCTAATCTTTGAAAAAATTTACTTAATTCAAAGGTATCGTTGCTTAAATGGGGCATTATCTGAATTTATTTCCACAGTTTGCAGAATAAATGGGGAAGAGTGAAATGGGTGTGCAATCTTGTTAAGTAAGAAATCCATAAGAAGAAAATCATATGGAAGGAATTTCGTGAGAATAAGAGTGAGAGGATTTTTGTAAAATATAAAGCACAGGCCAGAAAAGTAACAAATATTTCTGCGGAAAGCTAAATCGGAATATGAAATGAAACTGGCTATGTAGGCTGAAGGCAATCCAAACAAAACATTATTGTTATACCTCAATTAAAATAAAGAAAGAATCAATGCGAAAGAATAACCTAACAAAACTTAAGTGGTACTGTAGTGTCATAA
Organism: Typopeltis vanoorti; assembly: GCF_054136105.1. Classification (NCBI taxonomy): domain Eukaryota; kingdom Metazoa; phylum Arthropoda; class Arachnida; order Uropygi; family Thelyphonidae; genus Typopeltis; species Typopeltis vanoorti. The sequence continues at coordinate 110,487,269 of NC_143566.1, forward strand.
TCTAATGAGATATTATTCAATTAATGAGTGCTCAACATATACGCACCTGATGTATGCAACATGATGCACAGTGCTACTGCTACATTGAATGACGAGTTACACGTGCAAAAGAATGAGATTGAGGAGTTGTTTCATGACCTGGATTAGAATTCGGCAATACGAGCAGATAGAATACAAGCACATATGCGAGAGGCGTATTCTTCCGAATTGGCTAGGACCTTAATATGTTTGTAAAACGTGTGTGTCAGCTCAGAAATGATATCTGGGGAATGGAAGAAAGGTATGATAGTTCCATTGTACAAGGGTGGTGCAAAAATGAATGTGTCTAACTGCAGACCCATCAGTAACTCTGGTGTGGTAGTGATGATTTCAGAGAGAAGTTGGTAAGAATTAGCATAAAGAAATGGACAGACATACAAACAAGTTATACTCTGCAGGGTAAAGGATGAGTTTAGTAAAGGGCAGTGGCGTATTTAGGTATAGGCCGTATAGGCCCGGGCCTAGAGCGGGAAATTTTGAATGACGGCTGAAATTTCCAGGCTCTCATTTTTGTAATTATAACATGTTCCTTATATGCCGCATCTACTCACAAGTAGAGAAATACTTTCTTTTCCTCATTGTAAGTTTAGTCTGCAAGCATATTGGCATGTAATCAGATTCTGCATACCGACCGAGACACGTGCACGGAAAGCTATTGTATTGTTGTCGGTAGTCGGTAACTTGACAAAAAGGTAATAGGGATCGCGGTCGGGAGAGATTGATGCTAATTCATTTTGTGTAGCTATTAATCTTACTAACTGTAACAACTTTTCTTTCTTTATTATTATGAGACCCATCTGCGGTCATATGATAATCCCAAACTAAGAAATTACTCGTTAATTAGAAACGACAGACCTAATGCCAGAGGTAGAGGTACTGCAATCTTTATCAAGAAAAACATCCGTTATAATGAGATAAAAAAGATTCCTACAACTAATCTGGAAAAAACCAACATAGAAATTTACACCATCAATGCAGGCCACTTAAAAATATATTCTGTCTATAACCCTCCAGGCAGAACTCTGTTATCGTCTGATCTTTCTCAGTTGCTTGATACTACTGAAACAACAATAGTAGTAGGTGATCTAAAGTCAAAACATCCCTTATGGAATAGCAGGTGTACCAATTACAACGGAAAAATCCTTTCCAATTTTGCTAAGTTGAGAAATATTATCATCGCAGGCCTGATTGAACCAACGCACTATGGATCACATGGCAAGACAGATGTATTAGATATAGACATATTCAAAAACACATCTCATCAATTACAGCTGCAAGTAGTTAACGACCTCAGTTCGGACCACATTCCGGTACTTCTACAACTGGGTGAGGATCCGGAACTTATTCCCAGTCAGTCATTTACTAATTTCACAAAATTCAAGGCGACAATCAACACTATCATGGATTCAGTGCTGAATATCTCCACTTGTGAAGAAATTGACACAGCAGTCAACAACCTGGAAAGAAAAATTCAAACTAGCTTAACTGCAGCCTCTTCTATCTCCACTCCAGTTCAAATAAACCAACTTCCAGAAGAAATCCTTGCTCTAATCAAAAACAAAAATAAAATCAGACGTCGCTTTCATAACACACTATCTCCTCAAGATCGCCAAGAGCTGAACAGAGCATCAAACTTACTTCGCTATGCACTAAAAGATCACAGAGATCAGCAGTGGGAAAGAAAACTTTGTTCCCTGAAAACTGAAGATAAACCTTGTGGAAGTTGGCAAAGGCTATCCGTATGGACCCTTTCAACATCCACTCCATTCACGGAGAAAGAGGTATAGTTTATAGGGACGATGAAAAAGCAGAAGCCCTTGCAGAAGCTCTTCAACTTCAGTGCAGTCCTAATTATGCGCATGCGGATTTGGTCTTCATAGAGAAAATTCACCGTCGAGTCCGTACTGCGCTTCAGCAGCCTAACAACTGCGAAAATATCTGTCCCACTTCACCTAAAGAGGTCTACTCAATCATTAGGAAGCTCAACAACAAAAAAGCCCCTGGCCCAGATGAAATTAACAACAAAACAATCAAGGCCCTTCCGCACAAGGCTGTCATGCACTTGGTAGCAATCATAAATGCAATGCTCAGACTAAACTATTTTCCAACCCGATGGAAACAAGCAGATATAGTTCTCATTCATAAGCAGGGAAAGCACCCCAGTTGTCGCAAAGTTACAGACCCATCAGTCTCCTTTCATGCTTGGGAAAGGTTGCAGAAAAAATCGTCCTCAATCGACTTCAGGATGTGGTGAATAATAACAACACAGTACCGAAGGAGCAGTTTGGGTTTAGAACCGGACACAGTACTACACATCAAATTCACAGACTGGTTGAATTTTTCACTACTGGATTCAATTGGAGACAACATACAGGTGCTGTTTTTCTGGATGTAGCAAAAGCCTTTGACAAGGTTTGGCACAAAGGTCTCATCTATAAAGTATTTATGGCCAAAGTTCCGCACCTTACCAAACTTATCGATTCCTTTCTAAAAAACCGGAAATTTCAAGTGAGGTTGAAAGGACTCAAATCCTCTTTGAAAAGAATCACTGCAGGTGTTCCTCAAGGCTCGTTGCTCTCCCCACTGCTTTTTAACATCTTCGTTGCTGACGCTCCTATCACGACGTCAACCACCACAGCTTACTATGCGGATGATATGGCAATTTTGAGTAGATCTCTCAGGCCGTATACTTAGCTGCACAGCGCTTGCAGACCGCAGCAGCAAACCTGGAAAGTTATCTCAAGAAATAGAGAATATCTGTGAATGTCGACAAAAGTAGTGTCATTCTCTTCACAAGACGGCAGGCATCACAATACGGAGAAGTTAAACTTTTCAACACAACTATTCCATGGAAATCCAGCACCCAATATTTAGGTATTCAATTAGACAGCCGCCTCAACTTTAACTCTCACATCTCTCATGCCTGCAACAAACAAACTCAGCAATTGCTCGACTCTACCCCCTACTCAACCATAGAAGCAGAGTCAGCCCAGAAAACAAATTCAGAATATACAAGGCAATCATCAGACCCATTCTGACTTATGGTTCACCAGCGTGGAGCCACACCTCTCCTAGCAACATCAAAAGATTATAAATAATCCAAACTAAATGCCTCCGAATAATCTTCGATGCCCCGTGGTTAGTAAGGAACACTATCCTCCATCAAGACGGAAACCTGCCAGACATACCTACATTTCTCCTCCAGATAGCAACAAAGTACTTTACTCAAGCATCACTCCATCCCAACCTACTCATTCGTGAGTCATCAGATTACGATGAAAAAGACAGATGGAAACATAAGCGCCCAAGGGCGACCCTGATCACAGATTGAAATCTTTCAACGTAGCCCTAATTAGGACGAGTCAAGTGCTCAAAACTTGGTTCCTTTAAACCGGGAATCATTCATAGCGATGAAGGGATCAGAGTTCACTGGACTGATATCCATCAAAACCACATCAGTTAACAGTTAACAGTTCTTTATTATTTCGAATTCAAATTAAGATTGTTAATTATTGCCCTTCCTTCAACTCTTCAGTTCAGTATCCTATCTTTGAGGCAGTTAAGACGTGCTAAATCTAAAATTATTTTTAGAGTTTTATGATTTACCTTGTCATATGTTGCCATCAGAGTGGAGGTAATATTGTTTTATTGTTTTGCTTTTAAAAAGTTATAAATTGTGTAATCATTCCGATACTTCCTGCGTGTTTTTAATTACTATTTAAAATTTAAAACATGAGTGACCGTAGAAAGCGTCTTAGTGGTAGTGAATATAAGAAGAGGAGAAAAGAAAAGGAAGCGAAAATTAACGAAGTGGTATCAAAGACAAGAAAACTGGACAGTTTTTTTGCGTCCGTATCTGCTAATAGTAATTGTGATTTGGTAAAAAAGAACAAGAAGTGGTTGAGGAGACGGAAATTGAATCTGTTTCCAATGACATGCCTACAACAAATCCCAACAATTTGGCAGCACAGGTGATAGTGAGTCATGACTCAGCTGAGTGGATTCTAAATGACGTAACACGCGCGTATATTGCAGTTAACGGGTTTCCACAAAACTTAGACAGTGATCTTTCAAAATCACAAAGAGCTTATCCTGACAAAGTAAGCCATGTTTCTAAGAAACTCATTGACAGGAATCTGATTAATGACAAAAAATAATAAGAGATTTTCTTGTTTACTCTCCTAGTATCGGTAAGATATTCTGTGCGCCTTGTCGCCTTTTTGGTGGAGGGGGAGCTGACGATAGTCACTTTGGCAGTGGATTTAATGACTGGAAAAATGCAGAAGCACGAGTGAGTCATCACGAGAAAGCATCTAGTCATACGAACTGTCTGATAGCTCTGAAACAAAGAGCAAATCTTGCAGGGAGAATCGACTCACAAATAACTCAGCAACTGGAAGAAGAAATTAAGTACTGGAAGGCGGTATTAAAACGAGTAGTTGCAGTTGTAAAAACATTGGCCAGTAGAGGACTTGCCTTGAGGGGAAAGGATGACATTTTCGGTTCTGTGCGTAATGAAAATGTAACGATGTGTTCAGAGTTAATTAGTGAATTTGATCCCTTTCTTGCTGTGCATATTACCAAAAGGGGGGAAAAAGGAAAAGTTTTTTTTCCTATCTTTTCTTCGCCACGTATGAGGAATTTATTAAAATAATGGGCGAGAAAGTAATCAAATTTATTGTGGAAGAACTTAAAATAGCTAAGTACTATTCCATAAGTGTTGATTCAACACCAGACGTCTCCTCATGTTGATCAGCTGTCCTTCATTATACGATATGCGAAAGAACATGGAACAAGAGGCGGTTCCATGTTCTTTCGTTTCCATGTTCATTTTGACTTCACTAAACGAGCTTGGAATTGATATAGCAAATTGCAGAGGGCAGGCATATGATAATGCTAGTAACATGTCAGGTAAGTACACAGGACGGACTGCAAACCAGAATTCTTGAAATAAATCCATAGGTAGAATTCACACCGTACGCGGAACATTCTCTATCTCTAATTGGTACTTGCGCTGTCGAGTCCTGTCGGTACTCTTCCACATTTTTTAATGTCCTTCAGAAACTGTACGTATTTTTCACATCTTCATCACATCAGTGGAGTGCTCTAAGAAAGCACCTGGAAGCTTCTGCAAAAATCAAACGTCCTTCGCCTACCCGCTGGTTAGCTCGTGATGATACCTGTCGGAGTCTTCCTAAGGGATGGAAGGAAATAATTTACACTTTGTCCGAAATTAAAAATGACACCACCCGGAAGAAAGTTACGCGATGTGAAGCAAGTGGGATTCTACAGCAACTTCATTCACTGGAGGTTGGGATCATGACCTGCCTACGGGGTGATTTTCTTGCAAGAATGAATGCCACAAGCAAGAAATTACAAAGTGTAAACATTGATATAGGAACTGTATATGAATTGTACGGGTCCCTCGAAGAATATTTCAAAGAACTAGAGTTACTCTTTGAATCCTTTGAAGAACACGACAAGAAACTTAGTGGAGTAGACTTGTATGAGGAAGAGAAAAAGAGGAAGAAAAAGCCCACCAGGTTTTTTGAAGACGGGCAGATGAAAGTAACGAAAATGAAGACCAGTACAGTCCACCAGTCAGTTTCAAAACTGATACTTAATCAGTTTTGAAACCGACTGGTTTGAACCTCAATTGGTAAACGAATGTCTGCACTTCAGAGCGCATATGAAATCAAGTGGCCTTAGAAATAAATACATTCCTACAACTTTCATAGAAAATTCGACAGGAAGCCCAACAATGTATATATATCCCAATTTGAACACTGCTGTTACGATTTTTCTGTGTAAGATGGCAACAAATTGTTCAGCTGAACGATCGTTTTCCGTCCTCAAAATGTTGAAGGATTACCATAGAACAACTATGACAGAACGAAGGCTCAGCAATTTAGCAGTTCTACAAATTGAGAGCGATATTACAAGGGCACTGGACTACGAGGACGTGATAAATACCTTCGCCGAGCGAGCGGCAAGACGTAGAATATTCTAGGACATTTTGTGTGAGTCATAACATATATATATATGTAATAAATTTTTTAACTTGGGGATATTGTGTATTAGGATAACCAAGTTATTTTATAAACTTGGTTATTTTAACTCCTAATCCCAAGTATGCAAACAATTAAGTTTGCGCCTGAAACAAAGTTCAAGTCTAAAGACGATACAACACCAGGGCAACTCATTTTAAAGGTGGATAAAGATCTGATCACTATTCTTAGTATTTTCCCATAATGTAAAGCACATCTCACTAGAAGATGTATACTACAATGCATTATGGGTGGGGTCACTACCCAGACCGGTTTCAACCTTTTTTGAGGTCTCCTTAGTGAGTAGCTAGACCCTAAATACCAAGGTTGACAATTGACAATTGACATTTATGTCTTTAGGGGTGAAGCAATATGCTTTTCATATTCCTCACTATCTGTTGTGGTTACAGTGAGGGTAAAATTTACGAGCAGTTTGCTCGCCCTGAATGGGCATGGAGATTATGTCACTAAAGGAAGCTAATATAGCTTTTGGTCTTCTATATTTGAATATGTCCGTTGGATCGCATGCTGCAGCTTGCTGAACCAAATCGTTGGGATGTGTGGACGTCTCTAGGAAAAACTTGATTGCTAAGGATCGTAGAAAAGAGAAAATATGGGGAATATTTGTGTCTCTGTGGAGTTGATTGTTTCTAACATACCACGGGGCGTTCAGAATCATTCTCAAAATGCTTGCTGTATTTTGATAATGTTCGCATTAGATGTGTGGCTCCAGGCCGGAGAGGCATAGGTGATTCTAGGACGAATTGTCATCTGGTATAGTTGCAATTTGATTCTGTTGCTGAGCTTGCTATTTCTATTAATTAGCGGATAGATCTGAGCTATAGCTTTAGATGCCTTTGTGCACGCAAACTTGGTGTGCTGATTGAAAGATAGCTTTTTGTCGAGAATTACACCCAGGTAATTTGTTTTCTGTCTTCCAGGGAATTTTAGTATTGAATAGTAACACATCTCCTACAGGAGACATTGGCCTTTTTGAGAAAAGAACGGCTGAGCTTTTCTGGGGGTTGACTTCCAATCTCCACTTAGAGAACCAACCCTCCAGCTTTAGAATGTTTTCTTGAAGCTTTCTGGTAATGAAAAGGGGTCTGAGAGATCTGGTTAGTATTGCTGCCGTGGAAGTCATCGGATTGTGTGGGATGGCTGACATGTGTATAGAGAACAGCAATGGAGCTAGTGGAGATCTCTGCGGCACTCCAGCAAAGATGTGGAGCTGGGAGGATAGAACCGTTGATTTTTACCTGCTTTGATCTATTCTGAAGATATGAATGGATTAAATGAACCATTTTAAGTGAGGTACCGGCTGGATAAGTTTGTGCAGGAGTCCAAAATGCCAGATTTTGTCAAATGCTTTGGATAAGTCTAGGAAAACAGCGCCTGTGCACTGGCGCCAGTTGTAGCTGGTGGTGATGTATTCGACAATTTTGTGGATTTGCTGGGTAGTACTATGGTGTTGCCTGAAACCAAACTGTTCTTTAGGGAGGATGTTTAGGTCATTTACTGAGGTTATATACCAAGGTTATAGTAATACGGAGCCTTATCAACTTTACCTATAGAAGTTGCAACAAGGTGTTTTTATTTTTGATAAAAATCTCTGGAGGAGATATAGATGTAATAAATTTTTTAACTTGGGGATATTGTATATTAGGATAACCAAGTTATTTTATAAACTTGGTTATTTTATAAACTTCGTCTGGGTAGTGACTCCACACATAATACATTGCAGTATACATCTTCTAGTGAGATGTGCTTTACATTATGGGAAAATACTAAGAATAGTGATCAGAACTTTACCCACCTTTACAATGAGTTGCCCTGGTGTTGTACCATCTTTAGACTTGAACTTTGTTTCAGGCACAAACTTAATTGTTTGCATACTTGGGATTAGGTGTTAAAATAACCAAGTTTATAAAATAACTTGGATATCCAAATATATATATATATACATACACACACACACAGTATATATATTTATATTACGAATTTACGATATAAATAGGTTATGCATGTAAATCAACAGGGCGGGAAATACCTAAATACGCCACTGCTAAAGGGCGGTCATGTTTTAATAATCTGCTCACATTGTATAACAATGTTATGGAAAAGTTGGATAAAGAGAATGGATACACTATGATAATGTTGGATTTTTCTAAAGCAATGGCTGACTGATAGATTGCAAAATGTGATATACGGTGGGTGTAAATCTGCCAGATTTAAGTTGACCAGTAAAGAATTCCAGGATTCAGTCTTTGGATCATTGTTGTTCAATCTATACATTAATGACATTTGGAAGGATCTTGCAAGCGAACATCTAACAGATGTTCGCTTGTTAGATCCTTCGGATGATGCAAAGATGGGTAGAGCAATCAGAGATTCTGCTGATGTCCAGCAGTTACAAAATTATTTGAATAGGCTGCAGGTTTGGGCAAACGTAAATGGCTGTCGGTTTAATGTTAGTAAGTGTAAATTTATGCACTTTGATGTAATAACATTTCGAGCGGCATATTATATTACCAGGGTTATGCTACAAGAAAGTGACGAGGCTAGCAGTCTTGGCATAATGGTAGACAGGACTCTGAAGTTGAAAGGTCACATAGCAAAAGTTGCAAAAACAACTCAGAGGATGATCGCGATCTTGAAGCGAACCTTGACATGTATGAATAAGGAAGTTATTTTGCCTCTTTGCAAATCCTTGATAAGACCGCACCTGGGGTTATATGCGCAGATTTGATCTCCTGGAATTGGTGCAAAGAAGAGTTACAAATATTATATTGAGATTATGCAATTTAGATTATGAGGACAAATTGCTAGTATGTGCATTACAGACACAGGATAAAGGGGAGGTGATATGTTAAAGAGGTCTATAAACTTAATGGATGTTATAGGATATCGACTGATGAAATTTTTCGTTAATCGAAATTGGGAAGAGGACAATTGGGAATACATGGAAGTTAAGATTGTATGCAGTTAAGAAAGGGGTAAGAACTAAATTTTCCTGTAACAGAGCAGTAAGTGAAACAATTTGCCTGTTGAAGTGGTAGGTGCATCTTGTGTAAATCAGTTTAACGGTTTGGGTGATGTATAGTATCCCTCGATGAGTCCTTGACTCTCTGGAAGTCTCAGATAATAATGATAATAATAATAATAACGATGATTAATGACCCATCTCTCACCAATTCATTGCATTCAATTATGTTATGTTCCCCTTTTACTACTGCAATGGATCCTATGGTTCAGCTTCGTGAGATGGCTCAGATATGTGCCATACGAAGTCTTTAACTCGTCGGTAACCCTGAAGTCAGCTACTAGGGAGAACTCAGAGCTCTGTATCTACTGATTTCCAAAATGTTAGCTAGGGCCGAAGAAGTTCCGCTTACATCCTTTGGAGAATAAAAAGATAAAATAATTTAAGTGAAATTTAGGAAGTTTCTTGCTTCGTGCAAACGTCTGTAATGGTGGTTGCATAAGAACATTATAGTTTTGATTTCTGTTCCCAATGAGAAATTTTTTCAGCCAATTCCAGAGGAACTAGATCTTTGTTACAAGTCAAGGTTTTTCCCCCTCTGGACAAAAATTTGTTTTTTAATCCTACATTTCAGACTCATGTCCACAGCAAACACTTACAAATGCATATAAATACTAGGTTCGGATTAAGAAACATCAGCTGTTATCTTCCATGTCATGGGAATGTAATCAACTCAGTGTCAAGTTCTAGTGAAAGAGTGATGCCTTATTCCTTTCAGGGAATAAGCGTTACTTTATACACTATTATCTAGCTTTTGAAAACGTACAGGATTTGTATATTGTTATTTTAGGTCAAACTAAATAAATAAATGAAAATAAAAATCACTGCACGAACAAACTAAGAACTTGATAACAGTTAACAACCACTAAGAATCTTGTAGGATATATTATATTATAAAATGAGCCGATAAAATATCCCCACTGAATTTATGAGCATTACGGGCCTGGCAATCAAGTGATTAGCACATCAACTTTTCTCTCCAGGAAGTTTTCATTACCAGAAGAAACTTAGGTTTTTAAATTCTTCAACGATTGAACATCCATGTGCACAGATGGAAAACACAAATACATATAAAGATACTAGTTAGGGTTTTGGAACAGTCTCTGTTCTATAACATAGTGGGAATGCACTCAACTAGTGATGGAAAGAGGTGGACAATGCCTGCCAAATTCCATAAAATTAGTTGAATTGGGACCAATTAAACGTTGATTTATCTCTTTGCGATCAAATAAATAAATAAATAAATCAGCTAACTCCTTTTATTCCCTTATAGTGAGTAGGCGAGGCCTTTATACCCTATTATCTTGCTTTTGGAGACTGATTGGCCAGTTCAATCCACCGGTAGCCAATCAGAGATAGCTGGCCCATACATGTAACATCCATACAATGATCGCTTCTCGGCCTTTTGGCTAAGATCAAAGTGTAGTATCTGCGTCTGCGTGAAGTTATCTGCATAAAGTTACGTTGCATGTTCGAGTCAAAGTTCCCCTGCGAGATCGTGCACAGCCTCCTTGGTAAGATAATTTGTTTGTCATTTTAGTTCTGTTGGATTCGTTTTTCTTGCAGTGTGCACTTCTTCAGCCTACCCTGTAAGCAGATGTTTTCTGCTGACAGGAAACGCTTGGTGTTCTTTCTCTTTTTATTTTGAAGTCCATTGATTTCGGACTTTGTATTATATTCTCTTCCTGTAACACTTAATCAGTGTCACAGCTTTGTTTTAGGATTTGCTTTATACTTTGGTTATATTTAAAAAAATAAGAATTACGGCTTCTTTTCTGCCAAGAGTTAAGACAGTCGGCATTGAAATAAACGCTAAGATAGAAAAGCGAACGCTAGTTAAAGCGCCAGTTGATTAGCGTAGGTTGACAGAGCATTTATGGTTTTACTCCTTATGGGTTGGAAGGTATCAGATAGTTGTTAAAGATATCGAGACGCGAACGAAACTCCTTAACGGTTTCGAATGTGCAGGAGAAAAACAGTTCATCCCTTTATGGTGGGGGTGCGCTTAAAACTCTAAAAATAGATAGATAGATTTCCACTTGAATATCTTTAAAATGGGGACGATGTGATTCGAAAGGTCTTTTCAAGATAGAGACGTCCCTAAAATAAAACTGACAAACGATAAACTGGAAATCCGGGGAGGTTATAATCACTATGGATATGAAAACAGCCGTTCCCAACTTCAAGTAGGACAAAGTTTAAGTCTCCTTACTTCCGTTTGTTATGGACTGTCAAGACTTCTTCAGCCAACCTACTTCTCCGGGCCATATCTAACATGTAAAATTTCAAAAACCGCCACTGCCACCTCATCTTCTATGTCAAGAACTCCCCTTACCTGCTCAAGACTGATCTCACTTATGTCGTCTACGAATAGGTCACCCCATTTCGCACTAACTACCTTAAGACCTTTTTTTCCCGTGACGAGGAGTAGAGTTCCCTTATTTTTTTAATGGCTCTTTTGAATTTCTCCTGTACCACAAGAGTGTCTTTTAAGAGATGCCTTAAAGTCTCACCTGCTTTCGTGTAGGGGGGGGGGGGTCTTGGAAAGCAATCACCGATTCCTCTGGTGTGATGTTAGCTGATTTTGGCTTTTGTGTCTCGACTTCCTCTGGACTTATTGGTCGTTTTGATGTGTTGGTGGTCGCCTCCATTTTCTCTGTTTCTTCTTCTTCCTCAACTGAGTCTACGTTAGTAGTTTCTTTTTTGTTATGGTGCTGTTTTTTTTCCATCTGCTGTAGTTTCTGTGATGGCGGTTGGATTATCTAACTTTGTCTTGTCCGGTAGGCAACCACCAATGAAGAGGCTGGCAAACAAGTGCTGTCATCGCTTGGTGCCTAACTCTAATAAGATATGTTACTGTCTGAAATAATGTGGGTCGATTTTCTTGAGTTTACGTGATAAAAATGCCGAGTTTCTGGGAGGAAAAACCCTCTTGCCCGTGCCAGAGATAGACTAACTCGGGAATCGGTCGAAAAAAGGCTTAAAAAAATTCCTCTAGTCTGGGACTGAACTTGAACTTAAGTCTGACTTGGAGTGACCAAGCGCCACTTCCACTGAGATACACAGGCCTTTTCTGGCTGTGATCATCCATCATTCACTTTGCGTATGGATAAAAGTTAAGCATGATGATTCTGTATATGTAATATACAGTAAACAGTTGAGAAGTAAACAGCTTCTGAAAAAGAGAATTGTTAATTTCTTGGATATAGCACAAGATGATATATTTATGCAAATAATGGTTTTAGATTACAATTACTACTTGAAAAATCTTGTCTAAAGAGTTGATATAGTCAAAAGTAAGACTGAAGAATATTCATGTATAATAAAATATAAGAAAGGAGCGAGTTTTATTGCCCAATGAAATTAATAATGCAAACTGAACACTACTAACGACTCAAATGAAGATCAAAATTCAGAGTATTCATTGGAAGATATTGTAGGTTTTTTGCTGATTTATATAGTGGAAGATTTGCCAAATTAGATAGCATCTTGCAGCAATGTATTGTTATTACCGTATTGTATTTGCGACCACTTGGAAGTCTATGCTCTCCTGGAAGACCAAGCAGATAGTTTTTCTGTCTTTTCCCTACAGGTTCATGTCCTGTAAGATTGGAACGTTTCTGATTTTAGGTGGCATATGATTTACATCAGCCAGAATGAGACTACTGTTGCTTATTAAAGGCTTGAAATGGCTCAACTCCCAAAGCTTCAGGTTGGGTCACTTAATCAATTTCTGGAATATCTAACATGTAGTCCATATATGTATGAACATAACTAAGATTTACCCCGGCATTAATTGCAAAGATCGAGAATTAAACAATCGCAAGCTTGGCAAAATAGAAAATTATATTTATTTTACAAATACCAACATTTCGTCTTACATAAGATAATACACCATTAGTGAGAGCAAAGAAAAGTAAGGAATTTGAACAATAGAACAGTACAGCTCATGTGTGCCAAATTTGAATCCCTCTACATGAAGTTTCGCTTTTGTTAAGTTTAAAACTATTCGGGATGAAAATGGTAAGTTATTTATAAAACACAATTTAACACAATTGAGTACGATAATTTCCCAAAGTTTTGGAATGGCAAGGCCATCGTTACAATTAAGGTTTGGTCGATGAAGTAAAGCTTTAGTACATTCTTTGAACAGCATTTCATACACGTAGATCTGTGCAAAAGTTTTTTGTTTTCCCAATGGAGCCTATGGTTTGCGTTTTCAATTTCATGCTATGTCTGATTGATCAGATTTGTGCGATTTGATTACCCTGATGTGGTCTCTTGATGATCGGAATATGTTTATTGTCTGATTTTCCTGCTAACCCGCAGCATGACAGACATAAGACCAAAGAGAATGCCGACAACCTACCAGCAAAAGTTTGAAAACAGACATTATGTAATCAAGTTCCCAAATGATGAGAACTTATTTAATATCCTATCTGCAAAACCTAATTCAACACCTTGTCTATGGCAGAAAGTTACATTACTTCAAACTCTTCTATTACCAATGTTCACAGAAAAAGATGGCCCATCTCCTGCTGATCGATGATAACAGAATACTGAAAATTTTTATTGACTTATCAGAGCCCTACAAGGCGTCTGGACTTATCAAAGGCCATACATCACCAGCACCAGCTATAATACATTTCTTGAACTCATTCACACTAGATGCACTCACTGTTAGTGAGAAAAATCTACCTCTTGCCCCTTTCTTAACCGCAAAGGAACTCAGCTTCCAAGGATCCTCCCTTTCTCTTCACACTTTCTATATAACGTAACGAAAATTTTCAACTGATATCAATTAACATGCATTTAGAAGTTTATAGACTTCTGACCTTTTTATAAAAATTCTCTTCTGCCAGTTACAAATGACATACTTTCAATATGTCCTTGTAATCCCAATATCCATCTTTTTAACTTATTTCAGCCTTTCCACAGCTTCAACCCTCAGAACATAGACCAAATCTGTGCACCACCAATAGTCCATTTGCGGTTGTACAAAGAGGCAAAATGACTTCCTTATTCCTACGGTCAATGTTCATTTCAACATCACAAAAAATTTTCGTTCGTGTTGTATTTTCCTGTGATCTTTGAACTTCTATGTAAAATACCTCGAATATCCCTAGCCTCAATTTCTCCAAGCATAATCCCACCCAATATATATATGTGTGTGTGTGTGTGTGTGTGTGTGTGTGTGTGTGTGTGTGTGTGTGTGTGTGTGTGTGTGTGTGTGTGTGTGTGTGTGCGCGCGCGCAGAAATATCAGCACGCCAAAGCGAATAACTTAAAACTTACATTCAACTGATAGCCATTTTCATTTACCCAAATTTCCAGCCTATTAAAATGGTTCCGTAAGCACTGCATATAACTAGCACTTCTGATTGCCCTGCTTAATCTTGCATCAGCAAAGAGTTGAACATTCATTGTCCGGTTCTTTCCCATATCATTAATAGATTGAACAATAATCCAAGGACTGAACTTTGGGGTCACACCACTGGTCGCCTTAAATCTGGCAGATTCCCCCCTATATATATTTATATTTTTGAATAAATTCAACTCAGAACTATGCAGCATTTAATTGTAATGATTTGTTGCCCTTCCTATAAATAAACTAAATATATAAGAACTAATTTCTAAGGCTCATAATTACCAGTGTAACACGAAAATATTACGCATTCCATCGCTGAAAATTCATAGCATATTTAAGAGTACAATAGAAAATTGTACTCTAACACTTCCAACATTTCCAAGACACTTGATAAGATCTGGAAAGAAGGTTTCTCAGCAAACTGCTATCCATACTTTGTAATTGGGTTTGTAATTTTTTTTCTGGTGAAGAAATCAATAAATCAGTAATAAATTGGATTCCATTTTCTGAAAGGATAATGCTGTTACAACTTAAGAGAAACCCCGTTAACATAAATATCATCCAAGCTTATGCACCCACAGCTGACAAAAGTGAAGAAGATGTTTGAAGAGTTTTATGAACACCTAAAAGAGATTAAAAACCTAACAAAGAAACATGATATAAATATAGTAATGGGTGACTTCAATGCAAAAGTGGGAAGAGGGGGTGATGGAGAAATTGTTGGCGAACATGACTTAGGCACCAGAAACGACAGAGGAGATCGCCTAGTCCAATTCTGTCAGGAAGAAGATCTAACAATAGCAAATACCTGTTTTAAACTTCCACCAAGAAGACTGTACACTTGGAAATCGCTTCAAGATAACCAACACAATATTGTCAGAAATCAAATTGATTATATACTGATAAATGAAAGATTCCACAGTAGTATAAAGAGTGCAAAGACTTATCCTGGAGCAGATATCTCATCAGATCACAATCCCATAGTTGCAGAAGTACGTCTTTTAGATTAAAATCAGCTAAAAAATCACAAAAGAAGAAAAAGAAAATTGATGTAGAAAAACTGAAAGACCAGAACATAAATAAAAGTGCCAAGACACAGCTTAACCTGCGATTACATCAGATTAACAAAGTAGAAAATAAAAGTGTGGAATCTCTTTGGAATAGCTTAAAGAATGCCATCGTAACAACAAGTATTGAAGAAGTAGGTTATGTGAATAATAAAAAACAACAGGAATGGATGACAGATGAGATTCTTTCTCTTATTGATACAAGAAGAATGTATAAAAACAAAGACCTAGCCAGGTATACAGAAACACATAACATCATCAAGAAAAAAATAAAAAAAGCCAAGGAAAATTGGATGAAAAATTTATGTACTGAAATTGAACTGCTTCAGAAACAACATAATAATTTCAATCTGTATAAGAAAATCAACGAAATTTCCGGAAAACTGAGGAAAAAGCAAATAGTGTCTCTAAGAGATGAAAATGGAAAAATAGTTCTAGAAGAAGAGAATAAAGCACAGATTTGGATGAAATATGTAACAGAACTTTTCAGTGATACTAGACAGAAGCCTATAAATATAAAAGATAACATTCAAGGACCAGCAATCATGAAATGCGAAATAGAGAATGCTATACAAACAAGTAAAACAGGAAAAGCCAGTGGACCAGATGGCGTGCAAACAGAATTTTTAAAATTAATCGAACCAGATAACATCAAACTACTTGAAAAACTATTTAATAAAATATATGAAAGTGATGAATTTCCATCAGATTGGCTCAAATCTACATTTATCACTGTCCCAAAGAAACCCAAAGCGAATTCCTGTGGTGACTTCAGACTTATTAGTCTAATGAGCCAAACATTAAAAATATTTTTGAAAGTAATTCAGAATCGCATTTATAGAAAAAGTGAAGAAACTCTAAGTGAAACAAAATTCGGCTTTCGGAATGGTTTTGGTACTAGAGAGGCCCTTTTCTGTACCCAAATATTGATACAAAAATGCATAGAAAAACAGAAATCTGTCTTTATGTGTTTCATAGATTTTGAAAAAGCATTCGACAAAGTCAGACACACCAACTTAATAGAAATCCTTCAACAAATAAGGCTAGACGAACAAGACATAAGACTAATAACAAATCTGTATTGGAATCAGTCAGTTACCGTTCAATTAGACAACATTACCATCAGTGATATTAACATCAAAAGAGGAGTGAGACAAGGATGTGTGCTCTCACCACTCCTGTTCAACATATATGCAGAGGTAATCTTTAAAAAAGCATTGGAAGAATGTCCAGAGGGAATCACAATAAATGGAAAGATTGTTAACAACCTTCGATATGCAGATGACACCGTGCTAATTGCAGATAACATTATGGATCTCCAAAAACTCGTTGACAGAGTATACATAGAAAGCCAAAGAATGGGAATAAATATAAACATCAACAAGACAAAATACATGATCATCAGCAAACATCCAGCCTCATCAATGAAACTGACACTCAATGGGAAAAATATTGATCAAGTGTCAAGATATAAATATCTTGGTTGCTGGCTTAATGAACGGTGGGATCCAGAAATAGATATAAAGACAAGAATTGAAGTTGCACGGCAGTCCTTCATGAAAATGAGAACACTATTCTGCAATAAAGACCTAAACATGGAAGTCAGATGCTGAATGCTGAAATGTTACGTGTGGTCTATTCTGCTCTATGGAGTTGAAACATGGACATTGAAGGCGACAACCAACAAGAAAATCGAAGCCTTTGAGATGTGGCTATACAGAAGAATGCTAAAGATATCATGGACAGAAAAAATTACCAATGAAGATGTCTTAAAATCCATTGGCAAAGCTAAACATCTTGTACAAATAATTAAGAAACGAAAAACATCATATCTTGGACACATCATGAGAAACAGCAAATACCAACTTCTACAAACTATTTTGGTAGGAAGAATTGATGGCAAAGGAACTAGAGGAAGAAAAAGAATATCATGGTTTGACAACATCAAGACTTGGACAGGAAAGAGAAGTGCACAACTGCTCAGGTTAGCACAAGAGCGCAGTTTGTTCGCCAAGATGGTCGCTGACCTTCGATAGAAGATAGCACAATAAGAAGAATTTTTTTTTCAAGGATCTTTCACTGTATGCAACGGGGAAGGGGATAGTGTTCTGCAGTTTTTCTGAGGAACATGTCCATTCTTTTTTTAAAAGATATAAGTAAACCACTTATCTTACTGACCTCAAACCTTATCCACAATTTTGGCAAATGACAGCATTCTATCATCAACAAAATATTATTATTATTATTATTATTATTATTATTATTATTATTATTATTATTATTATTATTATTATTCCGAGCAACTCCAAGGAGTCGACAGACTCATCGAGAGAGGCTCTAACATCATGTGAAGAACAACTATTCGACATTCACACAGTATCTATCATACCTAGCCTTGAACTCATTCACGATCGTAGCACCCACAACAGACTCTAGCAGCTTATTCCATTAATTCACCACTCTCCAAGTAAAAAACCTAACTCTAACCACATTCTTCCCAACTTCCATGTATAGCCCCTAGTCCTCCCACCACCAGTCCTATTCTCAAAAATATCTTCTGGATTAATCTTATAGAAACTCTTCAGTAATTTGAATGTCTCAATCATATCATCCCTTTTCCGCCTGTCGACCAATTTTTGAAACCCACAAATCTTCAACCTATTCTCATAAGGTTCATTCCACTGACCTGCTATCATCTTGGTAACTAGTCTCTGGATCTTCTCCACCTCCTCCCCCATCAAGGAGAAACCCTGGCTCCCATCTGGGCACAGTAGTCTAGACAGAGTCTTATCAAGGCTCTATATAGAGGAAAAATAGCTTGTTTCTCTCTCCTTTTTAAAGTTTTTTTTGAGCAACCAAGTGATTTGATGAGCTAATTTAGCCACTTTTGCAATGTACCCCATAAACATCAATTCCCTATCCATCAACACTCCCACATCCCTGGCCTCATCAATCTCCTGGAGTACGGTTCCATCAATGTGATATACAGCCTGCTATTCTTTTCACTCCAAAATCCATAACCTTACACTTTGCCACATTAAATTGACATCCATTTTCCCTATCCCAGTCCTCCAAACTATCCAAATCATCTTGTAAAATTTTGACATCCTGTGCACTCACAATTGCTCTACCCAACTTTGCATCATCAGCAAACAAGTGAACACTTCCTCTCAAATCCTTTCTTATATCATTGATGAACAAATTACAAATTGAAAAGTAGTTGGTCCAAGAACAGAGCCTTGCGGCACACCACTAGGCTCTATCAAGGCTCTATAGTCACAAGCCATCTTTTGGACTGAACTCTTAAATAAACCACTCTCTGATATCTCTCCATCAACCACCCTCCTATCCATCTCACCATCTCTATATCCATCTCCATCTGCTCCAGTTTACTGATTAGAGTTCCATGTGGTGTCCTGTCAAATGCCTTGGCAAGGTCCAGTAGAATCACTGTAAACCCTTTACCCTTATCCAGTTCATCCGTCACCGTGTTATAAAACGTGAGCAAGTTACTGAGGCATGATCTACCCTTCGCAAAATCATGTTGTCCGCCTTGCAATATCCCATTTTCATCTATCCGATCCTGTATTCTTTTCTTGACTAATTTCTCCAAGACCTTGACAACGATTCCTGATATGCTAATTGGTCAGTAATTTACAACAGCATCCTTGGAACCTCCTTTAAGCAGTGGAACTATTTTTCCCCCTCTTTCCACCCCCTAGGGACTATCCCAGACTCGAGGTTCAAATTAAAAAAAAATGGTCAAGGGCACTGACAATTCTTTAGCCGCTTCACGTACGACACGAGCTGGTATACCATCCAATCCCACAGATGTATTGACATTGCGGTTATGCAATAGACTACTCACCTCCACTTCATTCACCACGTATAATATATTGGTTCATTCATTTCTGCAATGTCACCTGGATGATATATTCTTGCAAAGTGATCACTCAGTAACTCAACTATATCAACTGATTCAGTTGCCTCCCTACCATTGGCATTCTTTAAAATCATTCTGCCATATATATTTTTTCTTTTACTTGCAACATATCGAAAAAACTGTTTAGGATTCTGTTTAGCCTGCATGGCCAATATTCTTTCATAATCCGCTTTTGCTTTTCTTACCACCCTTATTACCTTTCTCGCCTGAGCTTTATACTGTTCCTGCAACTGCTGGTCATCTTTCTCCTTAAATTCCCTCCACAATTGTTTCTTTTTTTGCAGCTCAAGCTTAATGGTGTTATTCATCCATTTAACCACTACTTGATTTATTATTCGGACTCTAGGTATACAGTCAGCCATTGCTTCATGCAAACACTTCTTAACTGCCTCCCATGCGTTATCAACATCTAGCCCTTGCAGTTTTACATGCCATGGCACTGAACCAATCAAACTCCTAAGCGTGTCATACTTACCAGCCAGATGTTTCCACATGTACCATGTCTTGATTGTAAATTCCACATCTTTAGCCACCTCCCAAGTCAAAACCCTATGATCACTCTCACCAATTGGTGGCAATGTGGTCATATTTGTTACAGCCAAATCCTCAGATGCAATTATTAGGTCAAGCACTCTCTGACCCCTACCATTAAACGCTGTTGCATATAGTTATCCCTTAATATCCACATAAAGACCAATTCCTTCCTCCCATGTGTCTTCTCCTCACTCTAATCAATGCGACCATAGTTGAAATCTCCCATAATAATTACCCTCCTTCCACTCATTTCTTCTATTTGCTTGTGCATACTGTCACCACCATCTTTTCCATCACCTGGTCTATAGCAGAACCCAATTGTATATTTTGTTCTGCTAGCCACAATCTCACACCAAATAGCCTCAAATGTGCTCTTTTCTCTATCCTGCAATTCAACTTCTATTCTCCTTGGCTGTAGCTCATCAGCTATCATCAACAATACTCATCCCCCCTATTTTATTCTCCCTGTCATTCCTGGACACACTATACCCATCACATTCAATCCCACTACCTATGTCATCTACAGTCAGCCATGGTTCACTAATGCCAATAACCTGTGGTCTTGAAGTGCCAACCATGGCCAGAAATTCTTCCTTCTTGTTCCTAATACTCCTAGAATTAGTGTACATGAATTTCAGACCCCCATTCCTACCTTGATGCCTTATACTAACTATCCCATTCTGATTTTTTGTCCTTATTCGCTCGGGCATATTATACTCATTCATACACTCAACTGCCTCCCTAAGGACTGTATATCTACTCCCCCCCCCCTTAATAAATCTAGTTTCCCTGAATTTGCACATCCACCACATTCAGCAACACTTTCTCAAGTCTTCTTACACCGAATCCATTCAAATTCAAGCCATCCATCTTACATAGATCCTTTCGCCCATCAAACTCACTCCACACGTCCACAAATTCCACACCACTCGTCATACAGAACCCACGCATAAAGTCATTTGCAATTTTGTCCCTCCTTTTAAACACTTCACTGTCATACCGTGGCAAAAGACTAATCATCCTAACTCTCTCACTCTTTTCTTTTGCTACCTCAAACAATTCATTCAGGCCCTCTATCATTTCCATTTTATCTCCTTTCAAATCATTCGTACCTGCCACAGGTTTTGAGGAAAAAGATGACTGCTCGCATAGTAGTCTCGCGTTTTTGATTAAGTGTGATAGTTTGTGGATTCTCGAATGATAAATATAGAGGTAAGCGTTCTTCGTTTTGTCTATTTTTGTGATTACTCATTTCATAGCTGGTAGACTCTTGAGTGAGTCTAAGGGATTAGTCAATAGACTACCCCTAGATCGTCAGGAATAAGACTTTGGAAGCTTTCCCCCATTGTATACAAGGATGGAGAATGTAAAAGATATCAAGGATGCCATACAACTTTTACTCAACGTATGTCACTTGACATTCTCAAGTTCATCCTAAAGAAATTTGAAACGGATTATCCTGGTTGCTTGATTCTCTTCACTCAAGTAAATGACACTGAAGATGATAATTTGGACATAGAAGAGGACATTACACCTGTTCCACCTACAAAGACTCCCCGACAGCTCTATTGTTCACAGTAAGAACAATCTAATAAAAGACGCAGAACATTGGAAGATGGAATGGAAGATGATGTAACAACTCTCCAAAATCAGATCACCCAAGATAGAAAAGAAAAGGTCCCTCCAGTTATCCTTCGAGATAAAGATAAATGGATCTCAGTCTCAAGATCCCCAGGGGAACAAAATATCAATTTCTCCTGGTCAAGAAATACTGAAGAGGGCGTAAAGATTCATCCTACCACTGTCACAGATTACCGCATGATGACAAAAATGCTGGACAACTCTACATTGCCCTTCCACACCTTTGCACTAGCAGGCGAGAAATTAAAGGTGGTTCTAAGAGGAGTGTCTGAGGGCATCACGACTGATGAGATCACAGCTGACCTCATCAGTCAAGGATTGACCCCAACCAAAATCAGTAGAATGTTGAAGTCAGATAAAACTCCAATGCCACTGGTGTTGGTCGAAATCTCCAATACACAAAAAAGAATCTATGAAGTTACTGACATTTGTAAGCTTAAAATCACAACTGAACCTCTAAGGAAGAAGACATCGGCAGGGCTGTGCCACAGATGCCAGAGGTTCGGGCATAGCCAAAATCTGTGCATAGCTGCCTACAGATGTCTAAAATGCGGTGAGGGTCACCACACTAACTCCTGCACTAAGGCCAGATTCACACCTGCCTGTTGTGCCATTTGTAGAGGACCACATCCCTCTAATCACAAGGGATGTCTCTTCAACCCAAAAAACCGTGGATCAACAAGAACGAGCCACCCTCCTCCAAGCAATGACAGAAACAATGAAACAGGTCTGCCGTCCAGATCATAATACCTCACATTCGGCTTCACAGGAAGGCACTCGACCTTCATCCATGTCCAAATCATATGCGGAAACGGTAAGAACCCAGACTCCATCGCAAGAGGGAACATGCTCAAATCTCACATCAGCTTTAACCTCGTCACTTGCAACAATGCTGCATGAATTCAGCAAAGCAAGCACCTCACCATCTTCCAGAAAGAGATTCTATCTAGAAATCCAATCCATATCAACAGCTCTCTATAATGTTTAAAAAATTTAAACCGAATTCCCTCATGATAACAGCATGGAATGTCAACGGCTTAACAAACAAAATTCTCGAACTGCAAGAATTCGTCAAAAGATACAATCCAGACCTAATCTTGATCAGTGAATCCCACCTCAGACTATCAAACAACCCAAAACTAAGAGGTTATATTTTATATAGGACAGACAGACTTAACTCTTGTGGAGGCGGCACAGCTATTTTTATTAAAAATTATTTAAGCCACAGCTCGCTGACCAACCCCCAAACTCTAAACCTTGAGGTGACAGGTTTGGAGGTGCACACTAATAACGCAGGCAAATTCAAAATCTATGCAGCGTACAGTCCTCCCAGCATTTCACTATTGACAGCAGACTTAGACTCCATTCTCGGCTCCAAGGATTCCATAATTATAGCAGGAGACAACTCCAAACATATGGCTTCGTTCAGTTCGTCAATCAACTCCAAAGGCTGTAGCTACTATTCATGAGTTGAGTAACTACACGTTACTCAACTCATGAATAGTAGCTGGACCCACTGAGCCCACCCACTACAGCCCATCAGGAAGTTCTGATGTATTAGACATAGTCATCCTCAGACACATCAAATATCAATACCAGCTGGAGACAGTAGAAGAGCTTAACTCAGATCATAATCCCATCTTGCTCAGGTTAGGACTTCAAGATCAGCTTTCTCCCCATCATTCTTTCATTCATCGGTCCACCCCCTTGTCATTCGCAAAAAAAGAAGAAATAGACCAAGCTGTAAGCAATTTAAACTAGGCAAATCAACACAGCAATAGCATCAGTCACTCAAACCACTGTCTTGCACGCTGCTAACTGGATCCCAGAAGAGATAACGGACCTGATCAGGGCCAAAAATAAAGCCAGAAAGCGATATCGTAACACCAGAGCCCCGCAGGACAAATCAACCTTAAACACCTTGAATAGACAGATTCGAGAAGCCCTCCAGACGCACAGTAATTCCAAATGGGAATCCAAACTCAGGGAAATCAACCCAGAAGATAACTCCATGTGGAAGTTTGTAAAATCTCTTCATACCAAAAGACAACCACTTCCCCCTTTGAAGACCAATCTTGGAATTGCACACTCAGATGAAGAAAAAGAAGAAGCCCTAATTGACAATCTGGAAAATCAATGCAGCCCATCTTATGCAAACTTAAATATCAATCTTATTTACAAAGTTCATCGTAAAGTTAGAAATGCACTAAGACAGCCTAAGGATGATTCAGAAACCATTAACCCATATCTCCAACAGAAATAATAAATATTATTTCCCAGCTGAAGAATAAAAAGGCTCCTGGCCCTGATGGCATTACCAATAGAATAATAAAGCTACTGCCATGGAAAGCCATAATTCATCTAGTTAATATTACCAATTCCGTTTTAAGATTTCAGTACTGTCCTGCAGATTGGAAAATCGCTGACATTATACCTCTGAAAAAGCCTGGTAATAACCCACAACTTCCTCAAAGTTACAGGCCCATCAGTCTTCTTTCTGTCTTGGCAAAGGTCATCCTATCAAGATTACAATCAGCAGTGGACAAACAGAAAATAATCCCAAATGAGCAATTTGGGTTTTGCAAAGTTCACAGCACAGTGCAGCAAATTCACTGACTAACAGAACATATCACTCATGGTTTTAACTGGCAGCTTCACACTGCTGCTGTATTTTTGGATGTTGCCAAGGCCTTTGATAAGGTCTGGCATCAAGGCCTTATCTTCAAACTAATTGAAAACAATATTCCAATTAAACTAGTAAAACTCATATATTCATATCTTAATGAAAGATACATGCAAGTAAAACTCAATGGAATTGTTTCTTCAAGGTGCAAAATTCTGGCGGGAGTACCTCAGGGTTCTCTTCTAGCCCCAATACTTTTCACAACTTACATGGCAGATATTCCTCTCAATTCAATTACAACTACTATGTCCCTTTATGCCGACGACACTGCTATTCTAGCTAGATCACTAGACTCCAAGGAAGTATCAATGAGCTAGCAAACTGGTTCACCAAGTCGAGGATTTAAGTGAACTCCCTCAAAAGCTCAGCCATGTTGTTTTCAAGAAGAAAGGTCTACATTAAAGAAGACATCCTGCTCTCTGGTCATAATCTCCCATGCCAATCAGAGACTAAATATTTTGGGGTATTAATGGGTAAAAAAAACTCCTTTTTAACAAGCACATCAATCTCATTGGCTCCAAATCTTCCAAAGTAATAGCACAGCTCTACCCATTGATCAACCGCAAGAGCAAATTGAACCTACACAATAAATTGCTTCTTTACCGGATGGTAATTACCTACGCCTCACTAGCATGGAGTCACAGTTCAAGATCAAACATTTCGAAATTACAGAGAATCCAAAACAAATGCCTTAGGATGATCCTGGATGCACTGTGGTTCATCAGAAATTCACAGATTCACCGAGAATCTGGCATTCCCTACAGCTCCCTTCTTTATGATCTTGCAGAAAAATTCTTCGTGAAGTCAAGTTTACATTCAAACCCACTAATAGTACAAGCTGTCAATTACAATGAGACTGATTACTACAAACACAAAAGACCGAAGGCTATTCTTCTCTCAACTGATCATAACTAACACAACTGCCCTCAGAGGGCGAGTTTAATTGCTCACAAATCTCCCATTCCCAAACAACTCTCATTATAGATAAAGGGGAATATGAAAAGCACTTGTGCTTCACCCATCCTGTCAGTAATGTTAATGGTACCTGCCACAACAGTCATTTCTTTCACACTTTTCTTTTGCTCTCTAATAGACTCAGTTACGTCGTTGATGGTCGCACCAGGTTGGTACGATTTTGTCAAATCCTCTACTAACATACTTGATACTAACGAATCTCCATACAGCACTCTCTCTCTTTCATTTTGTTTACGTTCACTCATACTCTTATTTTTCCTATCATACTTTTTATTATTGGCTGGTACACTCAGTAGACTTTTGTTCATACTCTCTAGTTGCCACTTTGCTCTTTGTATCGCTCCCCTCAACAACGCGATCTCACTCATTGCATCTATCTCATCTTTTTTATTTTGTTAAACCATTAATTTGCTCTGAATTAATACTATCATTCACACTTCCTACATTCACGCCCTCAGTTCTCTGGTACAACCTCGCTATTTTCTTCATACAACCTAAAACTAAAATAGTACAACCTCACTATTTTCTTCATCCTGAAGTTTGACAAAAATATCACACTCACGACCTGAAATACATTTAATTCCTCATTTTCACACACACATTCACTCCTTTATCATCTATAATCATACTAAAATAAATATTAAAATAAAGTGTTATATAATATTATATTAAAATAAAAATATTCGGGAACATAGGCGTTAGCTGATTTTTTTTTTTTTTTTGATTTAAAAAAAAATTTTAAATATATTAAATTAAAATAAAAAATGTTGCATCTCTCCATATCATACATAATACTGAAAACATTCATATTGCATTCTAGAAAAGAAAAGAAAAGAAAAAAAAAAGGGGGGGGATCGGATTCCAGTACAAAAGGAGTTTTGTACTGGAATCCGACCGTGGTTTTTGACCACCAAGATTACAATAAAGTGGCAGGATTTATAGTGGTGGGAAAGAGGAACATGGCTAGGCACTGAAACTCATCTAACATAGTACTAGTTTTAAAAAAAAAAAAATTGTGAAGGAATTAACTTCAATCCAAATAGGGATTGTAAATACCATATTTTTACCTTCAGAGAAATTGTTGGAATATAACAAGGATCTGTATGCAAGTTTTGTGGATTTTGAAAAACATTAAGATGCCAAGGAAAGAAACTTCAAAATGTTACAATTACATTGTGCTACATTATTATATACAGAATATATAATATTTAATGTCGTCAATCAGCATGGAAGAATAATAATAAAAAAAAACAGATATACCCTCTATCCAAAAAGAAATACCGAACTTATCGAAAATAGAACTAGTGGCGCCATCTGTTGTAGAAAGCGGCAACCTTCATTGGTGTCAATTGTTGATGTTTCATCCGAAGCAGACTTATAGCCAAGAGTGACTGTGTTTTGACGAACGGTAAGAAAATGAGTTTCAAATAGAGCTGCGATTGACTTTTGTGTTAAACTTAGAAAATGTTTTACCGAAACGCATCGAATGCTTCAAAAAGCATACGGTGATGAACGTTTATCCTGTACTCAAGTTTATGAGTGGTTTATGCGATTTCAAAGTGGTCGTGAGACGCTTGAGCACGACGAAAAGCCAGGCCATCCAAAAACTGGACTGAGCGAAGTTAATACCCAAAAAGTGCGTGATTTCATCAAAGAAAACCAGAAATCGTCAGATTGAAGATGAAGTGGGGATTCCAAAATCAACTGTGCACATTTTGACCGACGACCAAAAATGTATCGAATTGTTGCAAGGACCTCATTAAAACCGCTCGTAAGGACTCAAACTTCCTTGAAACGATCGTTACTGGTGACGAAACAATGCTCCAGAGTAGAGACCACCAGAAGAGGGGCATCCGAAAGAAAGTCGCTTGGAGTAATCAAAAGTAAAGACAATGCTGATTTACATCTACGATTCCCTTGGAATCGTAGAAGCAAATCAGCAAGGGCATTATCCACAAAGAATTCGTTCCGCCTGGCCAAACGGTCAATGGTGAGTTTTCTCTCGAAGTTTTAAGCGATTGATAGCGAGAAATCGTCGCGTACGGCATGTACGTAATCAGGCGAATTGGATCACTCGCCGTATTCACCTGATTTAGCACCCTGTGACTTTTCTCTTTTCCCCGACTTCATTTGCCGATGAAAGGAAAGTGATACGAAAAACATTGAAAACGTTCAAGCGGCAGTAACCAAGACCCTCAACAGTATCCCAAAAATCGATATAAAAACTCATTTAACGAATTAATTGACCATGCCAAACGCTGTATCGAAGCTGAGGGAGAGTATATTGATTGAAATAAATCATTTGAATAACTATAATTGGCCTGTGTTTTATTTTCTATCAAAAGTTCGGTTTCTTTTTGGACAGAGGATGCATGTGATTTAAAAGAATAAGGTAAGGGCATACACTATCTACTCATTCATCACACACATGGATATGAAAACAGGAGATATTAAACTCAAATCCATTGAGTCCACAGAGTAAAGCAGAGGAATAATGGAAACTTCATTAAATTATGAAATTGATAACAGAATGAGCAAAGCTGGTATTGGTGTTTTGAACAAATTTATTATGAAGCAAAAGAAGAATTATCCAAAAAGTTAAAAGCAGCAATATATTGCTGAAACCTTACAAGTGAAATATGGACTTTAGAATTAGTTAACTAAAACAGCCGATCAAAGATTAGAAACCACAGATGAGAGTTCTAACAAATTCACAGTGGCTAATTCATGGTATCAATGGCCAAATCATATTTAAAATATTAGAAAGGAATCTCTCATCACCATTAAAGACTAACAGCACTAATATGAAGTACCATAAACAAAATAGCAGAGAAAAGATGTGCAAAACAGGTGTTGATGTCACAAAAAGACATGTTCTGGTCTAGATTGAAGCAAATAGTATGCCTCAGAACAGTGTTTTTCAGTGTGTTATGAGACAAATAGGGTGTTCCAATAAGTTTTGATAGTAAAAAAAATATTTTCCTCCAAATTACAAGTGCACTTTTGCTATTTTATACAATTATATTTGTATAAAAACTTGCACCAGTCTTTTACTAATTTTGCTGCAAATGCTAAACTAACACCACCATTAACAATGGTAATATGACAATGATTACATCAAGTACCATGGGCTGTTTGGATTAAAATGATTGGTTATGGTTGTGTGGTATGAGAGCTTGATCTAGAATCATATATGATTTAATAAAAATGGTGTGTGCATGAGACCAGCATTAAGAACACAGGTGCACCATGACAGAAATTTGCACTTCCAAGTGTGCCAGTCTGAAAAAAGTTCGAGAACCACTACTTCAGAAGACTGAAATGTCAAGTTTAATAATATTGGTGACCTGACAAATCATGTTGAAAAAATATATATTTGCATAGTATCCTGTACACTATGGGGTATACATGTCAGAAAATAAGTTAAAATAAAATTACAAAAAACATTTTAGCATGCTTTATTACAGCTAAATTATACACAATTTCTTCCATTTTGTGAAAGCAAATAGAGCACATCAAAGGTTTTTACATTCAATCGCTAGTTTTACAATTTCTCATTCACAGCATATACAGATTTAAAATTCAGTGCTTGCCAATTTCATTCCTTAAGTTAACCTTTCATCCTTCTCATATATTATAAAATAAATCTGACATATAGTAACACAAATATTATACATATAATGCCTTATTCCCCTAAGGGGAAAAAAAAATTACTGTATACATCTTGAAGGTAATATATGTTACAGCATGCCAAGATACTTCTCTTTAGAAAATATCTAAATAATGCATAGATATTAATACAACAAATAAATAGAATCCCATAATATAATTAACACTAATACATTTATTTTGTGCAGTTTTGCAAACCTTTCAACTTGAGATCTAAGACACTACCAAAATTAAAATCAGACATATCAACAATGTTATATAGATGCCTTATGTGAATAGAACACTGAAGCTGTTCTTCTGCAAATTTACTAGAATGTTACTGAAATGCAACAGAAAATCAAATGTATAGATCACAGCTGCAGAAATTTAATATGCAATTAACTAAAAAAATTATTTCTAACTCTGAGGCACTTGGATATATCTTGAAAAATGGCCATATTCTAATGCAGATAGCCTTTTTTTTTTTTTTTTAATACAGTACAGATGGATGGATTAAAGTCACAAATATTGTAATCTGTAAAAACTAAGAAGGTTTAATGTTTGCTGCAAAATAATGACTGTTCAAAATGACTCATTAATGAGCATTATACATGCATGAATTAATCTTGATAGTCAACACTTCACTACTCAGTCTAAGTCTATTATGTACATCATATATAAAACACACACAAAAATTATTCTCTACATTAAAATGAGCACAAAAAAAAAAAACATCTTGATACTTCCACCTAAAATAATTATCACTTGAATATGCAGTAAACATTACAATATTTATAACTATTATATACTATTTTACTATAAGACCTATAAAATTGGTTTCTTAAAATAATAGAAATACTTAAATAGCAAATGTGTTAATATTAAAACTGTTATTTCCAAGTTATTAGTATTTACATGGATTATAATCAGTAGTAATCTTTCACTTTTCCTTAATACAATAATCACAGTATTAAGTGGAGAAAAATTACAATTTTCAAATATTGAGCTAATTGTATGTTGTATTGCTGATTAATTACACAGTAAAATTTTTGCGACAATACATGAAAATTAATAGTTTAAAATAACAATGAAATAAAAAAAATGGAGATTGCCGACACTGTGGTAGTTAAATATGATTTGTATAAAAAGATTATACAGAATGACTGCATATATGTCGAAATTAAAGAAGAAGAATTAAAAAAAGAAGTTACCTTTGTTTTTTTATCAAATGACAAAAGACGTCATTTAATTTTTGAGTATATGTTTTGTATTCCATTCTCAATTTGAGTACTAACAAAATACAATATCTTCCATATCTTTACTAATGTTTACTAAAACAAATGTTTTCAAAATTTACATTAATACATTCACATCTGCATTTATAAATCCTTCAAAAACCAACTCAACCATGCTAATTATTTCAAACATGAAGGTTTTAACTAGCAGTTTAAACACTCATAATAATGGAATATTTTACAAAGGGCATAAAATTGGATACTATTTTTTCATCCTATTTGTTTTTCCATTTTATGCATCAGACAGCAATTCACAGGTTATCTTAACAATATTCTCTTACTAATCAATTATCTAGAGTACTAAATAATGGAATGATAATATTATCAATGAATATTTCTGAATCAATTTCTCAAAAATTAACCTACATCTACAGTAGCTAAGGATATCACATGATTTCATTACACGTGTGAAAGGTTACTTTCATGTCATGATTATATATTAATATTTGTCATATGTCAATAATAACACAAGCCCCATAAAATAACTTACAATTACCTGAACAATTTCTATATCACTATAACATATATTCAGGAAATACAAATTAGAACACTTATTAATGCATATTTCTCCTCACTCTTTCTAGTTTCACATTCGATACCTGTCAAACAAAAGTAATTTCCTTTTAAAGTGAAATAAAACAAAACAACTGCACTGTAGCAGCAAACAAAAATATTGTTCCACGGTTATTATATATATTTATATATTTCAAGTGCTATATAGGGGAGATTACCTTAAATGGCAGTGAATTAACTGTTCTCACATTTATACAAGCCTCTCGAAAGTAAAAAAAAAATATCTACAATCGGCAATTCAAAACAAAGAGAAAATACATAAATTGTATACAAATTAGTGTAATAAATAATTTATGTTGTAAATTGTATGCTAAACAAATCTAACATGCATTTTACATTCATTCCTACACACAACAACTTTTCACTATAAAATATATTAATAAGTATTCATATTAAACCA
The DNA here is from genome assembly GCF_054136105.1 of Typopeltis vanoorti. Classification (NCBI taxonomy): domain Eukaryota; kingdom Metazoa; phylum Arthropoda; class Arachnida; order Uropygi; family Thelyphonidae; genus Typopeltis; species Typopeltis vanoorti. The sequence goes on from NC_143566.1 coordinate 110,518,524, forward strand.
TTCATTCACTTTAAGGACCTCCCATTAAATATGATTTTTTTTTTTTGTGAACTACTTAAGGACGGTAGAGATGTGTCAGACAAAATAACAGTGTAAATAGTCTCTTTTAACTAGGTTTTTTTTTTTTTTTTTTTGTGCGATTCTTAGTAAAAATTTTCGCAATACATTGAGATAAAATATAATACAAAAACTACAGATATACTAAATGTAAATGCATTAACATTTGCGATTATTGCAAACTCTTGAATGATGTAACCAACGATCCTTTCTACGAGGATTCTTGACACTTGATTGATAATGGTAAACACAGTTCTGTCTAATAAGCTGTGCTCGATTAAGTTTACAGCGCTCTTGCTGTTTATGAGCTTTCTGTGATAAACGTAAATTCTCAACTTGTTGTTTTACATCTGTAATAATAGAAAAATCAAATTAAATGTTAAAATAATTTAATAAAAGAATATAAACAAATTACTGAACATAATTATAATAAACATAAAACCACAAACCTTCTCAAAACCAAACACTTCTGTATATTTATTATCTTTATATACTAACTAGTATCATTTCAACTTTTAACACAAACTTTGATTTTGATCTACATTTGCTAAACTCATTAAATGCAACCAAGAAATTTTTCACACAAGGAAAAAAGGCATACAGAATCATGTGACAAATATACTAGAGCATTACCTGAAAATGTGTACAAAAAATTACAAATCACATCAAAAGATTGTACAAATAACCTAATACAAGTATGAGTATGTCCTATAAACTTCATGAGAATTCATACATGAAAAATTATTGTTGTTATTATTATTATTATTATTCAGGCCTCCATGGATTCAAGAGACTCATCATGGGAGGACCTTCCTAGGAAACACAGTCTATCATGCCACTCCTTAACCATTCTTGCTCTCACCATTCTCTCACGCAATGCATACAAAGAAACCACTCCTCACGCTCTTGCTCACAGCTTCCTTTCATAACTTCCAGAGATGGCCCCTTGTCATCGCTCCTTCCTGTTGTTCCACCAAGTGAAAGAACTCCCCAGTGTCAACCTTGTAACTGCCTCTCAACAGTTTAAAAGTCTTGATCATATTGTTACGTCGTCGTTTTCGCCTATAATTCACCTCTATTGTTCTCCTTTGTGCCTACTGAGATATAACTTCCAAACTGATTTTCTGGGGCCATTTCCCATTTTGAGCTCTAACAAAATTTATTTGTTTATGCTGCCACCAGTCAGAGCTCTAGGATAGAAATTCTTATACAGAGAAACCTTCCTAGAAATCAAGTATTACTTGATTTCTTCTAAGTTAAATTAATTAGTTTAAGTAGGTAAGTAAATTTCAGAGTTCTCAGTATACAGTCATGGCCTTGACAATCTTAAATTTCTCCTTATCCCTCTAAGCATAGGTTCGATATTTTCGTGAGGTAAAATTCAATCTCTTACTCAGACAAACTCAGGTATACATGGGAAAGCATGTTTATTAATTATCTAAGAACTTTACAATTTGAACAACATATATTCAAAGCTAATCAAGATCAATACTAAATTACAAGTAAAGCAAGACAATGGTAATCAAACAGGCAAGTTATTTATACACGTTCATGATTCATCTAAATCGCAAACATGGCTCCCGATATCAAACTAGATTACTGTTACTAATGGCCCATACACATTAACTTGGGTTTAGACAATTTATGAATGTAGACCACCAGTCCAATTCAATCCACATAACACAGGAAACTGTTTCTAAAATCTCACTATCTTCTTTTCTAATCTCAGTCCATTTTACACATTCGTCACTAATAGATAATACATAAAATGAAGATTTGTACGTTACCGCCTTGTTAGACGATTTCTCGATCCTTCCGTATGTTCTTTGTTATGGATTGTCCCTCTGTGATGGTGATCTGCTTGTCTCCAGAATTAGCCCCTTGTTTCTTCTGGGCTTACGAACTTTTCACGTTGCTGCTTTTAAACACAATTTACCTTCAAAGGGAATTCTTTGCTGCTTTCTCATCGGTTAGAACCAAACCGACAGCCAAAACTCAAAACACTGCCATCATCTCATGCTAAACTTCTTCGGTTCACGCCACTCAGCAACTGGATACACGTTGCCGCTATGCCATCTTATCAGATATCAGCCATGCTGGCCCTCTTCAGAACTATGAGCCAGAAACCCACATGGAGGGCACACGCGACCAGGGAATACCACAGGAACCAAAAGAGAGAGTCTCAAGCCATGCGAGTTCGTTTTTAAACTCTTCTATAACACCCTCTTCTGTACTCCAAGCTGGTCTAAGACGCTTTATTATTCCCCAAAAAGGAATTCCACGAATGCCTACTCATTGTTTGTTACGTCATCTTTGGTGGTCAAACTGCAACCTTTGAATTTTCGTTCGCAAGACAATATGCGATTTTATACATGGCATAGTTTAATATTGATGTTTTTGAAAGTTTAAGATTTCCATCCATTTTAGACAATACTTTAAACATAGTACAATCTAATACTTATTTCCTTCTTCGATTTCATTTTAATTTAGAATTAAATTTCTTCCTTTATATTTTAATTCCCTTCTTAAGCAAAGTTGACATCTGCATTTTCACATATTATGTCTGTTTTGTTTTGCCAAGAGTACAAGTGTGCATTTGCTTGATATTGTTGTTCTTGTTAAATCTTGAATGGTGCAGTTCTATTCTTGATAGAACCATCATTCAAGATCTAACAAAGGCCCTTTCCTTTTCTAAAATTTTTTTTTTTAAACTTTCAGTTTTCCCACTCCTCTCTGAAAATCTGCTAGAGCTTTATGCTTTAAAAATTTCTGATTCGCTCAGATCCGAACTAGATGGAAGAGACATTCTTGCACGCTTGGCTTACACTTTTATACAAAATTTAAACTTCAAAGCTCCCTCCCTTTTTTCCTTTTCACAAAATCCTGATTGCTGAGTATGAGATCGAAGACCAACTCACGGTATCTGATCCAGTTCTTTTATTTCTTTGGATCAAATACAATCCTGCCGGCTGTGCCATTGCTATGTGGTTGTTAATTCTATATTTTACCTTGTTCTACCTCTAAATAGCCCACTTTCTAATCTATTGTTGTCTTTAAAATATTAATTCAGTACTATTTCCTTTTTGGATATTGGCAAAATTTATTTTTTGCTGCACCAGCCAATATCCTATAACAGAAGACTCTTGTTCAGGGAAACAATTCTAAATTCAAAAGGGATACACACAATAATTAATTTTATGCCAGTGCTGTGCAGATTCAGTTAGCAGTCGTGACCTGAATCTCACTTAAGCAATAATATCTAATTCCTTCCCGCCAAAAAGTTCTATTTCATAAGTGGCAGTTTGAATTCATAATCAAGCATAAACTCAGGTACAAGGTACAAAACATGTTTATTGGAAAAGCACAAAACATTTACAGTTAAGAAAATTCAAATACTCAATAGAACAAAACTCACTCTAGGTTAAGGTTCATACTAAATCACAACAATGAAATTGAGTAAGCTAAATCCTTCAATTACGAAAAGATAAGATTAAGTGTAAGCATAACACTACTAGGATATAATTCCTTTCACAAGTTATTCACAGTGCACACATTGAACACTTTCATTAATACTCTATCAATAACTATCTTAATTCTAAATTTCATTAGTCAAGCCTAGCCATTCTCAATCAAAATACTGCCTATCAACAATTCTTCTTTGTTCCACGGGGTCTTAACTAATTCAATCAAATTCTCACTTAAAAGTTCTCTATTAGTGTCCTTAGTTTACACAAAATTCTAATTCTTCTAAGTGATTTTTAACATAGAATGAAATTTTTTACATTACCGGATCCTTTCCGATTTCATGCCTCCATTTCATGTAGATCTGGATTACCTTACTGTATAGTTATCAGCCGTCTCTATGCTGGCGATGCACTATGCGTTTCTTTGAATCACTTTCAGACTGTGGTGTGCTTTCTACTGCTCAGCAGGAAATTTCCTCCGTTCTCTTCGATGGGACTTTATTCGAAGGCTCTATTCTGCATAGGCTGTCGTAACACGATCAGCTTTGCTTGGAAATCCTCAAGCATTCTCAGGAATAGGCTTCATCATTCGACATCACTGTAGTCGACCCACCGCTCTCTCACGAATCACCCGACAAACCTTCTAAAACTGGAATCCAGGACTGAAGAAGAAAAAAGCTCCGTAATATGGCATGCACATCTTTTATTCACCCTACCACACAAACCTCACAGTTCGTGTCCCTTGGGTGATCCCACACTCTCCCTAATCTGTTAGGTTACTGTATTCCAGGTAGTCGTTCTGATGTCACTTTCCGCGTAGGTATAGCCTCAGCTGCAACGCTCGACTAATACAGATTACATACGATTATATTGGATTACTACTTCTTATCTGTTTGCAAATTTCGTAATGTACTAGAGAGCTTAATGGGATTTACAAATAATTTAACAATTCCTTTACACAATTATCACTATTCTAACACAAAATTCTCTTCTTCTGAATTCAGTTAAACAGGAATAAACTTCAGTATATAGCACATACAGAACATATATTATCACATAACAGAAGGAAATCTTCATAATTATATGCTGATGTGCAGGTATCTCTTTAATTAGTAATATTTAGTATGTTAAATTCTGAATGAATGATTTCTTTGCAAGACTCCTTCATTCAGGATCTAACAATATCATCTCTCCTATCTACCAAACTCTGCAGTCCACATTCCCTCAGCTGATCCTCATTCCCTGGGTACTACAGTCCTGAAACCATCTTTGTTATCTGCCTCTGTACCCTTTTCACAGTTAATTTATCCCCTTCAAATCCTGGAGACTAAATCTGAGAACAATAGTCTAAGTGTGGTCTGATCAGTGTCTTATACAATGGAATGATAACGCTTATCTCTGTAGGTCAGTGTCCTCAATATTCCAGCAATCCTTTGGGTTACCTCCCTGAATATGCTCCCTGAATTTCAGTTTTCTATCAATCATCACCCCCAAATTTCTTCTCTCCCCTACTTCCTCCAGTATAGGTCCTCCAATTGAGTATGCAGCCTACCATCGATGTATCCCAAATTTCAAGACTTTACATTTTGCTGCATTAAACAGACACTCCAGTTCATTTGCCCATCTGTCCAGTTTCAAATTCTCTTAAAGGGCTGCCACATCTGCACTATTACTAATAACCTTGCCCAGCTCCACATCATCTGCAAACAACTGAATATCCCCTTGCAATCCATAGACAATGTCATTGATAAACAATACAGGACCCAGTACTGAACTCTGTGGAACCCCACTTGTAACCTTCTACCTCCTTGATATTGTCCCACCATACACAACTCTCTGATACCTATCAGACAGCCAATCCTGAATCCAGTTGACTAACCCCGACATCTAAACCCATGTGCTGCAACTTAAGTATCAGCTTATCATGTGGTACCCTATCAAATGCCTTTGCAAAATCCAAAAAATGGCAGTATAGGCCTTTCCCTCATCAACTGCTCTCTTGTCACTTTATTATAAAAGGCAATCATATTACTAAAGCAAGAGCACCCCTTAACAAATACATGTTGATTCTCACAGATAACATTACCCTCATGTACCCAAGGCTGTATATGGTCCTTCACTAATTTCTCCAAGACCTTAACTACTGATGACACACAAACTGGCATATAATTAGACACTTCCAGTCTGCTACCGCCCTTATGCAACGGCACTATTTTACCTTCCTTCCATTCCCTGGGCTTTCTCGTAGTCAGACTTTCATTGAAAATGCCAGGTCAAAAGAGCTGTAAGTTCTTTAGCACATTCTCTCAAAACCATGGTGAAATACTATCCAGACTCCCAGCTTTACTGACATCCAGAGTACTCAGTATTTGGAACACACTCTCCTCTTGCACCTGAAACCTGCCCTATCCCTCTATTATTAAAACCTATTTCTTCAGGATGAAATACTCCAATAAATTGTTCACTGAACAACTCCACTATGCCCTCTGCAGCAGTCACTCTATTCCCATTTTTATCCCAAAATGTCATTCTTCAACAAACATCTCTCCTCCTACTAGCCACAAAGCTAAAAATTTCCCTATGATTTTCTTTGGATCTTAATGCCGATCTCTTCTCAAATTCCAGTTTTGCCTTCCTCACCATTCTAGTCACTCTCCTGGCGTGAGTCTTATATTCCTAATGCATCTGCTCTCCTTTTCCCCTTTCCTTATATCTCTTCCATAACCCAAACAGAACAGGAAATCAGCAGAAAGAAAAAGGAATATTCCTCATAAGCATAAATGTAATAACTGGTAATTAGTTTGCGGAATTAACAATGCATATAAAGTATATTAATTAAAGGTAACTTTAATGAATAACTTCTATATTTCGGCAACGTCACATTGCCTGAAGATGGCAATGTGATGTTGCCGAAATATAGAAGTTATTCATTAAAGTTACCTTTAATTAATATACTTTATATGCATTGTTAATTCCGTAAACTAATTACCAGTTAAGTCTAACCAACGTATAAGTCTTGCTACTAGAATCATAAATGTAATAGAAAGTATTACAGTTACAATACTCTAAAATATCCTTCACATTCATATAATCACCTCTCACTATAGCAAACACTATTTTAATCAACTCGTTCACGATAACAAATAATTTCTATGGTCTCTATGAATTTGCTATAATGAAAAAAGACATATAATCAAGAACTATCTCCAGAACTAAGATTTATGCAGAAGGAAAACTACAGACACTACAAATTTTATCATCATCAAATTGCCAAATCGTGAAATTACTTCACATGCAAACCTTGTTTGCTTACACTTGGATAAATGATTAAACCAAGAATATGATTTCTTCATCATCATCATCAAATTCCTGATATATACACCCTCAAGGCATGTACAGGATATGATAGTACTACATGAAAAATTTACTAACTTCCTATCTACAATTTTCCTCCAAATCAGTCTGTTACTTGTCAAGACTCCAACATTATCAGATCTTATATTTCTATCGTCTACGGCACATTGTACCATATCAATCAACCTATATCTTGGTCTTCCTCTGGGTTGTTTTCCTGCCAACCTGGTAGAGAACACTTGTTTTGCTAATCTTTCCTCTCCCATTCAGTTTAAGTGACCATACTACCCGCTGAGATTAGCTCTGCTAATGCATTCCTGGATGCTGACAATATCAAGTTCTTTCCTAAAATCCTCGTTTTTAATACAATATTGCCATTGATGCCATCAGTTCATGCCCTAATCTTTCTCAGGACTCTTATATCTGCGGTCTCTAATCTTTGGTGAAGTGCATTACTTCTAACCCAGCTCTCAGATCCATAAGTTAAAACTGGTTTGAACCCTGTCTTGTATACAGCTAATTTAGTGTTTTGGCTAATTTCTTTCTTATTCCATATAAATTTATTCAGTTAACTTCTTACCATACCAGTTTTGTTGATCCTGTTGTCTATTTCCATATTTAATTTACCATCTTCACTAAAAATTGTGCCCGAGTAACAGAAATGTTTTACTTGTTCTATAGTTTCTCCATTCACAATGCAGTTGATATTTTCAATGCTCCTGCTTATTTTCATTGCCTTTGTCTTGTTATTACTGACCTTCATACCATATCTATTACAACAGCTATTCAATTTAGTCAGGGAATCTTGCATAAAGCAAAGAGCTGACATTAACATCTCCAATTTTGATATCAGGTTTAATGTCACTTTCCTTCATAATGTGATCCACATAGATAATGTACATCCTTGTTTGACATCAGATTAACATTAAACCACCTTCCTATACTTCTTTCAATTCTAACTGCTGACTTACATCTCAAATAAAGACCAAGCATTGCTTGATATAATGCTCCATTGACACCATATAATTGTAGCATTTCGAATAGCTTCTCTCTTGGCACCTTGTCATATGCCTTTTCCAGATCTGCAAAACTTAAATACAGGTCTTTGTTATATTCCCATGATTTCTCAACTATCTGTCGTTAAGTGAAAATCTGATCCTGACAGCCTCTATTTGGCCTGAATTGTTCTTCACCAAGCTTCTCTTCCACAATTCTTCTCAACCATTTTTTCAAGTATACTTGCATATATCTTACCAGGAACACTCAGTAGAGAAATATCTCTGCAATTCTCACATTCAGTTTTATTTCCCTTTACACACACACACACACAATGAGAGCTCTACTCCAATCATCTGGAATTCATCCCTCTGTCCAGGCTTTCTGAACTATGCAGTGCATCCACTGTAAGACTTTTATACCCCCATACTTGAGCATTTCTGGTCAAATGTCATCTATTCCTGCTACCTTTCCACATTTCAGGCTTCTGATGGCTTTTTATACTTCAAGTATGGATATGTATTCCGACTGCATGCCTGGTCAGTGTTTTTTTTACCACTGTGCTGTCATCACTGCTTGTTTTATGTAGCAATTTTTCGAAGTAATCACTCCATACTTCAAGGATATCTTTTTCTCCTGTTTTCATGTCACCTTTAACATCTCTAATTCCTTTTACAGCAGCACTCTTTCCTCCATTTCTGAGCTTCTTCAAAAACCTCCAGAATATCTTACCACCTTCTTGAAATTATTTTCTATGTTCTTACCAAGGTCCTCCCATGACTTGTTTAGCTAGTTTTACATAATATTTATCTTTTGATATGCTTTCTTCTTTTCTTTCACTGCCTCTAACTTCTTATGTGTCCACCATGGAGTTCTGATTTTTCTATCTTTACAGACAACTTTACCATATGCCTCTCTGGCTGAATCAATCAGTGTTTTCTTTAGGGCTTGCCACTGAATCTCCGAGGTTTGGTTCCTGTTCTCAAACTCTTTCATTTTTTTTTTTTTTTTTTTCCAATCATGTTTGTGTATTTTAGTCTACGGTTCACATCTGAGAGCTGCTCAACTTTTATTCACTTTAAAACTATCTTGGAAATTCTATCATACCACTAAAATAACTCATTCATTTTTTGCACTCTCACCTTCTCTGATGATGAATTAAATGCAGCCCCTTGTTTGATAAACAACTCACCATGACTTAAATACCTTAACCATATGATCCCTTCATTTTCTGTGTGCCAAATGGTGTAGAGTATATTCTCATAGCTAACAATCCACGGTCAGCTATGAGGGCAGCCTAATGGTAACCAGATCTGACATGATCACAAATTTATATAACAAAATCAGCACAATGTTATCTGCTGGTCAATATGATTCTAAGTATTGCAGGAGTCTACTGTTGTCTTCTCCACTTTTACAATATGTTCTCTGAAATTAAAATTTCTCTCCTTTTCCAACCATAAGATACTTCGTCTTCTCCACTTTCTTCAATCAAGTTTTACCAACAGACCACACACCTGTGGATCTTAAAGTCCAAAACCTTCGCTTAGCTATATTACACTGGCATCTCCACTAATTCTCTCAACTTTCCAGCTTATTTAAATCCTCCTGAAGAACCACAACGCATTAGCATTATTAATAACTCTCCCCAGCTTCACCTCATCTAAGGTGAAGGAGATAATAATATCTGCTTATAATCTAGTGATAATGCTAAGGTTAAACAGTAATGAATCCAACAGTGAATCCTGTGGAAACCCATTTTCTGTGTCCTGTCTCCTTGACACTAGTTTTCCCCATTTACAGCTTTCAGCCAATTAACTAACATATTTGTTGCTTGAAGTATCTGACTGTCATTTGGCAAGTTGTCAAATACTTTGTGAAATACAGAAAAGTTACAGTGTATCCATTCCCCTTCAACTACTCTTATTACTTTAGAAATGATCAAGCTCATTGAAACAACAGTGTTCCTTAAAAAATTCATGATGACTTCCATAAATAATGACACTTATCTGTTCAATTATGCATAGAATCTATTACTAATTTTTCCATAATCTTAATCACACAAAAAACAAACTGATCTATATTTTGATGTCTTAACTTTACTATCATCCTAATGATACGGCAATAGTTTACTCTCCTTTCACTTGTTATGGACTATTTCAGTTGCAAGACTTTAGCACATTTCCTTAACTCAAATAATTACTCCAGCTGCATTACCTTGTTGACATCCATAGTATACAGTATCCTGAATGTCAGTTTCATTCACTTCCAATTCATTGGCCCTCTCCATCTTTCTAGAAAGAAAACTTGTTTCACCAACACAAAACACCTTGATAAAGTGATAATTAAGCAGCTGTACTATGTCATCAGCATCAGTCACTTCACCATCAACTTTAAGTCCTTTTATTCATCTGTCCACAATTATTTCTTCTTCTACAAGTCCACATAATAAAAATAGACTTTGGAAAGTAGTACTACAGAAAAAATTTTAAATCATTAAATAATTTTCCTATCAGTTTTGGAGGCAAACTACTGAAAATTTTCTTTCAAATTGATCTGTCTAAACGCTTGTTTTGGTAACCTCTCTGCTGAATTTATTATAATCACCTATTTTATAATTCCACATACCTTTTTTCTCCTTGAAAAAATACTGCATACCACCACCACCAACCACAGTCAAGAATGCATCTCAGTCACAAACACGTTATAGGAAGAGTTTTCAGAAATCCTAAATACAGACCTGTGGTCTATTCTGTATGCCATCTCCAAAAATGTTGCTACTAAAGAATTTGAAAGGGTTAAGAATCACCATCTGAAAAAAATTGAAGCTCTTCAAACAACAAAGAAGTTCCCAATTGCAGCTATGACAAGAACACATAATGGTGAATCTATCATTGCAGGCAACCACCCTCAGAAGATTAAATTGACATACTTAGTCAATGGCATAATTTCACCATTGCTTCAAAAAAATTAAAAAAAAAGTACCAGTTTTGGAAATAATGACTAGCATGGAATTTATGATCTTGCACCCACAGTGACGAATAACATTCATTCAGATGTGGTCAGTATTATGACAATATTCAAAACTCCTAAGAATAACATTCCATCTGAAGAAATATTAGCACTTAAAGTTATATAGGAACTGGTACCATCAATATGATATGAAATGTGTAATCTTTTCATCCTGAAGTGCATTACCTTACATTTTACAACATTGAATTGACAACCATTGTCCTTTGTCCACACTGCCAATTTATTTAAATCATCCTGTAAGTATCTACATCACCTCTAAATGCAACTATGCAACTAAAGTTTTGCATCATCAGTAAACTGAATATCCCCCCTTTAAGTCTTCTGCTATATCATTAATGTACAAATTACAGAATAGTGGTTCTAGTACAAAGCCCTGGAGCACTCCACTAGTCACTCTCATTCACCTTGATTCTACTTCACTATACACCACCCTCTGATATCTATCACCCCCCCCTCAAATCCATGCCACCAGCCTCATATTCGTTCCCATTTGCTCCAATTTATGTAATAGGTTTCCATGAGGTATTCTGTCAAATGCCTTTGAAATGTCCAGCAGTATCATGGTGTAGCCATTTCCTTTATTGAATTCTGTTGTCACCTTATTATAAAATGGACGGGCCCACTGGAATTTTTTGCTGGCCTGTTTGGCCGAGCGGTTAGCATATCCGCTCTCCAGCCAAAAGGCTGCGGGTTCGAATCCCGCCGTTGGCATGGATGTTTGCGATTGTCTGTAAAAATTTAGTGGTGGTGGGTTGTAGATGGCGTTGGCGTAGATGATTATGGTAGTTTAGGTTGGTGGAGACAGAGTCGTAGAGTAGGTGCCCTCCCTCAATGAGTCTTTGGACTCCATGGAGGTGTCATGTAATAATAAAAATAGCTGATAATAAAGTATTAATATCATTTAGTTGGCCTGGTTGGCCGAGTGGTTAGCATATCCACTCTCCAGCCGAAGGGCTGTGGGTGTGAATCCTGCTATCTGTAAAAAATACTAGTGGTGGTGGTTGGCGGTAGATACCGTTGGTTCCTTGTAGTTGGTGGAGACAGAGCTGTAGATGCCCTCCCTCGATGAGTCCTTGGACTCCCTGGAGGTGTCACGTAATAATAATAGTAATAAAATGTGAATAAATTATTGCGGTAGGACCTTCCTTTTATAAAGCCATGCTGCTCCCTATAAAGTATCATATTCCTGCCCACCCATTCCTGAATTTTACTTTTAACAAACTTTTCCAATAACTTAACCACCACTCCAGAGATACTAACTGGGCTGTAATTTGCTACTTCTGTCTTGGAGCTAACTTTATGTGATGGAACTATTTACCCTCTTTCCACTCCCTTGGAATCTTTCCAAAGCTGAAACTTAGATTAAACATCTTTGTTAGAGGCATTGGCAGTTCACTTGCACATTTTCATAGTACACAAGCTGACATACCGTCCAGGTCCACTACTGTATTCACATTGATATTTTTCAATATACTGAGTACCTACCTTCATTTCATCTATCTCATGTTCACATCAGTCTGTCACCTCCATAACTGCAGTCACCACCCTTGCAAAATGATCACTTAGTGACTGAACTATTTCTTCTGCTTCTGTAACTTTCCTACCATCAGCACTGAGTAATGTAATCTTTTGTAATGACATTCATTCCATGTAGTTTCTTATGCATCCTTAGTTTGTCATAATCACCAGCTTTGTATTTCTGCATAAACCTTTTCTTAACCGAAATTTCCACATGGTGAGCAACCTCCCAGGACAAAGACTGCTTGGTCACTTTCCCCAATTGGAGATCTTCTGATACCATTACCAGTATCCAACAACCTCAAACCCCCAGTCCCTTTTATCACAAGTTATTTCAGGTAATTATCCATTAGTAAATGTATAAATTCTATTTCCATTTTTCCATGTGACCTCCTTCCAAGTTGAAGTCTCCCATGATAATTGCTAGCAAGCATTCATTGTGCTAATCTGCTGATGCATGTCATCCACATCTTCTTCTGGACCACAGGTCTATAGCAGCAACCAACAATATATTTTGTCCTACTGGCCTCAAATGAACTATTTCCATCAGATCTACAAAATCTTCCTTAACTTCTATTTTTTCTGGTTGAAGTTCTTCAGCTATCATTAATAATAATACCCTTTCTCATACCCTATTTCTTTTAGCTTCTTTGAAAATACAATATCCATTACATTCTATCCCTGTAACTACATCATTCTCTGGCAACTAGGTCTTGTTAATGCCAATAATTTTGACCAAGTTGAGATGACAAATGCTAAAAACTTGTCACCTTTCTTTCTGATACTTTGGGCTGTGTGTACATGCATTTCAATCCCCTCTTGGGCCCACAGTTACACAATATCGACCCATGCAGATTTGAAAGTTGGGAAACTGTACCCAGCTCTTCACAATCATTCCTGAACTCGCACTTATTTGTCCCAGGGATGGCTAGACACGTACTTGATTGCTTCCCCTTTAATATTTCCAGTTTCCCTGGTTTTGCACTTGTAATCTCTCACTAAACAATGCTTTCTCCAAGCACCTAACTCCAAAACTATTTAAGTGTAGTCAAATTTAAAATAATAAACACGATTAACTTAATAATGTTACAGAATTTCTAAACTGATTGCAAAAAAATAATAAAAAAACACACTACAGAACGTTTTGATCATGAAATAAAAATTATTTTGCCAACTTATACTTCTATACAAAAATTGATTTTAAAACTAAAGAACTTACTTCCTGCACTATTAAGAAGTTCAGAGCAACTATCTGACAATATCTGGGACAGAACTTTTGTTTTCCGTTTAACTGCATATGATGAAGATGAACACTGTGGCTGAGAATCTGGTTGGGAAATTGACTGCTGCAATTCTGGCAGTGATAAAGAAAGATCTTGGCTTTGGTCAGAATTCTTATAAGACTGACATGCAATATCCTGAGTAGAGATGATAACCTCCATATTGCTGTGGATAGAACTCAAGGAAGAAGATCCGTAGACACTCATACTTGGATGCTCAATGAGAAGATTCTCTAAAGGAGACATTTCAACATGAATTGGGCCTCCTGCAGTGAAACAAGGTGGAGGAGTAATATACCAGCTACCTTCCATTTGTGATGGGCTTCCTGGAGGAGGAGTAGTGCAAGTACCCAAATCCACTGGTAAAAGCTGAACATTTAGAGTTGACAGAACACAGGCAGAGGACTGCAACATATTACATTTATCTTGTTTCTGAAAATTTTCATTTTTTGCTGTTTTCTCAGAATCTGAAAGGAAATATTAAAATCAAAATTATAAATTAGATAATTAAAAATTTCAAGGAAATAGTCCTGGATGGACAATTCTTGTCCAACCAGGATTCCAGAAATACAACTTAAAAACTATTAGTCACAAAATGTTATGATGATAAGACAAAGTAACATATTCTTTAATTCTCCTACATATTACATGTAATTATACAGAAATAGCCTTACCTTTATGTGGGTTTAAAATGTACACCACAACATAGCTCATCAGTTTGGATTTTCTTTCACTATGAAGCCAGATAATTATATAATAAATTTAGTTTAATCCTTTATCCAAGTGTGAGCAAACAAAGTTTGTGCCTGAAAATATCTTCAGGACTGGAGTAAGGTAGTATAACACCAGGCAACTCGTAGCAAAGGTGGACCAAGCTAACATCGAAGGCACAAACTTTGTTTGCTTACACTTGGATAAAGGATTAAACTAAATTTATTATAGTCTAACCAAGTGAAAAATAAACTTTCAACATCTTTCTCTAAATGCAGAGTAATTTAATAAAAAAAGGTGGCACACCTTTTGGCAACTCCTATAGGTAAAGATGACCTCGTTATTGCTTTTGCCTGGTATCTCCATTTCTGGGCCTGGCTCCCATTGAAGATACCTCAATAAAGGTCGAAACTAGTCTAGTAGTGGCCCTTCCCTTAATGCATAACATTATACATATCCACAAGGAGATGTGTTTTGCATTATGCAAGATACTGATATAGGAGTGATGTTAGCTTGGTCCACCTTTGCTATGAGTTTCCCAGTGTTGTACTACCTTACCCCAGTCCTGAAGATATTTTCAGGCGCAAACTTTGTTTACTCACACTTGGATAAAGGATTAAACTAAATTTATTATAGTCTAACCAAGTTAAAAATAAACTTTCAACAGATAATTGTATCATTTAAATAACAGTATTAAAAAGCATTTTCAGTGTGTAAAATGTTCAAATATTCAATTACGCTAAGCAAATTCATGTTGTGAGTGGTGAAAATAAGTCAGATCATGCCAATTTTAATTCGAGTTTATAATTACTGGTTTAAACCTCCGTAACTTAGTTGATATAGACAAAGCCTGTTGGTCGGAAAGACCTGGGTTCAATTCTCGTCCATTTATTGAAATTTCTATATTGAAGTCTTTCATATAGAAAGAAAAAACATTTAAAAGTTATCAATTGTTATGTTACAACGCAATGGCTGAAGGGAAAAGATACAGCAGGTAGTTTTTAATGGCAGTTCGTTTTTTTTTTTATAGTCTCAAATAGAAAGAAAAATAAAGTTTTGAATCTTAAAGAAGATAAGAAAATGGAAGAAAGTGAAGATAATTGGTTTATGTAATGACTTTTAGAGAAAATTAGCAATTAAAATTGTGATTCTTTAGAAAGGAATGCTTCAGTGTTCGAGTTAAGGATTTCAGATCCAGAAGTTCTATTTCCAACTTTAAAAATAAAGCTTCTTTAATGAATTTGTTGACAGCTACCCATGATTAAATAATTTGACAGTGAATATAACATTTTAAAATGAAAAAAGTAAATTATGCAAAAAAATAAAAAAATAAATAAAATGAAATAAAACAAAATGGCTTTCGAAAACGACAAACATGCATTGACCAAGCTTTTACATTAAAAATCTTAATGGGAAAACATTAATACAACATAGAAATGCACATAGCATTAACAGACTACCAGAAAGCCTTTGACAGAGTCTTCAGTCTGTGGACAACATTCAAGAATCTAAACATTCAAATTCAGCTGCTTGCTGCAATAACTAACAAGTATCAGAACAGCCAAATAGCTTATAAGAATCAATGAAAAAGTTAAGAAGTTTTAAAAGACATATACCGTGAGTAGACATATCGATACAAAATTAATAACGGAAAAAACTCATGTACAACGATTATTTAATAGTATAATTTTCACCTGTGTGTCCACAGGCATCTTCAGTACATTAAGCTCAAATTAAACAATAACTGACAATTCCAAAAAGCGCCACCTAAGTAGCTGGTGTAAGATAACTAAAAAGGTCAATAACTTTCCTAAAAAATAAATAAATAATAATAATAAAAAATTAAATTAAAATTTAAAAAAAAAATCAATACAATAAAAAGTTAGGAAAGATTAGCTGATTTGTAAAGTACTATCCCCCATAAAGGGGATAGACGCAAGCTGTCGGATCTGTTTAAGTTAGGAGAATGAAGTAGAGTTTCACATGTTTCTTTATAAAGGCGTTCCATGAGAAACTGAATTTTGTGAAGAACTCTTCTTTCTCCAATGAACTCTGTGTCTAGTGAAGATGGCATGTTCTGCAAGTCCAGACTTTTCAGGTTTAAAGTATTCAATATAAGATTGGTGTTCTTCTAGCTCTGAATAGAGGCAGATCTTCCCGTTTGTCCGAAATAAGATAATCCACAAGAGCATGGAATCTGGTAGACACCTGGATGATTAAGATGTGGAAGCTTGTCCTTAGGAGAAGTGAGAAAGGTGGAGATTTTTTTGACCGGGCGAAAGGCAACAAAAATATTCAGTGGTTTTAAAACTTTTGCTATACGTTCACTGATGCCTTGTACATAAGGGACAGTAATGCACGTTATTTCTTCTGTTTGAAGAGGAAGACATTAAAACTACTCAAAGTTAGTTCTTTTAATGAAGCAATTCTTATAACCATTAGATAGAAAGGAAGAAGTTATATATCGTAGTTCTTTCTGTAAAAGATCGTCTGAAGAACAAAAGGAGTGGGCCTGATGAACCAATGTTTTAATAGTTCCTGCCTTTTGACTGGGATGGTGATATGATTCCGCATGGATATAATGGCCTGTATGAGTCTTCTTTCTATAAACTGAGAAATGTAGGTTACTATCTGGTTGGCAAAGAATTAGAAGATTTAAAACGCCAACTGCTTATTTGATTCTACTTCTAGGGTAAACTTGATCCTAGGATGAAATGCGTTTAACTTAGTGAGAAATTGTTGAAGTTCATCCGAAGAGCCATTCCATACAGCAAAAATGTCATCGACATATGGAGTGGCGCTAGCGTCACCGTAGCACGCGGCAGTGAATTTGAGCTGTGCAGAAGAAAGTGATTTTTGATCGGTGAATAGTCCGCTTTTTTCCCCGTTTTTCTACGTTTTTGAGTGCTAAATTGTTTCTCTGAATACGAGTGTACTTCAGTGGTTGTTTTTTGGAAGTAAGTTGCTGTCGCGATATAATATATTTTGGTACCGTCGGAATCGAACGCGTAACGGTGGAAAACAAAACGAAGCTAAGTTGCTGTATTTAGTTATATTTCATTTTATTTAATTATATTTATTACTTGAATGTTCTGATGTTTGTACTTTTTTTCCCTCTTATTTATTAATTGAATAATTATTAAAGATTACGCTACTCGGCAGTAAGGAATGATGGTGGATTCAGCAGCAGTCGCAAGTGGCGTAACGCCAAGTCCTCCGCCATTTAAGAACTCGATTATTAGTAATATCATAAGGGACTTTGTGGCATGCAGTACTTGCGGCATGTATGTGTCTCGGGAATTACATATGTGGCTTGTTAAAGAGAGTGGAGAGCGTATGTGTGCAAAATGCAGGCAGTTGGAGGAAATAAGTACATTAGATATATCGATATCCGACTTTGTTGCTCCAGGAACGGGGAATGAATGTAGGAAGACAAGTAGTGTGATAGGAGAGAATGAGAAAATAATAGTTGATAGTGTGGCAGGTGTAAGTGACTGAAAGTTTAGGAGATGGTTTTGTTTGGGAGAGTGAATTTAGATTAAGAGTGACTGACCTGCAGAGGGAGATAGATGAGTTGAAAGAGGAGGTGGAATGTCTTGTGAATGAGAGCAGAAGTATGAAAGATAAGATTAGGAGAATGGAAGAGATAAATGTAAGGCGAATCAGAGTAGGAGAGAGAGAGAATTCAGGGAGTATGAGTGAGAGGTATGGGGTGCTAGAAGAGGAGAGAATGGAAACAGTAGTAGGAGAGACAGAATGAGAGAGAGGGATATGGAAGTGCTAGAAGTGGAGAAAATGGAAACAGTAGGAGAGAGGGAATGAGAGAGAGAGGTATGGGAATGAAAGAAGAGGAGAGAATGGAAACAATAGGAGCAAAAGAATGGTAAGAGGTATAATGTATGGCGACTCAATGATCCGTGGTGTTCAAGATAGGATGCGCGAGGAGTGTTTGCCAGGAGGAACAATAGAAAGGGTGGCTATGGCAATTAAGAGAGGTGAAAGGGTGGATGAGATGATTGTGATGGTAGCAACGAATGACTTGAGTGGTAATGTAAGTCGGGCAGCGAGAGATATGAGATTTTTGCTTGGAACTGTACAGAAGAAGACAGAGAGAGGAAAAATAGTGTGCGTGTTGCCTAGGTATGATAATGATGAGCTGAGCAGAAAAGCGGTGATATTGAATGGCATAATAGTGAGAATGTGTGACAAGAGAGGACTGGTATATGTGGATGCTTGGAGTGTGTTTGAGGAAAGAGAGGAATTGTATGCGAGAGACCATTTACATTTGAATGAGGAAGGACGGAGGCATCTGGAGAGATTGCTGTTCTGAACGAGTCAGTGTGTCCCAGGGAGGATGATAGTAGGGGTGGCCTCTTGTGGGAATGGATACTTCAGAGAAGGGAGACAATGTCAGATAACACTGAGCCCAGTGGAGTCTAGAAGGGATAATGCTGGGTATAGAAACAATGGCATTTATATGCTTTATACTAATGCCAGGAGTATCTGGAATAAGGGAGAGGAATTGGTGGCGCAGATAGCATCAGCCTGGCCAAAAATTATTGCGATCACTGAGACGTGGTTGACAGAAGGGGATATAACAACAGGAATAGAAGTCGCTGGGTATAGCATTTTTCGTCAGAATAGGAGGGGAAAGCGTGGTGGTGGGGTACTGCTTATAAGTGATGACCCATGTCCTCTAAGAGTGGAGAATTTGGAAGGAAGTGAGACAAATGATTTTTAGAGCGTATGGAGTGAAGTAAAGGTAGGCAAGACAGGATATTTAGTGATGTGTTGCTATAGACGCAGGAGCACAGAAGATGGGGACCAGGAGATGTTTAGACAGCTAAGTTTGGCAAGTACAAGAAGAATGATTGTTATGGGAGATTTTAACTTCAGTAGTATAAATTGAAGAGAGGAAGATGCATGTAGCAATAGGGGAATGGAATTTCTAGAATTCTTGAGGGACAAATGTCTTAGGCAAGATGTAACAGAGGGAACAAGAGGTTTAAAAGTTTTGGATTTGGTTATAGCATCAGAAGAGTTGATAATAACTGAGTTGACGTCTCTCCCACCAGTAGGAGAGAGTGACCATATGGTGTTGACTTGGAAAATGAATAGACATGCAGGAGTATCAAAGAGACAGGAACTTATGTGGAATTATAAGGCAGGTGATTATAATAGTCTTAGATGTCAACTTCGGGAAGTTTCATGGAGGGAGGAATTGGAAGGCCGCGATATCACTAGTGCGTGGGAAATCGTGAAAGAATATTTGTTATCAGCAATGGTAAGTTGTATACCACGAGTGAAGAAGAGGATGCAATTTGGAGTAAAGTGGATGACAAACAATATTAAACAGGAATTGCATGAGAAAAAGAGGCTATGGAAGAGATATAGGGAGACAGGTGAAGAGATGCATGAGGAATATAAGACAGGCCAGAAGAGTGACTAGTGTGGTAAGGAAAGCGAAACTGGAATATGAGAGGAGATTGGCCCTAAGATCCAAAGAAAATCCTAGGGAACTTTTTAGCTATGTGGCCAGTAGGAGGAGAAATGACTGGAGGAATGATAGTGGGATAAAAATGGGAATAGAGTGACTGATGCAGAGGACATAGTGGAATTGTTCAATGAACACTTTATTGGAGTATTCATCCTAGAGGAGTCAGTTTTAATGCTAGAGGGATAGGACTGGTTTGAGGTCTGGAGGTACAGGAGGAGAGTGTTTCAGATACTGAGTACTCTGGAGGACGGTAAAGCTGTGGGACTGGATGGTATTTCACCACGAGTTTTGAGAGAATGTGCTAGGGAATTGACAGTGCCTTTAACGTGGCTTTTCAATGAAAGTCTGGCTTTGGCAAAGGTGACCAGGGAATGGAAGGAAGGTAAGATAGTGCCATTGCATAAGGGTGGTTTTTTTCTCTCAGTCATTATTCCCTTGATTTCTAGATGCTCCTTTTCCTTTTTATGAACTATTATTATTCTCAGAATTACTAGTTTCCTTGATTACGTTAATATGGCCTAATGTGGATGCGGGACAAATGTTGTCAAGCATCTGTTCTTTCTCTTTAACAGCATTGTAGCAATCCTCTAAGTTTGTCAGCCTTTTCTTATATGCTGTTTCTCGTAATTCCGATATTAATCCCTGCTTGAATTGGTGGAATACTGCCCAGTCTACGTGAGGTCTATCGTCACTAGAAACACAGACTGTTGAATAGGGTTAGCAGATGATTGTAATATTCTGTTACGCTTTCCCCGTCCTTTTGAGCGCTTCATTGCAGTTTCCATAGATTGGGTCCAATGCTCCTTAATTTTGAGAATTGCGAAATTAACATTTCCTTAAATTTTGTATAGTCGAGAGTTTCTTTCAGAATTGGGGAGGAGTGCAAGAAATTCTTCGCCTTTCCTGTTAACTTGCTCCTAAGCAAAATTAGTAACTGGAAATTTGTCCAGTTTGCCAATTTTCTCAGGTTCTCGATATATGAAAAAAAGGCTAAAACATCATCAGTCTCCTCTCCAGAGAATTGCGGGAATACCTGTTGTGGATTCACCATTCTGAAGAATTCAGTATCATCCATGCCTGTGCTCGATGACAGTGCCATACTGATATACCAGTCACAATTTTCTAAGTTTAAAAATTTTCTAAGTTTTAAAAATTCTTATATAACCTGCTCACTTTCTTCTCTCTTCTTCTGCAGCTTCTCCCACTTAAGTGGGGAGACTGTTGATGATGAGTCTCCTCCACATCCTCCTGTCTTGGGCTGTCACCACATCCAAGTTCTTCATCCTCAAGTCCTCTTCTACAAGCTCCCTCCATCTCTTCTTTGGCGACCCACGCTTCCTACTTCCTTGCACATTCATCTGCATGACCCTTCTTCCCACATATTCGTCCTCCCTCCTCATCACATAACCAAACCATCTCAACCTTGCCTCCTGTATCTTCGCTCCTAAGTTCGTAATTTTCACTGTTCCCCTCACATAGTTATTTCTCAGACGATCCTTTCTGGTCACACCACACATCCACCTAAGCATTCTCATCTCTGCTGATGTTATTTTTCCTCAGGGCCACAGTTTCTATAGCATACATCATAGCTGGCCTCACTACTGTTCCTATAGATTTTGCCTTTCAGACTGATCGACACCCTCTTATCGCATAACACTCCAGCCATCTCCCTCCAGTTCCTCCAACCTGCTTGTATCCTGCATCCCACTTCCTTCTGAGCTCCTCCATCTTCTTCTACTGTTGAAGCTAAGTATCTAAAGTCTCTCACCTTCCTGATGACATTTCCTTCCAGCTCTAGATCTGTCTCCTGGCCGCCGCCCACTGTGCAACACATATACTCTGTCTTACTTCTGCTCAGTCTCATACCTCTCTCTCTTCCAGTACTTTTCTCCATCTTTCCAGTTTAGTTCCCGCTTCTCTTCAATCTGTACACAGCAAGATGTCATCTGCATACAACATTGTCCAAAGGCGCATCTTCTCTCAACCTCCTCCGTCACCACCTCCATCACAATGTTAAACAGACACGGACTTAATGCTGACCCTTGTTGCAAGCCAACTGTTACTTGAAAACTTTCTGTCTGTCCAAGACAGGTCCAAACACTTGTCTTCACATTTCTGTACATCTCCCACACCAATCTGACATATTTCTCTGGAACCTTCTTCTCCCTCAGACACCTCCAGACTTCTTGCCTTGGCACTCTATCGTATGCTTTCTCCAGATCAATAAATGCCAGATGTAGCTGCAGTTGTTTCTCTCAAAACTTTTTCATCATCTGCCGTAACCCAAAGATAGCATCTGTTGTTGATCTACCAGGCATGAAGCCAAATCGTTCCTTTGCAATCTCCACCTCCTTCCTCAATCTTCCATCAAGAACCCTCCTTTCCAGGATTTTCATTTTCATCAACTTTATTCCTCTGTAATTTTTACAGTCTTGTGCATCCCCTTTACCCTTGTAGATGGGGACAAGAGTATTCTTCCTCCATTCTTCGGGTATATTTTCCTGTTGACAAACTTAACCTGCTCACTCTGATTTATTTAATTTAGTTCTTTAAGTAGATAAATCAAATCCTGCCGACTGCTGTGCCATTGTTAAATATACGTGTTTAATTTATTTATTTTACTTTAATTACTTTTACTTAGTTTCTTTAAATATTATTTTTACTTATTTCATTTCTTAAATCTCCCTAGCTTAGTTTCGTCTAAATAACATGCTCTATCTTTCTATCCGTCTTAAGATTCACTCGGGGCCATTATCCACGCTTAAGAATGGTGCACGTGGATTTTGAAGACAAAGGGGTTACTACTGGACAATGCCGATCCCCTTTGTTTCAGCACTGGTTCCGATTCCTTCTTCAAATTCAGGGAAATTTTCTATTATACTGCACCACCCTGAATCCTAGATTATTGAACAGCACAAAATCAAGGAACCAGAACTCAGTTTAGTACACTAATCTTAAATCACTTAAGCTTATTTTGCAGTTGTAGCCTCCCTAACAATTTATCTCCCGCTGTGGTTAGAATTTTATGAGAAGGTGCAATAGAAATACAAGATCAGGCAAGTCACTAGTTAAACTTGAAGAAAAGAACATTTAATTTCAATTCAGACATTTACACATAAATAGACACTGACATATAATTTCACTAATATCAAAGAATGAATATAATAATCAAAACCTTCTAAATTTCTCATAGCATGCAACACACATCAATTCAAGTATGCAATTCTATCTATGAACAGCCATGCTCTTATTTCAAGGACAAGGATTATACACTTATCAAATCACAAGTAACCTCCACATACTTCTGCACTAATTCCTTCAAAAATTCAAATATTATCACTACTCCAAAAACTAACTAACTATCTCTAAAGTCCTTAGCATAATCAATAACTTCAAAAAAAGCTTAACCTTCCTAAATTTACAAGCTTTCTCCCATAACACAGTTACTTAACAAAACATAGGGTTTACATTACAATTTGCTGGGGGATTATTCTTGGCCATCTCATTCATCACAATTGAACTTTCTCTTCTTGATTCCTGGCTCATTCTAGAGAGTTAGCTGACTATGCAAAGTTATTTCAAAAATCTTATACGAATCATTACCATTCCAAATGACTCTCTTATGGACACTTCTTATTACTATTAAGCTAATTCTTATCAGTTCATCTATAACATATCTCCTATATTATAAAAGGAAATGTACAAAAAAAAGAACTAACTCACAGAGGCTCTGTATCGCACATTCAATCAAACGTCTTGCACTAAAGTCTCTATGCCTTTTCATTCATCTCGGGTCTTAGGCTTCCTTCAGGAGTGTCTTGCATCAGCAGTATCTAGTCAGGAAATGGCAGGCTGTAAACTGCAACCTGCGGTACTCGAATGGCTCAGGCAATAGGTTTCAGCATATGGGCAAATTCTCCAGTGCTTGAAGTTCACTTCTGCAGCTACTGGCTTTGGTCGATTTCCATGGCAAAAGACTTCCGACTGACACATTGCTCGGGTATTTAGATTGGCATTTTTCTGAACATTTCCATTTTTCTCCTCTGGCTTGGGCTCGTCGTAAGTTTAGATCCTCTGGATCCTACTCCTGGTATTTCTGCCTCTAACTGCTGATGATGAGAACTCCAAATGCCGATGACTGGTTCATTGATTGCCGACTCCGATAACTAACTTCCGCCTCTGATGACTAACTGCCGGCGACTGGCTCCTCTCGATGTTCGGCTCAGTCCCATTTTATTTCAAGTTCTCTGGGACCTTGCATGAAAGGTTGTAACCCCCCGAAGAATTCGGCACGACTCCTTGATCTTTTTTTAAGACTGACCTGTTCTTTCTTCTCCTCCGTGCATTCCTTTGATCGTATCGTGTCGGACAATAGAAACTTGTCTGAACCTTTCAGATCTCTCAGGCACGGACTTTGAAGGTATTTATGCACAGAGCTCATAAGCAACTTTCTCATACACTAAAATCGTAAACAACTTTCTTATGCTCATATAGAGCTATTATACAAAGTTCCAGTGGCAAAGCATTGCCTTTGTTTTTGACATTCTAAAATATTCTTGTTAAAGGAGTAAATACAGTTAATTCCCATAGGGTTATTTACAGTAATATTTAGCATAAAACATATAGAGACAAACAAGGTTATTTTCGTAACATTCTCATGGGACTTGATCTCTGTAAAAATCTATGTAAAACGCTTTGGCATTTCCAAGCTACATCGAGTTTTACACTCATATGGATTATTGTGAAGATTTGCTCACCTGGTTTTTTTTGTGAGCATAAAGAATATATCAAAAAGGATCCAGAGAAGATTGACTAATGTGGTAATTGTTTTTTTTTTTTTTTGGAATGTAGAATATGAAGATATATTGAGGGAATGCAACTTGCAAAAACTTGTGTATAGGAAGAGGAGAGGGTATATGATTAAAATCATAAAGTTAGTAAGGAATTGTTACCAGGTTAATGTGGAAGAAATATTTCATAGAATAGGAGCGGGTTCTTTGAATTCAGATGGTTGGCGAGTGGAATGCATGGCCTGAGGACATGAATGAGTTTAAAGCACAGTTTGATGAGCTAAGTGTGTGAGTGAGTACTTCCTGAGTTTAGTGATTCCATGGATGTCTAATGTTCATAATCTCCATAGCACAATTGGAAGAATGATGGTATGTCGTGCCTTTTGATTGGTAAAGGCATGAGTTCGATTCTGGTGGTGGTGGGCAGTAGATGACGTTGGTGCAGATAATGGTAGTTGCGGTTCTCTGTAGTGGATTGAATGGTAGAGACAGAGAGTTGTAGAGTAGGTACCCTACCTAAATGAGTCTTTGGACTTCTTGGAGGTGTCACGTAATAATAGTAATAATCATTGTACTTGCCTGCTGTTTCTCTCATTTGCTAGCCTGGTTGGCCAAATGGTTAGCATATCTACTATCCAGCCAAAAGGCTGTGGGCATGATGTTTGTGATTGACTGTAAGAATCCCTCCCTCAAGTCTTCGGACTCCCTGGAGGTGACGTGATGATAATAATAAGACGAATGAATATCTTCCTTATAGATGTATCTAATAATTTGTTTGTGTAACAATATATTAAAATATTTAGAGCAGAAATAAAGAATGTTTCATATTTGCATTTCTTGGGAAAACAAACATCCAAAACTGCAAATACTTTACAGCAGGGGTCTCAAACACAACAAAGGGCTAGTCAATTAGATGTATATCAGACGCATATTCAATATTATTCTGCGAACCAAAACATAAACTAAAAAAAGCCCTAAAGCCTGAGCTATTTTCTCACTTATGATGTAACTACATTTAACAGCAGCATCACCTGTTGTGATAACATTCGAAAATATCCTCCGTTAAAACTTCAGTTAATTCTTTAAATCTTTAAGTTTGTCATCACACATCTTTTCTGTATATTTATCAGTTCTTATGGTTCGTTTCATAATGGCGTTTCAGGTTATGTTCTTTCACCACGGCAACACTTTCTCTATATATGAAACGTGTTGGAATATTTTTTACTTCCACAAAGAAATATGCCTTCTCCCATTTTTCTTGAAAAGTTCTGCCTTCTTTATCTATTTTTAACTTTAAATTCAGATATTGTTATGGGCAAAAAAAAATATAAGTTATTGAGGTAACTTTTTTTTATTAACACACTATCATTACAACGGTAACCTGTAACATACTGACATGGTATCATGTGGCTGTGTGACAAATAACTTCCATTCAGTGTTGTCAACATTTAATGATAGAAACATGGTACAAAGAATTATAGTAATAAGTTTTACTTTTGTTTAAAGCCGTCATAAAACATTTAAACGTTTCAATTTTTTCTGTTTTAATCCCCGCAGGATGTTAGAAACATTGATTTTAGAAAAGAAATCATTAAGGCCGCGGACCGGATACGAAGGCTTCACGGGCTGTATCTGGCCTGGAGGCCACCAGTTTGCAACCCCTGCGTTACAATAATAACAGTATAAGTTGATGTTTGCAATTGTGATATTCTTCACTTCTTTGCTTTCATTTTGCAATAGTTCACTGGACAAGCTCATAATAACAGCGACTTGTTCTCTAAGTTTTATGTTCAACCTTCAGAATGAAGAAAATAGCGATATGACAAGAAATGGCAAGGAGGTTGTACATGAGAAATATGAGAGTGTGAATGTAGAAAGTGTGAATGATAGTATTAATGGTTTCTCAGAGAATAAAAAGGATGAGATAGATGCATTGAATGAGATCGCGTTGTTGAATGGTGCGAAAGAAAGGGCAAAACAGCAGCTAGAGTGCATGAACAAAAGTCGACTGAATGAACCAACCATAATAAAAGGTATGACAGGAAAAACAGGCGTATGAATGTGAACATGAACAAAATGAAGGATAGAGTGCTGTATGGAGACTCGTTAGTACAAGGTGTGTTAGTAGAGGATTTGACAAAATCGTACCAACCTGGTGTGACCATAAAGGATGCAACTGAGTCTATAAGAGAGCAAAAGGAAAGGGTGAAAGAAATGATTGTTGTGGCAGGTACGAATGATTTGAAAGGAGATAAAATGGAAATGATAGAAGACCTGAATGAATTGTTTGAGGTAGCAAAAGAAAAGAGTGAGAGAGTTAGAATGATTAGTCTTTTGCCACGGTATGACAGTGAAATGTTTAAAAGGAGGGCCATAATTGCGAATGACTTTATGCGTGGGTTATGTATTAGGAGTGATGTGGAATTTGTGGACGTGTGGAGCGAGTTTGATGGGCGAAAGGATCTATATAAGATGGATGGCTTGCATTTGAATGGTTATGGTGTAAGAAGACTTGAGAAAGTGTTGCTGAATGTAGTGGATGTGCAAATTCAGGGAAACTAGATTCGTTAAGGGGGGGGAGTAGATATACAGTCCTTAGGGAGGCAGTTGAATGTAAGAATGAATATAATATGCTAGAGCAAATAAGGACAACAAACCAGAGTGGGATAGTTAATATAAGGCATCAAGGTAGGGTTAGGGCTAATGGGGGTCTTAAATTCATGTACACTAATACTAGGAGTATTAGGAACAAGAAGGAAGAGTTTTTGGCCATGGTTGGCACTTCCAGACCACAGGTTATTGGTATTAGTGAAACATGGCTGACTGTAGATGATATAGCTAGTGGGATTGAATGTGATGGGTATAGTGTGTTCAGGAATGACAGAGAGAATAAAATGGGGGGAGGAGTATTGATGATGATAGCTGATGAGCTACAGCCAAGGAGAATAGAAGTTGAATTGCAGGATAGAGAAAAGAGCACATTTCAGGCCATTTGGTGTGAGATTGTGGCTAGCAGAACTAAATATACAATTGGGTGCTGCTATAGACCAGGTGGTGACAGTATGCACAAGCAAATAGAAGAAATGAGTGGAAGGAGGGCGATTATTATGGGAGATTTCAACTATGGACGCATCGATTGGAGTGAGGAGAGGACACACGGCAGGAAGGAATTGAATTTTATGCGGTTATTAAGGGATGACTATCTGCGACAGCATGTAATGGAAAATACTAGGGGTCAGAGAGTTCTTGACCTAGTAATTACATCTGAGGATTTGGCTGTAACAAATATGACCACATTGCCACCAAACGGTGAGAGTGATCATAGGGTCTTGACTTGGGAGGTGGCTAAAGGTGTGGAATTTTCAATTAAGACAGGGTACATGTGGAATTATCGGGCTGGAAAGTATGACAAGCTTAGGAGTTTGATTGGCTCAGTGCCATGGCATGTACAACTGCAAGGACTAGAAGATGATAGTGCATGGGAGGTGGTTAAGAAGTGCTTGCATGAAGCAATGGCTGAGTTATACCTAGAGTCCGAATAATAAATCAAGTAGGGGTTAAATGGATGAATAACACCATTAAGCTTGAGCTGCAAAAAAAGAAACAACTGTGGAGGGAATTTAAGGAGAAAGGTGACCAGCAGGCACATGAACGGTATAAAGCGCAGGCCAGAAGGGTGACGAGTGTGGTAAGAAAAGCAAAAAAGGATTACGAAAGAACATGGGCCATGCAGGCTAAAGAGAATCCTAAACAGTTTTTTTAGATATGTAGCAAGTAAAAGGAAAAATGTACATGGCAGAATGATTTTAAAGAATGCCGATGGTAGGGTGGTAACTGAATCAGTTGAGTTAGCCGAGTTACTGAGTGAGCACTTCGCAAGAATATATCATCCAGGTGGTGACATTGCAGAAACGAATAAACCAGTAGATTATACGGGAATTGTGGTGAATGAAGTGGAGGTGAGTAGTCTATTGCAAAACCTCAATGTCAATACGTCTGTGGGGTTGGATGGTATACCAGCTCGTGTAGTACGAGAAGCAGCTAATGAATTGTCAGTACCCTTGACCATTTTGTTTAATTTGAGTCTCGGGTCTGGGTTAGTCCCGAGCGGGTGGAAGGAGGGGAAAATAGTTCCACTACATAAAGGTGGTTCCAAGACCGCTGTTGTAAATTACCGACTGATTAGCACATTAGGAATCATTGTCAAGGTCTTAGAGAAATTAGTCAAGAAAAGAATACAGGATTGGATAGATGAAAATGGGATATTTTATGGGGGACAACATGGTTTTGTGAAGGGTAGATCATGCCTCAGTAACTTGCTCACGTTTTATAACACAGTGACAGCTGAACTGGATAGGGGTAATGGGTTTACAGTGATACTACTGGACCTTGCCAAGGCCTTTGACAGGATACCACATGGAACCCTAATCAGTAAACTGGAGCAGATGGGGATAGATATAGGGTTGGTAAGATGGATAGGAGGGTGGTTGAAGGAGAGATACCAGAGAGTGGTTTATTCAGGAGTGGAGTCAAAAAGACATCTTGTGACTAGTGGAGTGCCGCAGGGCTCTGTTCTTGGACCACTGCTTTTCAATTTGTTCATCAATGATATTACAAAGGATTTGAGAGGAAGTGTTCACTTGTTTGCTGATGATGCAAAGTTGGGTAGAGCAATTGTGAGTGCACAGGATGTCAAAATTTTACAGGATGATTTGGATAGTTTGGAGGACTGGGCTAGGAAAAATGGATGTCAGTTTAATGTGGCAAAGTGTAAGGTTATGCACTTTGGGGTGAAAAGAATAGCAGCAGTATATCGCATAGGTGGAACCGTACTCCAGGAGATTGATGAGGCCAGGGATTTGGGAGTTTTATTGGATAGGGAGTTGAAGTTTAGGGGGCACATTGCAAAAGTAACTAAAACAGCTCCAAATCACTTGGCTTATGAAAAATACTTTAACATGCAGAGAGAAGCAAGTTGTTGTTCCTCTGTATCGAGCCTTGATAAGACCCCATCTGGACTTTTGTGCCCAGTTATGGGCACCAGGGTTTCTTCGTGATGGGGAGAAAGTGGAGAGGGTCCCGAGACGAGTGACCAAGATGATAGCAGGTCTGTGGAATGAACCTTATGAGAATAGGTTGAGGATTTGTGGGTTGCAGAAATTGGACGATAGGCGAAGGAGGGGTGATATGATTGAGACATTCAAATTACTGAAGGGTTTTTATAAGATTGATCCAGAAGATATTTTTGAAAATATGACTGGTGGTGGGAGGACTAGGGGCCATGCATGGAAGCTGGGCAAGAGCGTGGTTGACAAGGGTGTTAGAGCTAGGTTTTTTACTTGGAGAGTGGTGAATGAGTGGAATAAGCTTCCAGAGTCTGTTGTGGGTGCTACGACCGTGAATGAGTTCAAGGCAAGATATGATAGATACTGTGTGAATGTTGAATAGTTGTTCCAGACATGATGTTAGGGCCTCCCTTGATGAGTCTGTCGACTCCTTGGAGTTTCCCGGAACAACAATAATAATAATAATAATGTGCTCCCATTTTTGTGACATCACTGAGTAAAAATAAAATGTTTTTAAACTTATGCATTTTCATGTTCTTGATTCGAGAAAGCAAAACCGTAGCTATGATATGTGTTGCAGATGTTACAACTTGCATTTATATAACATGGGTCCATGTTCTAAATGGAACCAGCAAACTGAAAAATTTCTGAACATGAATTTTATTTTATTTTATTTTTATTAGAAAAAAACATTAACGATTACAAAATATGTTATGAAATGTGAAATTAGACTCAGCTTGAGCAAGTTTTATATGCTAATAAGTGCTTAGTATTAAAATGGATAGATTTATAATAGAACTATAAAACAATCTGCAATTTTCACTTTGCATTAAAATATACATTACGTATTTAACTGAGCATATTTATAAACAGAATTTACATTTCATGCACATGCAATCAAATTTATTGTCTGTATCTTCATCCATAACATAATTCTGCCACTGATCACTCAACTAATTTTTTCTTCTCACAATCCATATCTGTGGTCTAGACTCTGACCTCCTCCTCCCTTTTTATTTTTCTAACTCAGCTCTCACATAAAGCAGTTCAAATTGGTTTGAACATCATCCTGTATAAACTAATTTAGTGTTTGAACTAGCTCCTTTATCATAAGAACTTGATCAGTTGACTCCTTATTATATCACCTTTGATACTTTTGATTTAAATAACTCCATTAAGTTATTTAAATATAAATATAAAGAGCCAATAGGCTCTTTATATTTATATTTAAATAACTTAATGGATGCACCTGTTTGACAACTCGTATAGCAGAGTATATAAGTTCTTTTCGCTATACCCTTTGGTATTAATTTGGTCTAGCTACTCACTGATGAAGCTTCAAAAAAAGGCTGAAACCAGTCTGGGTAGTGACCTCCTGCCATAATGTAATAACAGTATACATTTCCTAGGAAATATGTTTTTACATTATGGAAAATACCAAGAATAGCAATCAGAACTTTACCACCTTTGCTGCAAGTTGCCCGGTATTGTACTACATACTAGGACTACTTGCATTAGCTCACGCTAGTAATCGCCGATACTTTTATAGTTTACTATATTCGGCATGAAACTCTGATTCCAATCTTTGAGTTTCTTATTCGGTTTTAAAACAATGTGGAATTTAATATCCCCTTAATTTAAATACACCTTTGCTAATTCTGTTATGTTTCCATATTTAATTTGCCACCTTCATTAAAAATTATACCTAAATAGCTGAAATATTTTACTTGTGTTCCCTTTCCCATTCATGATGCAAGTAATGTTTTCAAAGTTCCCACCTATTTTCATAGTCTGCATTTTTATTGCTGATTTTCATGCCAAATTTGTTACAGCAATTATTGAATTTCATAATTAGTGCTGCAGAATGGTACCAGATTTACATAAGAATATAACATCAGCAAAAAGAGGAGATTAACATCCTCCAATTTTGATATCAAGTTTAATCCTATTTTCCTTCATAATGTGGTCTATACATGCTTTCATTATCTGTATTTTTGTGATCCATACAGATCATAACAGTGAATATAGTGTGCATCCTTGTTTTATAGCTGATTTCACATAAAATCACCTTCCTGTATTCCATGCAATTCTAATCATTGACCAAGAGAATGTCCTTTTTACACTATGCAATTATAGTGTTTTGAAAAGTTTTTCTATTAACACTTACCATCTCTTTCCCATAACTAGAAAATTTAAACAAAGATCATCATGATATTCCCATAATTTCTCAGTTATCTGTCTTAAAGTGAATTTCATTTTAGTGAAATTGAGAATGAAGACCTTCTAGATACTACATCTGTCTAATGATATCTTCAGTATGATTTTATAAATTAAGTTTTTTTTTATGACTTGTAAATTTATACATGTAACTATTCTGCACTCTTATATTTGCCTTTATTCAGTGAAATAATATCGTCATTAACGATGTAACATCACGTGGCTTGTTCTAATTTTGAACGATCAATTGTTTGTATTCTACCTTGTAAAAACACTGTTTTCTGTCTAGCCACTAATGATAGTTTGTTATTTTCAAACTGAAATATCTGGCAGTATATTAAATATACTTTTTAGTATATTAAATATACTTTTGAGAGAAACGTGTGACATGAAATTAAGAATTATCTACACATTACATGTTTCTCTCAAAAGTAAAAAAATAAATAAATAAAACTTTAGTGAAAGTCCAGAAAACCTGTGTGGCCTGAATCCAGCTTATTTCCCAAGTTTCTTGTCCACAATTTTTCTTAATCATTTACCTGGAATACTCAATCATGAAATTCTCTAATTTTCACATGCAACCTTCTTATAGATGGATACTATGAGAGCTTTATTCTGAACATGTGGAATTTGATCTTCTAACCCTGATTCATGACTTATTTTTAATGGTATTAACAACACCAAAGCGCTGATGCGGTAGCATGAAATTCTTCTTCTTTTTTGCTCAATCCTACCTCTGCCTCTTTTTTTTTTTTTTTTTAAGAGTCGGATGGTTACATCAAACCCAGAAAACTTTCTAGTATCTTACAAAAGTTTTCTTTTGTCTAATCCTGCTACCACTTCCCCCCCCCACACACACCTGGATTGTCACAAACTCTGCAGAGAACCCTGAAAATTGCTGGCTAACGGGGCTTTGGCAAACTCGATTCCATGA
Organism: Typopeltis vanoorti; assembly: GCF_054136105.1. Taxonomy (NCBI): domain Eukaryota; kingdom Metazoa; phylum Arthropoda; class Arachnida; order Uropygi; family Thelyphonidae; genus Typopeltis; species Typopeltis vanoorti. The sequence continues at coordinate 110,551,441 of NC_143566.1, forward strand.
AGATCTGTTCTGATCACAAACTTACTACTGCATCCGGGATAGCTGACGCGTCGAGAAATACAGTCTGGAATCTCGATGAGAAATATGCTACGAGGACTCTCAAATACTTCAGCTAAACATAAATGGCACTCAAAAAAAGATGGAAGAACTTGAGAACATTTTATACAAAAATAACATCTACATTGCATGCTTACAAGAAACAAAACTAAATCAAAATCTGAAGCTTCAAATCAAAGGCTGTTCAAGATTAAGGAAAGACAGATTGGATCATTCTGGCAGAGGTCTAGCTACACTCCTATGGACCAAACACATCAAATATAAAGAAATCTTATCAACAACAAACAGCAGTATAAATAGTAATACAGAGGCTCAAGCAGTCAAGATATTTCTACCAGAAATGCATTATTACAATAGTCAATGCATATCACCCAGATAACACAAATATAAATACAGAATTACTTCAACAACTAAGTCAAACAACATCAGACATAACAGAAAGGAGCACAAATAGAAGACATAATTAATGATATAAACCTTGAGATCATAAACAACAGGCAAAATACATATCTGTCAAAAACAACGGGCACAGAATTAGCATTAGACATCACAGCAGTAGATTATGAAACTGCGAGTCTTACCCAGTGGAAAATATGAAAGAATGCCATCAGTGATCATAGATCTATTATCACAACCATTAATTTGCAGCTAGACCAAAAACCACAGACAAAGAGATCTTGGAACTTCAGAAAAGCAAACTGGCCTAAATACACACAACTATTAGAAACATATTGCACTGGCACACCCACTAGTAAAGAACTTGATCAGCAACTATACTAACAACATACAGAAAGCTGCAAAAAATTCAATTCCCAGAGGTCTCAGAAAAAACAATTGGGTTAAATTTTGGAAAGATCAAAATATCAGTGCTATGATCACTGAAAGAGATCATCAACGAACAGTTAAAACAAAATAATACAAAAGACAACAGAAAGAAGTTAATAGAATTAACTCAAAACATAGAAGATGAAATTTCTAAATGCAAACAAAAAAAAGTGGGAAGAATTCTGAAATAGACTAGATCCAAGAAAAGACACACAACACTGGAACATCGTCAGATTATTAAGCAACGTAACACTTCCAGATACTGATCACTCTTCAAACACAGTCTCCTCAGGAAACAATAAAGCAGTAACAAACAAACAAACAGCAAATTTAATAGCCAAACATTATGCTAATGCAAGCAAGCTGCAATACAACAAAGAAGACAAAAAAGTGCAGGAAAATCGCAAAACATCTGATAACACAATCCAGAACCTATCTTTCTGAAGACATCTTTACTCTAGACAATGACAGAATTAGAAACAGCAATTAGTCAAACGGACCCCGACAAATCACACGGAATTGATCTTATCTTTGAACATATGATTGGGAAAAATTGCCAAAAACTGCCTTCTGAAGATATTTAACACCTCTTGGAATGCAGGTAAACTACCAAAAATCTGGAAACCATCAGTCATTATACCCTTACTAAAACCTAACAAAAACCCTAGTGACTGTAAAAGCTACAGACCAATAGCTTTGACTAACACTCTCTGTAAACTAAACGAAAGAATAATACATACTAGATTTAAGAATTGGGCTCTAAGAAAATAACAAGATCAACTTCTACCAAACAGCATACAGGTTCCAACACAGTACAGAAGATCAATTATTTTATCTTTGCCAATCAGTCATAGATGGCTTTCAAGAAAAACCACCAAAGAAGACAACAGCAATATTCTTAGATCTCACAGCTGCCTTTATAGTATGCAAGTTAATAAAAATTGCATACGATACTGGAATATGGGAGAATGCATTAATTTGGATTTCAGATTTCATGAAAGGAAGAAAAATGAAAGTAAAAGTTAATGAAATTTATTCCAATATGCATCAAACTTGGGCTGAAGTCCCACAAGGTTCCGTTTTAAGCCCACTCCTATTTCTGATCTATATGAACAATATCCATCCTGACATAATAAATGACACAAAAATAGAATGCTATGCAGATGATATAGCAATCTGGAACACAAGCAGTAATCCTCAATAATCTGAAAAGTCCTAAATAATTCAATAAAAGGCTTAGAAAGATGGGCAAAGAACTTAAACTACAGATAAACCTAGAAAAAAACAAAACTGAGCATCTTCTCCACTGATAGAAAAAATAGATACAATTACAAATCTCAAATCAAAATATATAATACCAAAATAGAAAAAACAGCATCTCTAAAATACCTAGACACTGAACTGAGATTTAGAACTCATATTATAAATATATCTACTAAAAAGGTCTTAAAAAGCTTAATATAATCAAAAGGCTTTGTGGAACAAAGTGGGGTGCAAAACCGAAAACACTCAAAACTACATATATGGCACTCATACGACCCACCATGGAATATGCCTCAGCAATCTAGGCTCCAGCTTCTACTAGCTCAAAAGAAAAACTTGACAGAGTACAATCAAGAGCAGCAAAAATTATCATAGGTGCAGTCTCATCCACAAATAATTTAAAAGCTCAACAAGAGTGTAGACTTCACATACTAGAAGACATATCTACTCCAACTCTCCACAGTTAAATTCACTAACAGAATCGCATCTCACTCAGGACTTTCGATGCCTGGACAAGAAAATCTAGACTAAAGAGATCATCTATATTACAATATGATCAAGAATTTAGAAAACAGACTGACGAGCACTATCCATTGAAATAAGCAAAGAGCCATTCTTTTCCACTATTCTACCAAAAACACAATGACAACTTAAATCTCCTCGAACCTTGTTTGAAAAAGGATTCACAGCAAGAAAATAAAAGAAAAGGACTTAACACTATACATCACTTAAATAATTCAAACCATGTTATTGCCTATACTGATGGATCATCTGATAAAGCACTCACTCAACCAAGGAGGGGTTCCTCTAACTCTACCTGGAGGAGAGGAAATGCAAATCAAAACCACATCTAGCAAAATAGTTTCAAACTTCACTTGTGAATTAACAGCCAAACAAACACCTCTCAAATTCTATCTCTCAAATCCAGTAATAAACATTACAGAAGGAATAACCATCTACAGCAACTCAAAATCTGCACCTAAGGCATTAAAAAAAATGGAAAAACAAAACTCACACAGGAAATTCATGAACTACTAACAATCTTAAATTTGAAAAATAAGAACTGCACACTGCAATGGATATTGAAGCCCATGTAAATATTGAAGGCAATGAAAGAGCAGACAGACTAGCCAAAGAAGCAAGACATTTACCTCAAAAATTACACGCACTATCACTAACTGATGCTAATGCTGTCGCCAAAATAAGACAAATCAAATTGTCAAGAAGAAGCCTGAAATCAGTGAAATTAATCAAAATAGAGAAATAACCACAATAATCACCAGGCTAAGGATGGAAATTTTAAAGGCATGAAATTCAGTCAGACGGTAGTAGAGGGAGCTATGAAACATGCAAAAACTGTACAGGAGTTGAACTAACATCTGTCCATGTTTATTCTTGTCCAGCAGTTACTGCTGTTCTACAGAAAATTGACAATAACCCAGAGAAAAACTCTAATCCAAAGTTCAACAGATTGCCAATGCAGTTCTACAGATCCATGGTCATATCTAGAAGTTCTTCAATGGACTCGACGACAACACCACCATATGAACTATTTTATAAAAAGATGTTTTATTAACTTGCTTTTTTTCACTATATAATTTAAGGAAATTACAACGTACTAGGATATACATTAAATTAAATTTTAATTTAATTTAATGTATATCCATTTTCAAGAACAAGACACGTGCACGCAGGCACAACAAAACAGTAAGTGAGGAAGAAGTAGGAAGCTATTATTTTCTCCTAAAGTCCTGATTGTGCCCTCTAGCGGGCAATGTTGGTATTCTTGGGCGATTGGGCTGAAGGTCTTCTGATGTATGTTTTCCAAATTTGAGGAAGTCTCATACAGCCAAATTTGTTGAGGTTTGGATCGTTTCTTAGGGCTGAAGCCGATTCCATGAAAAGCCTTTCGTATCTGTGTTTGCTACGGTGTATTATCCTGGCTTTCTTCCACCGTATACTATGGCAGGTATCCAGCGCGTGGTCAGCAAGACCAGAGTGGCTGTATTGGTGAAAACTGATGTAGTCCTTGTGTTCTGAAATTCTGATATTTGCTGTCCTGCCTATTTGGCCAAAGTAGGACAGCTTACAGCTGCAAGAGTCCTGGTATACACCAGGTAGGTCTAGGGTGTATTGGTGAAAACTGATGTAGTCCTCGTGTTCTGAAATTCTGATATTTGCTGTCCTGCCTGTTTGGCCAAAGTAGGACAGCTTACAGCTGCAAGAGACCTGGTATACACCAGGTAGGTCTGGGGGGGAGGGTCTTTAGTAGAGCGGATAAGGGATGCCAATTTTTTATATGGTCAGTAACAAGAAGTTAAGTTATGTTTTTTTAAGATTTTTGTGATTTTTTCCGAGGTGCCTCGGATGTAAGATATGGTGATGGATTTAGAGTAATCCTTGTTGTGAGGGAGGAGGAGGTTGTGGTTTATTGGTTTCAATATTTTTTGGAGGGGGTAGCCATTGGCTGAGAAAGTGGTTTAGTTCTGAGGTTAGGGCATTGTCATTCGAGCAGATAAGTTTAGCCCTGTTGTGTAGTGTCTTAATGACTCCATATTGTTGTGTGGGGGGGTGGTGAGATTGTTGGTGAATGTATTTGCCTGTATGGGTGGGTTTTCTATATACTGAGAAAACCAAGGTTCCATCAGGCTGGCAGGTGACTAGTGTGTCTAAGAAAGGAATGCAGTTGTTTTTTTCCTCTTCCAGGGTGAATTTGATTCTGGGGTGTTGGTTGTTTAAGTGTGTTAAGAAGGAGAGGAGTGCATCAGAGCCATGTGGCCAAATAGCGAATACATCATCTACATAGCGAAGCCAAATGGTTGGTTTCTGTGGGGCAGAGTTTAAGGCTTTCTCTTCAAAAGTCTCCATATAAAAGTGGGCCAAGGGTGGGGAGAGTGGAGAACCCATGGCTGTCCCCTCTATTTGTTTGTAGAATTTTCCTTGCCAAACAAAATAGCCTGAGTTCATTGTGAACTGAAATAGGGCTGTGATATCGGGAGGAAATTTAGCCTGGATTAGCTCTAAGGATTCTTTGAGTGGGACATTTGTAAATAAGGAGGAGACATCAAAACTGACCATTGTGTCAGTGTGTTTGAGTGCAAGGTTTTCTATGCTGGCTTTGAAGTGGGCTGAGTTTTTTTTTTTTTTATGTATGAAGGTGTGTTGCCAGTATAGTGTGAGAGAGCTTTGGCCAAATGTTTAGCTAATTTGTATGTGGGGTAATCGATGCCATCCACTATGGGATGTAATGGCACATTTTCCTTGTGAATTTTTCGAAGTCCATAAATACGGGGGGGGGGGGGGTATGGAGTTATATGGTTTTAATTTGTTAGTGGTTTCCACAGGCCAAGAAGTGACCTTCTTAAGGAGCCTGTGGTGTTTTCTAATTTGTGAGTTGGTGGGATTATACTCGATAGGGAGGTAAGTGGCCCGATCTAACAATAGAGATTTCAGCTTACCTGTGTAATCTTTCTGGTTAAGCAATACTGTGGCATTCCCTTTGTCAGCTTTGGTGATTATTATTTTCTTGTTTTCTTCAGCCCTAAGAAACGATCCAAACCTCAACAAATTTGGCTGCATGAGACTTCTTCAAATTTGGGAAATCTACATCAGAAGACCTCCAGCCCAATCACCCAAGAATACCAACATTGCTCACTAGAGGGCACAATCAGGACTTTAGGAGAAAATAATAGCTTCCTACTTCTTCCTCACTTACTGTTTTGTTGTGCCTGTGTTGGATCCTACTTCTTCTCAATCTATACTCTGGATCCGACATGATGATTACTATTACGATGTTCTTAACTAACTGATAAGTTGTAAGTTGATTTCTAACTCAAATATAAAGAAAATTTATATTTAAAGACTGCGCCATTTTATATTTGAATTAGTTCAAGAATTGAAGATAAACCAACTCTCAACTACCCTTCCTTTATATGTTATTATATATACTGGTCGGGAATATTTAACTTACTTAATTTACCCGCTTTGGTTCGAATATTTTATGAATGGTGCAGTAAAAGAGATTCAGGCAAAATACAACTTTTGATTAACAAAAACAAACATTTAATTTTAGAATCATAAATTTTACACTTAGATTTAAATCAGATTAAGATATCACAAATATTTTAACTCCTCAGATAAATTCAATTATATAACTCATACAATGGTAAATCTGTTATCTCTATAATACAGTCTTCTCACAGTTCCTTAAGTTCCAAATACGACAAAAATTGCAGTAACACCTCTTCACAAACAAACACTTTTAAATTTACACTTCAGCTAATTTCCACAATAGTTAGTATAGGGAAATTCTAGGATGAAACTCACACACTTCTCTGTATAGAATTATTAAAGGTTGGAATAATCTTACCGATAAGCTTTTTTCTTCATCTACTTATACATAAACACTTTTTATAACTGTAAACACTTAAACAGTATACGGCACTCATTAAATAAATCTTCTAAGCAATAACTGAATTAATCATCGGTCACTATACACATAAACAAACGTTCTTGCATGAAGTACCACTGATCACTCATGAATTAAGGCAATACACAATAATTCCTTATCTTGAGGTTTTATATGCACAGTTGTTCATTCCTCCTGCATTCAAATAATTCTTTAGGCACTATAATTCTAAACACAGCTAACGGTAAACTTCAACTTCACAGCCTCTACTATTCTCTAGAAACTTCGTACTTTGCTTCAAGGTTCCGTATGTCCTTGAAAGGTCGGCGCTGAAATTAAATCTCATCTCAAGTATTGCTAGTCTATTTAATAGTCTCTCAGCTGTTTTTCGTAGCTATAATTGTTATTCTACAAATTAGCTAACTGCTTCTCAACTAGTAGACTTAAAATAGATGCTTGAGCGACTTGCCAACTCTATTATCGCACTGTGATTCCAATGCCGAATACTCCGATTCCAACCTAATGCTAATCCTCTCTCTCTCTCCGTTTCCTTATATCTTTTTTTTTTTTTTTTTTTTTTTTGCGTTCCTCCTTTATATATGCGTCCTTCCCGCCTAAATTGTTCTCGTGATTTCTTTGACTAAAACTCTTTTCAATAATTTTCAACGTTCTCCTCACGTGCTGTTCCAAACTCGTGCTCGCTCACTTACATACGTCTCCATGACAACAAAACAAAACATAATAAAATTGAGCTATTGCATAACATTAAACTTCTACAAATAGGAATAAATAGAGAATATTAACATTTCAATTAATGCGTAGCTAAATTATCAAATAGGAGTTCTTATAATATTAAGATAGTAATAATTAAAATAGTTTAATAATATTTAATAGTCTTTTCATTATTAATACATATATCTTTGATTAATTAATTAAATATTAGATAAAATTAAAGGTAGTTATATGAATATTAAATTATAAACAAGTGATTTACATTAATTAATTACAAGTCTAACCTTTGTGATGGAAGATCATGTTGGATTCTGAACCAAATAATAATTACTCTACGTAATCAGAATCCAACACCTGCGTGTACATGTCTTGTACTTAAGTTCTTGAAAATGGCAACATGACGTTGCCGAAATATTGAAATATATTAAAATTTAATTTAATGTATATCCTAGTACGTTGCAATTTCCTTAAATTATATAGTGAAAATGCATAACCAACATCTAAGCCTTTCCACGAGAATATTAACTTGCTTATATTTTGCTGAGTTTCAAATCAGCATTATCAGAGCACAACACAGCATGTATAAACACGACAGCAAGTAAGTGAAACAATAAAATTGTACTGGACAAAAGATCTGAAGTCCTATTTTGGCACTCTCTAATGTTGTAAAAAAATTATAGTTATGTGGGAGTTGCTCTTAAGATAACAGTCTCCCAAATTTTTGGCAAATTAATGCAACCATATTTGTTCAGGTTCGGAGAATTCTTCATAGCCATGGCTGACTCATAAAATAATCTTTCTAATCTGTAATGGCCTTCTAAATAGCACATTAATTTCTTCCATCTAATCCTGTGTAAAGAGGTGTTCAAAGCATGGTCTGCCAGTCCTGACTTGCCATAATAGTAACGAATGTATTTTTTTATGTTCTTCCAGGCAGATGCTAATAGATCTTCCTGTCTGCCCATAGTAGGCCGAGTCAAAGTCACAAGGAACTTCACACACTTCAGGGTGTGCTAGAGGGTGAAGTTTATCCTTACGTGAGTGGATCAGAGCTATTATTTTTTATTATTATTACCCGTGACACCTCCAAGGAGTCCAAAGACTCATCGTGGGCGGACACCTACTATACAACTGTCTCAACCACTACACCGAACCTCAACTACCAATCAACACCATCTACTGCCCACCACAACTAGTAATTTTTTGTCAATAAATTGTGTGTGTTCTGAAAGGCCTATTTGTCTGCATGCAGGATGAAAAACCAGAGTTTCTGGGAGAAAAAACCCTGCTAACTCAATTAAATTGTTAATTTAACACGAGGTTTGAATATGGCGCTAAGGTCATGTTTCGTTAGTACTTCGGCTATCTTTTCTGATGTATCTCTGACATAGGGAATAGAAATGGTATTGTTGTGTTCCTGTGTATTAGAGGAGCAAGTAGTAATGGGACTATGTAGTATTTTATCTATTTCGTAGGAATTGTAGCTGTTGGCCAAGAAAGTACGGCATAGATATTTGAGTTCCCTGGACAGAGCTGTATCATTAGAACAAATGGCTCTATGTGCAAGTGTTTTTTAAAATGCCATACTGTTGGATTAGATGTTTACGTGATTGTTTATGTAGATATCTTCCTGCGCGCGTGTGTGTGTGTGTGTTGGCTTTCTGTAAATGGAAAAAAAATAGTGATCCATCTGAAAGGCGAGTGACTAATGTGTCAAGAATAGGTAAACAGTTATTAGATTCTTTTTCTACTGTGAAGTGAATTTTGGGGTGTTGGCTGTTTAGGTAGGTGGCAAACACATCCAAAGTGTCTTGTCCATGGGGCCAAACACATCATCAGCTTCTATGTAGCTGTAGTAAGTACTTTGTTTTCAGTGTTCCATGTAAAAGTTTCCTAAAAAAAAAAAAAGGGGGGAGAGGAGAACATATAGCCATACCATTAATCTGTTTGCAGATTTTTCCTCCCCATGTAAAGTATCCTGCATACATAGTAAATTTGAATAATTCAAAGATATCAGAAGGAAATTTAGCCTTGAAATTTAGTTTAGAGGATGGAGTTTTGAAATGCAGAAAATATCTTGCTTAATAAATGGCCATATTTGTTTTGTTGATTGCTGTTGTGAGTTAATATCATTAAATGATTAAACTTAATTACTAACTTCTAAACATTAATACACATTTATATCTGATTTCTGCTGAAGAACACTTTCTTCCAATTTTTAGGTTTTTTTCATAGCATCGTGAATTCTTTTCCACCTGGATGATAGTAATTATTTATCATTATCTTTTGAGCATTCACAGAATCAAAGGAATGACTAATTATTAGAAAAAGACTTCCCACAATGTGTTACATACCCTTAAATTCATGACATTCTAGTTAGCAAAGTGGATAGCATTTCTACTTTAAGTCACAGGCTATCAGTTCAAATCCATTATGGCATGAATGTTTGTGAATGCCTTTAGGTAGTAGATGTTTATTATGACAACTGCTACTCTGCTTATCAGAGGCATGATTTGTACTTGAAGTACCATCAGTGTTCCAAGGATTATTTTCCTAAGCACACTCATGGTACTAATATTTTATAGGTTTATAACACTACACATTTATGGTCAAAATCATTCTTGGAGCATTCCCAACCTTCTTAGGCAATACATTCCACTTTCCCACTGCTTTCCAAACAAAAATCTACTTTTCACTTCCTTATTCAGATGACCCTTACACAGATCCAGACTTGACATTGCTCTCCTGCCACCATACAAAATCTCACCTTTATTTGATGGATAGAGAGACCCTGACTAATAAGTCAAGATTATTACCTGTTTTCTTTCTATATGACAAACACAGTGATCCTTATTATCTCTTATCTCACTTCATACTATGATTACAGAATGCTGGTTATGGTCTCCCCCCCCCCCCCTTCTGGACCCTATTCAATGTTTCTAAAAACTAATCTAATTTTCATAAAATTCAGTCAACAAAATCTGTATGCCATAGTCCAAATACAGTCAGCTCAACCTGACACAATGAATAGCATTACAAGTTATAATTATCGTTTATTTATCATGACTTGCCACTATGATTTGCATTATTTCAAAAACTTTTTTTTTGTCCTCAAACACTGCTATATGTATTCTGAATTTTATGTGAAAATCTTTAAAGTTACATGAATATTTTAATAATATAACTTGCAACACTAAGAAAACTAAGTTGAAATGCATGTTCAAAAATTAAAGGTGTATACTGAGTTGAATGAATTAAAAAAAATGAGGGTTTATTTAAAAATTTCCATGCTAATACCTCTTTATTGTCCCAAACCGAAGAAGTACACAATAGTGATGTATGAAACTAGTCATTAATTTATTAAACTGTTTCATTTTTTACGTGTTTTTTTTGCCATGTATTTATTTAAAAGTATGGATATTACAAGCCACAGAACTCTAATACTGCACTTTGTTATAAAGAAGGTTTTGATATAATGAGTTTCCTTAAGAATAGCAATTGTGCTTTAAACATTTCTCATGACTTTTCAATAGTTTTTTATAATGAGCAAGTTCACTGTAATGCTGTTTTCAATAGTGAAAGGTGATCAAAGAACACTATCTCACAATAAGATGTACTTCTTCCACACCAAGATAAAAGTTTAATCACATGTATAAAATAATAATTTTTTGTTAATTATTAATTTAACAATGTGCAAATATTACATAACACTACAGATATTTTCAAAACACAATGACTGAACTCACTGAAGTGTGTGTGTGTTTTAAATTAAATTTCTGAATAAATTTATTCAGATATAATACCTTCTTACTTGAAAAAACTGAAACATTAATTATTTCAAGTTGTATCAAATGCTAATATCTGCTGCCTGAAAATACAAGTTAGCATTTAATTACCTGAGACATCTACTAAAACCCATTCACCTTCTTCTCTGGTATTATACTGCAAATGGGAATTTTCCTGCACATTTCCTACGCTGTCTTCTCCAAAAAGGAAACTAACAATGCCACTTAGCATGGTTCCGTATATAGGAAGCAATAAGAAAGAAAGCACGGAGGATAAGCTGCACTAGAAAGGTAAAAAATGCATAATATTAAAATTTATAATAGGCAATTGCATGATGATTTCTTCTTCTTTAAACAAACTAGCTAGGCCCTAAGGTAGAGGAAAGAGCTTAAACTCATTAAGTTCTTTTCTCCTCTCACACTGCATTACAACATTGTAGTTCCACTCAGTGGCGCACTCAGGATTTAATCTTGGAGGGGTCCGAGTGCTCAGGATTTAACCTTGGGGGGGGGGGGGGGGGGGTTGAGTAGACTTTTTGCGAATACCACACTACACAATGCATACGACCTATGACTGAGCATCTGCAGTGATCGCTAATTCATTAGTACAGAAATAGAAGACATGACAACATAAATAAAAAAAATGAATTTTAATTAGGAAAAGATTTTTGGAAAATTTTCTAGTGTTTTTCCTTTTCTTCAAGGGGGGGGGGCACCCAGACCCCTTCCTCCCTCTGGGTGCATCACTGGCTCCACTACTAATAATAAATCTCTGTCAATTATTTATAGTTCTAAGGTGTCTTTCAACCTTGCAGCAGAGATTTGAAACTTGATGATAAAAATATGGCTAACTTAGGAAGATTTTTTTAATTTTTAATAAGTAGGCATTCTGCTTACTTGTTATAACAAGTGATAAATAGATTGGACAAGGGGATGCACATACAGTAATATACAAATCACACTATGATGCAGCTCAAAAAAATGGTATCCTCAAAACACTAATTCATGGAGCCAGAACATCTGTTCTAATGACAATGCTTTTATTACTGAACTCTGTTATTTGTGTCACTTTTTTAGCCAATGGCTATAATCCCCAAAGGAAAAAAAAAAATGCTAAATACTCCATGTAAATGCTTAGCATCCCCTAACACACAAAACTAAAGCAAAACTGTTACCATCCTATACATTTAGGGACCATCCAAAAAGATATCTGGAGTGCTTAATAAATATCAGCTCTGTACCACATTTAAACCATATCAAATTGGCAACTCTCATCCATTCACCTAAGGGAAAAAAAGTCTCTCCATCACATACAGGAGTATGAAGTGCCATGTACTTCTGAAATGGTTAAACAGGAAAAACTGTTGACATTCACTTACTTATAATCCAGTGGATCTATGAGTTTGTGTTTTGAGGATACCATATTTTTTTGAGCTGCATCATGGTGTGATTTGTATATTACTGTGTGTGAATCTCCCTTGTCCAACCTATTCATCACCTTGTTATAATAAGTAATGCCAAATCTAGACTTGGAGAACATAAAAAAATACATTAGGCACTATCGTTATTAGGCAAACAGACCATGAGTTGGATGCACCTTCACACTGGATCAGAAGAAAACAAAAGTGCTATGCAGAAGAAATTATAAAATCACAGAGATTGCTTATTTATTAATGATACACTTTTGGTGGCAGTTTTTTTTTATATACACAAATGCAACCTGAAATGCAAGCAACTCAAGTTACATTTATTTTTCTGTTTTTCTTTATCCCAATAATGCTTTTATTATTACCACTCCAAGATCTCATGGAGTCAAAGACTCATCTGGGAGGTCCTTTTATCACACACACACACACAGTTAATCATACCGTGTTTTAAACACATTCAAACTCTTTGCAGACACCACATTCTTAGGCAAGGCATTCCAATCATTCACAACTCTGCACAAACAAAACCTGCCTCTCACTCCCTAACTCACAACCTCTTTATACAGTTTCCAGGAATGACCTCTGGTTCTCCCCTGATCTCCCACTATTCTCTGTAAAACTTCTCCAGCATTGATCCTATAACAACCCCTTACCAACTTGTAGGGTCTATCATATCTCCCCTCTTCCTCCTGTCCAGACTTGGCAAATTACATCTTCTCAATCTTTCCTCATACTCTACATTCCAGAGGTCAGAAACTACCTTAGTCAGTCTCGTTTGGACCCTTTCCAACATCTATTCATCCTTCTGAAAATCCGGTGACCAAATCTGAGCACAATAGTCCATGTGTGACCTAATCAAAGCCTTATACAATGGAACAAGAATCTCCCTACTTCTACACGTCAGTGTCCTCCGCATCATTCCCAGAACCTTTGTCTTCACAATTTTGGCGATGTGTCCCCTAAATTTTAGATCCTTATCCACTATCACCCCCCAAATCTCTTATTTCCTCTACCTCCAACAATATATTCTCACCAAGCATAAATTCTGCATCCCATCTTTGTTTTCCAAATTTTAAAACCTTACATTTTGCAACATTGAATTCACATCCCCATTTCCGTGCCCAATCACTCAATCTATTCAAGTCTTCCTGTAAGGCCACAACATCTTCACTACACATCATGGTTCATCCCAACGTTGCATCATCTGCAAACAACTGAATATCTCCATCCAAATCTTCACCTATATCATTAATATACAAGTTAAACAGTAATGGACCTAAAACAGACCCCTGAGGCACTCCACTAGTGACTTTCCTTTTCCTGGATATCGCTCCCCCATACACAACTTGTTGATACCTATCAGATAGCCAGTCTCAAATCCAATGCACTAATCTAATATCCAACCCCATCTGCTCTAGTTTGACTATCAACCTATCACGCATTAATCTATCAAAAGCCTTTGCAAAATCCAAGTATATTACTGTGTATCCTTTTCCTCTGTCCAAGGAAGCAGTCACTTTATTGTAATAAGATTACTAAAACATGACCTCCCTTTAGCAAATCCATGCTGTCCATCAAAGATAATACGATTGTTATCGACCCAAATCTGGATCCTAGTTCTCACAAGCTTCTCCAACAACTTAACCACAACACCTGACACACAGATAGGCCTATAGTTTGATGCCTGAGTTCGATCACCTCCTTTATGAAGTGGCACAATCTTGCCCTCCTTCCACTCCTTAGGAACTTGACCGAGCGCAAGACTCGTATTAAAAAAAATATGCCAAGGCAGGTGTCAACTCCCTGGCACATTCTTTCAGAATACGTGGTGATATATTATCAAGTCCCACAGCCTTATTAACATCTAGTTTACTCAACTTCCCATACACCTCTTGCTGACCTACAGTCAGTCTCTCCTCCCCATCATTAACTGCTCTCAATCCCTCCATGAAGTCACATTCACAAGATTGAAAGATCTTTATGAACTGTTCATTAAATATCTGCACCACACATTCTGCATCGGTTGTCTTTATACCATTTTCTCCAATCAATGTCATCCCCCCATAATCATTCCTTCTCTTGCTGGCTACATATCGAAAGAACTCCCTATGATTCTTTTTGGCTTCATTAGCCAACTGCTGTTCATACCTCTCTTTAGCTACCCTCACCCACCAAGTCACCCTCCTTGCTTGGTCTTTGTAGACCTCATGGAATTGGCTATTTCCACTTCTCTTATGCTGCCTCCACAATGCTCTTTTTCTCTGTATCGCATGCTTAATCTCTTTATTCATCCATCTCACACAGCAGCAGCTTTAAAACATTCTTCAAACTTCAAGTATGGCTGTATCAATTTACCAAAAATCTGGGAGATGTCATTTTAAGATCAAATTAATGCTTATTTTTTTCACTCTCTTTATCCAACAATAGATGGTGCCAATTAGGACTTTAGTTCCTTGCATTATCTGGGACAATTTTTAAACTACTCCTGCTGTTATACACAAACTGTTTGTGCTCTGAAGATGGATATAATACCAGCGATATATTAGCAAATAAGTGAAATAAATTTTTTTTTTCTTATATTATGTGTTGTGAATTAATATTGTTAAATAGACTGCCATATACTAGTATATTTAGATTTTGCAAAGGCCTTGGATAGATTGCCACATTACAAGCTGATAATTAAATTGGAACTGATGGAGTTGGATAATAGATAAGCGCATTAGATTAATGACTGTCTGATAGGTATCAGCAGATTGTGTATGGGGTAGCAATAGTGCAGAAGAGGAAAGTGACTAGTGGTGTACCCAAGGAATCTGTTTTGGGCCCACTATATAATATGCAAGTAAATGACATTGAAAGGAACTTAAATGGTGATATATACAGCTGCTTGCAGATCATGCAGAGTTGGAAAGAGAGTCATGAGAAGTAGAGCAGATATTGGCCTGGTCAGCCAAGTGGTTAGCATGGGTGAGAATCTCACCATGGATATGGATGTTAGTAATTGTCTTTAAGTGGGAGATGAATGTCATTACCTATTGCGAGGCCACTGCCCCACTTACGGCAGGCCTAAAGCATCTTGAAAACGTTTGATGTTTTGTCTCTAGAGTAAGGTTTCTGGACTAAGTAAACAATAAATTAAAAATACATATATAAAATTTATATTTATATTGTATAAATTCAGTATAAAATTTATAAAATATAAATTTTATACTGAATATAAAATTGATTAAAAAATATTCTTAGCCCCTCCCCCCCCCAATGATACAAAATGTATTATAGGTTTGCAAATCATCATTTGTGGGTGGCAGCAACATATATATATATATATATATATATATATATATATATATATATATATATATATATATATATATATATATATATATATATATATATATATATATATATATATATATATATATATATAAAAAGGCAAATAGACTTGCTGAATGGATGATCTGGAGAATACTGACATGTAGAAGTAAGGATGTCATGCCAGCCTGGTTGACCAAGTGGTTAGCATATCCACTCTCCAGCCAAAAGGCTGCAGGTTCAAATCCCACCATGGGCATGGATGTTTACGATTGTCTGTGGAAATGCTAGTGGTGGGTGTCTCCACCAACTACTCTGACGTCATCTGCCACCCACCACTAGCATTTTCACAGACAATCGTAAACATCCATGCCCATGGTGGGATTTGAACCTGCAGCCTTTTGGCTGGAGAGTGGATATGCTAATCATGTTGATCATGTCCCCCCCCCCCCTTATAGAGTAGGTGCCCTCCTTCGATGAGTCTTTGGACTCCCTGGAGGTGTGAAATAATAATAATGATTCTATTGTACAAGGGGGGGGGGACATGATCAACACATAAGTTGGCGAGGGATAATTACCAGATTAATATGGATGAGATTTTTATAGAATGGCTGGAGACAGGAGAGGGGGGGGGAGAAGGATAACTAGAGGCCATTCCTGAAAGCTGTAAAGGAGGGTGTGAGCATGGGAGTGAGGAATAGATTTTTGTATGGAAAGTGATGGGTGATTGAAATGCATTGCCTGACAGTGTAGTGAGTGCAGAGACAGTGAATGCATTTAAGTTCAGGTATGATGAGCAAGTGCATGTGAGAGCTGGACCTCCTGCAAAGTGTCTCTTGATCCCATGGAGGTCTGGTGACAATAATAAAACCTGTTTCTATACTTTTCAGGTAAAACAATTGATGAAAGAATTTTATACTAGATAAATATAAAAACTTTTATGAAAAAGTTGTTTCTATATTTTCTCTGGAAGAAGATGGATTTAGAACAAGAGGCCAATCTGAAAGTTGTATAAGGAAGAAGTGTGTGTGTGTGTGTAAGGGAGTGAGAGCAGCATTTTTGCTTAGAAAGTAGTAGCAGGCCAGTAGAATGCACTGCATGAAAATATGAAAACAGTAAACAAGGTTCAGCATTTTGTTGAATATTGTGTTTGAGAGCAAGGCTTTCATGATGAGCTGGCTTTATGGGAATAGAAATAAACACAAAGATTTTTTCAGACGAATGAAGACTGATTAGGTGATTCACTGAGTAATTTAAAGTAGATCTGATAACAGACAGACTTATTCTGTTAGCTTGCCAATGGGAGGATTTTAGACTAGTCTCAGGGCTGCATTTACCATAAGATGCAAGCTGGGGTTTCACTCTCTATGGGGCCACATTTTAAAACCTTATATATGAACAAACATTTGAAAATTCTTCTACATTGTCAGTAAAGTGAAAGAACATAAAGTTGTCTTGTTCAGTTGCACTGATTTGAAGAATAAAACAGCAAATTTACTGTTACTAAATAGATTCATTGCCAAGGCTGATCTCTGGTCGTTTCAGTGTTGGTCATTTTTGCACATGCGAAATTAGTTTTTATTTTTGGAAAGGGACACAATAAATAAATTGTGCAGCAAAAAAGGGTCAAATGTCATAAAGGAAATTCCAAGTAACACAGCATACGTAAAGACAAGTGACACAAAGATAACTCCACCATAGTTAATCTGTTAACGGCTCGAAAATCGCCATTCAGGAAGGGGGCAATTGGATGATAAAAGATAGAATGCCGATGAAGTTTGGATCCATGAAAAATGTTGGGGTGGTCTGGCTATTTCATCCACCTCGGCTGGTAGGGAGGTTAAGTGCCGTTCGTACGCACGAGTAACAAATGATAGTTTAGTTAGCGTCATTTGGCTAGTATTTGTAAAGCAGTATACTAGTGTATATACCTAATTATATGGTTCAAGTAGTTGTCGTAATCAGTAAAAAATATATTTTTTAATGAATTTATTATTCTTATTTTACTGTTACTTGTTTATTTTAACAAAACCAAGATACTACTGTTTCTATTTTTGTAACATTTATATTTTATTTATTTATTTATATTTTATAAATTTTTTTTTTGAGTAGCATGGGAATTTTCCCTGAAATAAATAGGTATTATTTCTGGGAAAATTCCCATGCTACTCATCTTAAACACTATTATTATGGCTATTATAGCCTGTTTTGTTTAGGAGTGTCCCTTATTTTAAATACGTTTTCTATTTTTACTCAAAAAAATTTATGATCAGGCCATGCCTCCAGCCATTTAGCAACAACAAATGCTCTTATTTGGCAGATTCAACTTGCAGTCATGACATAGCCCTACACTCTTTCTGAAAATGTTCCGATGATGGTCAGTCGACCGAAATGGTTTGCACCCTGTTAACGTTCTCCTCTACCCCAGTTTTCCCATAAGTAAACCCTTCTCCTTCCCCTCCCCAAAAAACCACCTCAAACAATAATATATATATATATATATATATATATATATATATATATATATATTATTAAATAAACCCGGGTTTCCAATTTATTCTTCCCACGTCAACCTCCCCCCCACGCTCCCTTCCCCCTTATTATAAACAACCTTCAGCAGTAACATGGAATTTGAAGACATCCTAGTATCAAAACAAGGTATGTATAAAATTTTTCCTCCTCTTTGATTCTGTTATAACTGGTATTATTATAACAGAATCAACCCTAAAATATATATATATATATAAATTTTTTCGAGTAAAAATAGCTAATGTATTTAAAATAAGGGACACTCCTAAACAAAAACAAGGCTATAATAACCGTAATAATAATAATAATAGTGAAATAAATATTTATTAAATCGAAAATAAAATATAAATAATTAGGCATATACACTAGTATATATGCTTGATGATCATAGCTTCGAGGGAGCAATCTGGCTTTATTCTGTCTATCACTGACTTATTGGTTTGCAGTCCATGGTATTCTTAGTAAGCATCTCCAAACCCATAATTCAAATGCACCTATCTTCCTTCCTTCACTCTTTCTCAGGGTCCAACTTTCACATCCATACAGTACCACAGGGAATACCATTGCTTTCACAATTCCGATTTTTTGTTACGAGGCTAATATCTTTAAAGATCTTGCACGAATTTGTCATTCCTTTCTTTCTGAGTAATAATAATCTTCTAACTTCTCCAGTACAATAATCATCTTTATCAATTCGGGATCCTAGGAGCACAAAATTGTTAACTGTTTCCATTTTCTCCCCATCTACTTCAAAATCATTAAGTTCACATGATACCATAACTTTTGTCTTTTTGAGGTTAAGTTTAAAACCATATTTAGCACTTTCTTCTTTAACTTTCATAAGTTCCTCCAAATCTTCTTTGCATTCTGCTAGCAAGGTAATTTCATCTGCATACCTCAAATTATTAATATTTTTCCTACCAATTTTAATTCCAATGGAAGACTTCTCCAGCCCTGCCATTCTTAAAATGTATTTGCTCTACAAGTTAAACAGGTACGGAGATAAAATACATCCTTGTCGCACCCTTTACCTATTGTGAAATACTCAGTTTTCTACAAGATCTGTTTGGACAGTAGCTTCTTGTTCATAATAAAGATTCCTCAGAAGGATGATGAAATGCTCTGGGACTCCGACTGCTCTTAACACATTACACAGTTTCACATGAGCTACAGAGTCAAAAGTCTTGCTATAGTCAAAGGAAACAAAAAAGGTAGACATTCTTTTGATATTCCTGTGCTCTTTCTATTATCCATCTCACACTGCCGATTTGATCTCTTGTTCCTCTGCCTTTTCGAAATCCTGCCTGTTCATCTGGCATTTCTCTCATCATGAATGGTTCCAGTCTTTTCTGAATGATCTTAAGAGTTTACTTCCATGAGAAATCGGTGCTAATAGTTCTGTAATTTTCACACTCTCTTGCATCGCCTTTCTTCAATAAAGGTATATAAACTGATTTTTTCCATTCCCTAGGCCAGTGTTTCTCAAACCTCAGATATCCACGTACCCCTTCTTAAATTTTCATTATTACCAAGTACCCCCTAATTAATAAAAAAATTCATTCATTCATTAATTAAAAATAAATTAATTTAAAATATTAATTAAAATTAAATGTCTATTTTATTTGAATTTATATGTTCATGTAAACAAAAAATATGATTTATTTTTAAATTTTGGTTCTCTAGAGATGTCGACTACACACTCTTATCAATTTCATTTGATCCAGATGCAATATCAACGTTTTATTGTTGCTTACAGCTACTTGTATTTGCTATACTGCTCTCTTTTGGGAGTTTTATAAATCCAATCTTTAACCAATGATCCATACGTAAGAATTTGAAAGCTTAAAAAAAAAAAAAACCCATATTTACTCGAATATAACTCTAAGTTTTTTCCTGAAATTAAAGCTAAAAAATCGTGTTGCGAGATATGTGCGGTTATTTTCAGAAAAAAACTGAAAATGGTACGACTTACTAAGAAGCTCCTACTCACTATCACTACTTTTGGCATCGAGAACAGTTTCTTTGTGTGTTTTGTCAAAGTCATCTACCCAAATAGCATCTTCTTTCCCATTATTTCAAGCAAAAATTACCAGTAATTCACAAGACTTGAGATATACGTAGAGCAGCGAAGAACTGCATATGATTGGTGCAATATTAACAAAAGATCGCACAAACCAAAGACAAATTAGCATTTCAACAATTGAGTTGAAATGCTAATTCCCTTCAACCGAATTCCATAATATCTGAAACACATTCACTATATATTTCTTAGTTTTAACACGTTAACAACGGGAGAGGGGATGCGATTCATTAGTTAGTGCAGTTTTATCCTGGTTGTCTCTAATTGCACTGGTTGTTGAAAAATATAATGACTCCTTTAATTATGCATAGCCGAAAATTGCCACGTACCCCCTAACGACCTTTCGCGTTAGGGGGTACGTGGCAATTTTGAGAAACACTTTGAGAAACGCTGCCCTAGGCCATGTAGTTATGATCCAAATTCGCTGACATAGAGCTGTTAAAATTTTAACTGCCTCTTCTCCTTTGAGCAGCTCAATGGGTATTCCATCTTCTTCTGGTGCTTTCTTACTAGATAGCTATTGCAGTGTCCACCTCACTTCACTCTCCAGTGGTACTGGCTCCTGTGTATAGTCCTGCTCTTCAAATTTCTCAGTAATTTTGGAGTCTTTTCTGTAAAGGGATTCTGTAATGATGTCTGCATAAGTAACGAACTAGATAAGAACAAACATCTGCAAGTTATTGAACTGTGTCATTCAGACCACAGACTAGTGTATGCAAAAGAGAATGCAGATAATTTATTATGTCTGTGCATTCATGTACAGATATAATAAATTACTTGCATGCTCTTTTGCATACACTCGTTTGTGGTCTGATGAAGCAAACTCTACCCCTTTCTTTCTGATACTTTGTTGCCTTAATATATTGGGACCTCATGTTGTAGGGATTAGTGAGATTTAGCTATTAGCAGCAGACATACTAACTGGTATTGAGTGCAAAAAGTACAGTATTTTTAGGGAGGATAGACAGGATAGGAGAGGAAGAGGAGGTGTGCTGCTATTGATATCAAATGTCTTGAATCCAGTTTGAGTTGAGACCTATGGATGTAATACTCATAACAATTTTTCATATGGCAGCGAGTTTGAAGCAATCTGGTGTGAGGTGGAGTCTAACAAGATTAAATACACAGTGGAGTGATGTTATAGACCTGGTGGATCAGTTACTAATGATGAAGAAATGCATCAACAAATAAATGTGTGCAAAGAGAGTAATCATAATGGGCAACTTTATTGAGCTGATATTTAAGTTGCAGCACATGGGTCTGGATGTCAGATTGGTCAACCGGATTCAGGATTGGCTGTCTGATAGGTATCAGAGAGTTGTGTATGGTGGAGCAGTTTTAAGGAGGCAGAGGGTTACATGTGGGGTCCCACAAGGCTCAGTACTAAGACCTATATCATTTAACCTTTATATCAATGACATTGCCAGTGGATTGCAAGGGGATATTCAGTTCAGTTAAGGGGATAAAAATCCCTTATTGTTTTTCAGCCAGTAAGCGAAACAAAGATCAAAAACCACGATCTGAACATTTCATGCCGACGAACTGTCAGCGTATTCAAGCGTAAGTGACCATTTGGTAGTGCCACACCACGGCAACTCGTTGCAAAGGTGGAGCAAAATCCATCACTGTTCTTGATATTTTCTCATAATGTAAAAACACAGCTCTTAGGAGATGTAGTACTGTTTTACATTATGAGGAGAGGTCACTACCCATACCGGTTTCAACCTTTTTTGAGGTCTCATCAGTGAGTAGCTAGACCTAGAATATCAGAGTTTAAGTGAAAAGAACTTGCATACTTTTGCTATATGGTTGCCAGAAAGGTGTGTCACTATATTATATTATAACATAGTATAACTAAGATGAAAAGCCAAATGGCTATTTTTTTCTGGCGAGGCTGACAGTTCGTCGGCATGAAACGTTCAGATCGTAGTTTTCGATCTTTGTTTCGCTTACTGGCTGAAAAACAATAAGGGTTTTTATCCCCTTAACTGATCAACCTCGCCAGAAAAAAATAGCCGTTTGGCTTTTCATCTGGGATATTCAGTTGTTTGCGGATGATGCGAAGCTGGAAAGGATTATTAGTAATAGTGCAGATGTGATAGCCCTGCAAGAGGATTTGAATAAGATAGATAGATGGGCAAATGAATGGGAGTGTCAGTTTAATGCAGCAAAATATAAGGTCTTGAGGTTTGGGAAACGTCAATGGGATGCTGCATACTCTATGGGAGGAGTTATACTGGAGGAAATAGGGGAGACAAGAGATCTGGGGTTGATGATTGATAGAAACCTGAAATTTAGGAGACATATTGCAAAGGTGGTGAAGGTAACACAGAGGATTGCTGCAATTATGAGAAGGACACTGACCTGCAGAGATAAAAAGGGTTATCATTCCGTTGTATAAGTCTCTGATCAGACCACACTTAGACTAGTGTTCTCAGATTTGGTCCCCAGGATTTGAAGGGGGATAAATTAACTGTGGAAAGGGTACAGAGACGGATGACAAAGATGGTTTCAGGACTGTACAATTTTGGTTATGAGGATCGACTGAGGGAATGTGGACTGCAGAGTTTGGTGGATAGAAGGAGAGGTGATATGATTGAGACTTTTAAACTGGTGAGAGGTGGTTACAGGGTTGACACTGGGGAGTTCTTTCGCTTGGTTGAATAGCGGGAGGGAGTGATGACGAGGCCATCCCTGGAAGTTACAAAAGGAAACTGTGAGCAAGAGGGTGAGGAATGGTTTCTTTGCATGGAGAGTGGTTGAACCGTGGAATGCATTGCCTGATGGAGTGGTGAGAGCGAGAACAGTCAATGAGTTTAAGGAGTGGTATGATAGACTTTGTGTTTCTTAGGGGGGGGGGGGGGTAACCTCCCAAGATGAGTCTTTTGACTCCATGGAGGCCTGAATAATAATAATAATAAATTTATTTGAACATTGATTGGGAATCTAAAAAATCACACGAGAAGAATAAAACTGAATTTATCGAGTTGTTGCAAGACAACTTTCTCGTGCAGTATGTGACAGAAGGAACTTGAGGTCAAAAAGTATTAGATTTGATTATAGTGCCAGAGGGTTTCAGTTAAAGAGCTAACTATTCTGCCTCTGGTTGGTGACAGTGATCATGAGGTACTCACTTAGTGGCTAAGTTTATGAATGTTCCAGTCATAAAAAGTCACATGCTGAACTACAAAGCAGAAAATCATGACCACCTGAGGGATATGCTGGGTTCTGTGCCATGCTATCAGTTATTGGATGGGAAGGATATCAACAGTGCATGGGAAGTGTTTAAAAAATACTTAAATGATGCAACATCAGAATTGTTCCTAGAGTTTGAAGAATAAATAGAGAAGGAGTAAAATGGATGTGTAATCTTAGCAAGAGATTCATAGGGAAAAAATTATGCAGAAGGAATGAATACTGTGTCCATAAGGATGATGTCTTATGAAAATTATATGCAGCAGGCTAGAGAGACACAAGTGTTATACGGAAAGCTAAGTCCAAATATGAAAAGAAACTGGCTATACAAGTTAAAGACAACCCAAAAGAATTCTATTGTTATGCTGCAAGTAAAAGAAAGATTAAATCTGAAAGAATAACTCTACTGAATGCAGATGATATGGGGTGACTGATGCAAAATTAATTGTTCAACTAATGAGCAGCCATTTTGCTAAAATGCTATCAATCTAGTATATGCAACATTGAACTCACCACTACCTCTTCACCATATGAGGGAACTTGTGTGGATGAGGAGGAAGTACTAGAGCTGTTGCGCAAACTAAATAACAATTCTATAATAGGAACTGGTGGGTTATCAGAACAAATGCTAAAAGTGTGTTCAGCTCAATTTGCTATTCCCTTGACCAGGCTATACAATTTCAGTTCAGAACAAGAAAGATTCCATAGGAGCGGGAAAAACGTATGGTAATCCCATTGCTCAAGGGTGGTGCAAAGATCAATGTATCTAACTATCTACCAATCATTATCTCAGTAGTGGTGGTGAAGATTTTGGAAAAGTTGGTTAGGGCGCTCGCATTCAGAAATGCGAGCGCCCTAACCAACTGTATTTTGTCACAGAGAATCTTTACTTTGCAATGAACAGCACTGGTTTACTGTTTTAGCTACTTGCTCAGATTCTATAATAATGTAGAAAAGGGGAACGGATAGACCATGATACTCCTGGATTTTGCTAAGGCTTTTGACAGAATACAGCATGGAATACTGCTGCCTAAATCGAAGAATATGGGATTGGATTATAAATTACTGACATGGGATCTCTGACAGACATATATCAAAAAGTGGTATATGGGAGGGTGAATCTGCAAGATTCAAGGTGGTGGTGGTGGTGGTGTGCCTCAAGGATCAGATCTTGATCCATTGTTATTCAAATCTGCACATTAATGATGATGGGAAAAATCTGACATAACTATTTGCTCATGATGTAAAGATAGGTAGGGTAATCAGGAATGCTGATGATATGGAGTAGTTGCAGAATGATCTGAATAGGCTGGAATTGTGGGCATGGGAAAATGGCTATCATTTCAATGTTAAAGTCATGCACTTTGGCATGATTAGATATCCAATGTCATATTATATTAGTGGGATTATGCTAGAACTGATCAGGCTAACACTCCAAGATCCCTAGCCTGATCAGTTTCTTCTAGCATAATCCCACCAATATAATATGACACTGGATATCTAATCATTACAAAGTGCATGACTTTACATTTATTAACATTGAAATGATAGCCATTTTCCCATGCCACACAATTCCAGGCCTATTCAGATCATTCTGCAACTACTCCATATCATCAGCATTCCTGATTACCCTACCTATCTTTGAATCATCAGCAAATAGCTGTATGTCAGATCCTTCCCATCATCATTAATGTGCAGATTTGAATAACAATAGATCAAGGTCTGATCCTTGAGGCACAGTAGATAGCAAGTTGAAGTTCAGGGGTCATATAGCAAAGATTGCAAATACAATTCAAAAGATAATTGCAATGCTGAAATGAACTTTAGCATATAAAGAAAAGGAAGTCATTTTGCTTCTTTATAAGGCCTTGATAAGACCTCACTTGGACTATTGCATGCAAGTCTGGTCTCCATTGCAATTCTGATACAGTGTAGAGAGTGCAAAGGAGAGTCAAAAATGATATTATTACTACTACTACGTGATACCTCCAGGGAGTCCAAGGACTAATCAGGGGAGGACTAAATCTATATAAAGTGGATTGCCTTGCTAAATCTATGTTTAGCAAGGCAATCCATTTTGCATTGCTAAATATATCTCACCCTCTCCACTACTACTTAATTCTCCTACTACGACAGTACTATCAATGCCATCTACTGCCCATCATCAACAACAGTATTTTTTGTTTGTAAACTGCATGTGTTCTGAAGGCTGATTGTCTGTATGTGGGATGAAAAAACCTACTACTTCCATATGAGATCAGCTAACTCACCTTCAATTGAAAAAGCTCATAAAAGGAATCCCCTAGTCACAATGAGAACCTAACCCAGGTCTTTTCCAATCGAAGGACATAATGTTCTGCTATTCTTCCAACTGCTCTAAGGAAGCACTATCAGGATTGTGGAATACCAGAATCAGTGGAGAATAAAGCAATATCAGGATTGTGGAATACAGATTATGAAGACAAATTGAGAATTTGTAGTCTGCAGATATTAGCAAACAGGAGAAAGAAGGTGGGGGAGGGGGTGATATGATTGAGACTTACAATCTTCTGAAAGGGTCATACAGGATTTCAGTTGATGGAATTTTTCATTTTATGGAAGGTGGGAAAGGACAAGAGGGCATCCATGGAAGTTGTCAAGAAGGGAATTAGGGCTATATTTTTCTCTCATAGAGTAGTGCTTGATTGAAATGGATTGCCATTGGATGTAGTGTGTGTGTAGCGTGAATGAATTCGAGAACAGGTGTGATACCTGGTGCAAATAGTATGACCTCCCTCCATGAGTTCCTGACTCCCCAGAGGTCTCTCTTAATAATAATAAATTATATTAATAAACAAAAAACACTCCAATAAATATCGTCTATCACTCTGGTTGGTCTTAATTCGCCCCCACATCATTCCTAAAATTACCACCTGCGATTATGTAAAATATTACCAAACTATACATTAAATTACTAATGCCTACTTAAAGCACTGCCATATCATAACTTTTAACAGGCTTTTGAAACGGCAAAAAATAAATAAGTACATTCCGAATTTAAACACTAAATACGTATTTATTTGGGGATTGTTGAGGGTGAATACGCCACAACAGCTTACTGGCAATTCGAAGTCGGGATTTTTTGGCGCACTGATAGAAACTACTATACTGAGAAACCTGAAGGGTAACCGGAAATTCTTAGAGGATTCCGGCCAAAGCTAAGAGCTCCAAAGAAAGTGGGCTGTGGAGAGGTTAGAAATTAACTGTGATACCGTTTCTGCGTTGAAATAGTTATATTTTTAATCAAAATATTTTGTTTCCGTCGTCATTTGCTTCCAGTCCGAGCACACTATTTAGGCGTTTTTCCTTACCACACATACACCGCTTCCAAGAATTACAAGGAGAATAAACCAGGCTTTTTACTGCTCGTGTGAAAATGGTTAAGTACACAAATAAGTGGCTGACCTTGAAAATCAGCACAATGCCGCTCTAACAGACTGGAGGAACGCAGGTTATGTAATTACTAAAATCTCCAAATAGAAAGGCTGTCTACTCCAGTTGCCAGGTCTATTTGCAGAACATCGATCTTTCTCATTCAAGAATAAGACAATGAATAATCCTTCTCGCCCAAGTAAAGGAGCTAGCTGGGTTGAAAAGATCAAGTATTTTGCGTTGCAGAACTGAATACTAGTTCTAATTTCAAACTTTTTTTTTCTTGGAGGAAAGCTGTCGATAAGATGACAGATTAGTAATAATGCAAAACGGAATTATATAGTACTATCATAGTATCCTGTACATCCCTTGGAGTTACATAATTGAACACTGTACATTTAGTAAAATGTACTGGGAGAATAAAAGGAAACAAAAAAAATAATAAAATTTCTAATATAAGTAAAACAGAAATACATCAAGTCAATCAGTTTTAAAAGAGGTATACCGTGAGTAGACATATCGATACAAAATTAATAACGGAAAAAACTCACGTACAAATTACTCATTGGAGAAAGACAAGAGTTCTTCACAAAAGTCAGTTCCTCATGGAACGCCTTTATAAAGAACCATGTGAAACTCTACTTCATTCTCCTAACTTAAACAGATCCGACGGCTTACGTCTATCCCCTTTATGGGAGATAGGAAAGATTAGCTGATTTGTAGAGCACTAACTTTTTATTGTATTGATTTTTTTTTTAAAGGAAATTTATTGACCTTTTTAGTTATCTTACACCAGCTACTTAGGTGGCGCTTTTTGGAATTGTCAGTTATTGTTTAATTTGAGCTTAATATGTACTGAAGATGCCTGTGACACACATGCGAAAATTATACTATTAAATAATCTTTGTACGCGAGTTTTTTTAAAACAGTAGCGGCCAACAGGGCCATACTTACACTTTTCCAGAGACGGTGGAACCCCGAGGCCCCTCTCATTGTTTGAATC
Source organism: Typopeltis vanoorti (assembly GCF_054136105.1). NCBI lineage: Eukaryota > Metazoa > Arthropoda > Arachnida > Uropygi > Thelyphonidae > Typopeltis > Typopeltis vanoorti. The sequence continues at coordinate 110,579,468 of NC_143566.1, forward strand.
CCATAATTTGGTCCTAATTTTTCGGAACCTAGGGCCAAGTACGGCCCTGGCGGCCAACCAGTTATGGTTATCAGAAGTAGATGCTTATCTTGGCAATTAAATGTATTGCAAAAGATTTAAATATGACTAGTAATTAGATATCAGAAGTAGATGCTTATCTTGGCAATTAAATGTACTGCAAAAGATTTAAATATATATTCGGTAGAGAATATTAAAGACAACAAATATGGCTATTAACGGCCAGCTTAATGAAAATTAATCCAGAAAGAATACCAAAAAAGAGTGTATGAAATGATATATGAGGGGAAGCCATGAGGAAGACCAGATAAGAGAAAACCCAGAGGAAAAAAAAAAGAAACCTGAAATGGAATAGTGTTCACAAAGGAAGAATTTGGGAAAAATACAAAGAAATTGATAGATTTGGTCCACATGACATGACAGTTTCTGTTGGAACAGTTGTAGATTTTCTGTAGGAAAAGTCCAATTATTTAAGTGCCAGTCAATGTCACAATGAAAGTGAAGTTTTCAAAACTGCTCTCCCTAACATGAAAAATGGCATTAATTGGTACTGGATTGATCTCAATTCACACTCTTAGATATGGAGATAAGATCCATCTGACGGCAAAAGGATAAAGGATTTGTATAACAGGAATGGGAAACATCTAAGTACTATACAGATGGAGATGTGCATCCTATTAGATTGCCATTTCTAACCAAACAGTAATCTCTTGAAGCAGTCAGGGAAACTAAGTGAGAGAAAAGGAAGATGACCATGAGTGGGATGCATATTATTCTTATTATTAACTAGACCACCTTCATGGATGGCTAATAGTCATCATGTGAGACCCACACTAATCATTATTTATACAATGAATAATAATACATGTATGGTTTCCTCCCTTTCTCCCCATCCCTTTGGATGGAAGGGGACAGGTTGAACCCTCCTAATGAGGGATTACGTATATATATTTTTTATGACTGTAAATGAGTGATGGCTGACAGCAGACTGAAGTTTAGAGGGCATACTGCTAGTGTTGCACATTGTAATGCTGCTATGATAAGAAGTACTTTAACATGCAAGGATAAAGAAGTGGTTGTTCCAACGTATAAGGCACTCTGATCAGACCACACTTGGACTATTGTGCTCAGATCTCGTCATCTGGTTTTCAATATGATGTGGAGACATTGGAAAGGGTCCAGAGATGAATGACTAAGACAATATCAGGAGTTTGGAATGCTGGCTATAGAGAGAAGTTGAAGAGATGTGGATTGCAGAGTTTGGTGGATAAGAGGAAGAGAGGCGATACGATAGAGACATTTAAGTTAGTGAGAGGATTTTATCAGATTAATCCAGAGTAGAAGTTAAGAGAGAAAGAACCAGAGGTCATTCCTGGAAGTTATGTAAAAGTGTGGTGAAGAAGGGTGCAAGGAATAGATTTTTTACATGGAGAATTGTCACTGAATAGAACGCATTATCAGAATATGTTGTTAATGCAAGGAGTGTTAAGGATTTTAAGATTCTATATGATAAATATGTTGTCAGTTGAATTAACCTCCCATAATGAGTCTGTTCGACTCCATGGAGGGTGTAATAATAATAATAAAATCCATGTATGTTTACGGGGCCAGTTGCCTGTTCTGAGGGATGAAATCCCTCTACCTCCATATGAGACAGACTAACTCACCTTTAATCATGGGAATAGAACCCAGGTCTTTCCAACCAAAGGACTTCATCTATACCAACTGAGGTATGGAGGCTCTACACAATGAATATCACACCTATTCTTAAACTCATTAATTAACAGTGCAGTTACAATCAATGGCAAACCCATTTCACTCATTTTCTACTTTGCAAGTAAAAAAAATCTAGTTCACATTCTCCACTGTTAACGTCTATGGAGTGATTAGTTGTTCTTTCACCTCTGTCATGTGTCGAAAAATTTCTTCTGTTCCATAAGAATCTTTTAGTAACTTAAATGTGCCTATCATATCTCCCCTCCTTTCTCTTCCATCTATCCACAATTCTGGTAATCTACAAACATTCAATCTATGCTCATAGGAAGCTCCAAAGACATGAGATAATTTTGGGCATTGCCTCCTCATACCCAAGAAATCCCAGTTAATGAACACAAGGAACAAAGTTTCAATAAGGAAATGCTGTGAGTAAGCATATTTAAATAAATTATAAAACCGGAATAAACTTACATGAAATATTCTTTTATTAATATAATTTTAGCCTAAGCATCAAAAAGGCATCTTCAGCACATGTAAAAAGCTAATCGAACAATAACTGACAATTCCAAAAGGTACAACCTAAGTAGCTAATGTAAGATAACTAAAAAAGGTAATTAAATTTGCTAACTTATCAAAAAAAACTATACAATTAAATAAAATAAAGTTAGGAAAGAAACAAAATTTATAAAGAAACATGTGAAACTTTACTTCACTCTCCTAACTTAAACAGATCTGATGGTCTACATCTATCCCCTTTGTGGGAGATAGTACTTTTTAAATCACTAATCCTTTTGTTGAATTCTGATCATCATGTAACCATGAAGGAAAGGTTTTATCAGCTAATCTTTCCTAACTTTATTTTATTTAATTGTATAATTCTTTTCATTGTTAGGAAATTTAATGACATTTTTTAGTTATCTTATATTAGCTACTTAGGTGGTGCCTTTTGGAATTGTCAGATATTGTTTGATTAGCTTTTTTTTACTGAAGATGTCTTTGATACTTAGGCAAAAATTACACTAATAAAAGAATATTTTACATGAGTTTATTCCAGTATTAAAATTCAATTAACTAAAGTCTTAATGGGCCTCATCTATTGTTAGACAAAAGAGAGGAGTTAAGTATTAATTTGATCTTAAAATGACCATCTCCTAGATTTTTGTAAACTGATACAACCATATTTGTTGAAGTTTGGAATATGTTTAGGTCTTTAGTTCCCTGTGTTGTCTATAACAATAAATGAGTCCCACGATTAACTAATTTTTGCTGTTCACGTACAAACTGTTTTTGTGCTCTGAAGATGGCGAGTATAATATCAGCAAATAAGTAACTTATGTGATTTGAATGTTATTTGAACTCCAGGGAGTTCAAAGGCTCATCAAGAGAGGGCACCTACTCTACAACTCTGTCACCACCACTCAATCCATCAACTACAATGAACCAAAAGTACACCAATACGATCTACCACTAACCACCACTAGTATTTTCAGAGACAATCACAAACATCCATGCCCATGGCGGGATTTGAACCTGCAGCCTTTTGGCTGGAGAGCGGATGCGCTAACCTCTTGGCCAACCAGGCCAAAATAAATATTATTTTCTTATTATCATCATCATGTGAATTAAAACCAGAATGGTAACTTCCTTATGTCTACATGCCAGTGTTTTATAACATCCAAATGATCCTATGCTGTTTTGCCCAATTTTATTATGTCTTCTGAATTTCAGCTCTGCCTGCCATCCTCCTCCCCAAAATTTCTTATAGTGTGATCCCATTAATACTGATTGTTATGAGTGATTTAAATTATAATAGTGTTGAATGGAATGAAGTGGTGGCATCTGGAGGCAAATGAGAATGAATTTTGAGAGAATTATGCGGTACATAACAGAGGATACATGAGAATCAAGGGTCTTGGATTTAACCATCCTCATTAGAGAATGTTATTATAAATGGGGTGTGAAATCTTCCTCCATTTGGTGAGAGTGATCATGCAGTGGTGGCCATTCATACAAGGATGTCTGTGAGAAAGGAATATATGTGGAACTATAAGACTAATGATAATAAACTCAGGAAACAGCTTGCAACTATGTTTCTACAAAAGGAGTTGAATGGAAAGGAGATCAATGCCTACTCAAGAACTATCTGGTGGAGATAATGTCTGAATGCATTCCATAAGCCAGAAGGATAAATAAGGCAGGTGTAAAATGTCTGAATGAAGAAGACATGCAATGTGGAAGAAGAGGACATTATGAAAGCATACGAGATGAGTGGTAATCACTTGCATGAGGAGTACAAGTAGCAAGATAGATTAATTCCTTGGTAAGGGTAGCAAACATGTTTGAACGTTTGAATAAAAAAGTATGAACAGCAGATAGCTAATGAGGAGAAAAAGTTGTTTCAATACGTGGTTCAGTAGGAGAAAGAATGATCTGGGGTGTTAAGTATAATGATAACTGCTAGAAAGGATATAGTTTAGATATCAAATCAACAATTCATAAAAAGGTATTTCATCCTCATGAATATGATATCACGCAGAATATGGGTGCAATGAAAATTGAAGGCAATGATGATGAGTGAATAAAAGTTAATAAGGCAATAAATCTTTTTTACAGTCTTATTGCATATGATGTGTTTTGAGAAAATGTTCCAAGGAGTTAACAATAGCTCTGACATATCTTTTTAACATATCAAGTTCCAAACGAGTTAAAGAGGGCAAAATTGTTCTGCTTCATAACTAAGGCATGAGACTTATTCATGAGACAATTCATAAAAAGGTATTTCATCCTCATGAATATGATATCACGCAGAATATGGGTGCAATGAAAATTGAAGGCAATGATGATGAGTGAATAAAAGTTAATAAGGCAATAAATCTTTTTTACAGTCTTATTGCATATGATGTGTTTTGAGAAAATGTTCCAAGGAGTTAACAATAGCTCTGACATATCTTTTTAACATATCAAGTTCCAAACGAGTTAAAGAGGGCAAAATTGTTCTGCTTCATAACTAGGGCATGAGACTTAGGATGTTCTTCTCCAAGTTTCTCCTATACAAAATTTCTTAGATGTTTCTCAAGGATACATATAAATCTTGCAAGGAGCACTGAGTACAGAAAATTCTTCTGTAATTCTCATATTCAGTTTTATTTCCCTTTTCATAGATGTGTATGAGCACTCTACTCCAGCCAATCATCTGGAATTTGATTCTCTGACCAGACTTTTTTAATTATGCAGTGTAGCCACTGTAAAACTTATACCACCAGATTTGAGCATTTCTGATGGAATATGCATCAGCTGCCTTTCCACATTTGTTTCCAATAGCTTTTTTACTTGGAGTATTCAGATATTCTTGATTGTATTTCTGTTGTTTTTGACCACCATGCTGTCACTGTTTGTTTCATTTAACAATCTTTCAATGTAATTAATCGAGACATTTAGAATATCTGTCTTCTGTTTTGATGTCACCTTTACCATTGCTGATTCCTTCTACAGTACTACTCTTACCTCCATTTCTGAGGTTTTTCAATAGCCTACATGATATTTTACTGCCTTTGTGATATTATTATTATTATTTCGTGACATCTCAAGGGAGTCCAAAGACTCATCGAGGTAGGGCACCTACTCTACAACTCTCTGTCTCTACCAACTACAACTACACTAACACCAACTACCACCCACCACTAGTATTTCCACAGACAATCACAAACATCCATGCCCACAGCAGGATTTAAACCTGCAACCTCTCGGCCAACCAGCCCAAATAATTTTAATTTAAAAATAATTTTACTTTTTTTAATTAATTAACTTTTTTAATTAAAAAAAATATTTCCTGTGTTCTTACCACAGTCTTCCCAGTCTGGCTTTTCTTTAACTAGTTTTACATAGTGCTTCTCTTTCTTACATTTTTCTGTTTATTCTTTGAGCACAAGCCGACTTGCTTGCCAGGAGCTTGCAATATGCTTTCTTCCTTTCCTTCACTGCCTCTTTAAATTCCTGAGTTGTGATTTTTCTGTCCTTGCAGATTATCTCACCACCTCATGCCTCTGTTGTTAAAGATCTATTTAAATAGACCTTGAATAGTCTTATTTAAATAGATTACCAGTCTATTTAAATCATCCTTCATTATCTCTACATCTTTACTAATTGTAACTCTTCCCAGCTTTGCAACTTCAGCAAACAACTGAATATTCCCCTTAAATCATTTCCTGTATGACTTAATTATTTGCATTAATTAAACAGCAAAGAACCAAGTACTGAGCCTTGAGGGACACTGCTAGTCATGTGCCTTCTCTCAGACTCAACTTTCTCATACACCAATCTTTGATATCTGTCCATCAACCATCATCTTATCCAAATCACCAGCTTCATATCCAACTCCATTTGCTCTAATTTATGCAAGAGTTCCATGTGGAATCCAGTTGAATGCCTTTGCAAAGTCCAGTAATATCACTGAGTAGCCATTTCCTTTATTCAACTCAAATATCAATCATAGTAAGCAAATTACGAAGACAAAATCCCCTTCACAAAACCATGCAAAATATCATATTCCTGTCCACCAAGTCCTTAATTCTATATTTTATCAACATCTCCAGCACCTTAACTACTACTCCTGAGAGACTGAAGCTCTTGATTTGCAACTTCTGTTAGCTTCTCTCTGTATCATCTGCTATGTCTGTTTATTGTGCATGGTCTTCTGGCTGATTTGCCTGCTGTGCTGGATGAAGAACCCTGTCACCTCTGTATGAGACCAGCCATCTCAAACCTTCAGTTGAGGAACCCCTGATAAAAGGCCCATCACATCTTGGATGGGATTCAAATCCAGGTCATTCCATTTGAAGGCCATTGTCGATAGTGAGCTTTGGAGGCTCTGATTTGGTAGTATGCAGAATGTTTAAAAAAAATGAATTAATCATTTGGATAGAACTTTAGTCAAAATGCAAGAAATCAACTGGATATTAGTCAAAGTTTCAAGTATATGTTGTACAGTTTCAAATTTCTCAAAATAATGATAGCTTTTGGAATTAATCATAAATGATCGTGATGCATAAACGCACCACTCAATGAATTAAAAGATTGTCCAAGGACAATAACTGATTTCGTGAATGCTATTTTAAAATTATTTCGCTAACACCTGCAAAATAAATTTTACCTCCTTCCAGGACCACAGATACAGATCAACCAATTGCTGTTATATCACCCTTAAAAAGAATAGGTGAAATACTATCTAGATCAAGTAATTAAAATAATTCAAATCCAAGCTGAACTACTAAATATTCATCTTCTGTATCAAACAAAAGTAAATGAAATAGTACTACGTTACGATAACAATTCATTTGGATGCAATATATTTATAATAAAATAATAAATAATTGACGCATGTATAACTTAACTCACAATTTTTGAATACGTTTAAAAATGAGAAAATGTACAGATGAGAATCTTCAGGTCCTAGAGATGTTCAATTCAAGTTAGCATTTAGTTTATAACCTTCAGTTTCAATTCATTTGCCCGTACTATTAATAACATCACCTGAAAATTGTTGCAATTTAAGTTCCTGTGACCTTGAATATCAGCTGCTCAATCCCACACCCAAGAAACTACCAACTATACATAGTGAGAGTTTGTCCTTGAGGACAACAAGCGATTGAAGCACAAGCTTCACCTTCACTACTTCTTTGAAATTTAATTTAACGAGATAGCATTTCTATATTTAAATCATAAAAAAATATTTATATTATTTACCTTTATGCTGCTGCTCAATAAAGGGACTAGTTAATGTTATATAAATACTACACTAAAGGAATAGAAAAGAACAAAAAGGGGAAGCGAAGATGCGTACTGGTAAAGCATTCATACCAGCACACTAGGAAACGCTTCTTGCTCTGTGTTTACGTTTATGCCTTACGTCATATGCCAGTGTATCGTGGTTTCTATTGGTGAAATAAATTGGAGTTAAATCCAATGAACAGCGTCTACGTCCTAGTAAAAGTAAACGTGATCTGCACGCAAAGAGAAAAGGGCGTCGCGTGCAGTATGTAGAATTTCAAGTGGTCGAGTGTGTGCGATGTAAAGGAGATATTCAAGAATAGTATTCTCATACATATAGTGTTATTGTTTTAAGAAGGAAAATAATTAAACGACTTGATTCTATTTTATGTTTTTTGGTAAATATACGGTATCTGTAAACCGGGAATATCTATTTTAAAATCGCCAGTTCTAGAAATATTGCGAGTAAATTTTATAGAATTTGTATTTATAAATAAACGTTTTATTAATTTTTAATTTCTTTGCCACTATTAATATATTGGCAATTTTCCGATTTCATGTAACACGATTGTTGATATTCTAAACAATGACGGTTTTTGTGTCTGTTTCCATCATAATTTTGATGATATCATCATAATGATATATTACCGCATTACTGCAACAGCATGTAATGGAAAATACTAGGGATCAGAGAGTGCTTGACCTAGTAATTGCATCTGAGGATTTGACTGTAACGAATATGACCACATTGCCACCAATTGGTGAGAGTGATCATAGGGTCTTGACTCGGGAGGTGGCTAAAGGTGTGGAATTTACAATTGAGACAGGGTACATGTGGAAATATCGGGCTGGTAAGTATGACAAGCTTAGGAGTTTGATTGGTTCAGTGCCATGGCACGTACAACTGCAAGGGCTAGATGTTGATAGTGCATGGGAGGCAGTTAAGAAGTATTTGCATGAAGCAATGGCCGACTGTATACCTAAAGTCCGAATAATAAATCAAGTAGGGATTAAATGGATGAATAACACCATCAAGCTTGAGCTGCAAAAAAAGAAACACCTGTGGAGGGAATTTAAGGCGAAAGGTGACCTGCAGGCCCATGAACGGTATAAAGTCCAGGCCAGAAGGGTAACAAGTGTCGTAAGAAAAGCAAAAGCGGATTATGAAAGAACATTAGCGCCATGCAGGCTAAAGAGAACCCCAAACAGTTTTTTCGATATGTGTCAAGTAAAAGAAAAATGTATACGGCAGAATGATTTTCAGGAATGCCTATGGTATGGCGGTAACCAAATCAGTTGATATAGTAGAATTACTGAGTGAGCACTTTGCAAGAGTATATCATCCAGGTGGTGATATCGCAGAAATGGAAGAATCAACAGCGTATACGGGAAATGTGAATGAAGTGGATGTGAATAGACTATTACAAAACCTCAATGTCAATTCATCTGCGGGATTGGATAGTATACCAGCTCGTGTCCTACAAGAAGCAGCTAAAGAATTGTCAGTGCCTTTGACCATTTTGTTTATTTTGAGTCTCGGGTATGGGTTAGTCCCAAGGAGGTGAAAAGAGGGGAAAACAGTTCCACTGCATAAAGGAGGTTCAAAGACTGCTGTTGAAAATTACTGGCCAATCAGGAATTGTTGTCAAGGTCTTGGAGAAACTAGTCAAGAGAAAAATACAAGATTGGATAGAGGAAAATATGGGACAGCTTGTTTTTGTCAAGGGTAGATCATGCCCCAGTAACTTGCTCATGTTCTATAACACAGTGACGGCTGAACTGGATAAGAGTAACGGGTTTATAATCATTCTACTGGACCTTGCTAAAGCCTTTGATAAGATACCACATGGAATTCTAATCAGTGAACTGTAGCATATGGATAAGAGGGTGGTTGATGAAGAGATATCAGAGAGTATTTTATTCAGGATTAGAGTCCAAAAGACGACCTGTGACTACTGGTGTGCCACAGGGTTCTGTTCTTGGACCACTACTGTTTAATTTGTTCATTAACGGAAAGGTTCTGAGAGGAACTGTGCATCTGTTCGCGGATGATGCAGAGATTGGTAGAGCAATAGTGAATGCTCATGATGTCAAAATTTTGCGAGATGATTTGGATAGTTTGGAGGACTGGGATAAGGAGAATGGATGTCAATTTAATGTGGAAAAATGTAAGGTTTTGCATTTTGGGGTGAAAAGAATAGCAGCAGTATATCACATTGGTGGAACTGTACTCCAGGAGATTGAGGAGGCCAGGGATTTGGGAGTGTTGGTGGATAGGGAGTTGAGGTTTAGGGGAAACATCGCAAATATGGCAAAATCAGCTCATCAAATCACCTGGTTGCTGAAAAACACTTTAACGAGCAGAGACAAGGTTATTGTTCCCCTGTATCGAGCATTGAAAAGTCCCCATATAGACTACTGTGCCCAGATATGGGCGCCAGGGTTTCTTCTTGATGGGGAGGAAGTGGAGAGGATCTAGAGACGAGTGACCAATATGATAGGGTCTATGGAATGAAAATTATGAAAACAGGTTGAAGATTTGTGGGCTGTAGAAATTGATTGATAAGCGGAAAAGGAGTGATATGATTGAGACATTCAGATTACTGAAGGGTTCTATAAGATTAATACAGAAGATATTTTTGAGAATAGGACTTGTAGTAGGAGGACTAGGGGCCATCCATGGAAGCTTGGTAAGAGTGTGGTCAGCAAGGGTGTTAGAGCTAGGTTTTTTTTTTACTTGGAGAGTGGTAAATGAGTGGAATAAGCTGCCAGAATCTGTTGTGGGTGCCATGACTGTAAATAAGTACAAGGTGAAGTATGATAAACGCTGTGTGAATGTTGAATAGTTGTTCTTGACATGATGTTGGGCCTCCCTCAATGAGACTAAGGACACCTTGCAGCTGCCCATAATAATAATAATAATTTGTAGTATAACTCGTTATATGCTTCCATATGAAATAGGTATGAGTACATGTCACATTGTAGATATTGGTGAACAGAAACTACGATAATCAGATAAAATATCTCCTTGTTTAAAAAATCAGTAATTAAACTGCTCATTTAGTTTGTGTTTTATTATTATAAAACGAAAAACGACAAGAAATTATTTTTCATTTTAATTTAATTTAATTTATTTATTTTGCTTTATTTGCTACAAAACCCACTTCTCACATATACATCTTCCTGTTCAGTCAAGGCCAGCAAATGCTGTTGGAATTCCGATAATTTTGGTGGAGTGCCTCGTTGAAGATAATTAGGAATGTATGCTATTAAAAAAAAATCAGCTAACGCCTTTTTATTCCCGTATACGGGGAGTAGGCGAAGCCATTTAGCCCTATCTAACTTTTGGAGACTGAGTGATGCTATTAAACAATATTAAAAATTAAATAATATATTTATTGATTACAAAGTGAAAAATAAACTGCTTTTTCTTACATCTTGTTCAGCAATCTCTCCAAAGTTTTAAAATTTTGATTGGGTCCAATCGGTTTAAGGCCAGCTTGTATATTGTTAAAATTTTTAGGTTTTCATCCAGTCTGACGATAGATTTTCCTAGTGTTTATGGTATAGTAGCCAACTCCCACCACAAGGAATGTGTTTGAATACTGAATAGTGTCTATAACACGAGGAGACTTAACAAATTATTTTAACTGGTGAAGAGTTAGCCCATCTCATGAGGAGGTGATAGAGTTTTGCACTATGCCAAGTAACAGAATCACGACAACAAACACAGTCAAGAGAATTGTTTTTTGCTTCAGTGCAGATTGATTTTAGTTGTTTGGCGGAAACTCGGTGTATCTGTTGCAAGATGAAAAACTCATGTCAACTCAATATTAGGTAACTCGTCAGCCAATCTTTGAACAAGTTATTTTTTCTCACTAGTTAAAATGGCTTGTTAAGATTCATCATATATTTTATACGGTATTCAAATTAAATGCTTGTTATACCAGCATTAAAGAAGTCAAATCAAAAGTTAAAAGATGTTTATGAAATGAGCATTTCAAGATATAAATAAATCTTATGTTTTTATTTTTATAGAAAATAGGTGGAACTCCTTTAGTACTAACTTTTTGAAGATCATGTACAGCCTGCTTTTACATTAAGTGAAGTCGAAGTTATCAATGAACCAAGACATTGAGAAGAAGCAATACTACTATTATTATTATTGCAACGTGACACCCCAAGGACTCATTGTAAGATTGTGCTCTACTCCACTCCACTACATACAACTTACCATCTCCCATATACCTTAGTTCTCCAATTACAAAGTAATGACACTACTAATATCAACTAACACTCCCACCATAAACAGTATTTTTTTGTCTGTAAATTGTGTGTTCTTGCTGCCAATTTGCCGGCATACGGAATGAAAAACCCTACCTACGTATGAAATCAGCAAACTCACTTTTTTCAATTGAAGAATATAAAGAATCCTCCCTTCATGACGAGAATCGAACCTAGGTCTTTTCCAATCGAAGGACACAAGTTCTGTTGTTTATCCAATTATGCTGTGGAAGCGCTTAAGGCAGCCAATTACCCCAAAGTTATATTATTTTCAAATTGCTATAATGACCATTGATGAAAACCAATAAAAAACTTTATTAAACCTAAAAATAAAACATTGAAGTGAAATACACTATTGAAATATCACGGGCTAAACATTAAGTTTAATATAATTAATATATTGTATTTCATCCACATTCGTGGTTTGGTTATAAATATTGTCTGAAAAGCAAATTCATAACCATGTTCTATATATTATCCTTATGGGATTTAAAGTACAATGAGGTTCAAACAATCCTCTTCCAAGCCAGCCTGTGGAATCTTCGATTTCATTGACCGTTAATTTTCATCCTCCTGTAACTAACATCATCAGCGCATCTCGATCATGGTCGTCCTCTTGATCTGTTCTCCCGTTGTGCATATATATCTGTTCTAAAAGTTCATGATGTGAATGAAATTGATATTTTCTGTTTTCCAGAAAATATCAATTTCAATAGCTTCTGTCTTTAGAAGGCTGATTTCTATCAAATTGTTTCATTATTTATTCAGGATATGCATAGTTTCGCCAGACAACATTTTCTCACTTCATGAAAGTTTCTTTTTTCTTTTCTTTTCAGAAAGGACATCTACTTTTCACCTGATTGCCAATCTGAATTTTTGTTTGGCATCATTCAGAAATCATTTTTGAGCACGTGTTTATTTGAATTAAATTTATTTATTATTTATCTCATTTATTTGATATAAATAGTTATAAACTTATGGTGAAATATAAAAAAAAAACAAAAAACAATCAGCTAACGCCTATTTGGTCCCGTATAGGGAGTAGGCGGGGCCATTTACCCTATATAAATTTTTTAGACTGAGTGGGCAGTTCAATCTCCACTCATAGAGATAGCTGGCCCAAGGCTATCGCTGATTCATTGGTACGCAGTGAAGAAGGCGGAAAGCTAGTGTCGCTATCTCGTGGTCCCTAACCCTAACACAATATTTTTAATGTCTGAAAACAGTGTGGGTTCGACAGTCGATTTTCTTGAGTTTACGGGACGAAAAACCCGAGTTTCCGGGAGAAAAAACCCGCTAGCCCGTGACAGAGATCGACTAACTCGGGAACCGGTTGAAAAAAGGCTTAGAAAAATTTCCTCTAGTCGGCGACTAGATTTGAACTACCAAATCCTTTCTTTGTTCAGTCAAGCGCCGAAGAGTGCAAACGCCACTTCTACTGAGCTACACAGTCTTGGTAGAAATATCAAGACATTCATATTTATTTATCTGGTTTACACAACTGTAAATCAGATAAAGCAAAACTTGCCTTAAAAGCACGAATTGAATAGTCATATACGAAAAAAAAAATAATAAAAATATCTAGCTTTTGGAGACTGAGTAGGCAGTTCAATCTCCACCGGTAGTCAATCAGAGATAGCTGGCCCATATCTATCCCTAATTATAGATATATGCCATCTCTTGGTACCTAAACCTAACAAGATATGTTACTGTCTGAAATAAGGTGGGTACTACGGTCGATTTTCTTGAGTTTGCGAGATAAAAAAACCCAAGTTTCCGGTAGCAAAAACCTGCTTGCCCGTGCCAGAGATTGACTAACTCGGGAATCGGTCGAAGAAAGGCTTAGAAAAGAGACTTGAACTTAAGTCTGACTTCAAGCGACTAAGCGCCACTTCCCCTGAGCTACACAGGCCTCTGTGATTCCCTATGATGAGTATATGAAGAAGCATCTATGGGCATTTTTAACAGCTAAAGGTGAGAGAAAATTATACAGCATACGTTGTCACATTCACACTAACTGAATTTTGAGCGGTCATGAAAAGCGTGCGGTGGGGGGGGGAATCAACATTAAAGTAGCTTATGTCAGTTATCTGAAGCAGACAAGTGCACTAAAGATATTGTGTGTATGCCTTTTTCAAAGCCCAATGGATAAGGAGGCTAAATGCGCTACAGCCCCAGGGTGCCATTGATCTAAGAGCACTTAAGAACCGAGTATGTTGAATTTTAATTCAATAATATTATAAATATTGTTGAATGCTGTCATGTGTTACAATATTTTTTATTTTTGCTATGTAAGCTATAATTGCGACCTGGAAACACACTCACTGAATTTATGTGACCACATACCTAGTAGGACAAGAAATTTTACATAAACACGATCGTTATTGCTTTTAAACATTTCGCTTGTTAATACAGACTTATTCGTCCGGGAGCAATAAAAAAAACAAGGGATGAATCATCCCTTGTTTTTTTTGTTATGCTGTTGAGGATATTTGATCATTTCAGCTGATTCCTTGAACGCTCTTGAATATAATCTAATCTTTGTAGAGCATTTTGATTTGTTGCCATAACACACGACGATTGTTTCAGGGGACGCGCTCTCCGGGGACCCTGTAACCCCTAGAGAACGCGTCCACTAGGTGGCGGATAGGGGATCCCACCATGTGTGTGTGTGTGTGTGGGTGTGTGTACATGCGCGTGCGTGTGTGTGTGTATATATATATATATATATATATATATGGTGGGGTGGTCCGAATATACTGAATAAGGACTCGTGGACCAACAGGGCCATAAGGGGCAATCATCTTGATTGTAAGGGAAGCGGCACTCCCATGGACGCCTAGCTGGATCTATCCTCTCCTTCTTCTACTTTGAGGAAGATTCACTTACTTTAATCTTTCCTGTAAGGCCTTATCAGCCAGCTCTTCTTATTTTACGACCCTTATGCTATTAGAGTACTCGAGGGCCATAGGGTCTTTTCATTTCTGGCCATATAACTATGCCCTCTCTATAAACCTTACTTTATTTCTTCTATAATCTACTCTTTCCCCTTCAATATACCCTATTCCTCCTAAGGATTTAAATTCGGAAGAAGGGTAGTTCAGAAGCCTTAAGGTAGCAGCCCTACCACTGAACTGTTCCATCGTCAGGCTAGTCCCCTGACATGGAGAACATAATCCTACTTGTAAGCTGACAGAAAAAGATAATCGGATTGAATCTATGGCAAACTACTCTGGAATGGAAAAGGGAAAACGAAAATGGAAACGACAAAATATAATACACATAGCAAACTGGAATGTAAGAGGAATAGCATATAAAGAAATAGAATTAGACCAGTTATTAAATGAAAGAAATTTTAAAATAGCAGTAATCACTGAAACAAAAAAGAAATTAAAAGGAACTATGAGAACTGAAAATTTTAATGTGATATACAGTGGAGTCGACAGAGACCAAAGAGCACAAGCAGAAGTCATGATTTGGATTCATAACTCCCTTTCAAAACAGTTAAAACATTATAAATTATGGAATGAAAGAATAATAGAAGCTAGAATAAAAATAGTTAGAGGCTATTTAACAATAGTTGGATTATATGCCCCAGAAGAAGGAAGAGAACAGGATAATATTGATTTTTATAATCAGTTACAAAACATATATAATAAAATAAATAAAAATGATTACATAATTTTTGCAGGAGAATTAAATGCAAGAATTGGAAACACGAAAATTAATAATAATATAGGAATACATGGAGAACACGCTCTGAACAGAAATGATAAAAAATTGATTGACTTTGTAGTTTATAATAACCTAAAAATAATGAATTTCTTCTATAAACATAAAGACATACATAAATATACTTGGGCAGCAAGAGGATGGAAATCAATATTAGATTACTTCATATTAAATGAAAAGACATCAAAATTTTCACTAGATGTTCACCGAGGATACGAAATAAGCAGTGACCACTTCCTTGTTAAAATAAAATTAAGATTACCACCTAAATGGCTACAAGTAACAAGAACAGAAAGAAAAATTGAAACATTTGTTTATAAAACTAGACTATTGAATGACACAAATGTACAATGGCTATATGAACAAAGAATTAACCAATATCTAGATAAAATAAAACAAAATGAAGAAATAGAAATAGAATGGCTTAATATAAAAATGATACTAAATGCAGCAGCAAATAAAAGCTGGAAAGACCAAAAAATTCAATAAAAGAAAAAAACTGAAGATCTGGGATGATACAATCAAAGAAATAATCAAAAAGAAAAAAGAAGCCCATCACAAATAGTTAAGCAGTAAAAGATTAGAAGATGAAATAGAATATAAAAGAATAAGAGCCATAGCTAAAAGAGAAGTCAGAAAAAGACATAGAGAATCATGGAATAAATTTGTTTCTAATTTAGAACATGATTTATATAAAATAAGACCCAATATATATAAGATTTTGAAACACTTAAATGCAGATACCAAAGAAAACATAAAATTAAACACTGAATTGAAATTAGAAGAATTTCTAAATTGCTACACAGAACTGTGGACAGACAAATATTTTAAAAAAGACAACTGACAAACAATTAACGAAAATGAAAAGAAAATAACTGAATAAGAATTAGAAATCAGCCTGAAAGAAACAAGAAACGGAAAATCACCTGGAGAAGATAAGCTAGTTTCAGAACTATATAAATCCACAGGAACAAGATTCAAAGAAAGACTCATTATTTTTAAATAAAATCTACTCGACTGGTATCCTCCCAATAGAATGGAAAAAAGTAATTGTGATTCCTATCTTTAAGAAAGGTAATAGAGATGACCCTAAAAACTATAGACGTATCAGTATACTAAATCCCTGTTACAAAATATATAGCAGAATCTTAAATAGCAAACTAATGAAATAACTTTATTTTAGAAGTACAGATTGGATTTAGAAAAGAACGATCATGTATAGTCCCGGCCTTTTGCCTAAAATTAATAATAGAGAAAAGAAGAGAATACAATTTAGAAACATATATTGTATTTATTGACTTTGAAAAAGCATTTGACAAAGTTAAAAGAAATTATTTAAAAATTAAAGTTAAAGTTATTATTTCAGTGTTTTATATAACTGAATAATAAAAAATGTGGTGTAATCACCGAAATATATCTTTTGAAAGTTAAAAGAAACATATTATTTAACATATTAAAAGAAAGACAAATACCAAATAATATCCTAAAAGCTATCACAACTATATATGAAAATAATCAAATACAAATAAGATTAAATCACGAGCTATCATATACAAGGGAGATAAATCAAGGGGTCGACAAGGATGTCCCCTCTTAGCAACTCTTTTTAATATCTACTTAAACGAAATAATAATAAAATGGAGTAAAAATTTACATCAAGGAATTAAACTTTCACATACAGTTAACTTAAACACTCTCCTCTTTGCCGACAACCAAATAATAATTATAAATTCTGAAGATTAATGATTATGATTATCATTCCTGATACCTCCAAGGAGTCCGAAGACTCATCGCGGGAGGACATCTTCAACTATCTCTACACCTTACCTCAACTACGAATCAACGCCATCTACCGCCCACCTCCAACACCACCACAACTAGTAATTTTTGTCTGTAAATTGCGTGTGTTCTGAAAGGCCGATTTGTATGTATGCGGGATGAAAAACCCGAGTTTCCGGGAGAAAAAACCCTGCTACCTCCGTATGAGATCGGCTAACTCACCATCGATTGAAATCGACCAGATAAAGATTCCTCCCGTCGAGACGAGAATCGAACTGAGGCCTATTCCAATCGAAGGGCGCAATGTACCGTCGTTCTTCCAATTGCGCTACGGAGGATAACTTACAGAAAGCTATTTTAAATCTAAATGAGATATTCGAAGATTATGGTATGATAATATCAATGGAAAAATCAAAAACTATGGCCTTTAAAGGCCATAGTTTTTGATTTTTCCAGCAACAAGATCCAGCAACAACTAAAATAGTAAAAAACAAGATCTTAGAACAGGTGAATTCGTTTAACTACCTAGGATGTATGATCACATATGAAAATGAAAAAGATATAAATGTAAAAATTGCAAAATATTTAAAAATAACAGGTGTAATTAACTCTATATTTAAACCAAACCTAGTTCAAAAACAAACCAGACTAAAAGTATACACTACATTAGCCCTACCAGTCTTAATATATGGAAGCGAAATCTGGACAATAAAACAAAAAGAATAACAAAGATTAACAACAGCAGATATGAAGTTTATGAGAAAAACTGCAAAGTATACCCTATTTGATCACAAAAGAAACGACGATATTATGAAAGAATTAAAGCAAGAACCAGTAATAGAAAATATTTAAAAATATAAATATAAATGGATGGAACACGTTCAAAGAATGAAAACAGAAAGATTACTAAAACAAGCCTTAAAGTACAAGCCATTAGGAAAACGAAAACCAGGACGTCCTCTTAAACGATTCAACGATGACTTCTAAGGCCGGAACAGGCCATGCTAGGCCGAAATCCTTAATACGTATGATGATGATGGTGATGATGCCATAATACACGACGATTGTTTGAGTTCTGTATGTTGCCAGTTTTGATTTGTATTTCTTTTTGTATTCTACGTTCTTGATCAATTCAGATTGGTATATTTCTCTCAACCCGAATGTCTGTCCTATGTAGTGTAAACCACAGGCACAGTAGGTGTTGTAGATACTAGATTTTTTGAGAAATGGATGAGATAATTTCAGATTGTACATCGTGTTGAGGGGATTGAAGACAATCTTTATATTTTGTTGACATAATGACCTTGATATTTTATCCGTGACTGAGTATAGAGGATAATCAATATTTTTATGAAGTCTTGTTTTTCATGTTTTACGTTTCGGGTTACACGTGGTCTAGCACTGTATTAAATAAATGTTTCTAATAATTTATTTGGTTGCCTTATATAAAGGATTAGAAAAGAAATGTTTCTGATCATTTATATAAGTGGCCATTACATGTGGGTTCATTCTTTCACATCTTAAACAGGTATGCGACTATTGTTTTAATAACGCTGTAGTAATAACCTAATGGTAATTAATATATTACAAGACCCCAATTTCAAGCAAGATTAATCATTCAAATTATTAAAACACACAATGTAAGTCATTATAGAGTAAAACCTGCCTGTGTAGTCTTCATAACTAAAAATTCCCACGTATACCACGGTAATTAAATTTTAATAATGTGTAGATATTTCGTTTTAAGTATCTTAAGACATCATTCAGTATAGTTGAACTGATAACTGATGTGGCATGATGGATATCAGTCCCAAGGACTCCAATCCCTTTGTCTCTATGAAATAGTCTTGCTTTAAAGATTAGCGAGCACTTGGCTCACCCTATTTAGGACTGTATGGAGGCACCTGAACCGATAAGCAGAGCTGTTTTCGGGCGCTTATGTTTCCATCTGTCGTGTTCGTCATAGTTAGAAGACTCTCGAATGAGTTGATTTGGATGAACAGCTGCTTTGGCAAAATAAGCAGCAGCACTGTTATGGAGGAACGTGGGAATATCTGCAATATCGGCATCACGGTGTAAGAGAGCATTTCTGACAAACCACGGAGCGTTAAAAATCATACGGAGGCACTTGTTTTGAATAACTTGTAGCTTGTTGATGTTGGTGGGGGAAGTGTGACCCCAGGCTGGAGATCCGTAAGTTAACGATGGTCTGATAATTGTTTTATAAATCCGTAGTTTGTTTTCAGTGCTAACTTGACTTCTATTGAGGAGAGAATAGAGTTGTAAAATTGCAGAGTTTGCTTTTTTGCATGCATAAACTATGTGGGAGTTAAAGTATAAATGGTTATCAAGCTGAATGCCTAGATATTTGGTACTAGATCTCCATGGGATGGCTGTGTTAAAAAGTTTAACTTCTCCAGAGTGAGATGCTTGTCTTCTTGTGAAGAGAATGGTTAGTGGTGTGCTAGGAACATCAGAAACAAGAATCACAAGAAGACAAGCATCTCCAGAGTGAGATGCTTGTCTTCTTGTGAAGAGAATGGTTAGTGGTGTGCTAGGAACATCAGAAACAAAGATGTTAAAAAGCAGCGGTGAGAGCAACGAGCCCTGAGGGACACCAGCAGTGATTTTTTCAGTGAGGATCGAATTCCGTGCAACTTGACCTGGATTTTACGGTCCTGTAGAAAGGAGTTAATAATTTTAGTAAGGTAAAGAGGGATATTGGCTGTAATTAATTTATAGATGAGACCTTTGTGCCACACCTTATCAAATGCTTTTGCAACATCTAAAAAGACAGCTCCTGTGTGCTGTTTCCAGTTAAAGCCTGTAGTGATGAATTCAGTCAGTCTGTGAATTTGCTGTGTAGTGCTATGTCCGGTAGGGAAACCAAATTGTTCTTTCGGAATTATGTTATTTTTATTCACCTCCTCATTAAGTCGGTTGAGAATGACTCTTTCTGCGATTTTTCCTAAGCATGATAAAAGACTGATAGGTCTATAGCTCTGTGGCATTTGGGGTGCCTTACCAGGCTTGAGAATAAGGAATATATCAGCTTGTTTCCATCTTGAGGGGGATATAATTTAATCTCAGAATTGCATTAATAATGGCTACTAGATGCATGACAGCTTTGTGTGGGAGGGCTTTAATTGTTTTGTTGGTAATTTCATCTGGACCAGGGGCTTTTTTGTTTTTAAGCTTCCTAATGATTGAATAGACCTCTTTAGGTGAGGTGGGACAGATCTTTTCACAGCTACAAGGTTTCCGAAGCGCAGAGCGTACACGACGGTGTATCCTCTCTATGAAGGTCAGATCAGCATGCGTATAATTAGGACGGCACTGAAGCTGGAGGGCATCAACGAAAGCTTCCGCTTTTTCATTATCTCTGTAAACAAGATCTCTTTCTCCGTGAATGGGCTGGATGTTAGAGCGATCTGTACGGAGAGCTTTAGTCAACTTCCACAGTGAATTATCTTCAGCTTTGAGAGAACAGAGTTTTCTTTCCCATTGCTGGTTTTTGTGATCTTTTAATGCGTAATGAACTTGGTTGGATGCTCTATTTAGTTCTCGACGGTCTTGCGGAGATAGTGTGTTGTGATAGCGGCGTCTGAGTCTATTTTTGTTCCAGATCAGAACAGGGATATCTTCAGGAAGTGACTTGACTTCAGCTGGGGTGGAAATAGAACAAGCTGTGGATAAGCCAGCGTGTATTTTACATTCAAGATTGCTGACTGCCACGTCAATTTCTTCACAGGTGGAGATAGTAGGTACTGAATCTATGATAGTGTTCATTTTAGCCTTGAATTTTGCAAAGTTAGTGTGGGATTGGTTGGGAATGAGCTCAGGCTCCCCCCCCTAAACTTAAAAGTACTGGATTGTGATCTGAGCTGAGCTCATCAACCACTTGAAGTTGAAATTTATGACAAATATTGTTAAAAATAGCAATATCCAAAACATCAGGTCTGCCGATTGCTCCATAATGTGTTGGCTCGATTGGGCCTGCAATAACAATATTTCTCTTTAAGGCAAAATTGTAGAAGATCATTCCGTTGTTGTTAAAACTCTTGCTGTTCCATAAAGGATGCTTAGAATTGAGATCTCCTGCTACAATTATTGCTTCATTTGTATCTAGTAGCTGAGAGAGATCAGAGAGGAGTAAAGGTTTGCCAGGGGGGGGTTGTATACAGAATAAATCTTTAAGCTGCCTGCATTGTTGGTATGAATTTCTATGCCTGTCTCCTCGAGGTTAGATGTAGTAGTCTTCTTAATCTCATTATAGCGGATGTTTCTTCTGACAAAGATGGCAGTGCCTCCACCTCTGGCACTGAGTCTGTCATTTCTAAGTAATGAGTAGTTTCTGAGTTTGGGATATCGCAGGGACGTAAGTGAGTCTCATTAATGAGGAGAATATCAATTTGTAAGTGATCTGTAAGTTCCTGTAATTCCAAATTTTTGTTGTTGAGACCGTTTACATTCCAGAATATTATCTGTATAGAATTTCATGTTGAAGCTGGATTAGTCATTAATCATGGAGAAGATGACTTGAGTATTCCTAAGGAATTTGTTGGTATCGGCCTGGCTTGGATTTGTTTTGCTGAAGGCCATTAGCATCTCCCCTAGTGAAGCAGCGAGAATTGCTGAGGAATTTTGACTGCTAGCTGCAGGGAGTACCTCGGTGTTACGTGAGGAAACCACAGAAGCATAAGATTTATCTGGTGTAACTTTTCGTGCTTTGATTTCAGGCACAGATCTCACAATATTTTTCTGCGTGGGCTGAATTAACTCCTGTCTAGGTTTTTGAAGGTTGGATGGGTGGAGAGAACAACCCTTGTAATTAGCAGGATGTGGGCCACTGCAGTTCGCACATTTAGCAGGTGTGGACTTTGGCTTGACGCAAGTGTGCGAGGAATTATCTGTATAGAACACTTGTAGTCTGCTCTGCATAACATTTGTGCATGCCCAAATTTTTGGCAGCGATGGCATTGACCAGCCGACGCCTTTCTTCTCAGTGGCTCGGTTTTGATGACCAAGTTGCAGACTATTCTAAGATCGTAAATTTCTCTCTGATCTTTACTGATCTCTACTAAGACCAGAGGCATGGGGCGCTTATCTGCCCGATACATTCGAGAAATCTTGATTGGTTCCAAGTCTTGTAATCTGAGATCAGTAGCTATCTCCTCTGATGTTATGTTTTCTACCAAACCTCTGATCACTACCTTAAGGTTCTTTTCACTTTTTAGTTGGTAAGTATGATAAGGGAATTTATGATCATCCATAAGTCTGGTGAGCTGGCGGTAGTCCGTTGTTCCTTCGGGCTGTATGCGGACTCCATCATCAGTGTTTTTGGCTGATGATAACTTGATGTTATTGTTCTTCATCGTCTCTGCAAGCAACGACCGTTTTTCCTTAGATCGCAAGACAACTGGTGGAATCCTCTCTTTTGGCCGTGTCGATATATTTGTCTCTGTTCTTGCATTAGATAGTGCTGATGTGTCCATTTGAGGTGCAAATTCAGGTTCTGCAGCAAGAGACTCTTTCTTTCTGCTGACTTCCTGATAATCATTGGAATCTATGTCAGTTGTTGTGACGTTGTCATGTGTACTGTGAGGAGAAATTTCGGAGGTTTGAGGGTCTTCTGTCTCAACCTCCATAATCTGATGAACTTCAACTCTTCCTGGCCATTTCGTGTGCAAAATGTTACCAATTTGCCGAAAAATAGCTAGAAGTTCTTTGAAAGAGGGATCCTCATATGATTAATCCATAATTAAATTTAGACTTGAAGTAGGGGAAGGAGCTGCCTTGTCCCTTCAACCACCAAGTGCTGCAGAGGGCAGGGAACAGGAGAGGGCCTGAAAAATGTTTTTGAAGATGAAATAAAAGTCTTACCTGCTCTGATGATCGAGCACTCTGTTGATGCTGGATAATGCACTGACGAAAATTAAGCGACTGTTTATAACAGCAAGCTATTAACTACTATTACAATGAATAAACATAAAAAATCGCTAAAACATATCAATTAAATTCACAATTCATCATCAATAATACACGATACGAAACACTAACACACTAGCTGCCATCCTAACCAATGATCAGAATTCACCCCGAATTCATCACTCTCCACCTACAGTTGTTACAAACAATACTAGGAATTACATTTAAAGGAATGATGGCAGTCAGTGCGCATGCCTACATTGGAATCCCTCTATGCATACAGTAGCATATTTAATTCTTAATATATCTCATAAATTAATTTTATACAAACAAAATTAGTTAATGCCTTTTTATACTCGTATAGGGAGTAGGCGAGGCCGTTTTAGCCTTATCTAACTTTTGGAGACTGAATTGACAATTCAATCTCCACTGGTAGCCAATCAGAAATAGCTGGCTCAAAGCTATCACTAATTAAGCAGCCCTGTCGTGAAGATACGACTGAACAAGAGCCCCCCCATCCGTCTTGTGGTTCCTAACACAATATTTTAATGTCTGAAATAGTGTGGGTTCTACGAGCGATTTTCGTGAGTTTACAGGATGAAAAAACCTTCTTTTCCCATGCCAGAGATCAACTAACTTGGGAACCGATAGATAAAAGGCTTAGTAAAATATCCTCTAGTCAGCGACTAGACTTGCACTCGAATTCTATCTTCGTGCGGTTTAGTGCTCAGGAGTGCAACACCAGTTCCAGTGAGCCACACAAGCCCTTATTTATTTATACAATTGAGGATAATAATTTCCAAGACTTTGAGACAGTGATTGCAATGAAGATTGAGTCTGCAAAGTAAGGCTTTGGTACTTTCTTTATATAAACGCTCATGTTTACATAAGGATCTATGTAGCAGCTTGGTGTTTTTCCAATGAATCATATGATTAGGGTTTTCAACTCCATGTTGAACGAGGCCAGATTTGTGTGGTTTGATCAGACAGATGTGTCTCAATGTTCAGATATGCGTTTACTTATATATCTTCCAGTTTGTCCGTAGTACAACATCTTACAAGAAGATGGAACTTCCTATATGCCAGGTAGCATCATAAGTGAGAGTTCGTCTATCGGAAAAGGTAGTAAATTGTGATTATGGTTTGGTTTATAAGTAGCAGCGGATTTGTATTTCTTCATGATTTTTGACAGACATTCAGAGATGTGTTTGATAGGAATCCTATGGGCTTCTTCATCCTGTCTGGAGTTGATGTGTTGGGAAGTGCCTGATGATTTTTGTGTTGTATCCAATTAATAAGGCTGTATCTTTAATAATTTTCGATTCTTGTTTTAAAAATATTTTTTCAGTAGAACAACATTTTGTACTCTGGATACCAAAGATTTTATGATGACATATTTTTGGCGATGGATGGTGAGAAGATAAATTGCAGAGGTAATGAGCTGAAAAAGTCGGTTTTCGATAGACAGAGAAGGAGATGAAATCATCTTATTTACGTTGGACGTGAATTTAAAGAAATGAGATATTGTGATGATTCTCTTTGAAATGTGAATTTGATGCAAGGATGAAGGTTGTTGATCTTATCTAGAAATGAGTATAGTTCTTGATCAGATTGACTGCAGACTGCAAAGACGTCATCACATATCGAAGCGAAATTTTTGGTTTTGGTTCCAGAGCAGAAATTTTATGTTCTAGGTGTTCCAGAAAAAGGTTTGCTAAGTTTGGGGATAAGGAAGAGCTAATTACTGTTCCCTCCTCTTGTTTATAAATTTTGACTTTCCAAGGGAAGTATCCGGATGTGATAGCAAATTTGTATAGTTCCACAATATTGGATGGAAATTTTTTGAGTTAACAGTTCTATTGTCTCTTTCTAAGGAATCTTAGTGAAAAGAAAGACAATGTCGAAGCCTATTAGCATGTCTGTTTCTGACAGTTTGATGTCTTTTATTTTTGTGTAAAATTTTTACTTGATGAAGCTGAGTGGCCTATGAAAGGACGGAGAAGGTTAGACAAGAATCTTGATATTTTAAAAGTGGCTGCTTATAAAATCCACAATATGTCTCAGCGGACAGTTGTTTTCGCGTATTTTAGGAGGCCTAGCATGGTATGCTCTGAGTATTTTTATGATTTCCTGATCTATTGATGTTGTTTCGTCCAGTAACTTGTTGAGTTCCTTGAGCTGTGTTTTTTAACAAACCAATCAACCAAATCCACAATTTACTACCTTCTCCAAAAGACAAACTGTCACCTACGATGCTACTTGGCATATATGAAGTTTCCATGTTCTTGTAAGATGTCGTTCTATGGACAAACAAAAAAAATATATGTAAACGCACATCTGAACATCAAGATACATCCGTTTGATCAAACCACACAAATCTGGCTTCGTTCAACATGGAGTTGAAAACCCTAACCATAGGATTCAATGGAAAAACACAAAGCTGCTACATAGATCCTTATATAAACATTAGCGTTTATATAAAGAAAGTGCCGATGCCCTACGTCACAGACACAATCTTAACCGCAATGACTGTCTCACTATTCTAAAGGTCTGAGAAATTATTATCCTGAATTGTATAAATCTGTGTACATAAAAAAATAACTTTCTGCCTTATAATCAGTGGAAGTGACGTGTGCTGATGAAAGAGCGTTGCAAGTTCAATTCTAGTCAACAAGAGGATTCTAAAGGAAATTTACTAAGGTTTTTTCGATCGGTTCACGAGTAAGTTGATCTTTGGCATGGGCAGGCTGATGAGCCTGTTGAAGTGGCGTTTGTACTCTACAGCGCTGACCACACGGCGAAAGATTTTGGTTCGAATCTAGTGGCCGACTAGAGGAACATTTTCTAAGCCTTTTTTCGATCGGTTGCAGAGTTAGTCGATCTCTGACATGGGTAAACGGTGGTTTTCTCCCAGAAACTAGGATATTTTGTCCCAGAAACTGAAGAAAATCGGCCGTCGAACCCACACTATTTTCAGACATTAAAAATATTGTCAGGGTTAGGGAACACGAAATTTTGTCACTTGCTAGCCACCTTCTTCACTGTGTACCGATTAATTAGTGATAGCCTTGGGCCAGCTATCTCTGATAGGCTACTGGTGGAGATTGACTTTTGGAGACTGCCACTCAGTCTCCAAAAGTTAAATAAGGCTAAACGGGATCGCTTGCTCAATATGCGAGAACAAAAAGGTGTTAGCTGATTTTTTTATTGTATAAAATAAATTTATCAGATATATTTTAATTCAATTTTAAATTAACAGCCGATTTTTTTAGTTTTTAAACATGTTACTGTAAGCATTGAGGAGATTCCAATAATGTAAGCATGCGCACTGACTATTCCCATGAATGTAATTCCTAGTATTATTTATAACAACTGTGCTGATGATGTCTTAAGATACTTAAGACGAAATGTCGACATATTATTAAAATTTAATTACAGTGTTATACGTGTGAATTTTTAGTTAATGTAACTCATTTCTTATCATGTTATGTTTCCGTTGCTCATAACAAGAACGACAGCACAATGTGCCTTCCACTGGAAATAACTGATTTCGAATCTCATCTTTTACAGAATAAATCATCCTGTTGAGTGAAGTGAGACAATAGAGTTTTTCTCTTGGAAACTCTGGATTTTCGTTCAGCATACAACAAACTGAATAGATACCATCACATACAAAATTCTTATTATTCAAGAAGAGAGGGGTAATTTGCGTTGTAAATAGGGATGGAATGTTTGTGTTGCAGAGTCTTTGAAATGAATGGAGGTATGACGTGAATAATAATAATAATAATAATAATAATAATAATAATAATAATAATAATAATAATAATAATAATAATAATAATAATAATAATAATAATATGCTTTTTCTTCATTATAAGAAGACAGATTGAAAGGTTACATTCTCAACAGATGTTTCTGTGAGCTTAATCAGACTTTTCCATGAACACTTCAATCTTCTTAAGACTTGACACAGCCTGACTAAAGTGTCCGATTTTCCTGGAGTCCAGCACGCGTTTAAATGTGAAGGTTTTAGTGTATGTGCCTGTGGGAGTTAAGCATCACAGAAAATAATTATTATTGTTAGAAACCTTTAAAAATGACTTTGAAATTAATGGGTATTATATCTGATATAATGAAAATGATATATGCACATATACTATTTGTGAATATTTTTTTCGGTTTATGTTTAATGAAGGGCTGTTTGGTTCAGTGCAAGTAGCACTTGCATGCACAGCTCTCGGCTTGGTGAAAATTCTACGTTGAATTTTAGTCTCCGACTACTGTTACTTTTCTGATTTTTTTCGACCGGTTCCCGAGTCGATCTCTAGTAGGGTTAAGCTGGTTTTTTGTCCTGTAACCTAAAGAAAATAGACCACAGAACCCACACTATATCAGACAATAGCATATTATGTTATGTTTATGGAGCACGAGGTGACGACACTTGTAATTCGGCTCTTTATCAGTTGCTGCTTAAAAACTATTGATAGTCTTGAGCCAAGTATCTCTGATTGGGTTCCAGTAAAGATTGATTTGTCCATTCAATCTCCCAAAGTTAAGACTAAAACGTCCTCGTCTACTAAGTGTGATAAAAATACATTAACTTATTTTTTTTAATGAGATAGATTTCTGATCTTGTCTCATGATTTATGTATTTTTGAAGATAAATTGAGATTCTTTTTGTGAGAAAGAAGGCGAGAGTCTATTTTGGAAGCACTCAAAGTGACCAGGTTGTCCTCATTCCCCCCATTGAAGAGCGACATGGAGATCTGGTTGGAGATGATTTTGAATTCTCGGATGACTATATACTGCATTTGTCGAATGAGCAGGATAATAATATGATATACCCTCAGTAGCAACATTGTGGATTGGATTAATGATCAATTTGATGAGATCAGGAATTTATAGATGGTAATCGATCGAACAGAACTTTGGGTATTTCTGTATTGTTGGTAAATGCTGGAAACGTGAAAATCATCCACTGTAACAATCAGTGAAAATCCAAAGTGAAATCCAACTACTCATTTACAAAGGATGGAAGAAAAGAAGAATGCCTAGTTACTAAGTAGGCCTCGGGTCTTTCGGACATGATCAGATGCTTTAGAATCCATGCAATGCAATGTGCTACTAAAGGTCGCCCGTATATTTCGATTTATAAATTAGTATGCAATGGCAATTCTTAGCATTCACTGAGAACCCCAAAAATTATTTGGCAGCATATCCTAGGTTGTAATGAGACCGAGCTGTAATTGGACAAATTGTGCAATTATAGTTATTATAAAATGCTGCGATTCACTACAGTTCCTGTAAAGTGGTCGCAAAAAAGTAATATAAATGATCAAAATTAACATTTTCACTCTCAGTATCTATTGTAGCGCTATTCTTGGTCAGGATATTTGAACAATGATGCGAGTTGTAGCTTTGAAATTCAAAGTCGCGTGTTGAGCTGTATAATTGAAAACATCTTCGTCACCATCATGTATGTAATACATAAAATAATCCTAAAAGAAAAATAACGAAGCTTTATACACAGACAGAATGTTCACATTCACCTGATTAATGATAACATTTTTCAACTTGAAAACTGTCTGAAGTCAATATACCAAAAACACGACTAAGAAAAATAAAAATTTAACTGATTAGATGGCGTACCATACCTCTTTAAAAAGACAATTTGGTGTTTTCATAATAGCGATCTTTGACTTGCGCGGAATGTTTATCTCTATGCATTCTCTACAAATGTCTGATTTTATAAACAAATAAATTATTAAAATAAGCCATCTGTTGACAGATTATTGAACCAATGTTTTTCATATTCACGTGAAAGTGGAGGTATATTTATGACCAATATGGCTGAGGAAGATGAAATAGGTGTTTTGGAAGATGATAGTAATCGAGATGTGGATAATAGTGTTATTTTTCAGGACACTTCTCCAAGCCACTGCCGTGTAGTTGAGAGTCTGGATTTGACTTTTGATAGGATAGCCGCTAAACTTTTGAAAGATAACTTTATTCTTACAGCTTTAGAGCTTCATACAGAATTACTAGAAAATGGAAGGGAACTATCGCGGCTACGAGACTATTTTTCAAACCCGGGTAATTTCGAAAAGCAATCTCAAATAACGTCGGAGGTGTCTCCAGTTTTGCGTAAGTGGGAATAGTATAAGTTTCTTCACATATAGTATATATTGATTAAAAGGCTCTTAGATAACCATTAAAATAGTTTTGGGGCATTATCACTATACCAGATCACGGGTGATATGGTGGATGGATATGCTGACGTTATTAGTAATGTATCATGCATTTGATTTGGTGACTGTAAATAAATAACGAATATGTGTATTTAAATAAAGCTGTGTATGGATGTTGATGGTTAAAAAAAATACTTATTCTCCTAAATTCTGCATATTTTGAGAAGTTTTGGTGCTACGCTCAGGGAACACCTTGTATGTGTATAATATAATACTGGTACATTTCCTTAACGAATTGTTCTCAGTTAAATTGATTGGCAGAGAGAGAGAGAGGTGGTATTTGTCATTGTCACTGTTCTCATATGAAATTTTTGTTAGTATTTTGTCTTTTATCTCATTGGCAGAATAACGAAACTTTTTTCCCCCAGTAAGGTAATGTAGACACAGTTGTGATAACCTCCCAGAAAATATGATTTTTTTTTTTTTTTTTTTATAACGCCACACAAACTGGTTGAAAGATTGGTAGTCATTAACAGACAAATCATGGCCTCATTATCCTCATTCCTTAAAAAAACAGAGAAATGGTAAATTCGCAGTCATGGTTATAAATTAGCAGGAGCAGAGAGAGTTGAGAGTGCAGTGCAATCGAAATCTATTTGAGGGAAGTAATAGTTTTATCTGAAACTAAATTTTCCATTTTTTTTTTTTTTTTTTTGGTATTTCAATAACTTGGAATTAATGAAATCAATTTCAGTAACTTGGAATTAATGAAAAGATCTTTCATTAATCTCTACATTATTACAACACAAAACAAAATAAACCATAAAAAGATATTGACTATATTTCACTGGATTTAAAACTACCATATTTGGAACAGGACTACTTTATGCTTGTGATGAGTGTGTTACAATTCAAAATGTAATGGACAAAAGACTTTAAGTCCTAATTTGGCACCAATTAGTGTAAAGTTTTTCATAGTTATGTTAATCTTAAAATGACTGCCTTCCAAATTTTTTTG
Organism: Typopeltis vanoorti; assembly: GCF_054136105.1. Classification (NCBI taxonomy): domain Eukaryota; kingdom Metazoa; phylum Arthropoda; class Arachnida; order Uropygi; family Thelyphonidae; genus Typopeltis; species Typopeltis vanoorti. The sequence goes on from NC_143566.1 coordinate 110,609,900, forward strand.
GAAGGCAGTCATTAAAATCATAAAAAAGTTTAAACCATCCAAATAAAAATTAACTAGCTTACATTTCGGTGGTTTTGCAGGTTAATGCATCTATACTTGTGAGGGTTAGAAGAAAGCGCTTCATAGCCATTGAAGGCAAAATGTAGTCTTGAGTGGTAATGTTGTGAAGGGGTGTCCAAAGGGGTTCCAGACTTGCTATAATGGCAAGTTAGGACTGACAGACATCAACTTTAAGACAACTGTACTACATTAGAGGATTCCACATTGGGACTTGAGGTTTTTTGTCTGATCGTTTCACATATTGTCATGAGTAGATTGTAACAAGAAGTTATTCTCTGAAGAGACTGGTTTGAAATCCGCCGAAATGTAAGCTAGTTAATTTTTATCTATGATAGTTTTTTGTGTTAATACTATAAAAAAGATGAATAATGTCCAACACCTAAGTCTGTCTACAGGACATATCTTTCATTGTTGTATATGAATAAGCAAATAGTTATTGTAATTTGGAAGTTAGTCTGTCTGGTCTTTGAGAACCAGCATTTCAAAACAGCTGCTTGCCCCAATGAAACAAACCCCATAAAAACAAACACATTTGCCCTTGGCTTAGAAATTGTAATTTTTCAGGACTTGTGAAGTAACAAGACACTTTTAGATCTCCTCTGATTGACAGTCTGTCTTACCACTTCATTGACCAGATGAACTGGTGCTTTCAAACTGAACTGGCCACAATTAAAGATGTCTTTGAAGTACAGAACCAACACTACTCATGCTAAAGTTTTAGTGTGGATTAAAAGCCTAAGACAAGGATCCTTTATAAAGGCCTTTCAATTGAAGGTGATTTGGTCAATCTCATTGGAAATGACAGAGGAAACTGATTCTTACCTCTTACAAAACAGGTATTTGCACAAACTTGGATTAGGTTTTTAGTTCATCATCATCATGAATCATGGGCTCACTGCCCGTTGATGTCTGTTTCACTATCTTCTTCCACCTTTCTTTGTCCAGTGCACAGTGTCGCAGTTTTTGTACACCCATTCCACACCAGTCTTTTATATCGTCTATCCATTCTCTGTATGGTCTACCTCTTCTGTTTAAACCATCCAAAATACCAAACATAAATGTCTTTATCTTCCAGTCCTCACTCATTCTACAGATGTGTCCAAATAATTGCAGCTTCCGTTTTATAATCTTCTGCATTAGATTCTGTTTTGGTTGTATCTTCTGATAGAGCTCTTCATTTGTGATTTTCTGTACCCATCCTATTCTTAGAATCTTCCTGTAACAAGTTCTTTCAAATGACAAAATTCTTTTTCTTGATTCCTTATTTATTACCCACGTTTCAGATCCGTACAGTACGCCGCTTAAGATGCATGTTTCCAATACGCTTAGTTTTGTTTGCAGACTGATCACTTTACTTTTCCAGATGTTATCCATGGCCTTCAGATTTGTTCTTCCCTTTGCAATCCTGATCTTTATTTCTTTTTTACAGTCCAAGTCATATGTCAGTTTACTTCCCAAATATGTGAATTGTTCTACATTTTCTATATCAGTTCCATCCACTTGTATCTTTTGTTTCATGTTCTTCTCACCAAATACCATTGTCTTTGTTTTTTCAAAGTTCATAACAAGTCCAAATCTCTTCCCTTCCTTATTTAACAGTTTCAGTGTTTTTTGTAGTTCTCTTTCATCTTCTTCAGTAATAACAATGTCATATGCAAATCTCAGATTGTTAATTCTCATTCCGTGTACAGATATTCCTTTGGCATCTTCTTTCATTTTATCCATTGCTCTTTCTAAATGTGCGATGAAAATGCTTGGTGATATTGGGTCTCCCTGTCTAGTACCTCTGCTTGTTTTAAACCATTTCCCCAAATCATCACCTATTCTAACTGCTGCAACTGCATTCTGGTAAACATCTTTTAATATAGCTATTAGTTTTTTATCAATTCCATAGGATTCCAGAACTGCTAATGTCACTTTCTGGTCAATACTGTCAAATGCTTTCTGAAAGTCAACAAAGCAAGTATATATGTTTTTGTTTTTTCTCCTAGCTTTCTCTGCTATTAACCTCATTGTCAAAATCTGTTTAATTGTAGTTCTATCCTTCCTAAATCCTGCTTGCTCGTCTGCAAGGTATGCTTCCAATTGTGTTCTCAATCTTTCTGTCAATATGATCATCATCACTTTACCAAGGTGACTTATCAAGGCAATTGTTCCATAATTTTTACATTCTAGCTTATTTCCTTTCTTGTATAATGTTACTAATATTGATTTCACCCACTCCTCTGGCATTTTCCCTTCTTTCCATACCATATTGCATAGTTGGTGCTTTTCTGTAACCATACTTTCACCACCATATTTAATCATTTCTCCAGTAATGTTATTGTTACCAGGACTCTTTTTGTGTTTTAGCCATCCTATTGCTTTTTCTACCTCTCCTCTTAAAATGTCCATATCATGCTCATTACCTGGTGGTGATATCTACTTCAATTCTTCAGTGAGTTTCCCAATGCTATCTGAATCTAGTTTATCTTCATATAACTCACTACAGTATCTTGTCCACCGTTGTACAATTTTTTCTTTATTCATCAATACTTTGCCCTTTTCATCTTTAATTGTGGTCTGTTTTGGTTGCCACTTTCTATTAATGGATCTGATAATTTTGTATACCTCCCTTGTTTTATGCTCTCCATAGTACTGTTCTATATTGTTGCATTGGGCTTCTAACCATTTCATTTTATCCATTCTGACTGCTTTTTTTCACTTCGTTACACTTTCTTCTATTTGTTCTGATGTATCCCTTCTTATCTTCAACATTCTTTTCTTCTGTACTAACTTCAGTGTTTCTTGTGTAATCTATTTCTTCTTGATTTTCTCTTCTTCTGGTACTGTTTCTTCAACTGCATCTTCTATCGCCTTCATTACTCTTTTCACTTTTAAATTCGAGTTTTTTTCTTTCTCCACACTTTTAAGTTTCTCTGCTAACACTGTTCTGTACCTTCTTCCTATTTCTGCTTCACTTATTCGTGCTGTATCTCTTCTATTCTGATGTTGGAGTTTATATTTCTTTTTCAGTTTCATCTTGATGTTTGCAATCACTAAACTATGGTCCGAGTCTATATCCGCTCCTTGAAAAGTTCGACATTGCTGTACTGATGTTATCCATCTTCTTTTAATCATAATCATATCAGTTATGTTTTTGGTTTTCCCATCATTTGATCGCCACGTCCATTTTCTACACTCCTTTTGTTGGAATCTTGTGTTACAGATCATCATCTCGTGGTCCACAGCAAATTCTAACAATTTTTCACCTCGTTCATTTCTTTCTCCGAAACCATATTTTCTCATGACTTTTTCCCAATCATCATTGTCTATTCCAATTTTGGCGTTCCAATCTCCTTCAATAAATAGCACATCTTGCTTTGGTATTGTTTCTATTGTCTCTGTCAGATCTTTGTGGAATAAGTCAATATCCTCATCTGTGCTGCCAGATGTGGGTGCATATATCTGGACTATTGATATGTTGAATGGTTTGCCTGAAATCTTGCTACTATGATTCGTTCATTTATTAGTTTGTAGCCTAACAGTGCCTCTCGAGCTCTTTTGCTGAGAAGGAAGCCAACTCCTGCTTCGTGCATGGTGTCATGTCCTGACCATATTACTTCGCATCCATTGATCTCTCCAGATGATGTCCATCTCATCTCTGCCAATCCTAGTATATCCCACCGATATCTCTTCATTTCCTCACGAAGTAGTTCTAATTTTCCTGACATCCAGAGTGTCCGCACATTTCATGTTCCTACTGATAACAGTTCTGTTAGTTTCGTTTTCTGTTTCCTTTCGGTATCTCACTTTTCGATCCAACCCCGATCGCTCGATTGGTATCGCAGGCCTTGTTTATCCTTGTTAATCAAATAATTGACTAAAGCTTTGCAACTTTATAAGCTTGAATACTTTTGAAATCCTCAAGGTATGACAAATAGGCAAACCTCATTTTCTCTCTTTTTTTTTTTTTTAATTTATATTTTTTAAAAGGAATTCGCTTTCTTTTGTGCTAAGCTTTTGCTCTCTTCATCTCACAACTTCCCTTAAATAAGATGTAAGGGAGGATGTAGGATGAAGAGAATATTGCAGTTTATCGATACAAAATTAATAACGGAAAACTCGCATACAAAGATTATTTAATAGTATAATTTTTGCCTGTGTGTCACAGGCATCTTCAGTATATTTTAAGCTCAAATTAAACAATAACTGACAATTCCAAAAAGCGCTACCTAAGTAGCTGGTGTAAGATAACTAAAAAGGTCAATAAATTTCCTTAAAAAAAATATATATATAAATATACAATAAAAAGTTAGGAAAGATTAGCTGATTTATAAAGTACTATCTTCGCCGTCGGATCTGTTTAAGTTAGGAGAATGAAGTAAAGTTTCACATGTTTCTTTATAAAGGCGTTTATGTATACTAATGCGAGAAGTATTCGGAATGAGGGCAAGGAGTTTTTTGCATTGTTAGCTCAAGTTCTTCAAAAGTTATAGGCATTAGTGAGACTTGGTGTTGACTAAGGATGATATAGGAATAGAATGCGAAGGATATAGTATCTTCAGAGATGACAGGAGTAACATGATTGCGAAAGATTTTGCTAACGATAACAGAAGAATTGGAGCCAGGAATAGTAGAAATACATCAGGATAGGGATGTAGATCCATAAGCTCTCAATCTATCAATGTAGGGAGCATTTTTTACATCACTCACCAACTTGGTCCCTCTCCACAACCTCCTCCTCATCTCCAAGGAAACCAGGTGACCAGACTTTGAGCAGAGTAATCCAAATGTGGAAGTATCAACGCCTTATAAAGGGGAATAATAACCTTTTTTATCTCTGGATGTTAGTGTGCTCTTCAATAACCAAGTAATCCTATGTGTAATCTTGGACACCTTAGCAATGTGCCCTTTGAACTTCATCTCCCTATTTACCAACATCCCCAAGGCCATAGCCTCATCAATCTCTTGGAGTACCGTTCCATCAATGTGGTACACAGCCGGTAATCTTTTAATCCCAAAATGCATAACTTTACACTTTTCCATATTGAATTGACATCCATTACCTTTTGCCAGCTTATTTAAATCGCCCTGCAAACTCAACATCAGCCATCAAACTATTACTCGCTTTCCCTCCAAATTAGTCTATTACTTGTCATAGATATATTAATTATGTTCAAAATGTTTGATATGGCAGTATTGGCATATCAAACATTTTGAACATAACTAACATATCTATGACATATCTAACATTTTGTGTGTTCTTTTAAGGCCATTCTAACTGAATCAATCCACCCAGACCTTGGTTTGTCCCCGGGGCTACTTCCCACCATTTTGGCATCAAACACCTGTTTTTATTATTATTACCTGACACCTCCAGGGAGTCCAAAGACTCATTGAGGGAGGGTGCCTACTCTACAGCTCTGTCTCCATCATTCAATCCACCAACTACAACTAACTGCAACTACTCTAACGTCATCTACCGCCCATCACCACCACCATGCACCCATCATCCTTTCCTAACAACTAACCGCAACTACTCTAACGCCATCTATCACATCACCACCTGAGATCAACTCTGCTCACACATTATTGAATGCTAACAATGTCAAGTTCCTTTCTAATATCTTCATTTTTTAATGATTCTTCCAATTGATGTTCATTCTTCTCATTTTTTTCTCAACTCTCAAATATGTGATCTCTGGTCTTTGATCAAGTACTTTATTTCTAACCCAACTCTCTTAACTCTAAAATTGGTTTGAGCACTGTCCTACATACTGCTAATTTGATGTTTTAGCTAATTTCTCTCCTATTCCTTAAAAATTTATTCAACTGGCTAGCCACCATACCAGCTTTGCTTATTCTGTTTATTTCCATAGTTTTGGTCTTTTTATTGCTGACTCATGCCAAATTTGGTACAGCTACAATTCAGTTTAGTTGGAGAATCCTGGAGACTTGCACCGGATGTATTTAGGAGTACATCATCTGCATAAAGTAGAGCTAAGTTGGATATCTTTGATTCTGACATCAGGTTTATTGCAACTTTCTTTCATAATTCGATCCATATAGATGATGAATAAGAGTGGAGATAATGTGCATCCTTATGTTACCCCTGATTTTACATTAACTATCTTCCTGTATTTCCTCCAGTTTTAACTTCTGATTTATAAATATAAGTATAAGCTATGTATTGCTTTATATAATGTTTCATTTATCCCATATAATTGTTGTATCAAAGTTTTTCTCTAGACACCTTGTTGTATGCCTCTTACAGATCTATTTTTCAATGATTTTTCACTTGTTTTGCTAATCTTTCCCTGCCCATTCTTTTTAAGTGACCATACCACCTGAGATTAGCTCTGCTAACGCATTCCTGGATTCTGACAATGTCAAGTTCTTTCCTAATATCCTTGTTTTTAATATGATATTGCCATTGATGCCATCTGTTCATGCCTATAATCTTTCTCAGGACTCTCATATCTGTGGTCTCTAGTCTTTGGTCAAGTATTTTACTTCTGACCCAGCTCTCAGATCCACAAGTTAAAACTGTCTTGTATACAGCTAATTTAGTGTTCTGATTTATTCAATTGACTTCCTACCATACCAGCTTTGTTGATTCTGTTTTCTATTTCCATATTTAATTTACCATCTTCACTAAAAAAATGGTCCTAAGTAGTTGAAATGCTTCACTTGTTCCACAGGTTCTCCGTTCACTATGCAGTTGACATTTTCAACGATTCTGCCTATTTTTGTCTTTGTCTTTTTATTGCTGATCTTCATACTATATCTATTACAACAGTTATTCAATTTAGTCAGGGAATCTTGCAGACTTTGTAGTGGATTTATTTAGAAGTTTAACATTGTCCACATAGAGCAAAGAGCTGACATTAATTGGAGATGTTTGTTACAACAGTTATTCAATTTAGTCAGGGAATTTTGCAGACTTGTACTGGATTTCTTTAAAAGTATAACATCATCTGCATAAAGTCAAAAGCTAAGATTAATATCTCTCAATTTTGATATCAGGTTTAATACTACTTTCCTTCATAACGTGATCCATATGGATAATGAATAATAGAGGGGATAATGTTCGTCCTTGTCTGACAACAGATTTAACATCAAACCATCTTCCTGTATTTCCTTCAGTTTTAACTGCTGACTTACAACTCAAATGAAGGCTAAGTATTGCTTGATATATAATTCCCTATTGACACCATATAACTAGCTTTTTTGAATAGCTTTTCTCTTGGCACCAGATCTTTGTTATATTCCCACGATTTCTCTACTATTTGCCATAAAGTGAAAATCTGATCCTGGCCTGAATGTAAACCTATTACTGGAAAGGAAGAAGATAAATTGAAGTTACCAAGAAATTACATTTAAAAATAATGCAATTCTTTATTCAAGTGTAAGCAAACAAAGTTAGCATGTGAAGTTTTCACAACTAGGCTGCTTAAATATAGAAGCCGAAGACTTCACATCAGTTGGCTTGATGTAAAGTCATTTCTTTCTATATATATATATATATATATATATATATATACACACACACACACACACACTTCGTGTGCAAACTTTTTCCTTACACTTGGATCAAGTATTAAATAAAAGTATCATTTCTTCACAAGCTTAAGACTTTCTTATTTGTCTTCTCTTCATGTGAATTTGTGCATATCAGTAATGATTAATCAATGTTCTGAATAGAAATCCAGCATGTGCTTATTAAGATTGTACATGGGGACAGAACCCCCCTCAGTACATTCTACATATTCCTTAAAAAGGTTATTTGGAGGTTTTATCCAAGTTTAGCTTTGAATCCTTAGCAGCCTAATTTATACACATACTTAATATGTATAGTCTCGTGAGTTTTTTTGAGATGGTATGCAAGGGAACACCATCTCTATTAAACAGTGGTGTGTGGCATACAGATGCAGTACATTTAGAAATTTGTAATATTCCAGTAAATTTGTTTACACATTTATCTGGTATTCAAATAAGCTTATTATGTAATAAAATGTACATTTTTACTACACTTAAGATATTTGTAATAAGTATTTTTAGAATTTTTAATTTAAATTTAAACTTGAATGTTTATATATTAACATTTTGAAGCCAGGCTCTGTTTTGTGTAAGTTATGCCTCATGCAAGATGATTTTAGTGCTACAATAAAACTTTCACTTTATTTGGTTTGTGACTAAGCAGTATTGCATTTGTTCCAGCTCTCATTATTACACTAAATACTCTAATTCTGTTTTTCACTAAATATATAATAGTATACACTGCTTAGAAGAAAGTCAACAGACGCTATGGTGTGGGGAACAAACAGCCATAGCCAGTCTAGTGTGGTGATGTTAGTGTCCACAAACCATTCATTCACAGTAGCAATCTTATGACACAGCATGAAATAGAACATTGTTTCTTTCAGCATCTTGCTGAAATGCCACAAAGTAGGAAGCATTGCATTCTCTAGAATATTCAGATGCCTCTTGGTGTCGTGGCATCACTAACAGAGGTCCAAGACCAAAGCAGGAAAAACAAGACCATACCATCACACTGCCACCTCCAAATTTCATAGTTGGATTATCTGCTCTGGTATGAGATATTCACTGGGCATCTGCCACACTTGTCTGCTCAGCAAAGGATATAGCACGATTCATTACTCCATAACACAGCTTTTCAGCCTTCCATGTCTCACTGTACATACTGCCCACTGCATGTGACACTGTATGTTGGTTTGGGTAATGTGGAGTTTGCAAATTGCGGTCCTAGTGCAGTATGCAACTCATGGAAACCCATGTTGTCAGCCTCAGTTCTGAAGTTTTTGTGCAGATTCTTGTTCCAGTTGATGCCAGGAACTCTGCATTCAACGTGTTGCCTGATGAATGGTGGTGTGGTTTTTACATATTATCCTTTGTAGTCCTATGGTCACATTTGGTGAGCGTGGTGGGTCATCCACTGTGGATAACACTTGCATTTGACTCACTGCATTTCCATCTCAGTATGATATCCCTGATTGTCGACCTTGGGTTGCCCAATTGGTCAAGAACAATTTGTACAACAGCTAGTCCTGCAATATGGCATCCTATCACAACTTCTCTTTCAAAATCCGTCCGTTCCTTTCTCACTGCCATTTCACCCAGGCACAGTTGCACTGATTTATGAGCATCATATTCCTCCAATTTATATATTATATAAGCTATATTCCATTGCATATAATTATGGCTGAGTTGGATAAAGGGAATAGATACTCTGATACTATTTGATTAGCTACTACATGAAAGGATGTTGCATAAACTGGAGATTGTGGAATTGGAAAATAAGCTTTTGACAGACAAGTATCAGAAAGTGGTATGAATCCACCAGATTTAAGGTGACCACTGGCATAACCTAGTGATCAGGCTTTGTACTATGGTTATTCTATACATAGAATAATATTGGGAAGAATCAATAGACACACACACACACAGTGATTTCAATAAGCTGGACATGTGAACAAATGATACTATCATTTCAGTGTAAGCTTAAAGTTATGCACGTTGAAATGATGATCCAATGGCATGTTAAATTGCAGGATTATGCTGCAAGAAACTAGTGAGCCAAGGATCTTGGAGGTATGGGGAATAGAAAATTTGAAGTTTAGGGGTCACATAGCAAAACTTGCAAATACAATTCAGAGGGTAATTGGGATATCGAAATGAACATTGACATGTAAGAATAAGAAGTCATTTTGCCTCATTAGAAAGCCTTGATACAACCACACTGGACTACTGTGCACAGATTTGGTCTTGTGGGTTTGAAGGGTATAAAGAGGCTGTTGAAAGGGTGCAAAGAAGAGTTGGAAAGATTATATCGGGATTGTAGAATGTAGATTATGACGATGGATTGTGAGTGTGGTCTGCAGACTCTGGCTACAGAAGAAAGGTTTTTTTTGGGGGGGGGTGATATGATAGAGGTCTGTGAACTTCTGAATGGGTGTTATAAAATTGGTTTATCTTGTATATTATTTTTGCCAAATTTTTGAATTTAGGGTCAGTTTGTATAATTTTAATTCAATTTTAAAAAATTCAATCTTCTGATTATCCTTCCAAGATTTTAGATTCATGATGAAATCATGAATTTAGAAATTCTGCATTTTTTTTTTTTTTCAGTTAGATGTATTAGATTAAAAAAACAGCAACACTAAATTAGCTGTATGCAACGCAGTGTTCAAACCAGTTTTAACTTATGGATCTGAGATCTGAGAGGTTAAAAGTAAAACACTTGACTAAAGACTAGAGACCACAAATATGAGAGTCCTGAGAAAGATTATAGGCATGAACAGATGGCATCAATGGCAATATTATATTAAAAACGAGGATATTAGGAAAGAACTTGACATTGTCGGCATCTCAGGTGGTATGGTCACTTAAACAGAATGGGAGAGGAAAGATTAGCAAAACAAGTGTTCTCTGCCAGGTTGGCAGGAAAACGACCCAGAGGAAGACCAAGATATAGGTGGATTGATACGGTACAATGTCCCTTAGACGATAGAATTATAAGATCTCATAATGATAATATTGGAGTCTTGACAAGTAATAGACTGATTTGAAGGAAAATTGTAGATAGGAAGTTAGTAATGATGTAAATTTTTCATGTAGTACTATCATATCCTGTACACCCTTTGAGGGTACATGTCAGGAATTTGATGATGATGATGATTCTTCAGCAGTACCATCTAAAATTTCAATGCTCTCATTTGTTTGTGCTCTTTATTGTCTTTATCATCAAATCTAACATTAATTACATGTAGAACCATCATCTACTGATATTTATGTGCTTTCTTCATCAAGTTATTCATTTTCTCAATTGCGCTTAACATATTTGAAGCATTGTCTGTGACAATACATAGACACCGATCCTTTCTAATTTCGAAATCTTCTGAAACATCTTCCACTAACTTTTGAAGATAGTTGCTGTTGTGATGTGCCTAGATATCCTTTTCGCCAATGTCTTGAGTTATTTTATTTTCATCTATAAATCTAACATTAATAGCAAAATAATTGACTCTGTGATGTGTGCATGCATCCATTTTAATGAAGACAAAATGGCCCTTCAGACTTTTTTTTTGAAGTTTCTTACATTTGGACTCTTCAGTTATCAGTCTCCTTATACTTTCTCTTTCCAGTGAAACTTCTCCATTTAAGCCTAAAAAGGCTGGTTGGGCAAAAAAGGATAGAGGTATACTATTGTTCATTGCCATTTCAATGATGTGGTTTTTAAACTTTTCTGGTGTCATTGTTACAATAACTTTGTGAGATGTAAAGGATCTCGGTAGTTGTGTTTGGCCTCCAGTAGATATCTGATCTTTCTTTAGCCCTGAAGTAGAGAAAATATTCTTATTGCTGTCTTTCTCATTCACAGTTCTAACACTTCAGGATGAAAATGTTGCAAGTGTTTTTTTAAATTTGCTCTGGTAGGTACATTTTTTATCATACCCACAAAACCTACAAATTTTTGCATCGTATGCTTTTTCACAATCATCATCTTCTAGACACACATTTTCCATCTGTTGTTATTGTCAAATGTTCAAAAACGACAGACTTTGACACTTTTTTGCCATTGTGAATTTTTTCATGGGGTGCCACACAAGTGCTCACTCAGTAACTCAACTATATCAACTGATTCAGTTACCTCCCTACCATCGGCAGTCTTTAAAATCATTCTGCCATATACATTTTTTCTTTTACTTGCAACATATCGAAAAAACAGTTTAGGATTCTCTTTAGCCTGCATGGCCAATGTTCTTTCGTAATCCTTTTTTGCTTTTCTTACCACACTCTTTACCCTTCTGGCCTGCGCTTTATACTGTTCATGTGCCTGCCGTCACCTTTCTCCTTAAATTCCCTCTATAGTTGTTTCTTTTTTTGCGGCTCAAGCTTAATGGTGTTATTCATCCATTTAACTCCTACTTGATTTATTATTCGGACTCTAGGTATACAGTTGGCCATTGCTTCATGCAAATACTTCTTAACTACCTTCCATGCACTATCAACTTCTAGCCCTTGCAGTCGTACATGCCATGGCACTGAACCAATCAATTTCCTAAGCTTGTCATACTTACCAGCCTGATAATTCCACATGTACCCTGTCTTAATTGTAAATTCCACAGCTTTAGCCACCTCCCAAGTCAAGACCCTATGATCACTCTCACCAATTGGTGGCAATGTGGTTATATTTGTTACAGCCAAATCCTCAGATGCGATTACTAGGTCAAGCACTCTCTGACCCCTAGTATTTTCCATTACATGCTGTCGCAGATAGTTATCCCTTAATAACTGCATAAAATCCAATTCCTTCCTCCCATGTGTTCTCTCCTCACTCCAATCAATGCAACTATAGTTGAAATCTCCCATAATAATTACTCTCCTTCCACTCATTTCTTCTATTTGCTTGTGCATATTATCTCCATCTTTTCCATCACCTGGTCTATAGCAGCACCCAATTGTATATTTTGTTCTGCTAGCCACAATCTCACACCAAATGGCCTCAAATGTGCTCTTTTCTCTATCCTGCAATTCAACTTCTATTCTCCTTGGCTGCCGCTCATCAGCTATCATTAACAATTCTCCTCCCCCCATTTTATTCTCCCTGTCATTCCTGAACACACTATACCCATCACATTCAATCCTACTAGCTATGTCATCTACAGTCAGCCATGTTTCACTAATGCCAATAACCTGTGGTCTTTAAGTACCAACCATGGCCAAAAATTCTTCCTTCTTGTTCCTAATACTCCTAGTATTAGTGTACACGAATTTCAGACCCCCACATTAGTCCCATCCTTACCTTGATGCCTTATACTAACTATCCCATTCTGATTTGTTGTCCTTATTCGCTCGGGCATATTATATTCATTCATACACTTAACTGCCTCCCTAAGGTCTGCATATATACTCCCCCCCTCCTTAATAAATCTAGTTTCCCTGATTCTGCACATCCACTTTATTCAACAACACTTTTTCAAGTCTCCTTACACTGAATCCATTCAAATGCAAGCCATCCATCTTATATAGATCCTTTCGCCCATCAAACTCACTTTACAAATTCCAGACCATTCGTCATACATAACCCACGCATAAAGTCATTTGCAATTTTGGCCCTCCTTTTAAACACTTCACTGTCATACCATGGCAAAAGACTAATCATCCTAATTCTCTCACTCTTTTCTTTTACTACCTCAAACAGTTCATTCAGGTCCTCTATCATTTCCATTTTATCTCTTTCAAATCATTCGTACCTGCCACAACAATCATTTCTTTCACCCTTTCTTTTTGCTCTCTAATAGACTCAGTTACGTCCTTGATGGTCACACCAGGATGGTACGATTTTGTCAAATCCTTTAACACACCTCGTACTAACGAATCACCATACAGCACTCTCTCCTTCATTTTGTTTACGTTCACACTAATACTCTTATTTTTCCCATCATACTTTTTGTTGTTGACTGGTACACTCAGTAGACTTTTGTTCATACGCTCTAGCTGCTGGTTTGCTCTTTGTATCGCTCCACTCAACAACGCGATCTCGCTCATTGCATCTATCTCATCTTTTTTATTTTCTGTTAAACCATTAATTTGCTCTGTATTAATACCATCATTCACACCTTCACAGTTCTCTGGCACAATTCGCCATTTCTTGTCATATCACTATTTTCTTCATTCTGGAGTTTGACAAAAATATCACACTCATGACCTGAAATACATTTTAATTGCTCATTTTCCTTACATTTTCTACACACATTCACTCCTTTATTATCATCTAACCATACTCCAACCGCACTCTGCAAAGCATACATTTAGCTTAGAAATGAGTGCTGTAAAAGGAGTTAGAGATGATAAAGGTGACATGAAAACAGGAGAAAAAGATATCCTTGAAGTATGGAGTAATTACTTCGAAAAATTGCTAAATGAAACAAGCAGTGATAGCACAGTGGTAAAAAACACTCAACAGGCATACAGTCAGGGATACATATCCATACTTGAAGTAGAAAAAGCCATCAAAGGCTTGAAATATGGAAAGGCAGCAGGAGTAGATGATATTCGACCAGAAATGCTGAAGTATGGTGGTATAAGAGTCTTATAGTGGCTGCACTGCATAGTTCAGAAAGCTTGGACAGAGTGACGAATTTCCGATGATTGGAGTAAAGCTCTAATAGTACCCACATATAAAAAAGTAAATAAAACTGAATGTGAGAATTACAGAGGTATTTCCCTACGGAGTGTTCCTGGCAAGATCTATGCAAGTATACTTGAGAAACGGTTGAGAAGAATTGTGGAAGAAAAGCTTGGTGAAGAACAAGCTGGATTTAGGCCAAATAGAGACTGTCAGGATCAGATCTTCACTTTACGACAAATAGTCGAGAAACCATGGGAATATAACAAAGATATGCATTTAAGTATTGTCGATTTGGAAAAGGCATATGACAAGGTGCCAAGAGAGAAGCTATTCGATACGCTACAGTTATATGGTTTCAGTGGGACATTATATCAAGCAATATTTAGTCTTTATTTGAGTTATAAGTAAGCAGTTAGAATTGAAGGAAGTACAGGAAGATGGTTTAATGTTAAATCTGGTGTGAGACAAGGATGTACATTATCCCCTCTGTTATTCATTATCTATATGCATCACATTATGAAGGAAAGTGGTATTAAACCTGATATCAAAATTGGAGATGTTAATGTCAGCTCTTTGCTTTATGCAGATGATGTTATACTTCTAAATAAATCCGCTACAAGTCTGCAAGATTCTCTGACTAAATTGAATAGCTGTTGTAATAGATATGGTATGAAGGTCAGCAATAAAAAGACAAAGACAATGAAAATAGGCAGAATCATTGAAAATGTCAACTGTGTTGTGAATGGAGAACCTGTGGAACAAGTAAAACATTTCAACTACTTAGGCACGATTTTTAATGAAGATGGTAAATTTAATATATAGAAATAGACAACAGAATCAGTAAAGCTGGTATGGTGGGAAGTCAATTGAATAAATTCATATGGAATAAGAGAGAAATTAGTCGGAACACTAAATTAGCTGTATACAAGACAGTGTTCAAACCAGTTTTAACTTATGGATCTGAGAGCTGGGTCAGAAGTAAAACACTTGACCAAAGACTAGAGACCGCAGATATGAGAGTCCTGAGAATGATTAGAGGTGTGAACAGGTGGTATCAATGGCAATATCATATTAAAAACGAGGATATTAGGAAAGAACTTGACATTGTTGGCATCCAGGAATGCGTTAGCAGAGTTAATCTCAGGTGGTATGGTCACTTAAATAGAATGGGAGAGGAAAGATTAGCAAAACAAGTGTTCTCTGCCAGGTTTGCAGGAAAATGACCCAGAGGAAGACCAAGATATAGGTGGATTGATAGGGTACAAAGTGCCTTAGATGATAGAAATATAAGATCTGACAATGTTGGAGTCTTGACAAGTAACAGACTGATTTGGAGGAAAATTGTAGATAGGAAGTTAGTAATGATGTGATTTTTTTCATGTAGTACTGTCATATCCTGTACACCCCTTGAAGGTACATGGCAGGAATTTGATGATGAAGAAGTATAGAGGCTTGCTTTCATGGTGTACTTAGGTGGTTACATTCATTTTGTTTAGTACATTAATTTTCATTCTTAGATTTAGGACTTTATTATATGATACTTTCTATGACTCATCACGGGAGGATACTCTACTCTGCTTCACACATCTTGCCCTCTCCCCTACTACTTAATTCTCCAAATACACGTGACACTACTACCAATACCATCATTAACACTATATCACCCAACGACAGTACTTTTTTGTCCATAAATTGTGTGTTCACGTGGAATGAAAAAACTGATTTTCTGTGAGAAAACACCCTGTTACTTCTGTATGAGATCGGCTAGCTTACCTTCAATTGAAAAAAGCCCATATAAAGAATCTTCTCATCATGACGAGAATCAAAGGCATGTCTTTTCCAATTGAAGGGTGCATTGTTCTACTGTTCTTACAGTTGCACTATGGAGGTATCTTGATGATGAGTGTTTATTTTTGCTATATTTTCAATCTTAGGTTCAAGATAAATGATTATAATTGGACTATTTTTTATTTGGCAAAACATTTTAAAATAATTTCTAACTGGATAAAATTTAATAACATAATAATACTTAAAAATGCTATTTTCATCTTGGTTGCTACCAGAACATTTTAATGCAAAATTAAGCAATACAAAATTATCTGCAGTGCAGTTGTGATAATGGTGTCACTGTATAGGAATGACATCACAAAGCATCTTCTATAATTATCTATGATAATTTTTTTGTGGAAAACCTGAAAAGGGTTTAAAAGGTTTGTTTTCATTGGAGGGGGAAGGTTCCTGATTATCTAACTCCAGCCCACTCAGTCTACTAATGTGATATATATTTACAAATTTTGTTGGTGGAATTGTCATAAAAAATAGAATGAAGTTGTGTCCAGTTAACATAGAACATTTAAATACTTCATTTTAATAAGCATATTATAACTCTACTCTGCACTTCTTTTTACAGCACGAACATCTAGTGTACAGACATTTGACTCTTTAGATTTTGCAAGGTATTCTGATGATGGAGAAAGACAAGTAGATGAAAGGGTTGCAGGTAAGTACCTGCAGCATATACTACCTTTTTGTTTTTAATGCTTTCATGATGGCTAAGTCTAATCTTGCCAAGCGCAGGCATCAAGCCTATAAGCACTGTTTTTATCAAGAGAATTGAAAATATTTAATCAAAGAATGGTGCATAATCAGTTTTTCATACTTTCAAAATAAAATTTACTTATATACAAAATTAATGTTTGTCCACAGCCAGTGGGATAACATTACAGTAAAAGGAGAGGTGCACAGTCATTAAGAGGGCACCATGCTTCACCACCCATTAGTTATAGAAAGTTCTTTTTTTCACTTGGCTACCAAGTAAATTGTATCTGCCAAGAAATTGTATGTTTGTTTAATCCTTTACCCAAGTGGTAAGCAAATGAAGTTTGTGCTTGAATTATCTTGATAACTAGACTACACACTTTCTATCAGATGTGTATTATGTGAATAGGGTTGCTACCCAATTGGTTTTTACCTTTGAGGTGTCATCAGTGGAAGCCAGATCAAGAAAGATACCAAGGTTGAATTACTCTACAATTAAATATTAAAATTCTCTGATTCAGAGATAGTTGTAGAAAGATTTTTCACTTGGTTTGCAAATTAAATTATACTTGCCAGAAAATTACATTTCTATTTAATTGTTTACTTACACTTAGGTAAAGGAGTGTAACCTAAGACCTAAGTGTAAGTAAACAATTAAATAGAAATGTAATTTTCTGGCAAGTATAATTTAATTTGCAAACCAAGTGAAAAATCTTTCTACAACTATCTCTGAATCAGAGAATTTTAATATTTAATTGTAGAGTAATTCAACCTTGGTATCTTTCTTGATCTGGCTTCCACTGATGACACCCCAAAGGTAAAAACCAATTGGGTAGCAACCCTATTCACATAATACACAACATACACATCTGATAGAAAGTGTGTAGTCTAGTTATTAAGATACTTCAAGCATAAACTTTGTTTGCTTACCACTTGGGTAAAGGATTAAACAAACATACAATTTCTTGGCAGGTACAATTTACTTGGTAGCCAAGTGAAAAAAACGAACTTTCTATAACTAATGGGTGGTGAAGCATGGTGCCCTCTTAATGACTGTGCACCATGTGGTCATTACATGAAGTCTAGGTAATGACCCTTCTCCTAGTGCAGGGGTCGGCAACCTGCGGCTCTTTGAATGAATAATTGCGGCTCTTTTCGTTATTAAACAATCTATTTTTGAATAATGCAAAATGAATGTTATTTATTAAATTAGAAAATAAAAACCCTAAATTTAGCATTTGCAATAAATTAAAGGACATTTTACATTAAATCAAGGACATTTTGCAATTGAAAAGAGTACATGCGATGCTGAAAACTTCAAACATGCAAATATTAAACTCTTTGAAATCATACGCAATAATCCTTCTTTACATTCTATTTACATTTTACAAAAATTCTACTTGATGGTGGCCCATTTAAACACACTAAATAAGAAACTACTGGGAATGGGAAATACAGCAGTTTTGCTTTTAGAAGAAGTGATTTCGTTTGAACAAAAATTATATTTGTTTGCGACAGACTTTGAGAAAGGCACATTATTACATTTTCCTACGTTGAAGAAATATCAACAAGAATAAGCTGATAATTCCATAAATTTAACCTTTTTCAATGAAATTGTAGTAAATATGCGATCTGCATTTAATGGGAGATTTGAGGAATTTAGAAAGAGCAAGGCAGCTATGTCATTTTTATTGCGACCACTTGAAATTAATCCTGCGAATTAAATTTTTCACCTTTTGCTGGAATTGATGAGGCTGCATTTCAACTTGTTAGAGGACCTGAAAACCCAGGATTTGTGGAATTCAAAATTTAGAAATCTTAAAGCTGATCTGGAGGAGAAAAAGTCCTGTCTGAAATAGATGATCTTAAAAAGCAAGATCAGATTGTATTTGACACGTAGAATTGTTTACCGGACACTTACGTGCAGTTAAAAACATACGCATTTGGACTTCTATCGATTTTCGGATCGACATATTTGTGTGAGCAAATATTTTCTAATATGAATTTTATTAAAAGTAGTTGAGAAACCTATGAAACAACATCACGTTTAGTAGGATCTCAACAAGACTAGACTCAACGTCAGGAGTCTATCGTCATGTTTGAAAATGAAAATCACGGCGTATTCGCCGCATATTGAGAAACTATCCCAAGAAGTTCGACAGCAAAAGTCGCACTAAGAAGATATTTTAAATTTACAAAAAAATTAAAGAAATAGGTATGTTTTTGGATTTTGTACATATGTTTTTGTAAGGAGGAGCAAATCTTTGTTTTATTATTTAATATTTAAATCTATCATATAATTTCGTGTGACATGCCACCCCTGTGTTTTAAGAGTATGATAACGTGTTACTGTATAAAATAAATAAATAAATAAATAAATAAAAAAAACTGAATAAATAATTTAATTACAATATTTTTCGATGTGGTTTCTAAATTTAAAGCAGTGATGAGCAATTAAACAGTAAATCAAATACTCGGTTCGATCCGCATAAAGAATATTTTCTTTTTCTTTGATAAGAAAGTATTAATTTAATTTCCATTATTTAGCTATATTTTAATTTTTTAACCTGCACAAATAAATCCACATGTAAAAATCAACATTCATAAAATAGATTTTTAATTAAAGTATGCTAATTCTGCCGTACAAAACGAACAACACCGTGGACCGCACAAAAAACCTGAGAAGGCCGCATTCAGCCAGCGGACCATTGGTTGCTCATAACTGCGTGCGGCTCCCTAATTTTTTTTTTTAACAGATATAATTTTAAAAATGGCTCTTCAATCCAAAAAGGTTGCCGACCCCTGTCCTAGTGCATAGCAATATATGCAACCAGAAGTACATGTGCTTTGCATTATGGGATACCAAGGCAATTCATGTGAAGTCAACAGCCTCTGTATATAGGTTGCAGGTAGTATAGTTATGAATCTACTTCACATACAAAACTTTGTTTACACTTGAGTAAAAGATTAAACAAGAATATAATTTCTTGGCAAATATAATTTACTTTGTAACCTAGCTAAAAACTTTCTGCAACTATCTCAGATCCAGGATATTTTAATAATTAGGTGATAACACCTTTTTTGCTACTTGTACATGAAAAAGTTCATCATTTCAGCCTTTGGTATTTTTTTGGGTCTTGCTTCCACTGGTGAGACCAATAAAGGTTGAACTTGACAATGCTCAACTGGTAGACATGGAAAATTTGCAATCCTGATCTCCAGGCTTATATGTGCAAATCAAGGTATTGGTACCATCTTGATTGCATTTATATCTTTTTCCCTTATAAATAGGATAATTCAGATAAAACATCTTGACATCAACCTGTCAGATCTTAATCCAATTCTACTTAAATTCCTCTACATGCTACATACTTGTTCCATGCAGAGGAATTTAAGTAGAACTGGATTATGATCTGGAGACTTCTACCAACTTTTCTGTTGATCTTTTCAACCAAATTCTAGACCTCGTGTTCTTACCTGCAACTGGGATTTGTGGTTAAAATTCAAACAAGTATTAAAACAGAATGTTATTGAATGGGGAAAGGAATAGGCTTTCCTCAAAAGAAAAAAGTTGAAAGACCTGCATAAAGAGAGAAGCTGGTTTGTAGTAAACCAACACAATGGTATGAAATGCAGCAACATCATTAGAAACATTTACATAAAGATAGAAGTGGAAAGGCAGAAACAAGTGGAAGGAAGAAATTTTAAATAAAAATACAGCAGCACGTAGTAGATAGCCCTTCAGCTGCATTCCTCAATAGAAAATTCATTAAATTCCATGAAGAATGACTATCACTCAGATCTGCATTGATGGTGAAGACATGTCCACCACTCAAGACATCCTTGACTTCTTTCAAAAACACTATAAAAATCTGTTTGAAGACAATAGTACTGTGGGAAATTTTAACTCTTGGAATGGCTTTCCTGTTTATATCCAAGATGGGCTTGACAGGTGCCCATTACAGCATCTGAAGTTATCACAGCCTATAAAGAATGTCAGCCAAAAGAATCCCCAGGACCCGATAGTCTAGGGTTAGAACTTTACGATGAGGCCTGGGATTTTATTCTTCTCATTCTAGTTATACTGTTTAATTTTCTCTCATCAGGACATACTAAGTGAATTTGTAGCAAGCTATACCATCCACATTGCAAAACCTAATGGAGATAATCAGCAGCAGCTGGAGACTTATTTCTCTATCTAATACTGACTACAAGATATTTTTCTGCACCATCAATAACAGGCTCAAAGTAGGAATGAGATACATAAAAGCACACAGGTGTTTGGAGTTCCAGGCTGAGTAGTAGAATTTAATCTATTTCTGCTATGTGATCTACTCAGTTAGATATTATCACTTGTCAGACATTATCAAGCATTTGTTAATTTCTGGCATCTCCTTCTGTTCCACATCCTCAGCAAATTGGTTTGGGTAAAAAGCTGTTATCTGTTATTAAAAGAGCCTATGCTAATTCAACTACTTGCCATTTAGTTAATGGGTTCCTATCAGACCCAGTCAACACTCAAAAAAAAAGTCAAGCAAGGCTTGCCCTCTTAGTCCATTACCCTTTGCATTGGTTCTTGCAGGAAGTTGACAATATATGTGCTGTTTGAGGAATAACAGTTCCTTCAACTGTGAAGGAAAATAAGGTATTAGCATATGCTGACGATGTAGTAGCCACTTTGAGGGATAATGATTCCATAAACATCTTTTTTGGTAATTTGGAAAAATTCAGCAAGATCAGTGGATTAACTGCTAATACAGACAAGACAAAACTCAGAAGTTATTGGAAAGCGGGATCTGGAGACATTCCTTTGGGACTAATCCTTAAGAGAAAGAGAGAACTGCTCACTATACTTGGAATTCCCTTCTCCGTTTACCCAATATTACCATTTGAAGAACTTATATACAAAAACATCGAAACCTTTAGAAGACTAAAAAATTGGGCTTCTTTCCATAATGTCTTTCTTGCTCAACTGTATGTAATGAATATTACAGACATTACAGAAGCTGAAGAAAAGCAATTATATAGTAACCCTGTGCAATTTTTTTTGGTCCATCCAATACCAAGAAGTTAAAAAGAAATTTCTTCAACTATCAAAGAAGCATGAAGGCTTTGGGCTTCCAGTCTTAAAATTTTGCTATTTAAGCAATACATCTTCAAAAATTCATAAAATGTTGCAGACCAATCACAAATATGCAGCGCTCCTCTGGTCTGCATATTTGTTCTTGATTGAATACTACAACATTCTGTGCTTAACTTTAAGATTACTATAACATTCTGGCATTGACATTCTTTCCATTAAAAAAGTAAAATTTGGTATAAAGAAATCTTTAACCTCTTTTGTCATTAACTTCCACAGTTGGGTACTGATAACAACACTTTTTCATAACTTACTGAATTTCCAAGGATACCCCAACAGGAGAGATCTTGCTTGAAGAATTGCATATGGTTGCCTTCCAGTCAATACCATCAAATTGAGGTACTTTTAATACTAGAGATCCAATCTGTGACATTAGAACATGCATTCTACAGCTGCCCTCTTGCTTTCCATATTTGGAACAGATTATGTAATCTGTTGGGCATGTCATTACTTATTTCATTACAGCAATAGGAAAATAAATTTGATGTTTATAATTAATGAATTAAAATATCATTTATGGTAGCTTAGGAAGAAACATGGATTTTTAAAACTAGCAATATGACATACAAATGCTTTATGATATTACTAAATATATGAAGATCCAAAGGCTTCAATTCTTTGAACTCTTTGAGTTTCTTATTCGGCTATGAAACAATATAGGATGTAATATCCCTTAATTTAAATAGTTTTATGATATTGTATTGTGAAAATTTTATTGTTCAGTCAGATGATTTTTATATTTAGAAAGAAGCATTCTAGGAGATATATTTTTGGCTAGGTGGTGTAGACAACCACATTATGCAATATTCACCAGGGGGAGATAAAATTCTGTCTATTTTTGTTATGAGAAGTTTTTTAAATGGTTCCATCCTCTTAGTTCAATGTGGTCTTATGGTCAATTGCAGGGATAACAGGAGAGCAATCCCAGGCAGAGAAGGCCAACTCAAGGTAGTTAACTCAGATAAAAGGTACCCACCTGGGTATCAGTCATCTTTGTTTCAATTGGTCTTTTGGTTGTTCATCTGCATGAGACTGGTAAAAAAGGAAAAAGAATATACATTCTGCAGCTGGAAAAAACATGCATTATACATGATAGCCTTTGGCTATATGATGATATAAAAGAGCTGAGCCTTTTTTCTCTGTCTCTTATATCATCTGTCTTTTCTTTCTCCTAATATTATCAGGTTCTTTCGCATCCCTATACTAACTACTCTAGGCCTATGATGAACACTCCTTTACTTTTTTTATGTCAGTAAAGGTTGAAACCAATCTAGATAGTGACCCTTCTCATAATGACTACCAGTATACACATCTGAAAAGAACTGTTTTTCATTATAGATGCTGACCTGGTTGGCCTAGTGGTCAGCGTATCTGCTCTACAGCCAAAAGGCTGTGGGTTTGAATCCCGCTGTGGGCGTGGATGGTTGTGATTGTCTGTGAAAATACTAGTGGTGATGATGGGCGGTAGATGGTGTTGGTGTAGATGATAATGGTAGTTGGTGGAGACAGAGTTGTAGAATAATTGCCCTCTCTCGATGATTCTTTGGACTCCCTGAGGGAGGGCACTTATTATGTAATAATAATAATTATGGCAGTGATTCTCTGCCTATGGGGTGTGTCCCCATTTGTGGGGCTCGAAATACCTAGTCTGTTATAGTGTTTATTCACTACAATTTGGAATTTGAATGTATCTTTATTTTTCATGATTCTTCTATTGCTGCATGTTTGTCTCCTAAATTTTTCTCATAACTATCATACCTATGGTCTTTGATTAACTGTTTCATGTCTAGCCCAGCTCACTGATCCATAAATTAAAATTGGTTTAAACACTGCCTTATATGCTGCTGGTTTAATCTTTAGGCTAAGTTTGGAATTATTTGAAATATTTTAATTATCCAGTCAACATATTTTGGAAATTATTGAACCAGAATATGAATTTAGTCTTGGATCAGAGTAACTGGATGAAGAAATTAAGAGCAATTAATGAATTGCCAAACTAGAAAGCTGAAGGAACAAATGAGATACTAGCTGAATTCTTAGAAAAATGTAGATGTAACATAAAATGCCTAATTTACAGTGATTAGATTAATTTATCAATAGGAGAAAGAATTACATGATTTCCATGAAAGCTTGATGGTAACAACACCAAAAAGGAATACAATAGACTCAAAATTATTAAATGTAAAATTTATTCAATCATACTTCAAAGGTTATACCAAATATAGTGAAACATAGAATAAAACAAAAAAATTGAATGTTATGTAGATGATTGGTTGAATTCCAGAATAGAAAGGAACCAGAATGTTTTTAAAAGGAAGTGTTAGTCACTGATATTTCTTGTTTCTTGGACCATTCTGATGGAGTTGCTATTAACAACCTAAATTAAAGATACCAAGAAATTATATATTTGTTTAATCTTTTATCCAAGTGTAGGCAAATAAGTTTCCACCTGAACTATTTTCATGACTGGGACAACTTGTATATAGAAGCTTATAACTTCACATCACTTGCCTTAGTATCCCATAATGCAAAGCACATATCCTTACAGGTATGTATAATGCTATACATTATGGGAAGGGTCACTACCCAGACATGTTTTGACCTTTATTGAGGTCTCATCAATGGGAGCCAGACCCAGATGTGATACCAAGGTTGAAGTAATGCAGAATTGCTCCAGTCTTGAAAATAGTTCAGGTGCAAACTTGTTTGCCTATAGTTGGATAAAGGATTAAACCAAGTATATAATTTCTTGGTATCTTTAATTTATAGTATAACAAAGTGGAAAAACTTCCAACGACTATCTCTAATCCAGAGTATTTTAATAATAAGGCAACTCATATATGAAAATATGATTTCTGCATTACTTCAACCCTGGTATCACCTCTGCGTCTGGCTACCACTGACAAGACCTCAATAAAAGTCAAAGGTTCAGGCCAAACTTGTTTGCCTACACTTGGATAAAGGATTAAACCCAGTACAGTCAAGTCTCTTATTATGCGGTAGATACGTTCCACAGAAAACCACATATAAAAAATCGCACGAAAAAGACCTAATTTACATTGAAAAATTAGGGATTTGTTCTATAATTTTCTGAAATTGTATAAAACCGAAGCAATGAATTAAAATAAATCTAAAAATTCAGGAAAAGAATGCCTAAGTTTGTTTTACAGCTTTATTCATTTAATTTTATTGAAAAGTAACAATTTTTTTAATATTTTTTCATCAGAATTATCATTGCTATTAGACAATATTTGGCAATGTTTGTGAACTGGTGCAAAATCACTTTCATCACCAGAAGAGAGAGTCAGTGCATCATATCTGTATGGTAAAGGCAATGGTTCTTCATAAACAGAATTAGTTTCATCCTTGTTCTGTGCTGATTTTATTCTTCTCACAATGTAATCAGTGATTAAACTTTGGATGATGATTTTACTAATTTTTTATACAGCTCACAATATCCAGACATACAGTTCTTCAGCTCACGTTGGAATTTAAAGGCTCGTTCAGAATTTGTGTCATTAACAAGAAAATGATTCTTGTAGAAAGGCTTAGACATTGGTTGTAAATGCTTAATAAATAACTTAAGGAAATTACAACGTACAATAGAATATACATTAAATTAAACTTGTATTTCCAATATTTCGGCAACATCGCGTTGCCATTTTCAAAGGAACTTACAATAAAGATACGAGCACTCAGGCACTGAACACAGTAAATGAGAAAGGAAGCTAGTTTCCTAAAAGTCCTGATGGTGTCCCCCTAGTGGGCTGTGTAGGTATTCTTGGCTGTTGGGCTGAAGGTCTCCTGATGTAAGTCTCCCAAATTTGGGGCAGTCTCATGCAACCAAATTTGTTCAGGTTTGCCATGTTTCTTATGGCTGAAGCTGATTCCATGGATAGTCTTTCAAATTTAAACTTGCTATGGCATACTGTTGTGGCTTTCTTCCACTGTATTCTGTGGTGTGTATCTGGAGCATGGTCTGCAAAACAGAATGGCTATACTGGTGAAACCAGATGTAGTCCTTGTGTTCTGAAATTCTGATATTCGCTGTCCTGCCTGTTTGGCCAAAGTAGGACAATTTACAGCTGCAAGGGACCTGGTATACACCAGGTAGGTCTAGGGGGAGTGATTGGTCTTTAGTGGAGCAGATAAGGGATGCCAATTTTTTATATGGTCTGTAACAAGAGGTCAAGTCATGTTTTTTTAGGATTTTTGTAATTTTTTCCGAGGTGCCTCTGATGTGGGGAATGGTGATGGATTTAGAGTAATCCTTGTTGTGAGGGGGAGAGGGATTGTGGTTTACTGGTTTCAATATTTTATGGATTTTTTTTTTTTTTTGGGGGGGGGTAGCCATTGGCTGAGAAAGTGTTGAGGATGTGATTTAGTTCATTGGTTAGGGCATTGTCATTTGAACAGATTAGTTTAGCCCTGTTGTATAGTGTTTTGTGAGGGGGGGGGGGGGATGGTGGGATTGTTGGTGAATGTATCTGCCTGTGTGGGCTGGTTTTCTATAAACTGAGAAAACCAAGGTTCCATTAGGCTGGTGGGTGACTAGTGTGTCTAGGAAAGGGAGGCTGTTGTTTTCCTCTTTTTCCAGGGTGAACTTAATTCTGGGGTGTTGGTTAATTAAGTGTATTAAGAAGGAGAGGAGTGTATCAGAGCCAAATAGCGAACACATCATCAATTTAGCGAAGCCATATGGTTGGTTTTTTGGGGGGCAGAGTTTAAAGCTTTCTCTTCAAAGGTCTCCTTCATAAAGAAATTGGCCAATTGAGAAATTGGGAAAGTAATAACCCGTGGCTGTCTCCTCTATTTGTTTGTAGAATTTTCCCTACCAAACAAAATAGCCTGAGTTCATTGTGAACTGAAATAGGGCTTAGATACCAGGAGGAAATTTAGCTTGGATTAGCTCTAAGGTTTCTTTGAGTGGGACATTTGTGAATAAGGAGGAGACATCAAAACTGACCATTATGTCAGTATGTTGGAGTGTAAGGTTTTCTATGCTGGCTTTGAAGTGGGCTGAGATTTTTATGTGTGATGGTGTGTTGCCAGTATAGTGTGTGAGCGCTTTGGCCAAATGTTTAGCTAATTTGTATGTGGGGGAATCAATGCCATCCACTGTGGGGCGTAATGGCACGTTTTCTTTATGTATTTTTGGGAGTTCATAAATATGGGGGGGGGGGGACCCCGATGAACCAGTGTTTTAATAGTTCCTCAGACGATCTTTTACAGAAAGAATGGCAATATATAATTTCTTCCTTTCTAATGGTTATAAGAATTGCTTCATTAAAAGAGCTTTGATTAATTATAATATGTCTTCCTCTTCAAATACAGAAGAAATAACGCGCATTCCTATCCCTTATGTACAAGGCATTAGTGAACGTAAATCAAAAGTTTTAAAACCACTGAATATTTTTGTTGCCTTTCGACTGTTTAGAAAAATCTCCACCTTTCTCACTTCTAAGGACAAGCTTCCACATCTTAATTATCCAGGTGTCTACCAGATTCTGTGCTCTTGTGGATTATCTTATTTTGGACAAACAGGAAGATCTGCCTCTATTCTGCTAGAAGAACACCAAACTTATATTGAATACAGTGATACCCCGAAGTTATGTGGTAGGTGGGACCAACAAAAAGCGCGCAAATCAAATTCGCGTAACTCGGGGTATAATTTTGCATGTAATTTATATATACAAACATACAATTGGGACCAAAGGTTTACAAAAACACATATATTTTTTAAGAAATATACAGTAATCATAATTGTAATTTTTCGTACATAAAAAGAAAGTTATTTCGATGTCGATGGTTTCATAAAATCTAATAGATTCATCTGACGGCATAATGTCTTTTTCTTGTCATGCAAAATTTCTTCATAGCAAGCCAGTGATTTTTTTATTCCTTGCCTTGTGGCTACAATTTGTTCCTCGTTAGAATCTATGTCCTCCAAAATCTGTAAACCTTTCTTAATTAAGCTGAGACCTTCTGTTAATTTTGCAATTGTCATGTGCTTTTCTGGTAAAACTGGATCTGAGGTTTCGGTCTCTTTAGTAGAAGCTTTGCTTGCGCATCTCTATGAGCTCGTCGATTGTAAGCTCCTTGTTATGTGAGTCTAACAGCTCGCTGACATCTTCACTGTCGACTTCTAAATCTAATTGCCTGGCAAGGTTGACAACTTCTTCTATTGCCTCAGCAACTTGATCAGTTTCTGGCAACATTTCCATTTCACATTTAAAAAAGGATGGACGAAGTTTTTTCCATACACCATTCAACATTTTTTGGGAAATTTCACCCCAAGAATCTCCGATAATCCTTACAGCATCCAAAACATTAAACTGTTTCCAAAACTCTTTAACAGACAGTTGCTCATTTTGCTTCATAGCTTCATTCAGACTTGCAAACAAATGCCGTGTATAGTACGCTTTGAATGTTTTGATAACTCCTTGGTTTATCGGTTGAAGTAAGCTGGTTGTATATGGAGGCAAGAAAACAACTTTTACACGTGGATCCAAATCAATTAAAGTTGCAGGAGGGTGACCAGGTGCATTATCAATAATGAGCATAACTTGAAACGGAATTTTTTTAAACTGGCAATAATGTTCAACTTTAGGTATGAAGTGGTGACCAAACCAGTCTTCAGAAATAGAAGCTGTCACCCAAGCTTTAGAATTTGACTTCCAAATCACTGGCATGCCAGCTTTAGATTTTTTTTCAGAGCTCTTGGATTTTTGGAGCGATAAATTAAGAGAGGTTTTAACTTGCAATCACCAGCTGTATTTCCACCAAGCATTACTGTCAACTGGTCTTCGGAAGCCTTAAAGCCAGGAAACGTTTTCTTTACGTGCAATGAAAGTTCTCTTAGGCATCTTTTTCCAGAACAAGCCGGTCTCGTCTACATTAAATATGGTTTGATTGCTATAGCTACCTTCCTCGATGATGGCCTTAAGTGTCTCAGGAAAAGCAGACGAAGCCTCTTTATCAGTGCTTGCCGCCTCTCCACTCGCTGCGATGCTGTGCCAGTTACAGCGATTTTTAATTCGGTTGAACCAACCATTACTGGCCACGAAATTTTCTTCTTTGGCCACTTCTCCAGCTTCTACTTTTAGCCTCTCAAAAATCAGCTTGGCTTGGCTACATATCGTCGTTTGATCAACTGGGCAATTTTTTACTCTCACTTGATTATCACACCAAAATTTAAGCATCGTTTCCATCTCACCAATAATCCCATGACGTTTACGAATTATTCTTGAATTCAATGATTGGGCATTTTTCACAGCAGCGAGAATTCTTTCTTTAGCTTTCATGATTGTTCTTACTGTGGATTCCTGTAGATCGAACTTCTTTGATAGCTCACAAATTTTCATTCCGCCTTCAAAATCCTTAATAATGTTGTTTTGTTTCCGAAGTCAATGTTTTTCTTTTCTTGCTAGCTGTAGAAGAATCGGACTTGCCTTCTTTTGGACGACATTATTATATTTTATGTGATTTTGTAGACTATAAAAATCGTGTATGAATGGAGACCGTGCGAAATACATCAGTGCTTGTTCGCAGCATGTGCGACACTGGCGAATGCAGCCGGCGTGGAAAGATACGACTAGTGGTGAGGCCTGACGGGAATACGTACAATAAGAAACCGCATAACTCCGGATTCGCATAAGTCGCGGTATTACTGTACTTTAAACCTGAAAAGTCTGGACTTGCAGAACATGCCATCTTCACTAGACATAGAGTTCATTGAAGAAAGACGAGTCCTTCACAAAAGTCAGTTTCTCATGGAACGCCTTTATAAAGAAACATGTGAAACTCTACTTCAGTCTCCTAACTTAAACAGATCTGACTGCTTATGTCTATCCCCTTTATGGAAGATATTACCTTACAAATCAGCTAATCTTTCTTAAATTTTTATTGTATAGATTTTTTTTTTTTTTTTTTTTTAAAGGAAATTTATTGACCTTTTTAAGTTATCTTACCCCAATTACTTAGGTGGCACTTTCTGGAATTGTCAGTTATTGTTTAATTTGAGCTTAATATGTACTGAAGATGCTTATGACACACAGGTGAAAATTATAGTATTAAATAATCTTTGTGTGTGAGTTTTCTGTTATTAATTTTTTATAGATAACAGATTGATTTGGAGGAAAATTGTTGAGATTGAGTTAGAATTCCTGACTTGTACCCCTTTGAGGGTACAAGTCAGGAATTTTATGATGATGACGAGGGTTTGTTCTCTTCTTGTGAATTTTTAGAACGTATGTCTGTTGTGTTCCGAGTAGAAATTTAGGTATTTTCTATTGTAATTATCCCTCCCCATATCACCAAAATTTCCTTTCATATTTCTATATGAATGGAATTTGTTTCTTACTATGTTGTTAAAGACACATGATTAGCTCAAAATTTTCTTTCTGCTTATTTGGAAATCTTCTCTGGGAGCACAGATTTCCAGAGAAGAGAAACTGGTGAATATATGCAGTTTATCAACAAAAATACATTGCAACCAATATCTTTATATTGGTTTCATAAGATAGTACTGCACCTGTCTATATGGGCCTCATCATTATTTCATCGTATACTAACTGACCAACCACTTTTCCTTGCAAAAAAATTTTACTCCTCATTACACCAGGATCCAACGTCATTTAGGGATGGCTGCTTATTTTCCCTTTTCTCATCCTCTATGTAATTATAGTTCCTTATCTTGTAAAAATTCCCACACTAACTCAAACATGCCTATCAGATCACTTATTTTTCTGCCAATCTACTAAACTCTGTAGTGTGCATTCCTCACCCTCCTGTAATCAACATTTTAGAATCCTGATATTGTTTTAGACTCTGATCCATTTCCAGAGTTCCTGTATCACAGTAGAAACCATGTGACTAACTGTGCACATTATCATCTGCATGTACTCAGAACAGTGCCTTGTACAATGGTATAGCCATCTCCTTGTTTGTCACTGTATCCTCTGAACTTCATGACTACTGCCCACAGATCACAAATATCATTCACTTCCTTTAGCACAGTTCACAAATTTATAGTCACCTTTTGCACATTATGTGCTTCCATTAAAGATGATTTGCATTGCACTATGTCTAATGCTATTTAGCTTCAGATAAGAAATTTTCCAGATGCCGTTTTGCTTTTAGTGGTTATTTGTGAAATCCCTAGCATGATGAGATTTATCTTCTTGGGATAATACTAACCTCAAATTTTTCTTAGCACAAACATATTACAAATATTACCTTCTCTGCCTCCAGAAAATTAAGTGTTCTTTTCCATTCAAAGTGTTACTTTAACTCAATCAATTAACTTTATACAAATCACAAATCCATCTGACCATTGAATATTGCTCCCATATCTGGGATGGTGCCTCCTAAAGATACTGGACTCTGTACAGAAAAGGGAAGTCAGACCAATCCATGATCACTCAATGATACACTTCACTCACTTTCACATAGGTTTTCAGTTTCTGCTGCTTGCATCTTCTACAAATACTTCTATGGCTATAGTTCGTTAGAATTAGCATCAATAATACCCCCCCCCCATTCTGTCAAATCAGTTCAAACGTGTGCAGTAACTAACCAACACTCCCCCACAATGAATCCCCAAACTCGCAGAACAGATTTCTTCTTTGTTTCATCCCTTCCACTACTGCCTTCTAGAAACAGTCTGCTGTCTTATGGATTTCCCCAAGGAATACAATCCACAGCTTTTCAAGATAAATGTGAACAACTTTCTTCTTGCCCATCCACAGTCTTAGTGTACCATAAGTTGATCAACCTCTAGTGGATGGGGTTCCTGATGATGATGATAATGCATAAAATGGAGTAATGAGACAATATCACTATGTTAGGATGTTTGATTAATGTTCCCACTATATGGTAGAATCTATAGTTAAAATATTTTTGTCTCCTAAAAAAAAATAATTTATTTGCTTTTTTAATGTTAAAATTTAATTGCTAAGATCTTATAGGAAAAGTCAACATTTTAATTTTTTTTTCATGTTTTTCCAGTATTAGAGTTTGAACTACGAAAAGCCAGAGAAACAATAAAATCTCTAAGAGCTAATTTAACTGTAGTAACAGGTAAGATATGATCTATAGATGTACTGTGTATATTATTACTACTGCCAGAAATAACTCTAGAACTTTAGAAAACACAACTATTTGCTATGCCTGTTGACTACACCTTAAAATCATTCTCTCTATCTCGTTGTGTGTGTGTGTGTGAGAGACTGTGTGTGTATGTGTATGCACGCGCACACACACAGTCATCTGATATTCTATCCCATTCATCTTCCAAATACAAATTAATCTAGTAAAATCCTTTCTTCATATTATAAGAGTATTTTGTTATTCTTTTTTATTTCTAACTTTATACTGAAGTTTTTGAAAGATTTTTCCCACATGGTTTTAATATAAATTAAAGTTGCCAAAAAATTGTATTGTTTAATCCTTTATCCAAATAAAAACAGTTTGTGTGAAGTATCATGACGACTAGGCTACTTGTATATAATGGCTTCACATCAGTTGACCTAGTATCCTGCAATGCAAAGCACCCCCCCCCCTGGATGTCTATAATGCTGTATATTATGGGATACCCAGAACTGATTTCAATCTTTATTAAGGCCTTACTCACACTGATACTTTGTTTTCTTGGCAACTTTAATTTATGCTTGAGTTTGAAGTAACATAACGGTAATGTTATCTTTAATATTAAAATTGTCTTGATGTTTCAATCTTCATATCACTGTCATCACTTGAGTGTATATCCACATATGAAATGGAACAGAAATAATTATTTGATTTAGCACTAAGGTGCATAATCCAGACTATCACAACACCTCATTAATTAAAAAAAAATCACATGATCAAGAAGTAATTAGCTGAATGTCTAGAGTCCCAATATTTTTTAAAAAAATAGTTTGTATTTATAAATGTAAATAGAAACATCAGTCACGATTGATATTAATATTGAAATCGGTAGTTCAGTCAGTGTTGCCATTTACAAATATAATAAAGTAAACTATAACCTAAAATACAGGTAAATCCTGATTTACTTGAATTTGGAGTTATGCATATTATACTGAAAAGGGTATGAAAAAAAATTTCAAGTTATAATTACAAGCTATGTGCATGTATGTACATGGTGCCTGCATGCCTTCCACAGTTAGGCTTTTCTGCTGTTGAGCACTAATGTGCTATGTATTTGTATTCACACACTTCAATAACTTTAAGTGCTTTTACTCTGTTAGAGAAAAAAATCATGACTGGAAAAGTAACAAGTTATGCATATTACCCTGAAAAGGGTATGGAAAAAATTTCAAGTTATAATTACAAGCTATGCGCATGTATGTACATAGTGCCTGCATGCCTTCCACAGTTAGGCTTTTCTGCTGTTGAGCACTGATGTGCTATGTATTTGTATTCATACACTTCAATAAATTTAAGTGCTTTTACTCTGTTAGAGAAAAAATCATGACTGGAAAAGTGGAAAAAGTAAACCCATGTGTATTTGCACCTAAATTGATTTAGAGATGAAAATTAGACAATCTGGGACTTAGCCAACAATTTGATTGGCTAAGTCCCAGATTGTCAGCCCATCTTCATTTGTTCAGTGGCCAATAGATACCTTCTAACAGAGCCCACCATGTGAAGGTGGGGATTGGACGTTTAGATCAGAAGCTTCATTCGGTTCTCTGCATTCCTGAACAGAAATGTGGAAGTTTCCTCCTAGTTATTTGGCTTTGACTTTTAAGCAATCCAAGTTCTTATCAAATAAGTCTGCAGATGTCCTAAAAGAATATAGAGAAAAACGTAAGAGAACTCGGCTGTGTATAAAAGTAGCTAAACAAAAGTCATGGGAAGATTTCGGTAAGAATATAGAAAATAAATATCAGGAAGGTGGCAAAATGTTCTGGAGGCTATTGAAAAAAACTCAGAAATGGCAGAAAGAGTACTATAAAAGGAATCAAAGATAATAACGGTAACATGAAAATTTTCAAGAGGAATACATATCAATGTTTGTAGAAAAAGCCATCAAAAACTTGAAATGTGAAAGAGCAGCTGGAGTGGATTATACTTCTTGTCTAGAGGCTTAAGTGCTGTGAGGACATTATGTTGGAGGTTTAATCGATTTTTTACAACACTCAAAAAGAATTAAAATAGAATTTAATACTTCCTATATTTTGTCCTAGTCACTAGGACATCTACGGGGATTACAAAAACAATTAATAATGTAACATGCACACAAAAACTTACAATACTAAGCCCAACCACATGGGTGACACTAAAGTCCTATCTAGGTGGAGCGCCCTCTAAGGGCGGTAGTAGGTGGCCTGGAATGTAAGGTGGGACCTCTGGTGATGAGTGTTTCCCAAATCTTCGGAAGCTTAATGCAACCGTATTTATTAAGATTTGGTTGGTTTCTGAGTGCTGCTGCTGCTTCTAAGAAAAGTCTCTCTTTCTTGAATTTGCTGTGGTGGAGCATGGTGGTTTTCTTCCATGATACTCTGTGGGTGATGTCCAAAACATGGTCAGTCAAGCCTGAATGGCCATAGTTGTGTTTAATGATGTACAACTTGTGTTCCTCCAGGCGGATGGATGCTGATCTGCCTGTCTATCCAAAGTATGCAAGCTTACAGGAACAGGGTACTTTGTAAACTCCAGGCAGAGAGAGAGAGAGGAGGGAGCTGATCTTTCGTAGAACGGATAAGGGTAGCAAGTTTGCGGTAGGGCTTATATGCTGTGTGTAGGTTATACTTTTTTAATATCTTGGCTATTTTTTCCGAAGTGCCACGGATGTAGGGTATGGTGATGGCATTTTTAAAATCTTGTTGACGAGAGGGACGGGGAATGGGGGAGAAATTGATTATTTTTTTTTTGATACTGTGTTCGGTGTAGCCATTGGAGAGGAAAGTTCTGTGTATGTGGTTAAGCTCAGTAGTGAGGGCGGTTCCACTGGAACAAAGATTGTGGGCTCTCTTGGTAAGAGTTTTAATGATGCCATATTGTTGCGAGGGGTGGTGGTGGGAGAGTTTGTGAATGTATCAAGAAACATTCACAAGAAAACTCAAGAAAGAGAGACTTTTCTTAGAAGCAGCAGCAGCTCTCAGAAACCAACCAAATTTTAATAAATACGGTTGCATTAAGCTTCCGAAGATTTGGGAAACACTCATCACCAGAGGTCCCACCTTACATTCCAGGCCACCTACTACTGCCCTTAGAGGGCGCTCCACCTAGATAGGACTTTAATGTCACCCACGTGGTTGGGCTTAGTATTGTAAGTTTTTGTGTGCATGTTACATTAATTGTTTTTGTAATCCCCGCAGATGTCCTAGTGACTAGGACGAAATATAGGAAGTATTAAATTCTATTTTAATTCTTTTTGAGTGTTGTAAAAAAAATCCATTAAACCTCCAACATAATGGAGTGGATTATATTTGACTAGAAATGCTTTCGATATTTTCTCGAATATAACTCGCCTTCGCTTATATCTCACACCCCTTATTTTACTTTACGAAAAAATAAATTAAAATGTTTTGCATGTGAAAATGAAAAAAATTTTTAAACTTTAAGTAAGAAGTAGTGAATGTTATGGAAGTTTCAGACATATTCAAATTCGGTTGAAGAGAATCAGCATTTCAGCTCAACACTCATCAGCTTGTCTTTGTTGTTGAGTCATGCTATCTTTTTATTAATACTGCACTAATCATATGCATAGAGATGGAAGCAACCAGTAGAGGAATTGTGAGAGTATTTTCAGTTTTTTAAATCATAGCGATCTTATGATTCCAAAATGATAAAAGGACAAGAAATAATGAACACTGTTTGTTTTAATTTAATTACAAAAGCATTATTGCTAAAATTCAAACATATCGCATGATGAAGGTGAGTGGCTGATTGCATAAATAACAAATTAAAATTTAAAGGCATTCATTTTTATAAATGTAAGCATTTATAAAAATGAATGCCTTAAAAATTCTCGCATTCATTTTTAAAAATGAATGCGAGAATTTGATTATAAATGTCAATTTAATTTTTTCCTAAAAAAAACAAAAAAACTTGAATTTCTGAAACTCCCTACAATATATCTCACACCACTATTTTTTAACTTTCATTTTGGGGAAAGAGTGAGAGTTATATTCGAGTAGATACAATAATTATGAAGTTATAAAAGATTTACATTGGCTCTACTGCATAATTCAGAGGGGCTTGTAAAAATAGTCATGATTTATAATTATGAATCTTTTTACAATTATTTCTCTGTTAGTTTATTATTAGTTTTGCTTTCATAACATGTATATCAGCACTTGTGATGTGCTTGTTATTGATATTATTATTGTCAAAATGAAATGTAAACTATTTAAAATGGATATACTTACTAGATTTTGATAATTGTGTTACTTTCAATTATGTTATTGTAATTTGAAATCAAGTGTTGTGTTTTGAAAAGACATTCTCATTATGCTAATGGAGACAATGTGTCAGCCATCATACGGAACTTCCATTTACAGGAAGTGCATATGCCTGCTGATGAGTTTCATGAGTGATTGACAGCTGACAGAGTGTGTTTGGTTTCGAGGTAATGAGGAAAACGAGAGAGCTAATGGAAGTTTAAGAATGCAGACTGGAGAAATTTTGTTGTTAGGAAGTTAAGTTTTACGTGATAGTCGGAAGAATATTAATTGAAGATTCCAAAAAGGAGTCGTAGAACTGTGAGTCTTTAAATTGGAAGAGTAGAGACTGTCAACAAATGTTTAGTTTATAAAAGAAGATATCGGAGTCGATGTTCTGATTTGAATGTTCAAGGAAATGCTGAATGGAAAATTTCATCTTCTGTCTTAAGGACACCGGATTTCTATAGAAAGAGCAATTGGTGAAATCTGCTTCTGTAAATTGGTTTAACATGAAGAGCTCTACTTAGATCTGTTGTTTATGAAGTAGTAGTAGTAGAAGAAACTTTTCCCTCTGGTACAAAAATTAGTAAATTATGTCTCAAATAGGTAGAACTGAAAGAGGTAAGAAATATTTATACTTCAGTGAGACAGGAGGAATAATATTGTGTGCTATATAAGGGGGAGATAAAAAAGATCCCATGGAAAAGAAGAAGAAAATTTTATATTTTCGGAAAAGACCCTAACAAAGAAACTGACTATGAACATTTTGTTATTGTGAAAACAAGGTGTGTAGTCTGGTAGACGTGATTAGGTATATGTTAAACCCAGTAATAGAATAAGTCAGAGAATGGGTGATTTTAATATTTTTAGATAAGAAAATCTCTAAAGTGTAGATTTATTTTAGAAGGCCTTGGATACAGTATTTTGCATTTATGTAATTTTATTTAAAGCATATATATTGTTTTAGTTTTATTAAATGTTAAATTTAGTTTTATTAAAATAATCTTTATAGAGATTTAACAGTCTGATCAGAAGGTCAAATTCCGGATGATTGGAGTAGATTTCTCATAGTTCCCATTATAATTAAAAAAAAAAGAAAATAAAGCTGAGTTGAGAATTATAGAGGAATTTCTCTATTAAGTGGTTCAGGTAAGATTTATGCAAGTATGAAAAGAGATTGAGAAAGATTGTAGAAAAGAAACTTGTAGAAGAACAAGCATGGTTCAGGCCAAATAGAAGCTGAGATCAGATTTTTACTTTACGACATATAGTTGAGAAATCACAGGAATATGATGAGGATCTGTACTTGAGTTTTGTAAATCTGGAAAAGCCATACGACAAGGTGCTCAGAGAAAAACTTTTCAAAACACTACTGTAAATGCTCATTATACAGAGCAGTGCATAGTCTATATTTAAGTTGTGAGTCAGCTATTGTGAATCTTTGCTTTATGCACTCCTAATTAGTGCAAGTTTCCCTATAGAACAAAAAAAAATATTTCACTTATTTAGGTACAGTTTTTTGTGAAGATGGCAGGTTAAATTTGAAAATAGACAACAGAATAAGCAAAGCTGGTATAGTGGGTAGCCAGTTGAATAAATTTATATGGAATAAGAGCGAAATCAGCCAAAATACCAAACTAGCAGTATACAAGACAGTGTTCAAGTTTTAAGTTATGGATCTGAGAGTTTGGTTAGAAATAAAGCACTTGATCAAAGACTATTGACCATTGATATGAGGGTTCTGAGAAAAATTAGGTGAGTGAACTAATGGCATCAATGGCAGAATCATATTAAAAATAAAGATATTAGAAAGGAACTTGACATTATTACCATTCAGGAATGTGTCAGCAGAGCTAATCTAAAGTGGTATGGTCACTTGAATAGAATAGAAACGTTAGCAAAAGAGGTGTTTGATGACAAGATAGCCGTAAAGAGACCCAGAGAAAGACAAAGGTCTAGGTTGCCTAATTCAGTCAGAAGTGCCTTAGAAGCACGAAATGTTAGATATAACAACATTGAAGTGTTTACAAGTAATAGGTTTATTTGGAGGAAATTTTTTGATAGGAGATTAATTAAAATGTAAACTTTAATACTTTAAAACTTTAATTAAAATGTAAGCTGTCATAATAACCTTGGACACCTTTTGAAGATGTATATATATATCAGGAAATTGATCATCAGAAGTATTCTGATGTCATGTTGAAACATGAGGAAAGAGATTAATTATGTTCTGCGAAATTTCAGGAGAAATTGTATAATTGGAAAAAGATGTGAATCCTAAATCCTCGTGATTTGTAGAAGTCCAAAGAGAAATAGATGATGCTTTATCAAGAAAGAAGTCCTTGTTTAGTCATCCCCTGATAATTTTATAAGGATGAGCAAATGCCAGAATTAAGCATTTTTATAATTTTCTGTTTCATCATTTGATTTGCATGTATTCATCCTTGAATACATGCAAATCAGAATATTCATCCTTGAGAATGAATGAAACTAAGAAAAATAACCTTTAAAACATATTGATATATATATACAGGGTGTTCGGGATAAATTTGACAGTTTCGTAAGGAAAAAGAAAATCTTCTTTGTATCTATTAAATTTAATGAATTGACAAAAAAACATTACAGGCAGAGTTAATTACAATACTATCAACAAGATTTACTCAAAATAACCACCATTAGCATCGATCACTGCTTCAATTCTGCTTCGGAACCTCGAACAAGCTGATGCTACAGTCTCCCTGGGAAGGGCCGCAAAAACTGTTTTAATTTTATCCATTAACTGGGCTTTTGTATTACTGGAAGTGCGATTGGTGTCTTTTTCAACTGCGCCCCATACAAAATAATCCATGGGGTTAAGGTCTGGGGAGTTTGGAGGCCAAACATTTGGACTGGTGAAGTCGTAGAAATTTTCAGACAACCATTTTTGACTTTTCCCAGAGGTGTGGCAAGGGGCCGAATCCTGCTGCCATACATACGGCCTACCATTGGCTACCCTTGTTATCCAGGGCTTGACTACAGTTAGCAACTCCACGAACAAAGCCCGAATTCCAATGCCAGGGTTCTTCAACACCTGTTCCTGCAGATTTGCGAGGAATTCTGCTGTACGAACGCAATCAGATCGTCTGCTAGGGATCTTTCTTCTTGCTACATCCTCGTAGTGACCATTGCAAGTCTCTAGTTCATGCCTGATTGTTTTTACTGTATTCAGGGAGCATTGGGCAGCAGTCGTAATATCCTTATTTTGATGGCGGGCACGAATCATCATGATACAAGTTATTCTCTTCCATGATTCAGGTGGGTTCCAGCTATCCATCCTTTCTGACATCTTGTATATGAATGAAGAAGGGTCCAAACTTTTAAATGAAGAGAAGTGTGTGTTAATACATGTAACTTACGGAAAAATATAATTAATTATAAATATGTCAAATTTATCCCGAACACCTTGTATGTACTGTAAACATTTAGGATGGGGGTGTGATTAATAAGTGCTTGGATTGAATCTAACTTGTAAAATTCTGGTTATGTAAGTTGGGGAGTCCATTTGTGTTTGCTGCTTCATTGCTTTTGTTGTACACTGTCAAAAGAATTCAAGATGGGAACAATCAACATATGCAGTATGAGAGGAAAGGAAACTGAATGGCAGAATTGAAGAAGTATCACATGAACATAATTGGTGTTAATGAGATAAAGACCAAAACTGGCAAGATCCTGCTAAATAATTAACATATGATGTTATATTTGGGCAATAGTGTTCAGGGAAAGGAAGGAAGCAATAGCATTCAATACCAAACATGAAGATAAGCTTCTTGATGGCAGACAGTTTCACATAATGATGTTACCAAATATCAAAATAGGGAATTGGGCAATGAAACTTATTTGTGCCTAGTATCTTGCAGAAACTTCTAAGGAAGAAGTGAAGAAATTTTTTTATCATTAGAGAAAGCAGGTAAAATGGAAAAACTAGTCCTTGTTGGAGACAAAAAATTAATAACAATGGTAAGAGCCTGCTGGATTTCTGT
Organism: Typopeltis vanoorti; assembly: GCF_054136105.1. Lineage (NCBI taxonomy): Eukaryota > Metazoa > Arthropoda > Arachnida > Uropygi > Thelyphonidae > Typopeltis > Typopeltis vanoorti. Next base: position 110,650,187 of record NC_143566.1, read on the forward strand.
TCAAGACTAGCATAATTAATACCATGTTTGAACATAAATGATATTTAAATTCACATGGAGAGAAGACACATGAAAAAGTCTTATTAACTATGTCGGTAAGACTTCTTTTTTTTGGTGAAGTCATTTGTAAGGATAGAAAAATAGAACACCAGGGTGGATAGAAGTTAGAGGCAGTGGTGGGAAAGAAAGTGTATTAAATTCTTCTAAAAATCAAGACGTGAGAGGAAGAATTCGTCATAAAATATTATTACCAGAATCACTATTAGTGCCACTTTCTTTCAAAATGTGATCCATATTAAATGTATCAAAATTGAAGTAGGTGTGCATACTTGGCTTACACCTGAGACATGAAAAAAATTTCCTGTGCTTCATTCAATTCTAACTGCTGAATTACAACTTAATTACAAACTACGTATTGCTCTATAATGTTCCACTCACCCCATATAATAGTATTTTGAAAAGCTTTTCTCTTGGTATCTTATCGTATGCTGTTTCCAGATCTACAAAGCCTAATTCATTTCAGTAAAATTATGGAGATAACAACCATGTTAGAAATAATTACTATATTTTTCCGTGTATAAGATGATACTTTTTTCTAAAATTTTTAGACCAAAAATTGAGGGTCGTTCTTATACATGGGAGATAACTGGTTGAAAGACCTTAGTTGCCATGGCAAAACTGCCAGTATCTTGTCTCCGTGAACAGGCTTCTGCCAATCACTAGCCTTTGTTAACTCTGTCGACTGACGTCATTAATGGCTGATTTTGAATAAATCAATCAGAACTCTGAAAGCATTCATACTTCTGCAACTTGTTGGCAGGGTAAGTTATGCATTAATATTTTGAGCACTAGCCCATAAAAATGTCCAAAAATAAAAAAACGATTGTCATATTCTTTAAAATTGAAGTTAAAAGTCGCCAATTATGCAAAAGAACATGGAAATAAAGCTTCAGAGAGAGAGTTTGGACCTCCTCCCACTGAGTGTATGATTAGACAGTGGAGGAAAACAGGAAGAACAACTACTCAAGATGCCAAAAAAAGAAGAGGGCCTTAAGAGGAAAATCAGCAAAATGGCAAAACTTGGAGCGGAGACTTAAGACTTGGATTATGGAGCAGAGCCAGAGTGGGATATGTGTGTCAACCAAGCTTATTCAATATGAGACAAAATGGTTTGCAAGAGAAATGAACATTATTGATTTCACAGGAAAGGCAAAATGGTGCTTCAACTTCATGAGGAGAGAAGGGCTGGCCATGAGAACACGAACCAAGTTAGCCTGGAAAATGCATCCCTAAAAATGTATCTTAGTATGTATATTAAAAATATTACCTAATTAGTAAATATACTTGGAATATTTAAAAAATATTAAATGTGTTCTGTTTTATGTTTAAAATGTCATCATCAAATTCCTGCCATGTACTCCTCAAGGGGTGTACAGGATATGACAGTACTACATGAAATAATTACATCATTACTAACTTCCTATCTACGATTTTACTCCAAGTCAGTCTAAGACTCCAACATTATCAGATCTTATATTTCTATCGTCTAAGGCACTTTGTACCATATCAATCCACCTATATCTTGGTCTTCCTCTGGGTCGTTTTCTTGCCAACCTGGCAGAGAACACTTGTTTTGCTAATCTTTCCTCACCCATTCTATTTAAGTGACCATACCACCTGAGATTAGCTCTGCTAATGCATTCCTGGATACTGACAATGTCAAGTTCTTTCCTAATATCCTCATTTTTAATATGATGCTGCCATTGATGCCATCTGTTCACGCCTCTAATCTTTCTCAGGACTCTCATATCTGCGGTCTCTAGTCTTTGGTCAAGTGTTTTACTTCTGACCCAGCTCTCAGATCCATAAGTTAAAACTGGTTTGAGCACTGTCTTGTATACAGCTAATTTAGTGTTCCGACTAATTTCTCTCTTATTCCATATGAATTTATTCAATTGACTTCCCACCATACCAGCTTTGCTGATTCTGTTGTCTATTTCTATATTTAATTTACCATCTTCAGTAAAAATTGTGCCTAAGTAGCTGAAATGTTTTACTTGTTCCACAGGTTCTCCATTCACAACACAGTTGACATTTTCAATGATTCTGCCTATTTTCATTGTCTTTGTCTTTTTATTGCTGACCTTCATACCATATCTATTACAACAGCTATTCAATTTAGTCAGAGAATCTTGCAGACTTGTAGCGGATTTATTTAGAAGTATAACATCATCCGCATAAAGCAAAGAGCTGACATTAACATCTCCAATTTTGATATCAGGTTTAATACCACTTTCCTTCATAATGTGATCCATATAGATAATGAATAACAGAGGGGATAATGTACATCCTTGTCTCACACCAGATTTAACATTAAACCATCTTCCTGTACTTCCTTCAATTCTAACTGCTGACTTACAACTCAAATAAAGACTAAGTATTGCTTGATATAATGCCCCATTGACACCATATAACTGTAGCGTATCGAATAGCTTCTCTCTTGGCACCTTGTCATATGCCTTTTCCAAATCGACAAAACTTAAATACAGATCTTTGTTATATTCCCATGCTTTCTCGACTATTTCTCGTAAAGTGAAGATCTGATCCTGACAGCCTCTATTTGGCCTGAATCCAGCTTGTTCTTCACCAAGCTTTTCTTCCACAATTCTTCTCAACTGTTTCTCAAGTATACTTGCATAGATCTTGCCAGGAACACTCACTAGGGAAATACCTCTGTAATTCTCACATTCAGTTTTATTTCCCTTTTTATATATGGGTACTATGAGAGCTCTACTCCAATCATCGGGAATTCGTCTCTCCGTCCAGGCTTTCTGAACTATGCAGTGCAGCCACTGTAAGACTTTTATACCACCATACTTCAGCATTTCTGGTCGAATATCATCTACTCCTGCTACCGTTCCACATTTCAAGTCTTTGATGGCTTTTTCTACTTCAAATATGGATATGTATCCCTGACTGCATGCCTGGTCTGTGTTTTTTATCACTGTGCTGTCATCATTGCTTGTTTCATTTAGCAGTTTTTCAAAGTAATTACTCCATACGTCAAGGATATCTTTTTCTCCTGTTTTCATGTTACCTTTATCATCTCTAACTCCTTTTACAGCACTCTTTCCTCCATTCCTAAGCTTCTTCAACAACCTCCAGAATATTTTGCCACCTTCTTGATATTTATTTTCTATATTCTTGCCAAAGTCCTCCCATGACTTTTGTTTAGCTAGTTTTACACACTGTTTAGCTTTCTTACATTTGTCTCTGTATTCTGTAAGAATAAAAGCTGACTTATTTGCCAGGAACTTTTGATATGCTTTCTTCTTTTCCTTCACTGCCTCTTTAACTTCCTATGTCCACCAGGGAGTTCTGATTTTTTTATCCTTGCACACAACCTCACCACTTGCCTCTCTGGCAGAATCAATCAATGTTTTCTTCAGAGTTTGCCACTGAATCTCCAAGGTTTGATTCCTGTTCTCAAACTCTTTCATTTTCTTTTCAATAATCTTTCTGTATTTTAGTCTACAGTTAACATCTGAGAGCTGCTCAACTTTTATTCGCTTTAAAACTTTCTTACATGTTATTCTTTTCAATATGAAATTCAATTTTATCCTGCTCAAGACTAAATAGTGATCACTTCCAATTTCAAATCCTCTGTACACTCTGGTGTCCTGCACCAGGGAGAAAACATCACTATCAACAATAACATAGTCAATGAGACTTTTCTTATTCCTAGCCTCTTCTCTCCATGTGAATTTGTGCACATTTTTATGTTGGAACATGGTGTTAGTAATAACCAGTCCATGTCCTGAGCAGAAATCCAACAGATATTTGCCATTATTATTAGCTTTGCTCTTTTCTCCAAATTTTCCCAAAATATTTTTGTATGTCTCACAATCATTTCCTACTCTGCTATTTAGATCCCCAACAAGGACCAACTTTTCCTTTTTCATTGTGTCAGTTGCTTTTTCTAGAGCGTCAAAAAATTCCTCCACTTCTACCTTAGTAGAACCTTCTGTGGGACCATAGGCACAAATAAGTCTCATTGTCCAGTTCCCCATTCTCATATTTGTCCACATTACTCTACTTGAGACCGACTGCCATTCAAGAAGATTAGCCTCGTATTTTGTGTTGAATACTATGGCTACTCCTCCTTTTCCTGGATTGTCATTGCCTGAATATAACATTTTGTATTTATTGCTCAGAAAGATCTCACCAGTTTTTGTCTTTTTTGTTTCAGTCATCCCTATTATGTCGATCTGGTACTTATCTAATTCCTCAGCTAGCTCCATTTCTTTGCCATTCAGGCTTCTTACGTTGATAGTACCGATCTTTAACTCTGCTGATGTTGAGTTGGGGTTTGTTTTCAGATTTGTTCCAGTAGCTGACTTTTCGCTGTTCGCTCTGGTTCCCTGGCGAAAACAACGGGGGGCCTTGTTTAACCGGGCGACGCCCCAGCCGGCATGAAATTTTGTCATGTTGTACCGTCATTTTTTATTTTGGTTTAACCAATAAGAATACAATTTGGTCGGTTAAATCCCCAAATTGCCAGCCCATCCTCGTTCGTTCAGTATCCAAGTAGATACCCAACAGGGTGCACCACGAGAAGGTGAGATTGGACATTAGGTCAGAAGCCCTGGTCGGTTCTCCGCATTCCTTTAAAGGCTATGTGGTGGTCTCCTCTCAGTTATACAGCTTTGACCCTTAATCACCCCTTAATTTTGGGTTCAAAAAAGTAGGGTTCGTCTTATACACGGAAAAATACAGTACTTTAATTTCCCAGCGTTTCTACCTTCATATGAAGGTCATCATCTGCAGTACACATACTAGCTATATTACATTTCAAACAGTAGGCCAAAGTGACAATGATTTGATCAACCAAAATGGCCTGATCTCTAGTGGGAAAAAAAACTACATTTAAGCTATATTTTATTTATAACATCAGAGAACAAATTCATATAGAAAGATTTAATACAGCAAAAGTGGTTGTCTAATCCATAATCTAACATGAATATTGTTATGTTAGTAAGCATGTTAGATTACTTAGTCCTAATTATAAATAACTCTTAGACCAAAGTTTATGTGGGTAGAATATGTGCCATCCATATTCTTGTGGTTTTTAGACCACCATTATTGTTACGATTACGGTGGTTGATATGAATTTCACAGGCCTCTTTAAATTTGTGCTCATACCACGTTTAGTTTGCATCATACCATTTGGTTTGATGTAAACTACAGGTGCCTTTCCAGTCAGTTCTATGTAGAGTATTCAGGGAAAGATCAGAAAGGCCAGAATTACCATGTTAAATTTGACGTGCCATTTATGCTCCTCTTTTTGGATAAAAATTATAATAAATTTAGTTTAATCCTTTACCCAAGTGTAGGCAAACAAAGTTTGTGGCTGAAGTAGTTCAGGACTGAGGCAACTCATAGCAAAGGTGGACCAAACTCTCATCACTCCTTGTCTCAGTATCTCCCAAAATGCAAAGCACATCTCCTTGCGGACATGTGTGATGCTATGCATTAAGGGAAGGGCCACTACCCAGACTGGTTTTGACCTTTATTGAGGTCTTGTCAGTGGGAGGCAGGCCCAGAAATAGTGATACCAAGGCAGAAGCAATGGAGAGGTCGTATTTACTTATACAAATTGCCAAAAAGTAAACTTCCAACATGGATAGGAACTCTATGTCCTGTTTCACCTATACAGGGCAAATTACAGGTACAGTGAATACTGCATACTCTAGGGTGGATCAGCAGAGGAAGTGGATCCTTGAATGAGTTGAATAAGTTCTTTAATTTTGCAGGAGGTTTAAAGTTGGCAATAAGGTTGTATTATTTCTGTAGTATTCTGACTAAACAAACACACGTAATAACCACAGTAATAAGTTTTAATAAGTAAATATTTCATCCTAAGTATCTTAGAACATCGTCAGTACAGTTAATTCAAACAGTACTAGGAATAACACAATTAGGGTGCATGGCTACAATGGAATCCCAATATGCGTGCAGTAGCGTGTTATTAAATTAAAATATAACTGGAGGAAAAAAAATTACATTAAAATAAGATAACATATATAAAAAAATTATTTTACACAATTTTTATGACAATTTTCCCTACTTTAGGAATAGCAAGAACGTCATTACGGTTTAGATTTGGTCTGTGAAGTAGGGCTTCAGCACTTTATATAAACGTTCATGTTTAAATAAAGATCTATGTAAAAGTTTGGTCGTTTCCCATTGGATCCTATGGTTTGGGTTTTCAACTCCCTGTTGAGCGAGGCCAGATTTCTGCAGTTTGATAAGACGGATATGGTCTTGATGTTCCAAAATGCGTTTATGAACAGATCTACCTGTCTGTCCATAGTAAGACAATTTACAGGAGCATGGAACCTTGTACATTGTAGCATCAGAGGTGAGAGTTTGTCTTTAGGAGAAGGTAACAAGTTATAGATCTGGTTGATGGAATAAGTTGGTAGGTAGTGGCAGGTTTGTATTTCGTCGTAATTTTTGAAAGGCATTCAGAGATACCTTTTGACATAAGATATGAGAATCTTATGGGCTTGTTCTTGTTTAGGTTGATGTGTGGGGAAGTAACTGATGATTTTTTGAGTTGTAAGAGTGTATCCATTTAGTATGGCTGTATTTTTGATTTCCCATACTTTAGGAATAGCAAGAATGTCATTATGGTTTAGATTTGGTCTGTTTTGTCACAGACCAAATCTAAACCGTGATGACGTTCTTGCTATTCCTAAAGTATGGGAAATTGTCATACAAAATTGTGTAAAATAATTTTTTTATATGTTATCTTATTTTAATGTGTTTTTTTTTTTCTTTTTCCCTCCAGTTATATTTTAATTTAATTCTATAACACGCTACTGCACACATACTGCACACGCTACTGTATGTCCTAGTACTGTTTGAATTAACTGTACTGATGAAGTCCTAAGATACTTAGGATGAAATATTTACTTATTATAACTTATTACTGTGGTTATTATGTGTGTTTGTTTAGTCATGAATTCTCCACAGGCTTCATTGTATAATAAATTCTGTGATATCTCTTATAATGATATTTCTTATAATGTATGGAATGGCTATAATTTTATTGTAATCCAGTTTTTTAATTTTTAAGTAGAGTCTTGTGAAGAATTTTGTTGATAGTATTTTTGGTGTTGCCATTTTTCAGGAAAGTATTGGTGATAACTTTTAATTCGTGTTTAAGTGCTTGTTCACTGGAGCAAATCTTCAAAGTCCTGTTTTTTAGTGTGTGAATGACATCTAGTTTTTGTGTTGGGTGGTGATAAAAGTTTGTGTATATATTGGCCAGTATGTGTAAGCTTATGGTAAACAGTGAAGGAAAGACTGCCGGAAGGATGACTTGTGACAAGTGTATCTAGAAAAGGAAGTGTTCTGGATTTCAATTGTAAATTGTATGCATTCTTGTTGTTTAGGAGGAAAGCGTCTAATGTCTGGTTGCCATGGGACCAGATAATGAAAATATTGTCGATGTATCTAAGCCAGACTTTGGGTTTTAAAGTATAGGAATCTAGAGCACATTGCTCAAAAGCTTTCATATAAAAGTTAGCAATTGTGGAGATAACATTAAGCCCATGGCTGTGCCTTCTTTTTGCAGGTAAAAAGTATTTTGCCACACAAAATAGCCAGAACGTAGTATACTGTGAAATCGGGAAATAATTTGTCCTTTAAAAGAAAAATTGTGTTATTGATTGGGACAACTTGTGAAAAGGACAGAGATGTCAAAACTGACAAATAAATCACTTTTTCCAGTGTGATGTCTTTCATTTTGATTACAAAGTGTTGTGTGTTTTTAATATAGGAGGAGGATGGGGCTGACCTACCAACTCGTTGAGTGTTGATGCTAGTTTCTTGACTAGATGATAATTGGGGCTGTTGATACCTTTTTAGTTATTAGCTGCAGCAGTACATTCTGTTTGTGAATCTTGGGCAAACTATAACTTCTCGGGGAACGAGCATAATGAAGAAGTAGGTTTTTAACTATATTCACGGGCCATGATGTGATGGATTTAAGTAGTTCTTCTGTTTTCTTTTTAATCAGATTAGTTGGGTTATAGTTCACAAGTTTATGGGTTTTGTTGTTTGAGACTAATTGATTCATTTTTTCCAGGTAAGTTTTTCAGTTTAAAATAACTGTGGCACTACCTTTTTATCGGCTCTAGTGATTGCGATGTCCTGACTTGCTTTTAGAGATTCCTATCCGAAAAAAGTTCCTTTTTTCGGATAGGAATCTCTTTTTTTCCTTTTAATGGCAGATTTCACAGTTATGGTAAATCTGACCTTTCTGATCATGCTCTGAATACTCTACAAAGAATTGACTGGAAAGGTACCTGTAGTTTACATCACACGAAAATGTGGTATGAGCGTAAATTTATGGAGGCCTGTGAAATTCAAAGAATATGGATGGTACATATTCTACCCAGAAAATCTTTTGGTCTGAGTTAATTATAACTAGGACTGTAAGTAATCTAGGATCTTAACTCGAATATAACAACACTCATGATAAACTATGGATTAGGCCATGACTTTTGCTGTATTAATATTATCTATATGAATTTCTCTCATGATATGGAGATTTGATGGAGTTTTTTTCCCCCCCACTAGAAGTCAGTTTCCACTTGAACAAATCATTGTCACTTTGGCATAATGTTTCAAATGTAATATAGCTTGTTTTTGTATATATGAGGGTGGTCTGAAAAGTTCTCACCATACATGGAAAGACTATCAGCAATATTTTTTTTTTCTAAGTTGGTACATCTGTCATAAGTATCCATGTGAAATTGCAAGTCATTCTATGAAGTAGTTTGCTTTTTACAGTTGTCTGTATGGATAACCCTTGAAATTGATAAAATTAAGTATCGTGAAGTTATAAAATTCTTTGTACAAGAAGGTTTAACGCCCAAAGAAATTCATTCGAAGTTCATAAAAGTTTATGGGCACTCTTCTCCTTTGTTTCTGACAATTAAAAAATGGGCTGCCGAGTTTAAACGTGGCCATACCAGCCTTGAAGATGATCCATGTGAAGGACATCCAAAAAGTGTAACAACACCAGAAATCATTGATCAAGTGCACATTATGGTATTTGATGACCGGCGAGTCAAAGTGCATGAAATTGCTGAGACTATAGGCATTTCAAAAGAATGTATAGGATATATTTTGCATGAAGACTTGCATATGAATAAGCTTTGTGCAAGATGGGTGCCGCGCTTGCTCAGAGCAGATCAAAAACACATTCGCATGAAAATCTCTGAACAGCGCTTGCAGCGTTTTTAACAAGAATATAACTGATTTTGTACATTGATTTATTACTATGGATGAGACTTGGATTCACCATAACACACCAGAATCCAAACAACAGTCAAAACAGTGGACAGAAGCTGGTTGTTCAGAGCCAAAGAAGACGTGGTCGGTTCCATCAGAAGTAAAGGTCATGGCATCGGTGTTTTGGGATGCTAAAGGCATTTTGTTTATTAATTATCTTTAAAAAAGTAAAACAACTGGGGAATATTATTCTTATCTTTTAAGCAGACTAGACAAAAAAAATTTGTGAGAAAAGACATTTTGCAGAAGGGAAAAAATCATCTTTCATCAGGACAATGCACCTGCCCACAAAAGTGTTTTGGCAATGGGAAAAGTAAGGGATCTGCACTATGAATTGCTGGAACATTCAACGTATTCCCCAGATTTGGCACCCTCTGACTTCTATCTGTTCCCAAAACTAAAACTTCCTTGCTGGTCAGCATTTTTCTTCGAATCAAGAGGTGATTGCAGCTGTAGAGGGGTATTTTGTAGATCTTACTGAGAACCACTACAGGGATGGGATAATGGTGCTGAAGCATCACTGGAATAAATGTATTAGTCTTAAGGGAGATTATGTTGAAAAATAAAAATAATTTTGACATTATAAATTCCTTTTTTCATTGTTAGTCGAGAACTTTTCAAACCACCCTCGTGTGTGTGTGTGTGTGTATGCACACACAGAGATGACGACCTTAATATGAAGGTCAAAACGTTGGGAAATTAAATTAATTATTCCTAACACAGTCGTAGTCTCCATAATTTTATTGAAATGAATACTGATAACCATTTAAGACTAAAGAAAAAGGATACAAAGCTCAGGTACAGACCCTTGTTATATTCCCATGATTTTTCAACAATTAGTTTTAAAGTGAAAAACATGATCCTGACTACCCATATTTTCTCTAAGCCAGGTTTATGTACCACAATTCTTTGCATCTTCTCAAGTATGCTTGCATAAATTTTACCAGGAACACAGGAGTGAACTTCCTTTAATTCTCACATTTCCTTTTTATGGATGGGAACAAAGAGCTCTTCTCTGATAATTTGGAATGCAACTTTTTGACCAGGCATTCTGTATTATGCATGTAGTAACTGCAAAACTTATCCATATTTCAGCATTTCTGGTTATATATCATCTACTCAGGCTGTGTTTCTGCATTTCAGTTTTCTGATGCCTTTTCTATCTCAAGCACTGATATGTAATCCCGATTGCATTCTACTTGAATATTTTCTGCAACTGTTCTGTAAGCTATCTATTATTTATTAATAGAACACGTAAAGACCACGCTAATAACTTTTAATTAATAAAGGTACAAATATTTCGTACTGAAATTTACAGTACATCTTCAGTGTCATACAAACAGTTAAAAGAATGGAATACAAAGTACAGAACAGTCGGCGGATCACCACATGAAATTGTTGCCGCGTGCTAGGAGAATAATTACTAAAAATTATTAAATAATCCTTTAAAGATAATTAATTTTTATCGCTCGTTGCATAAAATAAAAGTCTCCCAGAGTTTTGAGAGAGACAGTCATTTCAATTTAAATTCAGCCAATGTAAAATAGCTTCACAACTTTCTTTAAAAAGGTGTTCATGTTTGAACCTGCATCTATGAAGAAGAGCTTTATCCCACTGGATATTATGAGTAGTGTCAATGCTGTGTTCTGCAAGACCAGATTATGAGGTTTCATGTATTCAATATAATATTGATGTTCCTTAATTCTTTTTTCCACGGAACGGCCTGTTTGTCCAAAATAAGATACATTGCATTCACATGGTATTTGGTAAATGCCAGCCAAGGATAGGGTGACAGTTTATCTTTTGTAGATGGCAATAAAGAAGATATTTTGTTGATAGGAATATACGTGGGAATCAGATGATACCTTTTCAGAATTCTGCCTATCGGTTCTGAGATGCCTGGAATGTAAGGGATTGGAACTCTGCAGTCTATTGAAGAAACCTGAGGTATTGGAACATAGGACTCAATTATCTGCTAGATTTGATTGGGATAGTAACCATTTGATTCTATTAACTTTTTTATAGTGGAAAGTTCATGTTGTAAGATTACTGGAGAGGAGCACACTTTATGTGCTCCTCTCCAGTAATCTCTATCAATTGCTCTATTAATTAAGGATTTGATAATGCCAACTTTTTGAGATGTGTGATGAGCAGACTTTTGATGAATGTATCTGTCAGTAAATGTAGGTTTTCGATAAACACTTATAGATAAAGTACCAGAAGATGTACATGTAAGGAGGATGTCCAAGAATGGTAAACTACCAGAATTTTCTGTTTCCATGGTTGAATTGAATACGTGGGTGAAGGCTATTTATCTTTTGTAGAAATGTGGAAAGTTCTTCAGAATGTGGCCAAATAGCAAAAACATCATTGACATAACGAAACCAAAGAGAGGGTTGAGGATGAATGGATGAAAACATAGCAGCTATTTCGAAAAATAGTTTGCCAGAGGCTGAGAAAGAGGACTTTCTCAGCCTTTGGCAAACCCATGGCAGTACCTTCAACTTGTTTAGAGATCTTGTTTTTCCAACTGAAATAGCCTGAGTGGATAACGAATTTGAAAATCTTTGCAATATCAATGCAAGGGTAATCCTCATATAGTAATTCAACAGTGTCAGCTAGTGGGATATTGGTGAAAAGAGAAACAATATCAAAACTGACTAATAACTCGGACTCTTTGATTTGAATATCCTTGATTTTCTCAAGAAAATCTGTCAAATTTTTTATGTACGATCTGGAGTGTCCAGTAAGAGCAGTTAAGGAACGTGATGCAATTCGATAAGTAGGAGAATCAATACAATTCATGATAGGTCTTACTGGATAGCCTTCTTTATGTGTTTTTGCGAGGCCATATAAGCGAGGAGTTCTTCCAAAATAAGTACTTAGTTTATCCACGTAATTAGGATCCCAACTGATAACTTCATCAAGTAACTTATTTAATTTGTGAATATATTATATCGAATACGTGAAATCTCATAAGTCTGGTCTTGCACAACACAGCATTGACACTACTCATAATATCCAGTGGGATACGTCGGTAGGTGTCGCACTGATATGATCGTCGGCTTGTTGAGAGCTCCTGAAAAGATCAGTAGTATTTGATGTTATCATTGGCAATTTTACTAGAATTTTACGTAGTATTGTTTGCTTTTCGTATCTTAGTGTGTATGTGCAATTTTTGTGTGTTTTCTGTGTTATTTTAATTATTATTTTTAAGATAAGATAGCGTCCACATGGCACTGATTAAAAAAAAAAAAATGGTGGCCAGGTCGCCATGTTTAAGAATTTTGATATAAAAGAGTTTATGCAATATGCTGTCTGTGAGATGTATGCTTTGCGAAGAGCGGTTGGAGTCTGGTTAGATGGTGATGGTGGAGTAAATATGTGCAGAAAGTGTAAGGAGAATGAGGATCTAAAGCATGTTTCTGGTGGTGAGAGTGATATCGTTAAAGAAAGTCAGAATATAGAAATTAGTGATGTGATAAGAAATTGTGAGGTAGTACCAGATAGGTGTAAGAGCGATGTTGAAAGTGTAAATGAAGGTAGAAATACAGAACGAATGGATGATTTAAATGATAATGAAAATGGTGAGATGGATGCAAGTAGTGAAATCGCACGGTTGAGCGGAGCGATACATAGAGCAAAGCGGCAACTGGAGTGTATGCAAAAATGTGTACCGAACGTACCAACTAATAAACGGCGAAAGTCTGATATGAAAAATAATAGAATGTTCGTGAACGTAAATAAAATGAAGGAGCAAGTGCTGTATGGAGATTTGTTATTAAGAAGTATGATAGTTGAGAGTTTGACGAAATCATACCAACTGGGTGCAAACATAAAGGATGTCAGCGAGTCTATTAGAGTGCAAAAACAAAGGCTGAAAGAAATGATAGTCATGGCAGGAACAAATGATTTGAAAGAAGACAAAATGGAAATAATAAAGGATGTGAGGGAATTACTTTAGGTAGCAAAAGAGAAGAGTGAGAGAGTTAGGATGGTGAGTATTTTGCCACGGTATGACAGTGAAGTGTTTAGGAGGAGGGCCATAATTGCCAATGACTTTATGTGTGGGTAATGCATGGAGAGTGGTGTGGAGTGAGTTCGATGGGCAAAAGGATTTATATAAGATGGATGGTTTACATTTGAATGGATTTGGTGTAAGGAGGCTTGAAAAAGTGTTGATGAATGAAGTGGATATACAGACTCAGGGAAACTAGATTTATTAAAGGGGGGGGGGAGTAGATATGCAGACTTCAGGGAGGCAGTTGAGTGTATGAATGAGTATAATATGCCCAAGCGAGTACGAAGGACAACAAATCAGAATGGGATAGTTAGTAGAAGGCATCAAAGTAGAGATGGGACTAACGGGCTTCTGCAATTCATGTACACTAATGCCAGGAGTATTAGGAACAAGGAGGAGGAGTTTTTGGCCTGGCACTTCCTGGCCACAGGTTGGTGGTATTAGTGAAACATGGCTGACAGAAGATGATAAAACTAGTGGGATTGAATGTGATGGGTATAGCATTTTCAGGAGTGACAGGGAGAATAAAAAGGGGGGAGGAGTGCTATTGATGATAGCTGATGAGTTGCAGCCAAGGAGTGTAGAAATTGAACTGCAGGATAGAGAAAAGAGCACATTTGAGGCTATTTGGTGTGAGATAGAAGCTAGCAGAACAAAATATACAATTGGGCGCTGTTATAGACCAGGTGGTGGAATAGATGGTAGGGATAAGTATGCATAGGCAAATAGAAGAAATGAGCTGAAGGAGAGTAATTATTATGGGAGATTTCAACTATGGTTGCATTGATTGGAGTGAGGAGAGAACACACGGGAGGAAGGAATTGGATTTTATGTGGTTATTAAGGGACAACAATCTATGACAGCATGTAATGGAAAATACTAAGGAGCAGAGAGGGCTTGACCTAGTAATCGCATCTGAGAATGTGGCTGTAACGAACATGACCATGTTGCTACCAATTGGTGAGAGTGATCATAAGGTCATGACTTAGGAGGTGGCTAAAGGAGTGGAATTTACAATTAAGACAGGGTACATGTGGAATTGCCAGGCTGGTAAGTATGACAAGCTTAGGAGTGTGCTTGGCTCAGTGCCATGGCATGTACAACTGCAAGGGCTGGATGTTGATAGTGCATGGGAGGTAGTTAAGAAGTGTTTGCAGGAGGCAATGCTTGACTGTATACCAAGAGTCTGAATAATAAATCAAGTAGGGGTTAAATGGATGAATAACACTATTAAGCTTGAGCTGCAAAAAAAGAAACAATTGTGGAGGGAATTTAAGGAGAAGGGTGACCATCAGGTGCAGGAACAGTATAAAGCTCAGATGAGAAAGGTAACAACGGTGGTAAGAAAAGCAAAAGCAGATTACGAAAGGAAATTGGCCACGCAGGCTAAAGAGAATCCCAAACAGTTTTTTGAATATGTTGCAAGTAAAAGGAAAAATGCTCATGGTAGAATGATCTTAAAAAATGCTGAGGGTAGGGAGGTAACCGAATCAGTCGATATTGTGGAATTACTGAGCGAGCACTTTGCAAGAGTATATCATCCAGGTGGTGACTTTGCAGGAATGGAAGAACCAACAGCTTATACTGGAATTGTGATGAATGAAGTAGAGGTAACTAGTCTATTACAGAACCTCAATGTCAATACATCTGTGGGATTGGATGGTATACCAGCTCGTGTCGTAAGTGAAGCGGCCAAAGAATTGTCAGTGCCCTTGACCATTTTGTTTAATTTGAGCCTCAGGACTGGGTCAGTCCCAAGGGGGTGGAAAGAGGGGAAAATAGTTCTGCTGCACAAAGGTGGTTCCAAGGCTGCTGTTGAAAATTACAGGCCAATCAGCATAACAGGAATCATTATCACAGTCTTAGGGATAATAGTCAAGAGGAAAATACAAGATTGGATAGAAGAAAAATGGGATACTGTATCAGGGACAGCATGGTTTTGTGAAGGGTAGGTCATGCCTCAGTAACTTGCTCACGTATTATAACACAGTGACGGCTGAACTGGATAAGGGTAATGGGTTTACAGGGATTTCTACTGGACCTTGCTATAACCTTTGATAGGATACCACATGGAATTCTGTTATTATTATTATTATTATTATTCCTGATACCTCCAAGGAGTCCGAAGACTCATCGCGGGAGGACATCTTCAACTGTCTCTACACCTTACCTCTACTACGAATCAACGCCATCTACCGCCCACTTCCAACACCACAACTAGTAATTTTTGTTTGTAAATTGCGTGTGTTCTGAAGGGCCGATTTGTATGTATGCGGGATGAAAAACCCGAGTTTCCGGGAGAAAAAACCCTGCTACCTCCGTATGAGATCGGCTAACTCACCATCGATTGAAATCGACCAGATAAAGATTCCTCCCGTCGCGACGAGAATCGAACTTAGGCCTATTCCAATCGAAGGGCGCAATGTACCGTCGTTCTTCCAATTGCGCTACGGAGGCGCTAATCAGTAAAATTCTAAAATTCTAATCAGTAAAATGTAGCATATGGGGATGGATAGGAGGGTGGTTGATGGAGAGATATCAGAGAGTGGTTTATTCAGGAGTAGAGTACAAAAGACGACCTGTGACTAGTGCTGTGCCACAAGGATCTGTTCTTGGACCACTGCTGTTTAATTTGTTCATTAATAATATAGGAAAAGATCTGGGAGGAACAGTTCATTTGTTCGTGGATGATGCAAAGTTGGGTAGGGCAATAGTGAATGCAGATGATGTCAAAATTTTGCAGGATGATTTGGATAGATTGGAGGTCTAGGCTAAGGAGAATGGATGTCAATTTAATGTGGCAAAATGTAAGGTTATACATTTTGGGGTGAAAAGATTAGCAGCAGTTTACTACATTGGTGGAACTATACTCCAGGAAATTGATGAGCCCAGAGATTTGGGAATGTTGGTGGATAAGGAGTTGAAGTTTAGCGGACACATTGCAAAAGTGGCCAAATCAGCTCATCAAATCACTTGGTTGCTGAAGAATACTTTGACGAGCAGAGACCAGCATGTTATTGTTCCTCTGTATCGAGCATCGATAAGACCCCATCTCGACTACTGTGCCCAGATTTGGTCACCTAGGTTTCTTCTTGATGGGAAAAAGGTTGAAAGGATCCAGAGGCGAGTGACCAAGATGATAACAGGTCTGTGGAATGAACCTTATGAGAACAGGTTGAGGATTTGTGTGTTGCAGAAATTGGTTGATAGGTGGAGGAGGGGAGATATGATTGAGACATTGAAATTACTGAACGGTTTCTATAGGATTAATTCAGATGATATTTTTGAGAACAGGGCTGGTGATGGGAAGACTAGGGGACATCCATGGAAACTGGGCAAGAGTGTGGTTAGTAAGGGTGTTAGAGCTGGGCTCTTTACTTTTAGAGTGGTGAATGAGTGGAATAAACTGCCAGAGTCTGTAGTGGGTGCTGTGACAGTGAATGAGTTTAAGGCAAGGTATGATAGATACTGTGTGAATGTCGAATAGTTGTGATGAACATGATTTGGGGCCGCCCTCAATGAGTCTAAGGATTCCCTGAAGTTGCCCATAATAATAAAGCTCTTATCCTCCATAGAAGCAGGTTCAAATATGAACGCCTTTTTAAAGAAAGTTGTGAAGCTAATTTACATCAGCCGAATTTAAATCGAAATGAATCTCTCTCTCTCTCTCTCTCAAAACTCTGGGAGACTTTTATGCAACCAGCAATAAAAATTAATTATCTTGAAAGGATTATTTAATAATTTTTAGTAATTATTCTCCTAGCATGCGACAACAATTTCATGTTGTGATCCACCGACTGTTGTGTACTTTGTATTCCATTCTTGTAACTGTTTGTATGACACTGAAGATATACTGTAAATTTCAGTATAAAATATTTGTACCTTTATTAATTAAAAGTGATTAGTGTGGTCTTTACGTGTTCTATTAATAAATATACTATGCCACAGGTACCTCTAAAGATTGTAACCTGTTTTGTTCAACATTCTTTGAAATGTCCTTATTCCAGACATCCAGAATAGCTTTATGTTCATGTTTTATATAGAGTTTATCTGATTCCTTTTGCAGTCCTGTTTCCTCCATTTCAAAGCTTCAATACCTTTCAGAACATTTTCCCACCTTCCTGATATATTCTTATCGAAGGTATCACATTACTTGTGTTAGCTACTTTCACACACAGATATCTTATGTTTTTTTTTCTGTATTCTCTGAGAGCATCTGCCAACTTATTGCTAGGAACTTTGATACATTACCATAAAATATTACTGGAATCATGTTTAATTTATATATCTTTATTTGAAAAGATTTCAGCTAAGTTTCATAGTAATGGTCAATACAATTATAGAAAAACTCAAAGAGAACAGTTAAAATTGAAAGTACATGATATGTGCACTATCAGCGGCAGGAGAATAGCCTCATCTGCGTTAATAGATATTCAGAATAAATCATAATAAAATAATTTAGTTAATAAATCAATTTTAAACGAAAAAAGTAATTGCAAATTAACGAGACTTGATTGTTGAATATTAGTCAGTATAACTTCCCAAATTATGAGAAAGTTTTAGGTAATCATGTTTGTTCAGGTTTGGATTGTGATGTGCGCTTCAAAGCTTTCTTTGTACAGTCTTCCCAGAAGAAAATAAATTTTGTGTAACACTTTGGTTTTGTTCTACTGAATCCTGTTTTGTAGATAATGTGTGGCTTGCTAAACTGGATAAGTTGGGTTCTTTAAGTCAAATGTATTCCTGTAGTTCTTTAAGATGAATTTGTG
The DNA here is from genome assembly GCF_054136105.1 of Typopeltis vanoorti. Taxonomy (NCBI): domain Eukaryota; kingdom Metazoa; phylum Arthropoda; class Arachnida; order Uropygi; family Thelyphonidae; genus Typopeltis; species Typopeltis vanoorti. The sequence goes on from NC_143566.1 coordinate 110,668,343, forward strand.
TAGAACATCCAGTCTGTCCATAATAACATAAGCTGCAGGAGCAGGTGTTTCTGTAAATGTAAGGATAAGAAAAAAGAAATTTGTTTTTAAGTTTGCGAGCTGGATGGAAAGAAACTCGTAAGTTAATCTGTCAAAGTAGTCTTGCTATTTATTTGTAGAAAGATTACAATTTACAAATTCTTGTAATTTCTTCTTGAGATGGGTTAAGACAACAACCATAATTAGTGATTATTTTATCGATAGTTTTTGCATTATACCATTAGAGATAAAGGTAGTTCTGACGATAAACAATTCTTTGTTTAGAACGGTCTCCAAACTTTTCACCGTGAGGTCCACATTGGGTACTTCAGCGTGCCGTAGTAAAAAAAAAAAAAAAAAAAAAACTCTAGAACAAGATATGAGTTGTATTGAAAGCAGATAAAAACTGATTGCAGAGTATGTGAGATTAAATTATCGTATATTAATAGCAACAAACACTATCAGCAAATTCTCATTTTTATCACAAATTATAATAAAACCATTAATGTGAATGATGTAACTGTTTGTGTTTTTAAAATCTTATTATACTCAGGTTCAAATTTTGAAGTGTTAATTACAAGTAGCGATTTCAAATGTTCATCAGATAAATTTGCCCAGTATTTTGACTTGATATATTTCATTTGGGAAAAAGTTTGTTCGCAAAGATACGTTGTTCCCAAAATAGAGATAAATTTACAAGCAAATTTCTTCAAATTTGCTTGTAAAATTTTGTAAAATTCAAATTTTTCTTCGTCAGTCCATTTTAACCGACCTTTTACATTCAGAAAGACTGTATAACTTGGATTACGGTTACTTTTTGCTATTCGGGAATATATTTTGAACACAATTTTAATTAATGCATTTGTAATCTATCAACACCCCGTGTTTTTTTTTTTTTTTTTTCAATTCTTATCGAAAAATTAGTCCAATTGGCGGGCCGGATAAAATCATATCACGGGCCATAGTTTGGAGACCTAAATATTTGATTGCACCATATTTCTGATGAGGGTGACGAGTTAGAATCAATGTATTTACCAGTATGAGTTGGTTTTCTATATACTGAGAACTGTAGACTATCATTTGGTTGACTTAGAATGAGAACATCTAGAAAAGGAAGACGGTTATCTTCTACTTCCAAAGCAAATTTGATTTTTGGGTTTATTGAATTAATTTTTTCAAGAAATTCATATAGATCAGATAAGGAGGAGTTCCATACAGCAAACATCATCAACATACTTGTACCAAATCGATAGTTTAGATGAAAATCATCCAGAATATGTTGTTCGATATGTTTCATAACGTAATTAGCTAGATTTTGGGACAAAGGGGTGATCCATAGCTGTTCCTCTACCTGTTTGTTCTGGCAGCTAAAGTAGCCTGAATATCAGGAGGAAAGTCATTATGAAGAAATTCACTCATGTCTGTCAGAGAGATTTGTAAAGATTGAGACTACATCAAAACTTACTAGATGATCTGTTGATTGTAAAGAATAGTCCTGAAATTTTATTCTTAAAATCTATTGAATTTTTTATGAAGGAACAGTTCCTAGTAAATGCAGAAAGAAGATTAGAATGGTATTTTGAGACTATACATTGCCATCCAATGCAGTTCACAATTGGTCAAAATCAACAGCCTGTTGGACAAAGTTCATTCTTGGGATGAAGAAGCAGTAAAAATCTAAAAGTTCATTATCCCTTTGCTCTAAGGCTGTATGACAATAGCCTTAGAGCAACATATCTGTACCTAAACAATCGATTTGATACAGATATGTGTTGATGTGTTTGCTGAATGGAACTTCTCCTTGTCTGATCTTCATGAATTTCTTGAAGAAATTAATTCAATAAACCCAAGAATCAAATTTACCTAAAAGGTAGAAGATAACAATTGTATTCATTTTCTGGATGTTCTCATTTTACATTGGTATCCCAAAGCTAAGGACAAACTACATTTTTACCTGTATATGAAAAAATCTTTCATGACTACAGCCAAATGAGGACATAAATTTATTGCCAGCATACTAATAAATTATATTACACAAAATGTGTTATAAATTTCATACATATTAAACTGCGATATGTTTTTGGTAATAGTTACAAATTTCCTAAGGACATAGTTAAGGAATTAATATACAGTGCTTACAGAAAACTATGCAGTGAGACATTTCAGTATGGAATATGTCCACCCCGAACAGTGATGTAGCTCTCGCATCATACCATGCTTAGCGCCATGTGATTCAGCAGTAGAGACAAACTGGCCTGCTCCTCCTTCTGAGCAAGTACAAGGCCTTGATTGTTTTCTGGAGGGTTATTAATTCAGGATACTTGAGCTGCCAGAACAAACTGTACAAACAGAGGGATCAACTATAGGGTCTCCTCATTCCCCAACTCTAGCTAATTACTTTATGGATTTTTTTCACCTAAACTATCCATTTGGTACAGATATGTTGATGTTTGCTGAATGGAACTTCTCATCATCATCATCAAATTCCTGCCATGTACCCTCAAGGGATGTACAGGATATGATATTACTATATGAAAAATTACATCATTACTAACTTCCTATGTACAATTTTCCTCCAAATCAGTCTGTTAATTGTCAAAACTCCAACATTATCAGATCTTATATTTCTATCGTCTAAGGCACTTTGTACCGTATCAATCCACCTATATCTTGGTCTTCCTCTGGGTCGTTTTCCTGCCAACCTGGCAGAGAACACTTGTTTTGCTAATCATTCTTCGCCCATTCTGTTTAAGTGACCATACCACCTGAGATTAGCTCTGCTAACGCATTCCTGGATGCTGACAATGTCAATTTCTTTCCTAATATCCTCATTTTTAATATGATATTGCCATTGATGCCATCTGTTCACGCCTCTAATCTTTCTCAGGACTCTCATATCTGCGGTCTCTAGTCTTTGGTCAAGTGTTTTACTTCTGACCCAGCTCTCAGATCCATAAGTTAAAACTGGTTTGAACACTGTCTTGTATACAGCTAATTTAGTGTTCCGACTAATTTCTCTCTTATTCCATATGAATTTATTCAATTGACTTCCCACCATACCAGCTTTGCTGATTCTGTTGTCTATTTCTATATTTAATTTACCATCTTCAGTAAAAATCGTGCCTAAGTAGCTGAAATGTTTTACTTGTTCCACAGGTTCTCCATTCACAACACAGTTGACATTTTCAGTGATTCTGCCTATTTTCATTGTCTTTGTCTTTTTATTGCTGACCTTCATACCATATCTATTACAACAGCTATTCAATTTAGTCAGAGAATCTTGCAGACTTGTAGCGGATTTATTTAGAAGTATAACATCATCCGCATAAAGCAAAGAGCTGACATTGACATCTCCAATTTTGATATCAGGTTTAATACCACTTTCCTTCATAATGTGATCCATATAGATAATGAATAACAGAGGGGATAATGTACATCCTTGTCTCACACCAGATTTAACATTAAACCATCTTCCTGTACTTCCTTCAATTCTAACTGCTGACTTACAACTCAAATAAAGACTAAGTATTGCTTGATATAATGCCCCATTGACACCATATAACTGCAGCGTATTGCATAGCTTCTCTCTTGGCACCTTGTCGTATGCCTTTTCCAAATCGACAAAACTTAAATACAGATCTTTGTTATATTCCCATGCTTTCTCGACTATTTGTCGTAAAGTGAAGATCTGATCCTGACAGCCTCTATTTGGCCTGAATCCAGCTTGTTCTTCACCAAGCTTTTCTTCCACAATTCTTCTCAACCGTTTCTCAAGTATACTTGCATAGATCTTGCCAGGAACACTCACTAGGGAAATACCTCTGTAATTCTCACATTCAGTTTTATTTCCCTTTTTATATATGGGTACTATGAGAGCTGTACTCCAATCATCGGGAATTCGTCCCTCTGTCCAGGCTTTTTGAACTATGCAGTGCAGCCACTCTAAGACTTTAATACCACTATACTTCAGCATTTCTGGTCGAATATCATCTATCTTGCTTCCTTTCCACATTTCAAGCCTTTGATGGCTTTTTCTACTTCAAGTATGGATATGTATTCCTGACCGCATGCCTGGTCAGTATTTTTTACCACTGTGCTGTCATCACTGCTTGTTTCATTTAGTAGTTTTTCAAAGTAATTACTCCATACTTCAAGGATATGTTTTTCTCCTGTTTTCATGTCACCTTTATCATCTCTAACTCCTTTTACAGCACTCTTTCCTCCATTCCTAAGCTTCAACAACCTCCAGAATATTTTGCCACCTTCTTGATATTTATTTTCTATATTCTTGCCAAAGTCCTCCCATGACTTTTGTTTAGCTAGTTTTACACACTGTTAAGCTTTCTTACATTTGTCTCTGTATTCTGTAAGAGTAAAAGCTGACTTATTCACCAGGAACTTTTGATATGCTTTCTTCTTTTCCTTCACTGCCTCTTTAACTTCCTGTGTCCACCAGGGAGTTCTGATTCTTTTTATCCTTGCACACAACCTCACCACATGCCTCTCTGGCAGAATCAATGTTTTCTTCAGAGTTTGCCACTGAATCTCCAAGGTTTGATTCCTGTTCTCAAACTCTTTCATTTTCTCTTCAATAATCTTTCTGTATTTTAGTCTACAGTTCACATCTGAGAGCTGCTCAACTTTATTCGCTTTAAAACTTTCTTACATGTTATTCTTTTCAATATGAAATTCAATTTTATCCTGCTCAAGACTAAATAGTGATTGCTTCCAATTTCAAATCCTCTGTACACTCTGGTGTCCTGCACCAGGGAGAAAACATCACTATCAACAATAACATAGTCAATGAGACTTTTCTTATTCCTAGCCTCTTCTCTCCATGTGAATTTGTGCACATTTTTATGCTGGAACATGGTGTTAGTAATAACCAGTCCATGTGCTGAGCAGAAATCCAACAGATATTTGCCATTATTAGCTTTGCTCTTTTCTCCAAATTTTCCCAAAATATTTTTGTATGTCTCGCAACCATTTCCTACTCTGCTATTTAGATCCCCAACAAGGACCAACTTTTCCTTTTTCATTGTGTCAGTTGCTTTTTCTAGAGCGTCAAAAAATTCCTCCACTTCTACCTTAGTAGAACCTTCTGTGGGACCATAGGCACAAATAAGTCTCATTGTCCAGTTCCCCATTCTCATATTTGCCCACATTACTCTACTTGAGACTGACTGCCATTCAAGAAGATTAGCCTCGTATTTTGTGTTGAATACTATGGCTACTCCTTCTTTTCCTTGATTGTCATTGCCTGAATATAACATTTTGTATTTATTTCTCAGAAAGATCTCACCAGTTTTGGTCTTTTTTGTTTGTCACCCCTATTATGTCGATCTGGTACTTATCTAATTCCTCTGTTAGCTCCATTTCTTTGCCATTCAGGCTTCTTACGTTGATAGTACCGATCTTTAACTCTGGTGATGTTGAGTTGGGGTTTGTTTTCAGATTTGTTCCAGTAGCTGACTTTTCGTTGTTCGCCCTGGTTCCCTGGCGAAAACAACGGGGGGGGGGGGGGGCCTTGTTTAACCGGACGACGCCCCAGCCGGCATGAAATTTTGTCATGTTGTACCATCATTTTTTATTTTGGTTTAACCAATAAGAATACAATTTGGTCGGCTAAATCTTAAATTGCCAGCCCATCCTCGTTCATTCAGTATCAAAGTAGATACCCAACAGGGTGCACCACGAGAAGGTGAGGATTGGACATTAGGTCAGAAGCCCTGGTCGGTTCTCCGCATTCCTTTAAAGGCTATGTGGAGGTCTCCTCTCAGTTATACAGCTTTGAAAATTACCCCTGGAGAGTAATTTTTAGCAGCAATGTATCTCCCTGTTCTGTCCCACACATGGGAAATGTGCTGGCCACTCTTTGATTAATATCTCTTGTCTCCAGAAGTATATCCCCTGCTCATGTATGATGAAGTGTGGCATTGTCATCCATAAAAAATGAATTCCTTATCTGCATTACAACGGAACAATTGAACATGACGTTGAACTTTGTTGCAATATTCACTAGTCATAGTCACTTTTTGCAGCACTTGTAGCTCAGTGCATCCATTAAACATGTCTCCCCACACTATCACCCCAGCATCACCGTATCCATCCCTTTCAACAACATTCTCACGACAGTAACTTTCATGCACTTTAGCAATATGGTTGCCTAATTTGTACGTGGGGGAAATCAATGCCATCCACTATGGGACATAATGGCACATTTTGTTTATGGATTTTTGGTAGTCCATATATTCTGGGGATCTAGAGTTAAAAGGCTTTAGTTTGTTAGTTACTTCCTCAGGGAAAAAATAACTTTCTTAAGGAGCCTTGGGAGTGTTCTGATTTGGGAGCTGGTGGGATCATATTCAATGGGGAGGTAGGTAGACCGATCTAACAATGAAGAAGTAAATTTTTTTTTTGAAGAAATACAATTTTGCCACTACTTACAAACCTATTCCTAAGGACAAACTCTCACCTCTGATTTTACCTGGCGTTGAGATCCCATGCTCCTGCAAATTGTCTTACTTTGGTCAGACAGGTAGGTCTGTTCAGAAACGCATCTCGGAACATGAAGACTACATTCGTCTTTTCAGACTTCAGAAATCTGGTCTCTCCCAACGTGGAGTTGAAAATCCAAACTATAGGATCCATTGGGAGAAGTTGAAACTTTTACACAGATCTTTATATACCGTATTTGCCGGCATATAAGATGCACTTTTTTTCTTTGAAAATAGGTCTGAAAAACAGTCTTATATTGCAGATACTCAGTTTTTTATTATTTTCATTTCTGGAAATTTTCTCTGTTCCTAGTTACACAATTTCTTTATTGCTTCCTTGTGGTGTGTGTGAGAGCATTCCAGTTACGTAGAGCAGTGTTTCTCAAACTTCAGACATTCGCGTTCATATGATTGGTGTGGTATTAACAAAATATCGTGCTACTAAATGACAGAGACGAGCCGACAGTTGAGTTGAAATGCTAATTCTCTTCAACGGAATTGCTTATATGATATCTGAAACACATTCACTATATATTTCTTCGTTTTAACACGTTCACTCAAACAAAACCATATATTGCACCGGCAACATATGGTTTTGCTTGAGTCATATAGCATTTTCTGTGGGAGTGGGACATGCGATTCATGAGTTAGTGCTGTTTTTATCCGTTGTCTCTATTATATCAACTCAATTTGTTGTTTAAGTGGACAGGGAAATCAAGGGAAATCCTGCTGAACCCTGTCCACTTAAACAACAATTTGAGTTATAACATCCCAGATAGCCATGCTGCAGTTATTCAATATTCGCGTTCACGTGAGCTTGCACGCACACTTGCAATAAACAATGGCACGCCTGTTAGAACAACTTGAAAAAATGCAACGTTTTTTATGTATCAATTATGTGTGGCAATTTTTACCTGTAATTTCCAGTTTGTTTTGATACTTCAATGTTTATTACTATTCTTGTCCTTTAAGAATACCTGAGGAAGGCTGTTATAAGCCAAAAGTAGTCATATTATTCTTATTAAAATCTTTATGAGTTATCTCGGTTTTTAGTTATTAAATCTATGTTTTTAAAAAATATATATATAAATATTTTTTTTTACAGTTATGTTTAATTTACTTCTATAACATGTTACTGCATGCATGTTGAGATTCCACTGTAATCATGCACCCTAACTTTATGTTATTCCTAGTATTGTTTGAACTACTGTACTGATGATATCCCAAGATATTTGGGATGAAATATTTATGAATTAAATAGTCATTACTGTGGTTAGTACATGTGTTTTTTAGTAATAAAGAAATAAGCTTACCTGTATAGTCTGTTTGGTTGAGAACCACAGTGGCTATCCTTATCCACTTGGGTGATTACTATTTCTCTGTTGTTCTTCATTTTTTGTAGAGCTTTATATTCTTCCTTAGATAGGTTGGTTTTTGGTGGGTTTGCTTTGGTGAGAACACCGGCTACATCCTGTCTGATATTGTTGGAAATATGGTTGGGCCGGTTGCAGATTCCACGTTCTATCTGTATCATAATTTCTTTGGACTGTATTTTCTTAGGTGCTAAGGCGAAGTTGTGGCCACTTGCAAATGCATTGAGTGCTTCAGGCTTCAAGGTAACGGAAGAAAGGTTAGTTACGGTGTTGAGCGGTAGTTGGGGGTTCGAAGGTAGAGTTCCTTTTCAGATTTTAAAATTTCTTGATGTGCCGACATTGTACTTTCTTAAATTCTTTATCTGCTTAAGCACACGAGACGTCGTAGAGAATCGTCCAAAGGTCGTGGTTCAGAGTAGCAGCAGGCTCTTCTTTTAACGCACGAATAGCCTCATGTAAAGAAATCTGTGAAGCACACATTCACATTCCAAACTGAACCAACATGATTACCTAAAACTCTCAAATTTGGGAAGCTGTACTGACTAATATTCATCATTCATGTGTTCCTCAACTTGTAATTAATTTTTTGTTTATATTTAAAATTAATTTATTAACTAAATTAGTTTATTGCAATTTATTTTGGATATCTGTAACCCCCCAACTGGCCACGACGTCTATAGACTTCGGACTAAATCTGGATACGAAGCTCTAAAACTCATTGAATAACATGGATAAGAGGTGCAATTTGGTGTCACTATTTCATCCACATTGGCCGGTAGGGAGGTTAATGCAGATAAAGCTATTCTCCTGCAGCCGATAGTGCACATATCATCACATACTTTCAATTTTAATTGTTCTTTTTTTTTTTTTGTTTTCCTATAATTGTATTGACCATTGCTATGAAACTTAGCTGAAATCTTTTCAAATAAATTTATATAAATTAAACATGATTCTAGTAATAATATTTTATGGTAACGTATCAAAGTTCCTAGCAAGTAAGTTGGCAGATGCTCTGAGAGAATACAGAAAAAAAATAAGATATCTGTGTGTGAAAGAAGCTACATAAGTAATGGGATAACTTTGATAAGAATATAAAGATAAATATCAGGAAGGTGGGAAAATGTTTTGAAAGGTATTGAAGCTTTGAAATGGAAGAAACAGGATTGCAAAAGGATTCAGATGATAAACACAATATAAAACCCTGAAGATAATGCTACTCTGGAGGTCTTGAATAATCGCATTTCAATGATTGTTAAACAGAACAGTTGCAGAAAATATTCAAGTAGAATGCAATTGGGATTACATATCAGTGCTTGAGATAGAAAAGGCCATCAGAAAATTGAAATGTGGAAATGCAGCCCGAGTAGATGATATTCAACAAGAAATGATGATGGATGAGTTTTACAGTTGCTACATGCATAATACAGAATGCCTGTCATTAAAGTGCATTTCAGATGATCAGAGAAGAGCTCTTAGTTCCCCCTTATGTGTTCCAGGTAAAATGCAGCCATACTTGAGAAGAAGCAAAGAAGAATTGTGGAACAGAATTCTTCTATGCATTTTACTATGCCAGGGAAAATATGGGCTGGCAGGATCACATTTTCACTTTAAAACTAATCATGAGAATATAACCAGCTTGGTTGACCAACTGGTTAACACATCCACTCTCCAGCCAAAAGGCTGCAAGTTAAAATCCTGCCACGGGCATGGATGTTTGTGATTGTCTGTGGAAATACTAGTGGTGATGGATATTAGTTGTAGTTGGTGGATTGAGTAGTGGAGGCAGTTGTAGAGTAGGTGCTTTACCTTGATGAATTTTTGGACTCCCTGGAGGTGTCACGTAATAGTAACAAGGATCTGTACTTGTGTAGATCTGGAAACAGTATACACCAAAGTACCAAGAGAGAAGCTTTTCAAAATGCTAATATTTTGTGGGATGCGTGGAACATTATAGAGCAATATATATAATCTGTATTTAAGTTGTAATTCAGTAGTTAGGATTCAAGGAAGCACACGAAGATGGTTTGATGTATCAGGTGTAAGCCAAGTATGCACATCTATGTCCACTCTGATTCATCATATACATGGATCATATTTTGAAAGAAAGTGGCATTTAACCTGATATCAGAATCTGAAATATCAAATTTATCTTTTTGCTTTATGCAGATACATTCTTAAACAAATCCAGCAAGAGTTCAGTCCAGGATTCTTTGACCACGCTACCAGTCATAATGTATATGTACGTCCAAGTTACTATGGAAGCAAAGTGCATATTAAAATTGTAATACCATTGATATTACATTGAAATATATGAAGGTGTGTATTTGATCCATAATGGCCTGTAAGGTGGTTAAACTGATTAACAGCTGCAACAAATTTGACATGAAAATTAGCAATAAAAAAGACCAAACTATTAAAAATAGGCTGTGTGCTTTGGCCATAACTCAAATAGTCTTTTTGTTTTATTGTTCTTATTTCATTTTCATCGTGTTAGTTAGTATAATTCATGTATACTTTTAATCTAGTCTCTCATAGTACTAGGTTAGGTTTAAACACAGAATTCCCCTCTCCCCCTCAATGTTTATATACTCTATATGAGTATATTCTTTGGATTTTATTGGACCATGATTTTTTATATAAATATATGTATACAATCATCAACCAGTTTTGCCAGCTTGGGTCTGTCTGACTTCTTCACGACGAGAATGGTTACATTAACATTAAATGCTGCAACATAAGAATGCAGAAACAACCTTACAATCAGTTAAAAAAATTGAAAAGAACACGCGACATTAAGAGCATAAAGCGTGGAGAATTAATCATTGTTAGTAGATCGTATTTTATAGTTTTTCGGTTAATATGTTCTGCTAAACATAGTGAATTTATTAAGCTTTTCCAAATGTATTTTAATATCATGCCTTGATTTCCATTGAGATTGTCTCCTGTATGGAGTACCACTGCAGCTTCTTTAAAGTTTCTACATTTGCAATCTTCTTCGATGTACGGCATGGAGCTGTTGTCCCAATCAATGGAATGGTTCAAAATTGAGAAATGATGGGCTAATCCTGAGATGTCTGTTCTGTTGTTGATCTCTGTTTTTTTTTTTTTTTTTTTCGTATTTCTAGGCTTTGTGATGTTTGGCCTACATAGTTCAGTCCACATTAACATAGGATGCTGTATACTCCTGCATATTTGTAGAAAGCGATGCTGTCCTTAGGAGATCTCAAAATGTGCCGTGTAGTTAAAATAGGTTCAAAGGCAACTCTGATGTTGAAAGACTTCATGATTTTTGCCATTTTGTTGGAGACTAAGCTTGCATAAGGTATGACGATGGACTATGTGTACTTTGTCACTTGTCACTGTGGGCTGTGTCTATAGAGAATCTTTTGAATTATATTTTGTGGATAACCATCTTTTTCTTCTGTGATGATATTTATTGCTCTGTTTTTGAGCATATGAATGATGCTAAGTTTTTGTGCATAATGATGAGTAGATTTAAAATGAAGATAACGTCCAGTGTCTGTAGGTTTGCGGTAGATTGTGAGCTTGATTTATCCATTATCCTGTTTTTTTACTAATACGTCCAGAAAAGGTAATTGATGGTTGTTTTCTGACTCTTATGTGAACTTAATTTTTTGGTGAAAAGAATTTATTTTTTGAAGAAACTCGTGTAAGGGATTTTTCATGTCTTTCCAAGCAATGAACATATCGTCTACATATCTCTACCAGACTGATGGTTTTGGAGTTATTTTTGATAGGATGTCATTTTCTAATTTTTCCATGAACAGATCTGTGCATGGTGGAGCCAGAGGACTTTCCATGGCTAATCCTTCCAGTTGTTGATACAATAAGTTGTTTACTTTAAATTAGCTTGATTTTAGGCAATGGCTGAAAAGATGCATAATGTTGTTTGGAAAGAGATCTTCTATGATCTTAATTACTTCTTCGACCGGTACGTTTGTGAATAAAGACACTACGTCTAGGCTTGCAAGTATATCTGTATTGGATATGTTGATACTTTTTAGTTTTTCAACGAAGTGCTGAGAGTTCTTTATGAATGAGGTTGATTTCTTTATCTTCTCTTTCAACAGACTGGCCAGGTGTTTGGCTAGTAGATATGTAGGAGAATTTCTGCCGTCCACGATTGGGCAAAGCGGAACTCTGACTTTTTGAACTTTTGGTACACCATATAGGCGTGGTGGTAATGGATTTAGAGATTTTAAATTTCTTTGAGGCTATCTAGTCATATTGCGTATTAAGAGATTGGTCTCTTTGTGGTGTTTCATGGTTGGATCTACAGCTAATATACGATAAGTAGATGGGTCAGAAACTAAAGCATCGATCTTCGTTATGTAATCTTTGGTATTCATAATAACTGAAGAATTTCCTTTGTCTGCTGTAAGGAATAATGTCTTTGTTCATTTTTTAAGTTTAAGAGTGCTTTCTTTTCAGAGGGTGTAATATTACGTTTCGGTGGTTTTGAGTTAGAGAGGATGATTGTACTTTTAAATCTTATGTCATTTGCTACTTGCTCTGAAAATGAAGAAAGACCTTTTTCAATATTACTTATAAAATATATTTTTGGAATGTGATTAGGAACTATTGAGCGGTTGAAACCTTTTTTAAAATCTCTGATTCTTGTTTGGAATGACTGTAGTCCGAAAGATTGAAAATAACTTTATCATCTGGGAGACATGGTCTAGAATTTTATTTTCTTTGATAAAGTTCATCAAATTTTTTAATTTGAGATTCCTTACTAGACCGGAAAACTTTGCTTTAGCTATTGTGTATCATGCGGTCAATTATATTCCAAGTGGTATTATCTATGTTATTAGAAATATCATCAAAGGAACAGTCAATGTTCCTGTGGACTGAACTATGTTAACTATACTATACTGAACTATGGACTGTTGTATACTCCTGCATATTTGTAGAAAGCAATGCTGTCCTTAGGAGATATTAACATGTGCCGTGTAGTTAATCAAAAGTTATCAAAAAATAAATTCTTTCCACCAAAAAATTAAGTTTATATTAGAGTTAAAAAAAACAACCATCGATTACCTTTTTTTTGGATGTATTAGTAAAAAAATAGGATAATGAACAAATCAAGTTCACAATCTACCCTCAAACCTACAGACACTGAATGTTATCTTCATTTTAAATCTACTCATCATTATGCACAAAAACTTAGGATCATTGATATGCTCATAAACAAAGCAATAAATATCATCACAGAAGAAAAAGATCTGCTTGATGAGCTCTCACTCATATCAAAAACTTTATCCAAAACTGGTTATCCACAAAATATAATTCAAAAGATTCTCTATAGAAACAGCCCATAGTGACAATCTCAAGTGACACAGTGTACATCGTCCATCGTCATACCTTATGCAGGCTCAGTCTCCAACAAAATAGCAAAAATCATGAAGTCTTTCAACATCAGGGTTGCCTTTAAACCTATTCTAACTACACGGCACATGTTAAGATCTCCTAAGGACAGTATCACTTTCTACAATCACTCAGTAGTATACAACATCCTATGTTCCTGTGGACTGAACTATGTAGGCCAAACATCACGAAGCCTAGAAATCTGAAAATATGTTCTTTTTTTCAGATTGGGACAACAGCTCCATGCTGTACATTGATTAAGATTTCAAATGTAGAAACTTTAAAGAAGCTGCATTGGTACTCCGTACAGGAGACAATCTCAATAGAAATCATGGCATGATATTAAAATACATTTGGAAAAGCTTAATAAATTCACTATGTTTAGCAGAATTGAATTATGCGAAAAACTATAAAACGCGATCTGCTAACAATGATTAAATCTCCACGCTTTATGCTCTTAATGTCACGTGTCCTTTTCAATTTGTTTAACTGATTTTAAAGTCGTTACTGCATTCTTCTGTTGTAGTATTTAATGTTAATGTAACCATTCTCGTCCTGAAGAAGTCAGACTGACCCAAGCTGGTGAAACTGGTTAACGATTGTATACATATATTTATATAAAACATCATGGTCCAATAAAATCCAAAGAAAATGTCTCATATTTAGTAAAAGGGACCAAATATCAACAATAAAGTTTATATACTATCTTCACCCTTATAAGAAATCATGCATCTTAATTTTTAAATTGAATTGGTTTTGTCTAATATTTTATTATTTTAGTTATATTTTGGTCTTGAACTTTAAAAGCAGGCTCTCCCCCCCCCCCTCCTCAGATTATCATTTCAGAATTTTCTTAAACTTCAGAAAGCTGTTCTAAACTTTCTTACACATAGTAATTATTATTTGGTCACTTGTTGGTTCTTTGAAATTCGATGCAAGTTATCAGAACAATTTCAAAAAAAGTTTTTAATAAGCACATAATTCAGGCATAGGGGATAGTGCAATTGGTATGGAGCAAGTAGGTGTCAAGATAGCATCCATTGAAAATTCATGATTCAAAAGCTGCTAAGGAGGTAGGGGTTGACTATGCAAAAATGCTAATATTAGGAATTTGTATACCACACTAGCATACTGTATATGCTGTTTCTGATACTGCAGAAATTGATATTGCACGATTTTTTCCATGAAAATTTAATTTATATATTTTTATGGCTATTTAGCCTATTTTTGTTTAGGACTACCCCTTTTTTAACTAATTTAAATATTTGAAAGTTAACAAGGCCTTTTTGCCATAAACTTATTAGCATTGATCAGAATGGATGTCCTTTGATTATTTATCTGATATACACAAATTTATTGGAAGTTTTTCCACTTGGTTATACTATTAATTGCCAAGAAATTATATTCTTGGTTTAATCCTTTATCCAAGTGTAAGCAAACAAAGTTTGCACCTGAAGTATTTTCAGGACTGGACAACTCATATTGACTTCACATCACTTGCCTTAGTATCCCATAATGCAAAGCACATATCCTTACAGATCTGTATAATGCTATGATTATAGGAAGGGTCACTACCCATACCTGTTTTGACCTTTATTGAGGTCTCATCAGTGGAACCAGACCCAGTTTAATCTTTGATTGTGCTATGACCCTTAAAACAGCAGCCTTGGTTCTGGTCCTCCCATTTACGGAATATTGCTCATCAGTTTAGAGCTGAAATACCACCTAACTGTTGTGGACAGACAGCTCCTCTCCCATGGTTACCCTTTTTTTTTTTTCCTCTCACATCACTCCTCCATCCTTCAGAAGAGAAATTCTTCATTCTTCAGAAAACTTCCAACAATCTGTAATCCAGAGTATTTTAATAGTAAGGTGTGACACCTTTTTGGCTACTTGTATATGAAAATATGATTTCTGCATTACTTCAACCTTGGTATCACCTCTGGGTCTGGCTCCCACTGATGAGACCTCAATAAAGGTTGAAACCGGTCTGGGTAGTAACCCTTTCCATAACATTATACATGTCCGTAAGGATATGTGCTTTGCATTATGGGACACTAAGGCAAGTGATGTGAAGTCATTAGCTTCTATATATGAGTTGCCCAGTCCTGAAAATACTTCAGGTGCAAACTTTGTTTGTTTACACTTGAATAAAGGATTAAACCAAAAATATAATTTCTTGGCATCTTTAATTTATACACAAATTTATGGTAGGAATGTTTATCCTTTACTTAAATTTACAATTTGTTAATAGACAAATTAACAGTGTGTTTAGTTTTTACATTGTTCTTATGAATAAAGCAGTCAGTAAATCATGTTAATCATCCCAGTTAATCATGCATTTTTTTAATGTAATATTATGACATTTCTAGGTTAATGTTCAGTGTTGATATGATTATATACTGAGGATATAATTTTTAATGTTTTAAATGTGTTAAAGATATTTTCATGTTACAGACAGATTATAAAATCCACAGTGTATTGCTGTTCAAAATATTTAAACAAGTCAAAAGTTTGCATCTTAATAAATGATAAAGAAAAAAACATTAAGCTAAACCAAAAAAAAAAAATTTTCCCCTCCCTTTCTATAATTTAGAATCAGATCCCAATACTCCTGTTGCCGGCTTAGATAACGTGATCTCTAGTGAACCAGTCAAGCCACATGAGAAACGTGCCTTGAACTTTCTCATTTATGAATATCTTCTAAAGCACAACTACAAATTAACTTCCATTACATTTTCGGATGAAAATGAAGATCAGGTAATTTTTTATTTTGAATATCTTTCTCCTTGCCTACAAATAGTTGTTCGTACATTTTTCTTTATTTTCTTTAATACTTTCATTATGGTAAAATTTTGGAGACTACTACCATATTGGAGAAATAATATAAATTAAAATAATTACTACGTAGTTCAAGATTAATTTCATTCGTTATCTTCTAATTCAAAATACTGGTAAGTACTGGCCTAAAGAATTTAAAGACTGAAGCAGTTATTGTCAGATTAGTGCTTAACTTAAAACCATATATACATATACTGGATGTTTTTAGGCCATCATGGCTGTTTTGATGAGGTTGAAAACAGTAAAAAAAAGAATTGACAGTTTCTTTTAAACTTTGCATTCATACCAAGTTTTGGTATGATATAAGAAACAGTCCGTTCTGTATGGATTTTATTATTTCTTGTAAAAAGACAAGAAATTGAGCAAAACTATATGTACATATTGGCAGTTGAGTTAACCAGCCAGTAGCTATTTGAGCGTAAGTGCAAGTTCCTGAGGCCTCCAATGATATGATTCATAGTTTGCATATATGCAGAAATTCCCCGCAGAAGTAATAAGTGGTTGCAGCAGCATTGTCCAGTCCTAAATTTATCTTGCTCCAGAGATGTTGAGGTAGATTGAATCCTGGAGATTTGACAGTTAATCTGTGATCAGATACTTGCAGTTTGTTCCATTTTTTCCACCAGTCCTGTGGACCATCATCTAGTATTTCAGCAAGTCAGATGGGAGATGTGGAGGTAAGATGGTAAACTGGAAGTGAGGAGATATCTTGATGTTTGGGAAGGTTAATGTTATTTCTGATTTGATTTACTTCTTTGATGATAGCTTCTTCTCCTGTGAAGAAAGGAGTGATGTGAGAAAAATAAAGTAACCATGGAGAGGAGCTGTCTGTCCATGACAGTTGGGTTGTGCTTCAGCTCTAAGCTGGTGAGAAATATTCCATAAACATACAGACCCGAGCTAGGGATGCTATTCTGAGGGTCGTAGCACAATCAAGTTTTTTCTGAATGCTGTTAGCATGTGAGACTGTAATCAAGCATGACAGTAAACTAGCAAGAGTTACTTTCATGGATTAGATTCCTGTTGCAGAAGTTTGTTTTTCCATGAGCCTTGTGGTTATTTAGGTGAAAAGCTGAAACAACAATTTTGCTAGGGTTAAGAGAGAGTCCTCAGGTTTCAAAGTATTATTGCAGTGAACTCAGATCTTTGCTCAGTGTTTCCTCAAGCCTTGAAAGGTATTGTTGTGAGTGGCAATTACTGTTATCAGTGTAGATAAACTTTAGATACTGTGTTGGAGGTATGTCACTTCTATACAAGTTGAATAGAGCTGGTGCAAAGGCAGATCCTTGTGGCAGTCCATCCTGTATGATTAACGTTTTTCTTTTTTTGTGAATTCAGATGAACCTTTATTTTCCTGTTGGATGCTATTCTGCAGGTTGAATTGTTATAGTAAACCTTTCTTCCTAGGCTTGCTGTCTGAACCTTTATGGTATCTAGCTTCTATGTGGGTTTTGAAGGCTTGGTCCTAGTTGCAGCAGCTTCTGCCAGGTCTAAATTCAGTCTTTTTATGGACAGACTAAGATGCCTTTTATTTTTTGAGAAATCCTAGAGGATGATCCTTTCAAAAAAGTGTATGAACTGCAGAGCAGTACTCATAAGGTGGTAGTTATTAGTCATCAGCTGGGTTTTAGAAAGGCTATCTTTCTGAAATTATTGAATATTATCTTTGATTTATGCCAAAGTTTTGAGAGTTTTCATTTATTATTGAAAAGAAATTTGATAGCCATGTTTTTGCTCTTAAGCCAAGGTGAATAAGAAAATCAGGAAGGATGCCATCAAAACCAGGAGCTTTACCTATTTTGGTTATTTTGCATCAGTTTCATCTGAAGTTACTGGATTGAAGTTTGCTGAAGATGCAGCTTCCAGAAAACTAGGTTTTCTCTTTCACTCAAGACGCTACTTCACTTCTAAACATCTGTTAACATTATATACAAATCATAAATCCGCCCAGCTATTGAATACTGCTCTCACATTTGGAGTGGGGCTCCTAAAAGTTCCCTCAAAATGCTTGACTCAATACAGAGGAGAGCAATTAGACTGATAAATGACCCATCTCTCACCAACTCACTCCCCTCACTTTCACATAGACTCTTGGTCTCTGCTACTTGTGTATTCTATAAATATTTCCATGGGAAATGTTCATCTGAAACAGCATCAATAATTCCCCCACTCTCTAATAAGCCCATTGAAACATGTACAGCTGCCTGCCAATACCCTTTCACAGTACACCTTGAAACCCACAGAACAAGTTTCCTTTCCTTCTCCTTCATCCATGCTATTGCGGTACTGTGGAATAGTCTTCCCCCCCCCTGATGTATTTCCCAAGGAATACAATGTACAGGCTTTTAAATCCAATGTAAACAAGTTTCTCTTTTCTCAACCCACTACCCATATATGGTACTAACGTACTATGGTTAACCAGCCAACCTCTCGTATATGGGGCCCAACATCACATAAAAAATAAAAAAAAAAAACTACCAGTAGTACTTTTGGTCTGTAAATTGTATATGTTCTCTTTGGGCAATTTGTCTATATGCAAGATGATAAACCCTAGTTTCTGCGAAGGAAAAACCCTGCTACTTCTATATGAGATCAGCTAACTCGCCTTCAATTGAAAAACCTCACATAAAGATTCTTCTCATCACAGTGAGAATCAAACTCATCAATTAAAATCAGTGAAAGGGTGTAGTGTCTCATTGTTCTTCCAATTGCACTGTAGAGATGCTTTTCTTTGTTCTGTTGGGAGTGTTGGTGCCTCTTAGTTCAATGTTCAGTGACCAAGCCTTTTGACTTGATGTGGTAAAGATGTTCAATTTTTATATGCCAGCAAGCTTTTCTACCTTCATCCAAGGACTTTAAGAGGGCAGAAGTGCAGTCTGGAGGTTCTATTTATCTTTTTCCAGGTGAATAAGACTTTTGGTCAACCAGCATGGTGTGTAGGTCTTTCTGAATCCTCTGGCAAATGTCTTTTGCAAAATGCTATAAGAAGTTTAGTGAATCTTTTCTAGTTATCAAGTACGGAATTATGTTGATACATTTTCAGTGAATTTAGTGAATTTTGTTCAATTTGCTTTCCTGAGATTGATCTAATGACAATAGAATTTATAATCTTTTGGATTATAAATTCTATTGTTATTAGACAGTGTCTGTGGAGAAAATGAAGCAGTACTTGATAGATTGAGGTGAGAGAAGTTTCTTCTCTATCAGTGGTGGTGAAGCAGGGGTCAAGAGTTGTCTCCCATCCATATCTTCAATATTTAAAAGTTCTGGGTTGCTTGCTGCTGTAGAGGAAGTGGAGATTGTTAACATCATCTTGTAAAATTTGATGCAGTGAAATTTTGTAAAAAAAAAAAAAAAAAAATTCAGACATTGATTTTACAGAGGTCATAAATCATATGGAAAGAACAAAATTGTACATTACTGTAATTTAACGGACAAATACTGATTGTAAACTTAAAAAGTAACTGACTAAAAGAATGACATAGAATTGTTCATAAATTATAAAATGTTATAAAAGTACAAATTGTACATTACGTCGATTTAATATTAAGTTTTGATGTAAGATTGTAAGAGTTAACAATATTAAAAGTATTTTTGCCTCAAGTTAAGAGGATTAGACAAAATTATGTTGCTGACTTGAAAGTGAACAAAGGTATATTGAAGGTCATTCAAATGTGGAGATTTTGCTGCCAAAATTGTCAAGGTCAAGACAACAGTGACATCAGTTATTTACAGAGGATTTGGGGGTCTTCAACCCTAAAGCAAGGGGCTTCGGAATTGTATAAAAGAGGTCTTGAGAACCTCTGAAACGACCGGGAGTTTTTTTGTCTTGCTGCAGTTCGTTGGCCTCGCTTGGGCTTCCAAGATTTTGTTGGATCATGACCCTTATGCACGGGGTAAACCAGGAGAGGCAGATTATTCTACGTAGATGTATTTTCAGTAATGGAATGTGCCATGTGTGACCAGATACACGCCGCCTACATTAGATCCAGAACCGACGGTGAGCTATGCTACAAATCCCGGAAGAGGACTACACCAGGATGACTGCCAAAAGCCGTTCAGTGAAGGCTAGTATATAGGATGGAGGAAATCAGTCAGCAGGATCGCCACAGATCTTCAAAGCTGATTGGACTATATATGTTTCTGCAAATTTGAGTAGATTCTATTGTATTAATGCTGAGGTAGTAATTAAGAATTGTGTGTCCTCTGAACGTAGCTATGTTAAAATAATTGTATAAGTCTCTATAAGAAATAATTGAGGCTGAGAATTAGCTAGTATATATATTGAGAAGAATGTTAGTCAAAGATATAAATTGTAACAGCCAGTAATTTCCTAGATTTTGTAGAGCAAGTTATTTAAGCATTGTGGAATAGCTGGTCTATATTGTAAGGTTACGAATTGAGTTTAAAATAGACATCAGAGAGAAATTGTTCAATTGTATAATAGATTATATAGTGCTTAAGGTAAAATGTTTTGTTTGTTTAAAACTATAGCCTGATCTTTGACCAATGCACTGTCTCACAAAAATAACCGAACCTGTACTTAAATTAGAGAAATTACCACGACTGACTATTTAAATAATTAGTTTAGAAAGTTATCTATTCTATAAGTGTTATAACTAATCTTCTCATGCTATAAAGTTAATTCAGAATGGCGCAGTCGTTCACTAAATATTGAACTGTAATATAAATTTTTCTTGATTTAGATAGCATGGGAGATAGTTAACTGTAACCGTGAGTTGCCTATTCCAGAGGCCTTCTCAATAATTGCACTAACACTTTTAGAAAGTATAAAGAATTGCAAGTGGGGACTAAGTTAATTGGATTAGATTAGAATAAGCTAAAGCGTACTTAACAGAGATTTTGAAATAAAGTAGACATTGTAAGGATAACGATAAAAGAGTAAAAATAATACAAAAAGGCTCAACAGCAGATATTGAAGAAATACAAAATAAATAATTAACCTAATAATATTAACGTAAACACATAAAAATATTACAGTCTTGCAGTCTTGGATTCTTTTTATTATTGTATCCTGCAAGTTGAAACCCCAAAGTATGATACTAGGATGGGCTGGTGAGGAAGTGCAAGGCTCAGCCAGTTGAGTCATATACATTGCAGATTGGGAAGTTGTGCAGTCAAATACCAGTGGAAAAGGTGCCTTATGATTGTCCCAGAGATGGTTTCCAGATTTCTTTTTGTTTATATTTCCAGGTTGTCTTTCATCATGTTTATCAGTGAGGAGGATGTAACCAGAAATGGTAATATTTTTTTTTGTAAGGTGTGGTTTCTTGGAGTATCCAGTTTGTGCCTGCTAAGGATATTATTTTGTATCTCCGTTTAGTGTCCAGGACATGATCAGAAAGGTTTTCCTTTTCCAGAGATTGGACTTGTGTTCTGTTTTATGTATATGTAGCAATTACAGGTGCTTAGATTTGGTACACCATGGAGGGCTGGGAGGGAGGTCTGGAGATCCTTTGGTAGAAATTTAAATAAGAAAACATGTAACCACAGATTATACTGCAAAATGCAGATATTTTGGTTTGTGTGTAACTAACCATCTTCAGTGTAGAATAAACAATGAAATATTCAAGTATACCCAGTGGATTGCTGGAGCTTACTCACACAAGCTGATTGTTAAATTTTCAAGAATTTTGTCAACTAGTTGTTAAAATGACAATGGCTGAATTGTAAAGTGTTATGCACTTCAATCTGCAATGGCTAGTGGCATATGGGTGATGAGTTTGTATATGGTGATACTGAAAATCAAGCCAGGGTTCACTTATTTTGGCCCTTTGTACGAGGGCTGTTCAATAAGTAATAAGACTAATTTTACTGTCGCGAAACCACTCATCACAATATTAATTTCTGTGGAATAAAGAAATGTTGCTGTCTGTATTAACAAAAGAGGTTGATAGATGGTGTACACAGGCTGATGTGCCAGAGTATCATGTGACTAAACGCAAACTTGTTTCGGCGCGCCTACGAGCCGCAACCAGTCGTCGAAATGGAAGTGTCCTTTGAACAGCATTATGCAATTCAATTTTTTGTGTGTTTGCAAAAATCGGCATCGGACACTTTTAACACGATATGCGAAGCTTTCCACGATGAAGCAATGTCGAGGGCAAGTGTTTTTCGCTGGCATAAAACTTTTAAGGAAGGAAGGCAAAATGTGGAAGATCTTGAACGTGAGGGAAGACCTTCAACGTCCATCACAGAGACAATGATCAACACAGCAGTGATTATCATCCAGGAGGATTGCAGAATTACAGTACGCCAGCTGCATGTTGTCCTGAATATTTCTGTGGGAAGTGTTCACTCAATCATGGTTGAACATCTGGGACTGAAACGTGTTTGCGCCCGATGGATTCCCAAACTCTTGACACCAGAGCAAATGCAGCATTGAGTGGATGTGTGCACAGAACAGAAAGAAAGACTGGAACAAGAAGGCAACAACTTCTTAAAATGCATCATTACAGCAGATGAAGCTTGATTTTATCACTATGACCCTACAATGAAACAACAAAGCAGTGAATGGAAGCATCCGTCTTTGCCTATCCCCAAGAAAGCAAAAACTGTAAAATTGGCTGGTAAAGTTATGACCATAATGTTTTTTTGACTACGAAGGCATTGTTTACCAACACGCTGTAGAACCCGGGAATACTGTAAACGGCTCATACCATGTGGATGTTTTACGGACAGTGGTACAGCACATCAAAAGGAAGTGTCCATTGCTGAAGAATGGCTTCTTATTGCACCACGATAATGCAAGGCCACATATTGCTGGTGGTGTAGTGGACGTTTTGCAGAAGAACAACATAGATATCCTACCACACCCTCCATACAATCCTGATCTCGCACTGTGTGATTCCTGGCTGTTTCCTCAGCTCAAGAATCCACTAAGAGGCTGCCATTTCGAAAGCAACAAAGCACGTGTAAAAGCTGCGGAGGCAGTTTTGAAAGAACTCTCAAAAAACTGACTTTCACATGTGTTTAAGAAGTGGACGCAACGTTGGGACAAATGCATCGAGTCTCACGGTAGTTACTTCGAAAAAGACCATGTAAATGATGACGATTAAAGGTAATCTGTTTTCTGTATAAATATAGTCTTATAACTTATTGAACAGCCTACGTATATCCTTTCCTCTGTCCCTTCCCTAAGTGACAGTCTGTGTAGGGATAATCTCTGCTAACAATTTACAGGAATATTATTTCTCAACAAACATCTGCTTAATTTTGCCTGTGCTGCTTCTTATAAATGACATTCCCATTCTCCATATTTGTCAGTGATTTTGTATTTCAGTTGTCATGAACCTAATAAGGTTATTATCACAAGAAGAAGCCAGCAAAACAAAATTAAGTGGATGTTTGCTGATAATAGATATGATTTTGGTGTGTGTCGGGGAGGATGGAACGGTAGGTACACCAAATTCAGTTACACGCTATAAACAATTGTTATTTTCTCATGTGCAAGGTTATTGTATTGGAATTTTCCATTGCTGTCATTGGTGTTTATTCTACAATGAAGACTGTTTGTGATATACAAACGGAAGTATCTATATTTTACAATATAATCTTATTAAAATATCTTTGCTTGATTATGCGTGAATTATTTAAATAAACTTCTGTTTTCTCTTCATCAGAACAACTTTGGAGTACAATACAGCAATCCCTCGATTAGTGCACCTAATGCATTTTTTAAAACAGGCGCATTAATTGAAAATGCACTAATCGAATATAATAACCTATGGGAAGATCTATAATTGATTCCTCAGATTTCTTTTTTGACCCTTAATTTTTTTTATAAAAGAATTAGAGTATATTTCAGGGCCTAGTTAAAGGAAAGCCATGAATCTGAAGACAATAAAACATATTCAGAATATAAATTTATTATTCTACTTCTGAACAAAGAATTGAGCTGACGTAGTTTGGTGGGCAATTTCTTTCTTTTTTTCATACAACTGACGGTATGGCCCTATTGCCTCTTCTACTCATCTACAAATTTTACTGCTTCTCTCTTCATCAGGGTCATCCTCTAAGCATTGCTGCTTAAAAACTTCGATTGTACGAAAAATATTTTCAAATTGTTTCTGTGAAATCTCTTTTTGGCTGACTATCAGTGGTTAAATTTTCTTCATATTCTTTGGGATTTTCCCACTGTGCATCTAAATTTAGCACGTCAGAATCACTCAATTCTTCAGAATGAGATTTAATTAACTCTGCAACGTTACCATTGAAGGGGAGAAAGAAATGAAGGACATACAAATTGGTCGCCAACACGCGAAATTACGTGCTTTATAGATAAATTTCCCAACTGTTATACAAGCAAATTAGTTACCACTTTAAAAACTAAAATTATCATAAAAGAAGTTAATTTTCCGATGTGTAATAATAAAGAACTCATCCCAGAAGGCGAATTGATTACCCTATTATCGGAATGGATTCTCCTTTTTATGACATGCGCAGAAGTGTCAAAGTGTCTCGAATCTGTGGGTGTACTATAGCAGACTACATAAATTTTGGTGGTAAAAATTTGGAACAGTGTATACGTAGTGTGCATGGAAGTAGTGTAGTATGCCTTTAAAAATAACTTTGTAAAATGTTTTAAATCGGTAACTAAATTATTTCATTCTGGTGAGTTATTTTTTTAAAATAATTAACTATAAAAATATACAGATAGAAAATTTTTTAAATCTGTAACATTTATTTTAAGATGTATATAGGCACACTAATCGAATTTGGGTATCGAAAAAAAATGATGCACTAATCGGGAGCGCATTATTCTAGGGATTACTGTAGCTTAATTTTGTAAGGGATTTCATCATTATCATCATCATCAAATTCCTAACATGTACCCTCAAGGGGTGTACAGGATATGATAGTACCACATGAAAAATTTACATCATTACTAACTTCCTATCTACAATTTTCCTCCAAATCAGTCTGTTACTTGTCAAGACTCCAACATTATCAGATCTTATATTTCTATTGTCTAAGGCACATTGTACCGTATCAATCAGCCTATATCTTGGTCTTCCTCTGGGTTGTTTTCCTGCCAACCTGGCAGAGAACACTTGTTTTGCAAATTTTTCCTCTCCCATTCTGTTTAAGTGACCATACCACCTGAGATTAGCTCTGCTAATGCATTCCTGGATGCCAACAATGTCAAGTTCTTAACTAATATCCTCATTTTTAATATGATATTGCCATTGATGCCATCTGTTCACACCTATAATCTTTCTCAGGACTCTCATATCTGCGGACTCTAGTCTTTGGTCAAGTGATTTACTTCTGACCCAGCTCTCAGATCCTAAGTTAAAATTGGTTTGAACACTGTCTTGTATACAGCTAATTTAGTGTTCCGACTAATTTCTCTCTTATTCCATATGAATTTATTCAATTGCTTCCTACCATACCAGCTTTGTTGATTCCGTTGTCTATTTCCATATTTAATTTACCATCTTCAGTAAAAATCGTGCATAAGTAGCTGAAATGTTTTACTTGTTCCACAGGTTTTCCCCATTCACAACACAATTGATATTTTCAACAATTCTACCTATTTTCATTGTCTTTGTCTTTTTAATGCTGACCTTCATACCATATCTATTACAACAGTTATTCAATTTAGTCAGGGACTCTTGCTAACTTGTAGTGGATTTATTTAGAAGTATAACATCGTCCGCATAAAGCAAAGAGCTGACATTAACATCTCCAATTCTGATATCACGTTTAATACCACTTTCTTTGATAATGTGATCCATTATAACATGTGATAACATGTGAATTATAATGTGATCCACATGAATAACAGAGGGGATAATGTACATCCTTGTCTCACACCAGATTTAACATTAAACCATCTTCCTGTACTTCCTTCAATTCTAACTGCCGACTTACAACTCAAATACAGACTAGGTATTACTTGATATAATGCCCCATTGACACCATATAACTGTAGCGTATTGAATAGTTTCTCTCTTGGCACGTTATATGCCATATGTCATATGTCTTTTCCAGATCGACAAAACTTAAATACACATCTTTGTTATATTCCCATGCTTTTTCAACTATTTGTCGTAAAGTGAAGATCTGAACCTGACAGCCTCTCTTTGGCCTGAATCCAGCTTGTTCTTCACCAAGCTTTTCTTCAACAATTTTTCTCAACCGTTTCTGAAGTATGCTTGCATAGATCTTGCCAGGAACACTCACTAGGGAAATACCTCTGTAATTTTCACATTCAATTTTATTTCGCTTTTTATATATGGGTACTATTAGAGCTCTACTCCAATCATTGGGAATTCGTCCCTCTGTCCAGGCTTTCTGAACTGTGCAGTGCAGCCACTGTAAGACTTTTATACCACCACATTTCAGCATTTATGGTCGAATATCATCTACTACTGCTGCCTTTCCACATTTCAAACATTTGATGGCTTTTCTACTTCAAGTAAGGATATGTATTCCTGATTGTATGCCTGTTGAGTGTTTTTACCACTGTGCTATCACTGCTTGTTTCATTTAACAATTTTTCGAAGTAATTACTCCGTACTTCCACGATATCTTTTTCTCCTGTTTTCATGTAACCTCTATCATCTCTAACTCCTTTTGCTGCACTCTTTCCTCCATTTCTAAGCTTCTTCAACAACCTCCAGAATATCTTTCCACCTTCTTGATATTTATTTTCTATGTTCTTGCCAAAGTCCTCCCATGACTTTTGTTTAGCTAGTTTTACACATTGTTTAGCTTTCTTAGATTTGTCTCTGTATTCTCTAAGAGCACAAGCTGACTTATTTGCCAGGAATTTTTGATATGCCTTCTTCTTCTTTTCCTTCACTGCCTCTTTAACTTCCTGTGTACACCATGGAGTTCTGATTTTTTATCCTTGCAGCAACCTCACCACATGCCTCTGTGGCTGAATCAATCAGGGTTTTCTTCAAGGCTTGCCACTGAATCTCCAAGGTTTGGTTCCTGTTCTCAAACTCTCATTTTTTCTTCAATAATCTTTATGTATTTTAGTCTACAGTTCACATCTGAGAGCTGCTCAACTTTTATTCGCTTTAAAACTTTCTTACATGTTATTCTTTTCAATACGAAATTCACTTTTATCGTGCTCAAGACTAAATAGTGATCACTTCCAATTTCAAATCCTCTGTGCACTCTGGTGTCCTGCACCAGGGAGAAAACATCACTATCAACAATAACATAGTCAATGAGACTTTTCTTATTCCTTGCCTCTTCTCTCCATGTGAATTTGTGCACATTTTTATGTTGGAACATGGTGTTAGTAATAACCAGTCCATGTCCTGAGCAGAAATCCAACAGGTATTTGCCATTATTATTGGCTTTGCTCTTTTCTCCAAATTTTCCGAAAATATTTTTGTACGTCTAACAATCATTTCTTACTCTGCTGTTTAGCTCCCCAACAAGGACCAACTTTTCCTTTTTCATTGTGTCAGTTGCTTTTTCTAAAGCATCAAAAAATTCCTCCAATTCTACCTTAGTAGAACCTTCGGTGGGACATAGGCACAAATAAGTCTCATTGTCAAATTCCCCATTGTGATATTAGCCCTTGTCACTCTACTTGAGACTGCCTGCCATTCCAGAAGATTAGCCTCATATTTTGTGTTGAATACTATGGCTACTCCTTCTTTTCCTTGGTTGTCGTTTCCTGAATATAACATTTTGTATTTCTTGTTCAGAAAGATCTCACCAGTTTTTGTCTTTTTTTGTTTCATTCACCCATATTATGTCGAACTGGTACTTATCTAATTCATCAGCTAGCGCCATTTCTTTGGCATTCAGGCTTCTTATGTTGATAGTACCAATCTTTAACTCTGGTGATGTTGAGTTGGGGTGTGCTTTCAAATGTGCTATTAAGTTGTATTTGTGTGGGTTTTTTTATAGATCCCCTTAGTGTATGGGATGGTGTTATTGTAATATTCTATTTTTACTGTTGTTGTCTATCATTATCCTGCCCTTTTCTTCAAATTTCCCAAGATATTTCTATATGTGTAGTGGGATTTGTTTCCTACTCTGGTGTTTAGATCTCCAACAAGGTCCATTTTTTTTTATTTTGTTTTTCACTTGTCTGCCATAATGACTTGAAAAATTTCTCCACTTCTTCTTTCGGAGAATCTTTCTTGAGACCATAGGTACAAATAAGTTTTATCATCATTTTTCCCATTTTGAAGTTTGCCCTCATAGCTACTTGAACTCCTTCCAAACAAGATGCTTTTCTTCATGTTTGGTATTGAATGCTATTGATATTTCTCCCTTTCTCCCCTGCATTTGGGGCACCTGTTCGTGGTGGAGGGGACATTCCAGTGATGGTACTGGCCCTTTTTGTTCTTCCTCTTTTTCCTTTGCTTTTCTTCCCGTATTCTTTGCACTACTTCTCCTGAGTCTTTTTCATTATCCTTTTTCCAGACCACCATCATTGGGACTCAACGCCTTGCTGCCATGTTTGCTGTGCAGTGCCACCTATGGACATCCAGAAAGGGGGATCCTGGTAGTCTTACACTACTTTGGCTCCTGCTTTGGCAAGATGGAACGTGATAACGAATCTTGCTGTGCAAAAAAAGCTAAATGTGCCAACTGTCAGGGAGATCATCCAGCTTACTCTCGTGCATGTCAGAAATGGAAAGATGAAAAAGAAATACAAAGAATGAAAATGGAGTAAAACATATCAGGATGCAAAAAGAAAGCTAGCCACAATCACACCTGCTCTGAGATCCTCTTATGCTGAGAAGGTAACAATTGAGAAAGTACCAACAGCAACTCCAACTTGTATGTCTGTTTCACCATCCGTTAATTTCATCATACCTGCACCTTATGATCGCGAGCGTTTCTCTGTTAAACACATTGATCATATGACCTATGGCCTTACTCCAGAGACAGCTCCAAAAATGGTCCCACTCGACGAAAACCCATTTGTCAAAAAAATTATGGCAAAGATATCACTTAAAGATAAACCATTAGATACTCCATCAGAAAAAAATGGATACATCAGTATACCCACTGAATGTAAACTAAACCTACCAACTGATAACACATCAGACGTATTGAATACCTTACCAGAGGAAGAGATGGACACTGGCCGTCTATACTTCCCAAAAACCAGACAAGTCTGTAAAATCAAAACAGTAGGGAAATTTTTACAATGGAACTGTCGTGGATTTTGCCAGAATGTCGATGATATCAAGATTTTGTTGCAAAAACACAAACCTTTCTGTTTATTTACAAGAGATGTACTTAAGACCAATGAGGATCCTATCTTTTAGGAATTTCACTGTTGTACACAAGGACAGAAATGGAGGTGGTCCTGTTCATGGAGGAGTAGCTATCCTAGTGAGCAGTCATATCCGTTTCCATCATGTACAACTTAATACTGCTCTGGAAGCAGTAGCAATTTGCTTCTTCATGGGATTTCTTATTACATTCAATTGATCTTGATAACCTTATCTCGCAACTTCCTGAACCCATACTTTTGATGGGCGACTTTAATGGTCACAATACTCTGTAGGATAGTGCCAACACTAATAGATGAGGTTGAATCATTGAAAAAATCCTTGATAATAATAATCTCTCTCTTTTAAATAATAAACTCAATACCTTCTTCCGTATGCCTACTCGTTCATATTCTACAATTGATCTTACAATCTGCTCCCCTTCCATTCTTCTACTGCTCACACGGGATGTTGAAGAAAACATATATGGAAGTGATCACTTTCCTGTTCTTTGCATAATGTCTTCAGAGGAACCATGTTCACCCATACAGATACCTATATGGAAAATGTACCAGGCTGACTGGAACACTTTTTCTCATCTTGCAAAATTTAATGCTGATATCATCAGTCAAACATCTACCAGTGAAGCAGTAAAGTATATAACAAAGTGCATTGTGCAGGCAGCAACAGCCTCCATCCCGAAAACATCATCTCGGTTTCTACTCTATCCAAAACCTTGGTGGAACCCAGAATGTCAGACAGCCAAAAAAGACCAACACAGAGCATGGGATATATTTCGTAGATATCCCACCATATCAAACCTCATAGCTTTCAAACGTGCTCAAGCCAAAGCATGCTATGTGAGATGTCAGAGTCAAAAAAAACAATCATGGATCCAATTTACTACATCAAATAATCAAATGCCCAGTCCAAAAATTGTATGGGATAAAATCCAGAAAATGAAAGGCAGATATAAAACATATTGTTTGTCTACCTTAGACCCATAATGGAAGTGTTATTGCTGATCCCGAAACCATTGCAGACACTTTGGGAGAAAATTTTGCCAGAATCTCGGCAACAGCTTCATATCCTCTTGAATTTTTAACTCTGAAAGAGCTGCAAGAGAAACAAAGGCTAACTTTTTCTACCAATGTTCTTGAACTATAGAATCAGCCACTAAACAGAGCTCTCCTACTGTCTCACCCTAGTGTAGTAGGGCCTGATGACATCCATTGCGAAATGATAAAACATCTGCCATCATCTTCTGTGGATCTCCATCTCTTATTATACAATAGAATACTTGCAGAGGAAGAGTTTCCAAATTCTTGGCATAACTCGGTTGTCATTGCTATTCCAAAACCAGGAAGAGATCCAACACAAGCAAATAATTATCGACCCATTGCTCTGGCCAGCTGTCTTTGTAAAATACTAGAGAAAATGGTTAATGCCAGAGTCCTCTGGTATTTAGAAAGCAACAGTCTTCTCTCCAATACACAATGTGGGTTCTGTAGACATCGTTCAACTTTAGACCATTTGGTTTGTTTAGAAACGTGTATAAAAGATGCATTTCATTTTTTTTGACATGGAAAAAGCTTATGACACAGCCTGGAGTTATGGCATATTAAAAGATCTCTATAACCTAGGTCTCAAAGGACATCTTCCTATATTTGTTAAATACTTTCTGTCCAGGCAAACTTTCCAAGTCAGAGTGGGAAGTACGCTATCTCGACCATATCATCAAGAACAGGGTGTTCCCCAAGGCTGTCTTAAGTGTGACACTTTTTGCTATTAAAATTAACTCAATCAACCGAACAGCTTCCTCCCACAGTAGACAATGCACTATATGTTGATGACTTCACAATTTATTTTCACTCTCGTAACATGAGGGTAATTGAGAGACAACTTCAGCAAGCAATTGATCATGTTTCTCTGTTGGCTCTTAGTAATGAGTTTAAGTTTTCAACAGAAAAAAGTGTCTGTGTACGCTTCTGTTGTAAATGCACTCCTCACCCAAACCCTGAATTAAGAATGGGATGCATTGTTATTCCAGTAGCTACAGAAACCAAGTTCTTGGGACCATCTTTGACAGAAAACTTACATTTCTAGCACACATATTCGTCAACTAAGAAAAAAGTGCAAGGGAGAGCTTTGAACTTCCTTTGCACTCTATCTTCTACTAAGTGCTGATCTAACTTCATTGCTCCATCTTTACTGTTCACTTATACATTCAAAGCTGGATTATGGGTCTCAAGTCTATGGTTTCTGCAAGACAGAGTGACCTGCGATGGTTGGATGGAATCCAACCATTGCAGGTATACGGATAGCTACTGGTGCATTTCGCACATCACCCACTCAAAGTCTTTATGTTGAAGCAAATGAACTAGCTCTATCACTTTGACGGAAACAGTTGTCACTTAATTATGCCCCAAAGATAAAGTCTCTTCCAAATCATCCTACATGGACTGGTCTCTTTTCTCTACATTTGGAAGCTCAATACTACACACTTCAAACCGTCATTACGTCCTTTTGGTATGCATGTTAAAGAGACTGTGCAAGCTGTTGGTATAAATGTTGACAACATTGCCTACACTAAGCATAATAGCATCCCTCCATGGTAGGTTTGCACGCCATCCTGCAATTTCTCACTCTGTCAGCTACAGAAGTCTCATACTCCGTCATCTGCCTACCTCCAATTGTTTAATGCACACAGAGCAGCACACTCTGATTTCTTGCCTATCTATACTGATGATTCAAGAACTAATACCTCTGTTGGCTGTGCTGCTGTGTTTCGTGACATTACTATCTCCAACTAGATCCCACCTGATTGCAGTAATTATACAGCAGAGTTACATGCCATTCAGCTTGCACTTGTGAATATAAAAGAAAACTGCTACCAAAAGTATATAATTTATACAGACTCATTGAGCTCTTTACAGTATCTCTTCTCCTATGTATAACCCACATCCAGTACTTTATGAGGTGTTACACCTGTTTCAAAAAATGAAAATCCTTAATTTGATGTTCAGTTGTGTTGAATTCTTAGCCACATTGGAATTAAGAGGGAAATGAAAATGCAGCTGCTAAATCAGCTCATATTTTCTCCACATACTGTTTGACAGTACCATATACAGACTACAGGCAGATTATAAGATCAAAGCTAATTGTTTAATGGCAGGAAGCATTAACAAACAAATTATATTGTTTATTAATGTTAATATTTAACCTGAAAATAAACATTGACACTCTAGTCAACGTACAAAGAGAAGAGAGGAAGTTGTTCTTGCTAGGCTCCGCTTAGGTCACAGTCATCTTACACATTCTTATTTACTGAGGGCTGATGACCCTCCCATGTGTGAAAAATGCAATACACATATCACTATTTTTCATATTCTGGTGGAATGCCAGCACTTTGCACGTGAGAGGAATGAAATTTTTGCCTATCTGGCCAGACTATATACACTCAGGCAGATTTTTTAAGTTTTTACAAAGAATTAATGTATACAACACATTTGATTGTAATTTTGTTTATATGTAAATATTGTATTGCTTCACTTAAATTTTGTATGTATATATTACAAAATATGTAATGTTTTTGTGCAGAGGTTGAGTACTAATGTATATATTATTCATTAGTTTAATTTTTGGCCAATCATGTATTTCTCTAGCCTTCGATCTTGTAAATTTGTGTAACCTTGTTGTAATTTTGTTATTATGTAAATACCACATTGCCAAACTTGATTTTTATACATACATATTGTATAATAATTTCTCTTTGACTGTTTATGTATTATTGTAATAATATCTGCTGTAATTTTATTTATATGTAGATACTGCATTCCTTGACTTGATTTTGTACATGTATTTTGTTTTTTAATTTGTATTGTTATCTATTTATGTTCTGCCATAAATGCTGCAGTAATTTTGTTTATATGTAGATACTGCGCTGTTTAACTTAACTTTTGTACATATATATTATTTACTAGTTTATTTTTCGACTAATTATGTATTGCTGTAGGACACCTTGTATATTTATATAACCTTCTTGTAATTTTGTTTATATGTATAGATATCCCATTGTTAAATTTAATTTTTATGCATGCCTATTGTATAATAATTCCTATTTGCCTATATATGTGCTGTTAAAACATTTGTTATAATTTTATCCACATGTAGATACTGCATCCCTTGGCTTGGTGTCTTGTACATGCATTTTGTTTATTAACTTGTATTGTTGACAATTTCTGTACTACTGTGACCATTAACCTTGTGTGTTGCTGTGCCCACTGCAGCAATTCTGTTTATATGTAGATGCTGCTTTGTGGAACCTAATATTTGTACAGGCATATTGTTTACAAATATATAGTTGTAACCTTAGTATGGCACAGTATGACCTTTAGTTTTTATGCCAAATAAACTATATAAACCCAACCAAACCTCTCTTTCTCTGATTGTAATTTCTCAAATATAACATCCTGTACTTATTTAGTAAGCCCTCACCTGTCTTTGTCTTAGTAATGCCAGTTATATCCACATGGTACTTTTCCAGTTCTTCTGCATGTTCAATTTCCTTTCCATTAATACTCCTTATGTTGATGATTACTGTTATAATTTCTTTTGATGTTGGGTTTGTTCTTCTAGAATCATTCCAATTTAAATTAGATAATGAATAAAGATGTATGCTTAAAAAAAGCTTCTGTCTATGAGGCTTAGATCTTGTATTCAGTGCCATGTTGAAATAGACCGGACATGTTAGATTGAGCATAATGGTATGGTTTTGATGCTCACTAAGGGATAGTCACAAAGGACCTGATATATACACTATGTAAGGAGAGAGATAGTACCCTGTCTTTGATGGGAAAGAAACTGGAAAGTTTGTTACAGAGGTAAATGGGAAAATGAAAATCTTCACTACTTCAGAAATGCCTGAAGTATAAGGAATTGGACCTGTTCTCTTTGTGGAGGCATTGCTGGAAGGACTGTAATTGTTGGATACTACACAGGTTGTAACCACTCAGTTGTATTGAAGCTCTGACGGCAAGTTCTTGTTGCAAGTAGTTCTAATTTTTTAAATGACACTGTACTTTAAGGAAGGATATGTTTAAATCTTTTTGTATGTAGTGGCCAGGGAAAGTTGATTTCTGGTAAGCCAAAAGGAGGATACAAAAGTCAATTTTTGTTAGTTTCTTTATCTATATTAAAAATCTGATGTCACTGTGAAGATTATTTTGAAGGAAGATAATCAAATGATTCAGGATAAGGGACCAAATAGCAAGCCCATCATCAGCACGATGAACCTAGAGCACTGACTGAAGTGGTATAGGTGAAAACAGCATCTTCTAAATAGTAATTTGTCAATAGAAAGATAAACCTGTTATTCCATTGAGAAGATTAGGAAGCACTAAAACTATATCCATTGTGATGACCCTACATGTCCATTCTTGCAGTGACTCTGAATATGAGACCATTCTGAGAGATGTGACACTCATCCACATTAGCTATTTTAAGTGTTAACACTGACTGAAGGTCAATGTAACTGACTGAAGTCCTGTTACATTGACCTAATTTGAATTGGAATGATGGTCTATCCATTCCAAAAGTTTGGGAGATACTTACCCCAAGCAACAGTAATTAAATATTTTTCATTCATTGAGCTTTATTCTGTCAAATTTTAACCCGAAAAGACACCTTTTGTTATGATTATTATCTCTTCAGTATGTGGCACCTGCCATGGATGGCTGATTGCTAATTCTTGCTTGTTTAAGCAGGCCTGATGCCTTGGTTTTTTTCATGAAGATGGACTGAGCAATTCAGTTTAAAATATCCAGTAAATATGTACTGTTTTAATGTATTTGTTATAAATATAAGAATAATTGAGCACTGCCATGAATGCACTGAAGAAACAAATTCCTGAAACTAATAGCAGCAAATTTGGATGTGCTATATACCTTTTTTTTAATAGAAAAATGTGTCATGAAAAAAAGATGACATATTACACATGTAGCAAACTACTTAGCAAGGAAAAATACCAAGTTTTTGTTACAGTATCTATTGGTATTTTAGTTTCTTCTTTTGCCTGCAAATTAGTTGGGTTATTTGGAATTTGGAAATATCTAGACAACTAAGGTTATGAAGTCACTGTATTATATAGGTTAATTGCGTATTTTCCTGTATTCAGATAGCCTGATTTGTAGGATAAAAAAACCACCTGAATTTCTCAGTCTCTATAGATCAGTTGGTTTTGTCGATGCCCTTTGATTGAAAATACCTGGGTTTAAATCCTATCTAGACATGAACACTTATAAGATGTTTTCAACATCTGAAATTGAAATAATTTTTTTTCTTCCTGAAACCTGGATTTTTTTATCCTGCAATACAGACAAACCAGAAGAACATGCAATTGAGACATAATACACCGGCCTCATAGCCTTAGTTGCTTTGACCATAATCCTAAATAACAAAAACAACCTGAACTTCCACAAGGAAAAAATCTAACCACCTCCTTATGAAACTGGCTAATGACCTGTTGACCTTACTTGAAGGGTCAGTTGCTGGTTATCTGTTTATTTAGCTCTTTGTTTTTTGTAAACAACTAAGGCCATATTATGGTATCTTAACCAGTGCTCCACAGATATGTTTAAAATTTTATACAAATAATATTTTGATAGCACCATTCTACAGTGTAGTTTGGGTTAGGAAATGCTGATCTTTTATATTTTCAGTATGCATGTATTCTTGGATTAGTTGCTATTTTATGGAGATGAGATTTCCAAATTTCCACAGCTATTATAAGTGTTACGTCTATATGGGTTTCAAAACTTGTTTCTTTCTTTTTAATTTAAAACTGTGACAGCTTATTATACTGATATCACACACACACACACACAATTATCACACAGCATAGTGTAAAAGAGTAAATGAGAATTTAGGCTTATTGCTGTTTCCACTCATGCAATTTAATACAATTTATGATAAAAAAAAAAAACTGGGTAGAGCAATAGTTGATAAAGATGATGTAGATATTTTGCAAGATGATTTAAATAATATTTAATAATAATAATAATAAATTGGTATTGTGGGCAAAGGATAATGATTGTCAATTAATGTTGCCAAATGTAAAGTTATGAACTTCAAATTGAAAATGTTGCATATGGTGTATCATATTGATGGTATTGGTTTGTAGGAAATTGAGGATAGGGACTTGACATGGTGGACAAAGAGTTAAAGTTCAGAGGGCATATTGCAAAAGTTGGTAAAATATCTCAATGAATTACTTGAATGTTGAAAAACACACTAACAAGTAAAGATAAGGAAGTTATTATCCCTCTTTATAAGGGACCAGAGGTGGCAAAAAAGATTCAGAGATGAGTGACCAAGATGGTGACAGATTTGTTGAATACTCCTTATGAGGGAGTATTCCACAGGTTTGGGGGTCACAAAGTTTAGTTGATAGGCAGAAAAGAGAGAACATGATAGAAACTTAAGATATTAAATGGGTTTTATAAAATTAATGCAAGTGAAATTTTTCAGTATATGACAAATAGTCAGATTTGTAGGGTGTGCAGACCAGATTTTTTGCTTGGGAGAGCAGTGAGAGAGAGTGGAATGGGTTGCCAGAATTGGTTGTGAGTTCCCTGATGGTGAATGGATTTAAAGAGAGGTGAGATAGAATTTGTGTATGATGGTTGATTTGGAGCTGGCTTCTCTTCTCCACTCTCCTAAGGATCCACCTCTTCTCTCTGTTCCAGGTGTTTACAAGGTTCCTTATTCTTGCAACTTATCATAGTGTGGTCAGACTGGGAGATCTGCTAGCATCTGCCTAGATGAACACAAAAAATACATTTGCAATCTCAACTAGGGTCAGTCAGGTCCATCCAATGCCTTGGATGCCTTGCACAGAATCAGATGGAAGAAAACTATGATGCTCCATCATAGTAAATACAAACTTGAAAGATCCTTTTTAGAATCAGTAGCAGATTTAAAAAAAACAGCCTTATCTTAATAAATATGATTGTATTAAACTTGCCAAGATTTGGGAAACTTTAATTCTTAGGCCTCCTGCCCAACATCTAAAGCTAGCCAACAGCATCCATAGAGGGATGTCTCTTATAAGACTTTAGTCTTCACATAGTCTAATTTCATTTCTTCCACTTATTGTTTCATGTGTGTTTTTGTATGTGTTATTACAATTTTAACATTGTATTCCTGAAGATGTCTCTGTGACAGATGAAATATTGAAACTATTAAACCTACTGTTTAATTTTTTATCTTTATGCTACAGTTCCATGTAATTGTATCATGTGCACTATGCCATGTGGCCTGTCTGCAATGCTAGAAGCTTTTTATCAAACACTTTCTGAAATTTTAATAGTTGGAAAATTTCAATCAGTTAAACTGCTATTTCCAAATACTGTATCACTAATTACTCCATACTCGTTTAATTTTAATGTTTTTTTTTCTTTCTCTTTAACTTCTGCCTATCTATACTCCTAATTGTACTGGAGGTTGCACAATCTTTCAATTATGGGATTGAGATGTATTAAAAAAGACAAATATTCCCCATATTCCTCTTCTTCCTTTCCAGGCTTATAGGCCAAGTGGCCTGTTCCGGACTCATTTCCATCTTTTTAAGGGTCTTCCTCTGCATCGAGTACCTTTTGGGTTGTAATTTAGAATTTGTTTAGGTATTCTGCTTCTATTCATTCTTAGTATGTGTTCTTTCCATTTTTCTCTATAGCAAATAACTGTTTCATTTAGGGAGGTTGTAATCCCAAGTTTTTCTTCTGATTTCGCTGCTTTTCATTTTGTCCATTATTGTGACTCCTTCAGTTCTGTGCAGAAATTTCATTTCGGATGATTCAATTCTTCTTTCATCTGCTTTTTTTTATTGTCCATATCTCACTGCCGTAAAGTAAGGTTGGTTTAGCTACTGTTTTGTAGATTCTTATTCGTGTGTGTTTTTTGTACATAATTGGGTTTAAAAATTTTATTTATAATGCCTGTTACTTTTAAAAAGTTTGATATCTTTGTTTCTATATCAGCTTCATTTTAATATGACATTGTGCAACCTAAATATTTGAACGTATTTACTTGCTCTATTATTTTGTTGTTTATTACTATTTTGCTTCTTATTGGATTAGCACCTTTGAAGGCCATGACTTTTGTTTTGTCGGTTGATATTTCCAACCATATGTTTTTTATCAGATTATTTAGACTCCATAATGATTTTTTAGTTCATCTTCATTATTTCCAAGGATTATTTGGTCATCAGCAAAAAGAAGAGTAGCTAATCTGGTGTTACGGTTTATCTTGAAACCTCCTTCATTAGTTATCTTCCATTCTTTTATGATTTTATCTATCATCATCATCAAATTCCTGCCACGTACCCTCAAGGGGTATACAGGATATAATAGTACTACATGACAAAAATTACATCATTACTACCTTCCTATCTATAATTTTCCTTCAAATCAGTCTATTACTTGTCAAGACTCCAACAATGTACAGATCTTATATTTCTATCGTCTAAGGCACTTTGTACAGCATCAATCCATCTATATCTTAGTCTTCCTCTGGGTCGTTTTGCTGCCAACCTGGCAGAGAACAATTGTTTTGCTAATCTTTCCTCGCCCATTCTGTTTAAGCGACCATACCACCTGAGATTAGCTCTGCTAACGCATTCCCGGATGGTGACAATGTCAAGTTCTTTGATAACATCCTCGTTTTTAATATGATATTGCCATTGATGCCATCTGTTCACACCTCTAATCTTTCTCAGGACTCTCATATCTGCGGTCTCTAGTCTTTGGTCAAGTGTTTTACTTCTGACCCAGCTCTCAGATCCTAAGTTAAAAATGGTTTGAACACTGTCTTGTATACAGCTAATTTAGTGTGCCGACTAATTTCTCTCTTATTCCATATGAATTTATTCAATTGACTTCCCACCATACCAGCTTTGCTGATTCTGTTGTCTATTTCTATATTTAATTTACCATCTTCAGTAAAAATCGTGCCTAAGTAGCTGAAATGTTTTACTTGTTCCACAGGTTCTCCATTCCAAACACAGTTGACATTTTCAATGATTCTGCCTATTTTCATTGTCTTTGTCTTTTTATTGCTGACCTTCATACCATATCTATTACAACAGTTATTCAATTTAGTCAGAGAATCTTGCAGACTTCTAGCGGATTTATTTAGAAGTATAACATCCTTTATACTTCTTTGCTTTATCCGCATAAAGCAAAGAGCTGACATTAACATCTCCAATTTTGATATCATGTTTAATACCACTTTCCTTGATAATGTGATCCATATAGATAATGAATAACAGTGGGGATAATGTACATTCTTGTCTCACACCAGATTTAACATTAAACCATCTCCCTGTACTTCCTTCAATTCTAACTGCTGACTTACAACTCAAATAAAGACTAAGTATTGCTTGATATAATGCCCCATTGACACCATATAACTGCAGCATATTGAATAGCTTCTCTCTTGGCACCTTGTCATATGCCTTTTCTAAATCGACAAAACTTAAATACAGATCTTTGTTATATTCCCATGCTTTCTCAACTATTTGTTGCAAAGTTTGTCGTATATACATAGATTTTATCTATGTATATATTAAATAAAATTGGTGAGAGAGGGCAACCCTTACGTACTCCTTGATTTATTGGTTTCCAGCTTGATGTTGAATTATTGTACTTCACAGATATTTTATTATCTTGATATATATTATATAAGGCTCTAAAGAGTTAGTTTGGTATTTCATATTCTTCTGGGATTTCCATAGTTTTTCTTTGATAATTTTATCAAATGCTTTGGTGTAATCTATAAAAGCTATGTGTGTTTCTATGTTCATTTCTCTGTGTTTTTCATTAATAATTTTAACGTAAATACAGAGTCTATGCAAGACCTGCCTTTTCTGAATCCATTTTGTTCTATTAATTTTGGGTCTACTATACGTTTAAGTTTATATGCTAAGATTTTTGCATATACTTTATAAGCATATACTAAGTAAGCTGATTCCACAATAATTGTTACAGTCAGATTTGTATCTTTTTTTGTAGATGGGAATAACTATTGCTTTGGTCCAATCTTGTGGGAATTTTCCTTCTTTCCAGATCATATTATAAAAGTTAAGTAACCTGAGTGAGAATTCAAGTCCTGCATATTTGATAAGTTTCAAGTTTATATTGTCTTCTCCTGGAGCCTTTCCTGTTTTGCTTTGGGTTAATGCTTCTGTTAATTCTTCTGGAGTGATGTTTTCCAAGTTATCAGAGATGTTTACAAAGGGTAGTTTTCCCCATATTCCCAATATTTGTCATCATCATACGTATCAAGGATTTAGGCCTAGTATGGCCTGTTCCGGCCTTAGAAGTCATCGTTGAATCGTTTAAAAGGACGTCCTGGTTTTCTTTTTCCTAATGGCTTGTACTTTAAGGCTTGTTTTGGTAATCTTTCTGTTTTCATTCTTTGAACGTGTTCCATCCATCTATGTTTATATTTTTTAATTTTTTGAATTACTGGTTCTTGGTGTAATTCTTTCATAATATCTTCGTTTCTTTTGTGATCAAATAGGGTATACTTTGCAGTTTTTCTCATAAACTTCATTTCTGCTGTTGTTAATCTTTGTTTGTCTTTTTGTTTTATTGTCCAGATTT
Organism: Typopeltis vanoorti; assembly: GCF_054136105.1. Classification (NCBI taxonomy): domain Eukaryota; kingdom Metazoa; phylum Arthropoda; class Arachnida; order Uropygi; family Thelyphonidae; genus Typopeltis; species Typopeltis vanoorti. The sequence continues at coordinate 110,709,346 of NC_143566.1, forward strand.
CGCTTCCATACATTAAGACCGGTAGGGCTAATGTATTGTATACTTTTAGCCTGGTTTGTTTTTGAACTAGGTTTGGTTTAAATATAGAGTTAATTACTCCTGTTATTTTTAAATATTTTGCAATTTTTACGTTTATATCTTTTTCATTTTCATAAGTGATCATACATCCTAGGTAGTTAAATGAATTCACCTGTTCTAAGATCTTATTATCTAATACTATTTTAGTTCTTGCTGGATCTTGTCCTTTAAAGGCCATAGTTTTTGATTTTTCCGTTGATATTATCATACCATAATCTTTGGATATCTCATTTAGATTTAAAATAGCTTTCTGTAAGTTATCTTCAGAATTTGTAATTATTATTTGCCCCATATTTGTCCTTTTTAAATTTTAAAAAGTTAAATTTCTGATATGAATGAGTACATTATACTTGACAAAATCATTATTCTGTTGATGATATTTAACATTTGTCATTATTTTTACACCAAATGAATGAAATTGAAGTTTTGAATATTAACAGAGTTTGAGAATAAACCTTTGGCATTACACTATTTTCAATTCTTATAAAAACATAAAGAAATAAGTAGCTTATATTTATTTAAAAGTCTATATTTTAGTGGTAATTAATTACAAGGTATAATGAAAAAAATGGATTGATTTGAAGCATTGAGAACAGCATGATGTTATACAATGCAAAGGTATAAGTAGGAAATTGTTTTATTACTTATTAACTGTATTGAAAAAAAACAAACAAACTTTAATCGTGTGTGTAGAATAAGACTCCCATATCTTAGTGGCAACAGTTGTTCCAATTTAATTTTGGACACTGAAGTAAGGCTTCAGGGCATTTTTTTAAATTTTCAAATTTATAGCAACAAAGGCGACTCATGTGCTGACCATTGGATGTTGTGGTCTGTATCTATTCCATGCCGTGCCAGGCCAGGTTTTTCAGATTTCCTGTTGCTGATATTGCTGATATAATGGTATTATTTTTTCCACTGAGTGTTCCAATTTGTCCAGAGCAAAAACATTGACCCTCAACTATCTTCTGTAGTTCTTACAGTGACTAAATGCTCTCTATGGCTTTCATTTAACAAATACAGTTGACATTCAGATCAAATTCAGTGCTCTTATCACTAAGCAAAGCTTGCATCTTACTATTCCAGAAAAATTGGTTAGTCAACATCTCAGGATGTCCTTTAACTGAAAGTGAAATTTTTATTCTTTCCAAAAGACATGAATTTGCCATAGTTCCAAAGAAGATACCTTATTTAATTTCTTTTTACTTTTTTTAATATTGAACTTTGAACTTATTCATTTTCTAGTGAGGATGCCAATAAACTTAGTTTGGAAGTTTAATCTGTGCTACTGAAATCAAAGCTTCTACCTACAAGCATCTCCACCTGAAGTGAAAGCCTTACATTCCTTAAGACACATCTTATTATTACAAAAGCTGACAAGGGGAAAGCCACAATAGTTATGGATACTGCAAATTATAAACAACAAAAAAAACTCTTTATTATGGATAGATGTATCAGGAATTGGATCACAACCCGACCAGCAGATAACAAAATTAAAGTCGCTACTAGAAGTTGTAAGCCTGTATGGAGATACCATAGAAAAACTTATTTTGCTAGAACTCCTCAATTCTCTGGTCTATCTAATCCATAAGGAAGGCATTTCTCCTCGTCTAATTTGACTGCATAGATTCGCCTACTTATCATGCAGCCTTAAAAGCTGAGATTGGTAATTGCAGCTCCTTTATTTAAAATAAAAAAAAAATCATCTGATTTTCTAGAATAAAATGAAAAATGTTTCCTTTCAATCCTGATTTAATGGTTTTGATATAGAATCTCCCTCTCTCTTCACTAATGCACCTCTAGAAGATGAACTGCATCTGTTTCTACAGAATGTAGTGAAATTATTTGAATTTGTTATTTCACTACAGATATTTTCTTTGTCAAAATAAGTTTTTACAGTCAAGTTGAAGGAGCTGCCTTGGGAAGTTGACTCTTTCCTGCTCTTGTCAACTTCTATTTAAAGCATATAGAAGACGTCCTCTTTTCATCCATATACCACCCTCAGCCTTCATTTTGGATGACAACGTTTTTGTGGTCTGTCTCCATAATGAAGAAATATTACCTACCTTTTTATCTGATATAAATAATCTACATCCACGAATTAAATTTACTATTTAAATAGACAACAGATTATCCTCCTTAGATATTCTACTCTGCTTATCATTCAGTGAACTAATTACGTCTGTAATTAGTTCACTGAATGTTAATTAGTTTACCATCTCTCACATCAAAATTTTAGTGCAACTTGCTCATGCTATACGTCTTATGCCTCAATAATCCCGAGGGGGGGGGGACTACAAACACATTAGACTTACTTCAGAAATTGTCGTCACAACCAATAATAAATTACAAAATTTATCAAAACATAAACAACTGCAATAATGCTGTCCTGATATTGTTTACAAATTTAATTATAAACTATTGGTACCATCAAATTCACTGTTTGTTCCTTGAAGTTATACTGTATTTCATTCAGTATTACTCTGATTTCAATATCCCCATTCCTGACTATTTGCATCAAAAGCAAGAGAACAAACAGAAGAATGCAAGTGATGCAAAGAAAGATCCTACTTAAAATATCCATGTCAAAATATGCTATACAAATGCTCTGGTAATTAAAAAAAAAAAAAGAGAGACAATCAATGATTTTCAAGAAAAAAGCAAATTACATTGCTCAGAATCTGTAGCTTTAAGACCTGTTGTGGTAAACACACACCCTGCCCAATCTTGCCTACATTTTAATTGAATAATAGCTTCACTTTATTTCCAAAGTCCCACAGCAAGCTCAACTGATGAGTTGTTGAGCTCAACTAACCTAATCTTATTTGAAAATGGCCTGCACAGTTTCCAAACCTCATTTGTCATTATTACTGCTGACTGATCATATGCTGTCTTCTAAATTTCTAGTCTTTATAGCTTTTTGTCCTTTCCTTTTGTTTTATTGTATTATATTCTTGCTGTTCCATATTTCTGTATACATAAATTTTTCTGTATTTTCAATCTTGTGCTATATTGTGACCTCATTAAGTTCAGTAAATAAAAAATCATCATCATCATGCGTATCAAGGATTTAGGCATGGCCTGTTCCGGCCTTAGAAGTCATCGTTTAAGAGGACGTCCTGGTTTTCTTTTTCCTAATGGCTTGCACTTTAAGGCTTGTTTTAGTAATCTTTCTGTTTTCATTCTTTGAACGTGTTCCATCCATTTATGTTTATATTTTTTTAATTTTTTTCTATTACTGGTTCTTGGTTTAATTCTTTCATAATATCTTCATTTCTTTTGTGATCAAATAGGGTATACTTTGCAGTTTTTCTCATAAACTTCATTTCTGCTGTTGTTAATCTTTGTTTGTCTTTTTGTTTTATTGTCCAGATTTCGCTTTCATATATTAAGACTGGTAGAGCTAATGTATTGTATACTTTTAGCCTAGTTTGTTTTTGAACTAGGTTTTAAATATAGAGTTAATTACACCTGTTATTTTTAAATATTTTGCAATTTTTACATTTATATCTTTTTCATTTTCATATGTGATCATGCATCCTAGGTAGTTAAACGAATTCACCTGTTCTAAGATCTTGTTATCTATTACTATTTTAGTTCTTGCTGGATCTTGCCCTTTAAAGGCCATCGTTTTTGATTTTTCCATTGATATTATCATACCATAATCTTTGGATATCTCATTTAGATCTAAAATAGCTTTCTGTAAGTTATCTTCAGAATTTGTAATTATTATTTGGTCGTCGGCAAAGAGGAGAGTGTTTAAATTAACTGTAGGAGAAAGTTTAATTCCTTGATGTAAATTTTTACTCCATTTTATTATTATTTCGTTTAAGTAGATATTAAAAAGAGTTGCTGAGAGGGGACATTCCTGTCGGACCCCTTGGTTTATCTCTCTCGTATATGATATCTCGTGATTTAATCTTATTTGTATTTGATTATTTTCATATATACTTGTGATAGCTTTTAGGATATTATTTGGTATTTGTCTTTCTTTTAATATGTTAAATGTTTCTTTTAACTTTGTCAAATGCTTTTTCAAAGTCAATAAATGCAATATGTGTTTCTAAATTATATTCTCTTCTTTTCTCTATTATTAATTTTAGGCAAAAGGCTGGGACTATACATGATCGTCCTTTTCTAAATCCATTCTGTACTTCTAGAATGAAGTTTTCGGAATATTTCATTAGTTTGTTATTTAAGATTCTGCTATATATTTTGTAATAGGAATTTAGTATACTGATACCTCTATAGTTTTTAGGGTCATTTCTATTACCTTTCTTAAAGATAGGAATCACAATTGCTTTTTTCCCCATTCTGTTGGGGGGATACCAGTTGAGTAAATTTTATTTAAAAAAAAATAATAATAATAAAATCCTTCAATAGCTAAATTTGAAAGTCCTGCAAATATTGATCATCTTTCCCCTCACAAATATGCAGGTGCAGTTTTTTAATCGATATTCTTTTTTTAAGATTTTAATCGGTAATTTTAAACATTTAAGCCATAGGATTTGGTTAGGTCCACTTCCCTTTCCCCCTAGCTTGGGTTTTTTGTATTATTTAAAAAGAGAAGAAAAAAAAGGAATTGCATGCAAGTAATTTTTTGAAATCTGAACCATTGTTTGGATTTGATAATCATGTTTCATATATCATATGCATGCTTTCATTGTTGATTTGGGATGCATGATCTGTCTATTGTAACTTAGTTCTGTGAATTTAAGATATTTTATAAAAGCAGACTATATCTAGCATAGAATGAGCCTTTGCTTTTTGGTGCATTAAGTTGGACACTGTTCTCTCTGAGACCTCTTAACTTGAAAATATAATTTCTGTACAGCGATTTTTTTAGTTTACTTATTTTTCATTTGTAATATGAAACACCAAACCTGATTTGCATGTCTGTTTTCTGATTGCCTGAAACGTTCTTTCATGCATACCTACTTAGTGGCTTGTTTTGTCTGCTGCAACATAATACTGTACAAGCATAAAATGTTATATAAAAAGAGTTTCTTGAAAGGTTGTTTAGGTAATGTTAGTATTGAGATTTTTCATGGCTATGAATGTCTCTGAGGTCATATTGCATCAGTACCACAGTTGTTTATTTATGATATTTTTGATATGCAGTAGAATGACTAAACTTCTGTAGTTATTTTCTACACTGTTGGAAGAATTGGTGGATATGTTTTGTTGGATGTCATTGTTTAATTTCTTATTAATTCATTTATATATTTCAAACTGATTTTTTACTTATGCTTTAAGAGGTTGTAATATGTATCACTTTCTATTTAATTAGATTAAATTGTTATATTGAGTTGACCAACCATGCACTTTCACCTGTGAACTCTGGTTAAATAATTTTCTTTCAGTTAATTTGTTTTCTTTAGCATTGTGGCTGCAGATAATGAATATAGCTAAACTATGTTAAACCCAATTCATATCTTTGAGTTGGGTTTAACATAGTTAGGCTGTCTTTGTATTTAAATCACTTAAAATCATTACTACTTGAGTAATTTATGTTCCTATGCACATATAATTTAATAAATAAAGTAATTTCGTTTTACATTACTTAGGTCATTTGATTGTGTCTGATACAGAGGCCAGCTCAGCACACTCTCATTTTATGGTGTTACATAGAATAAAATCCAGCATGGATTTTATTCTATGCTAGATTCACCAAATTCCTCTCTAATCATTCCCTACATGTCACGATGAATAGTTCTTTTCAGATTTCTTCAACAATGTTGGCATAAACCAGGACGCTGTACTTTCATTCACTATTTCTTCTGCATATAAATTGCCTCTCACCAACTTTAAATCCTATCTATAGCCTTGCAGATGTACATTTCATATCTCTTTATAAGAATTCTTCAAGATCTTTCATAACCAGTACTTTAAATCTGATCTAGTTGTTCATCAATTTATTCTGTCTACTGCTATTCTTTTGGGATATTCTCTTGTTCTATCTTCTCTAAAGATTACAAACCTCCATTTGTTTAATAAATATGTTACTGGGCTTCTTTCTCATTAATCTCTTGCCAACACATAGGCCCATATAGTATGTGAAGAACCTTTATAATCACTTTTCAACTGAAGGTAAATTAGCCATTTACTTTACAAAATTTTACTTTGTTTTCTGCTGGAAACTGCTTTTATATCTTGCAAAACAAACTAGCCATAAGAATGCTCACAATTTACGGACATAATGCACGGTGCACTGACCTCGTAACCTTAGTTACTTTGGCTGCATTTCTAAAACAACAGCCCATAGCCATTAACATGCTACAAGTTGTGCAACCTGTTGTGTATGTGGGTTTTCTGTTAATGAAAAAAGCATAATTTGCTTCACCTCAGTAGTAAATAAAATAACTTGTATTTTCTTAGTAATTGGCATTTCAGTAATTAGTGATATTTATACCAATATGTGTGAATTATATGTTATTGCTAATTGGAATTTCAATTGGAGCTTCATTTGATAGTAACTTTTTTTTTTAAAGGATTTTGAAGACTGGGATGATGTAGGTCTCAATATTCCTAAGCCTCCTGAGTTGTTTTATTTATACCGAAACCATTCCCGCCATGAGCATATGTGGAAAGCATTTAATGATGTTGCATGCCAGACAGATATATGTGAACCATTGGAAGTAGAGGACAGCTTTCAGAAAGAAACTTTTACGATACTAGTAAGACTTTAAGAGTTCATTTAAACTGATTATTTGATTAAGATATTAGAATAACTAAGCATTTCCATTATAATAATAGAATTGATGTGCCATTGCTTATCAAAGAGGATATAGCTGTAATAAATTTAGTTTAATCCTTTATCCAAGTGTGAGCAAACCAAGTTTGCGCCTGAAAGTATCTTCAGGACTGGGGTGAGGTGGTACAACACCAGGACGACTCCTTGCAAAGGTGGAGCAAGCTACCAACAATCCTAACTCAGTATCTCCCATAATGCAAAACACATCTCCTTGCGGATATGTCTAATGTTATGCATTGCCGGAAGGGCCACTACCCAGACTAGTTTCGACCTTTATTGAGGTCTCTTCAGTGGGAGCCAGGCCCAAGTGGAGATACCAGTCAGAAGCATTAGCAAGGTCATCTCTACCAAATGGTGCCAAATGGTGTGCCACCTTTTTAATAAATTACTCTGGATTTAGAGAAAGATGTTGAAAGTTTATTTTTCACTTGGTTAGAATATAATAAATTTAGTTTAATCCTTTATCCAAGCGTGAGGATTAGACATATCCGCAAGGAGATGTTTTGCATTATGGGAGATACTGAGTTAGGAGTGTTGGTAGCTTGCTCCACCTTTGCAAGGAGTCGTCCTGGTGTTGTACCACCTCACCCCAGTCCTGAAGATACTTTCAGGAGCAAACTTTGTTTGCTCACACTTGGATAAAGGATTAAACTAAATTTATTATATTCTAACCAAGTGATAAATAAACTTTCAACATCTTTCTCTAAATCCAGAGTAGGATATAGCTGATTCGAATTCTTGTAATGATAGTGTGGCTGCTGTTCAGAGATGCAGTATTAAGTAGTAGATGATTTTCATAGCCCAGTGCAGGACCACCACTATGGTCTCACACTGGGCTTTGAAGAATCTCGAAAGAAAAAAAAAATACTACGTTTTGTTGTCAGGAGCAGAAAGACTGGATTAGTTTACCTTTATTCTACCTGCTGTACTAATGTTCTAGAGCAGGGTTTCTCAACCTATGGTATGCGTATCACTGGTGGTACTTGAGCCACTGCCATACTGGTACATCTAATATCTTGAATTAAATATAGTGGTACGCCACTGGAAAAGGTTGAAAACCCCTGTTCTAGAGGTTAACAACCTTTTTATGGATGTTATAAAAGAAATAATCCTATAATTTTGTAAGCAGTCTTGTAATATTATTTTTTATGCTTTGCAAATTAAGGTTTCCTTAATCTTAATTTCTTTATGGAAGTGTCTGAATGATAAATTTTATTTGCTTAAAAATAATGAAGTATTACCATATATATATGGTAATACTTCATTATTTTTAAGCAAATAAAATATACTATCATATACAAGAGAGATAAACCAAGGGGTCCGACAAGGATGTCCCCTCTCAGCAACTCTTTTTAACATCTACTTAAATGAAATAATAATAAAATGGAGTAAAAATTTACATCAAGGAATTAAACTTTCACCTACAGTTAACTTAAACACTCTCCTCTTTGCAGACGACCAAATAATAATTACAAATCCTGAAGATAACTTACAGAAAGCTATTTTAAATCTAAATGAGATATCCAAAGATTATGGTATGATAATATCAACGGAAAAATCAAAAACTATGGCCTATAAAGGACAAGATCCAGCAAGAACTAAAATAGTATTAGATAACAAGATCTTAGAACAGGTGAATTCATTTAACTACCTAGGATGTATGTTCACTTATGAAAATGAAAAAGATATAAACATAAAAATTGCAAAATATTTAAAAATAACAGGAGTAATTAACTCTATATTTAAACCAAACCTAGTTCAAAAACAAACCAGGCTAAAAGTATACAATACATTAGCCCTACCGGTCTTAATGTATGGAAGCGAAATCTGTACAATAAAACAAAAAGACAAACAAAGATTAACAACAGCAGAAATGAAGTTTATGAGAAAAACTGCAAAGTATATGCTATTTGATCACAAAAGAAACGAAGATATTATGAAAGAATTAAACCAAGAACCAGTAATTGAAAAAATTAAAAAATATAAACATAAATGGATGGAACATGTTCAAAGAATGAAAACAGAAAGATTACCAAAACAAGCCTTAAAGTGCAAGCCATTAGGAAAAAGAAAACCAGGACGTCCTCTTAAACGATTCAACGATGACTTCTAAGGCCGGAACAGGCCATACTAGGCCTAAATCCTTGATACGTATGATGATGATGATGATATATATATATATATATATATATATATATATAGCTGTCTATAATATAATAATTATCATGTAGAAGTATTGTGTTCATTAATGAATAAAATACATTTCATATCTCACGGTTTTTTACTTTTGTAATAAGATTAAATCATTTAAGAATAAGATTTTCTAAGGATCTTATTTTTATCTTAGTCACAAATGCATTTATGTAGGATGCTTTCACCATACATATGTATGCTGATAGTCATGAAGTTAAAACCAGTTGTTTCATGTGAGGAAATGCATTCATGTAAAATTACTGATTGGTGGGAGCCTCACTGTGCTATTTGCAGAGCTTGGTGAAAAACCGCCTTCTAGCACTGAACCATTTGATGTCATTAGATTATAAATAATAATAAACATTATTTTGTCCAATTTTTTTTAGTCCATAAAAATTTATTCAACTGATTTCCCATCATACCACCTTTGCTTATTCTATTGTCTTTTTCTTATTAAATCCATCATCTTTACTAAAAATTATGCTTCAATAGTTTGCTTTAGAAGTTCTGCTGAAATGTGGTTACTATTTTCTGTGTTCTTGCCTGTTTTCATTATTGCTGACTTTCATGCCTAATTTGAGTAGTTGTTCAGTTTACCTAGTTCTCTAAAAACTTGCAATGGATTTTTTTTTTTTTTTCCCAGAATGTGACCTGTATAGGCAATGAAAGATGGAGATAGTATAGATCCTTGTTTTACATCTGTATTATACACCAAACTATCTTTTAGTGATTTCCTTTAATTCTGTGACTTTATAACTCCATGTTGTTTCATCATATTACAATGGTGTAAAAATTTCGCATAACTGATTTACTCATTTGTTTTTCATAATGTTATATATATATATATATAACACACACATTGTAAATTTTATAAATGGCATTAAAAATTAAATTTATGTGATACATTTTTTTTAAATTCTTCATTCATATTTAGTAATGCAGTTGTGGTATGCCTTGGTATTGCCGGAACCATCACATGGTTCAGTGGTGGCGTAGCAAAGGAAACAGATATATTTTAAATAGTCAACTTGCTTACCATAATGTTACTGTAATATGTTGTCCAAGCACTACAGTAGTTTTTTCCCTCTATTTGTTGTTCTGTTAATGTTAGATAATTACTGCTCATTTGCAAATGTATGCTTATGTTGTTTCGTTATATCGTTCTGCGATCCATATTTTCCCTTTTCTATATCTAGTTCCTTTCTATATACTGTATTAATTCGACTCTTCCTGTTATTTCTTACTCTACCTTCCGTAATTTTTTTATTCTTATACTTGAGAGCACTAGAAATTTATTTTCGTTAACGACTGCGCCACCAGTGGTCCTGTCGTGGTATAAGAAATAGTAATACTTCCATTAGATCTCTATCTAACATTGATCCTTTCTCAACTAATATACAGTCGTGGTCTTTATGCGCTCCTTATCATAGCTATTATTAAATTCCCGCTGTTAGTCCCTTATTAACACTAATCAGTCATAGCTATTTTTAAACTTCCCGGTTACAGGATCGAGTTTATTTAGAAACAGTGCATTGCATATTAAAGATCAGGTGGTACTCCTTGAATATATATAACAAACATGTTTATTAAATACTAAGACTGTTAAATACTAGTTTAGTTTAGGCTACACCCTATATGACAAAACTTCTATAGCAATTTCCTGCAATTATGCAACAGATCTTGCAAAATTCATTGCAACAAAATTTATAACTGCTAGTTTAAGCTAACTATTATAGAACAAAACCTCTTTATCAATTTCCTGAAACTATGCACCATTAAGCTTTAGAATTCACTGTTATCAATAATTAAAACTTCTAGCCTGATTACTTCCTGGGAAATTATTATGCTCTGATCTATACACCTACAAATTCCAACTATTCACTTGTATCAAATTACTCTTAAACTACATCTATCTTAGCACTATTAAACTTAGCAGTCCATTTAAGATAGTTCTCTTACATCACATACAGAATAACATGTAACAATTCACTCACATGAGTTCTTCATCCCTTTGGTGCACTTCTTTACAGTTTGTCTCAGAGTTCTTAGCTTCTTCTTTGTCTCAGGTTTTGAATTTCTCCTCAGAGGATCTTGGAGCACTGGCGTCTCATTTAGAATGGTTGGCAGGTATGGAGTGCGATTTCCCGGCGTCTTGAACTTTGGGCAAAGGGGTTCAATGATCGGAGCATATGCAGATTCGCCTAAGTGGCAAAGCATTCTGGTCCGGCGCGGCTACTCCCTCCGTAGCTAATTGCTTCTGGCGACCATCCATCACAACGTCATCTGATCTGGACGACTTCTGGTGGATCGACTTTCTTCTCCTCTTTGCCTCCTTCTGATCTCCGTGTGACCTAGCCGAAAACTGTCGATCTTGATGGTTGAAGATCCATGCCTTATATTCACCCTTCCATGGAACCCTGGATGAAGGATTGAGACCCTCGAACATTTCTTCGTGACTCTCTTGATCTTCCATTAAGGCCGACTTCTCTTTCTCCCTTTAAGTGCATCTTTAATCCGTTTTACCGGACTGCGGAACTATGTTTGATTCATGCTGTCCCTTTTGCCACTGACCTTGAAGGTAGTCTTAGATTGAGCTTGTAAATAAAAGAGTTCTCTTAGTTAGTTAGTGCTCTTCAATCAGAGCACTAACTAACATCAAATAATATTCCGATGGCAAAGGCATTGCCCTTGGCTTTAACATTTAGACATCCTTTGTTTATACAAGTGAGCAAGCAAATTCCCTTTGGACCTTGAAAATTTTTGCTGCATCGAATTTTACATTGAGGAAATTAAATAAAAGAATGTTGTATGTATATTATTTTATATCTATTTATAACAGTGGTTCTTAACTGGTGTTCCCCGGAACACTTGTGTTCTGCGAACTGGTTACAAGTGTTCCGCTGGTGAAAGATGTCACATGACACAGTTCTGAGTATAAATGGCTACTCTGAATAAAAATGTCGAGCGAACTATTTCCGTTATAACAGAACATTTAACAATATTGGAAGAAAATATTTCAAGTTACTTTCCTTCCATTCACAACTCTGCACGAAAAAAACCTGCCTCTCACTCCCCTACTCACACCCTCTTTATACAGTTTCTAGGGTTGACCTCTGGTTCTCCCCTGATCTTCCACTATTCTCTGTAGAACTTCTCCACCATTGATCTTATAACAACCCCCTTACCAACTTGTAGGTCTCTATCATATCTCCCCTCTTCCTTCTCTCCACCAGACTCTGCAAATTACATCTTCTCAATCTTTCCTCATACTCAACATTCCAGAGGTCAGAAACTACCTTAATCAGTCTCCTTTGGACCCTTTCCAACATCTCTTCATCCTTCTGAAAACCTGGTGACCAAATCTGGGCACAATAGTCCATGTGTGGCCTAATCAGAGCCTTAAACAACGGAACAAGAATCTCCCTACTTCTACACGTCAGTGTCCTCCGCATCATTCCCAGAAGTCTTTGTGTTGTCTTCACAATTTTGGCGATGTGCCCCCTAAATTTTAGATCCTTATCCACTATGACCCCCAGATCTCTTATTTCCTCTACTTCCAACAATATATTCTCACCAAGCATAAATTCTGCATCCCACCTTTGTTTTCCAAATTTTAAAACCTTACATTTTGCAACATTGAACTCACATCCCCATTTGTTTGCCCAATCACTCAATTTATTGAAGTCTTCTTGCAAGGCCACAACATCTTCACTACTCTTTATGGTTCATCCCAACTTTGCATCATCTGCAAACAACTGAATATCTCCATCCAAATCTTCGCCAATATCATTAATATACAAGTTAAATAGTAATGGCCCTAAAACCGACCCCTGAGGCACTCCACTAGTGGCTTTCCTTTTCCTGAATATTGCACCCCCCACACACAACTTGTTGATACCTATCAGATAGCCGGTCTCCAATCCAATGCACTAATCTAATATCCAACCCCATCTGCTCTAGTTTGACTGTCAACTTATCATGAGGTACTCTATCAAAAGCTTTTGCGATATCCAAGTATATTACTGTGTATCGTTCTCCTCTGTCCAAGGAAGCAGTCACTTTATAAGTAAATAAGTAAATAGATTACTAAAACATGACCTCCCTTTAGCAAATCCACGCTGTCCATCAAAGATTATACCATTGTTGTCAACCCAACTCTGGTTCCTAGTTCTCACAAGCTTCTTCAACAACTTAACCACAACACTTGACACAGAGATAGGCCTATAATTTGATGCTTGAGTTCGAACTCCTCCTTTATGAAGTGGCACAATCTTGCCCTCCTTCCACTCTTTAGGAACTTGACCAAGTGCATGACTCGTATTAAAAAAATATGTCAAGGCAGGTGTCAACTCTCTGGCACATTCCTTCAGAATATGCGGTGATATATTATCAAGTCCCACAGCCTTATTTATATCTAGTTTACTCAACTTCCCAAACACCTCTTGCTCACTTACAGTCAGTCTCCTCCCCATCATCAACTGCTCTCAATCTCTCCATGAAGTCACATTCACAAGATTGAAAGATCTTTATGAACTGCTCATTAAGTATCTACACCACACATTCTGCATCAGCTGTCTTTATACCATTTCCTCCAATCAATGTCATCCTTCCATAATCATTTCTTCTTTTGCTGGCTACATATCGAAAGAACTCCCTAGGATTCTTTTTGACTTCATTAGCTAACTGCTTTTCATACCTCTCTTTAGCTACTCTCACCAACCAAGTCACCTTCCTTGCCTGGTCTTTGTAGACCTCATGAAATTGGTTACTTCCACTTCTCTTATGCTGCCTCCACAATGCCCTTTTTCTCTGTATCGCATTCTTAATCTCTTTATTCATCCCTCTCACACCTACCTTATTTAACCTTCTCACTCGTGGTATACATTTAGACATTGCATCTACTAAATAATTTTTTAAAATTGCTGGCAAGTGCAAGGACCCCTGTGAGAAGAAGAAAAATTAGTTACCTTGTCAATGGATCATGCTATAAAAATGAAATTCTCTGAAATAACTCTTGAGGAATTTTCGATTTTTGTCCAACCCGAATACCTAGCTCTCTCCACAAAGGCACTGAAAATTTTGTTAGTTTTCAACATATTTGTGTGAGCTTGGTTTCTCAATATTAATCCATATAAAAACTAAAAAGCTTGAAAGATTTACTAATATAGAGATGGTAGCTATATCACATATTAGACCTGATATTGCTGAAAGCAGACAAGCTCAAGTATCGCATTAAAATAAGTTCCATTTTTATAAAAGGCAAGTCCATGCATATTGTTATTGTTAGTTTTATGACCCTAATGCACATGATGTTCCCCAAGTTTTTCTTATAATCAAGTGTTCTGTGACTTTGAAAAGGTTAAGGACCACTGAGTTATAGTAATGTTTCTATGCTATACACTGTTGTAATGTGCAGTCACTGTATTAACTGCAGTCATGTTGTCACTTTAGTTTTGACTTGAAACTTGATAATTGGCATGCCTGTTAGTTATGAGCTTAGGAATAGCTGTTGCTGGGAAATGGAACATTAACCTACAAGCTGTACATGAGAGGAAAACTGCCTAATTAAATTTTGTGATCTTGGAAAAGTTTTTATATAGAACTTTATTTAAGGAAAAACTTAATGTCAAAGAATAGTACAATGTATCAAGCCTTCATGTATTATTAATGAGTGTTATATTCTCAAATGGGAAGTGAGAAGCATATACTCCATAAAGTGAGATGAAATCTACAATAAAGTTCTTGGAAAGCTTTTGGCTGCTGAAATAACTATTATCCTCCTGTTGTCAGAACAATTATCTTTATGCCCACTTCAGCAAAGGGGGGGATGTTTTTTTATCAGACTTGCTTGCTAGAAGAACATTTATGCAAGCATAATAATCAAGTGAGATATTTAACTTTTATTATGACCAAAGGAATTTGAGAGAGAGACTGAATGAATGAGTGGAAACTGCAAAAAAATAAAGAGAAAAGGTGGAGAGAGGACAATGGAGCATCCATGGAAGTTAAGTTTGTGTGGTTAAGAAAGGGGCAAGAGCTAGATTTTTCTCTTGCAGATCAGGGAGTGAATTGAACAGTTTACCTGTCTGAGTAGCAAGCACATCCAATGTGATTGAGCTTAAGAGAAGATATGACAGCTGGTGTGAGTTATCTGTGACGAGTCGTTAACCCTCTTTGAGATCTTGGTAATAATAATGAAGTAAAGGAAGATAAAAAGTACTGATAGAATAAAACTGCAAAGGAAGTTCTCATATAGTCAAGTGAAACTATAGAACTTTTAGCTGTGAATACCTTATTCACATGTTAGAAGAACTGCAGTTCTTATAATTGCAGTCATAAAATAATTTGACTTATCATTTTTAATGTCATCTGTTAGAAATGAATTTAGTTGCAAGAGAGTGAGAAAGTTTTCTTATATCATAGAATGGTCATATAATTATCCCTTGTATTTAAGAAGAATTTAAAAGTTAGAAATATGGGATAGTAAATCAGCTCAATTAATGCCTTTTATTCCTGCATAGGGAATAGGCAAGGCTGTTTTAGCCCTGTCTAACTTTTGGAGACTTTTGAGTGGGCAGTTCATTCTCCACTGGTAGCCATTCAGAGATAGTTGGTAAAAGGCTATCACTAATTTAAAACCCTCAGTGAAGATATGACTCAACAATTGCTGTCATCTCATGGTCCCTAACACAATATACTTTTTTTAATGTCTGAAATAGTGCTGGTTCTATAGTCGATTTTCTTGAGTCTACAGGAGAAAAAAACTCACTTGCCCCTGCCGGAGATTGGCTAACTTGGGAACCAGCTGAAAAAAGGCTTAGAAAAACTTCCTCTAGTCGGCGAATAGACTTGAACTTAAGTCTATCTTCAGTCAGTTTTGCGCTGTGGAGTGCAAACATCACTTTCACTGAGCTACACAGGCTCTATATGGGATAGTAAGAAATTAATTTTGGCTAACTGAAACTTCATTCTTTGGAATTCATAACATGCTGATCTTTGAAATCAGTGCACCATCATGGATACGAATCTAAAACATTCTACGTAATAACTAATAAAAATAAAATTTATGCAAATATAGTTAATTTACTTTTCACAACTGACTGTCAACATAATAGGTGAATATGGAGAAGGGGAGAGGGATTAATAATGCAATATTAAATGTACTACACAAGCATATCCTTGCTACTACCCAAGGATTTCTCATTTTTTCCCATACTTTATCAGATTTTTATTTCACTTGAATTCTACTTGTTTTTCTCTGTTTCCTTTTTCAAAATTTTTCATAGCTTCTTACGAGGGTGGTCTGAAACGTTCTTGGCTACGACCGTAGATGGCAATACTCCGGGTACAATTTTTTTTTTCTAAGTTGGTACATCTGTCTTAAGCATTCATGTGAAATTGCAAGTCATTCTATCAAGTAGTTTATAATAAATTTAGTTTAATCCTTTATCCAAGTGTAAGCAAACAAAGTTTGCACCTGAAGTATCTTCAGGACTGAGGCAACTCGTGATAATGGTGGACCAAGCTCTCGTCACTCCTTGTCTCAGTATCTCCCATAATGTAAAGCACTTCTCCTTGCAGACATGTATAATGCTATGCATTAAGAGAAGGGCCACTACCCAGACCAGTTTTGACCTTTATTGGTTTCGGTCTCATCAGTGGGAGCCAGACCCAGAAGTGGTGATATAGTATGCTCACGCTTTTGAAATCTCCACTTGGAAACTTGCCAAGAATAGTCGATTCATGCTGAAGGGGAGAAAGAAATGAAGGACGTATGAATTGGTCGCCAACACGCGAAATCACGTGCTTTATAGGTAAATTTTTCCAACTGTTATACAAGCAACAGTTAACTTCTGTTTTATGATCATTGTAATTAATTTTCCGACGTGTAATAATAAACAACTCATCTGCAATACGGATTGATTACCCTATTATTCGAATGGATTCTCCTTTTTGTGACATGCGCAGAAGTTGAATTCTGATGACTCGAATCTTGAAGACTTGAAACTTATCACTTAAGTGCCAAGGTGAAATACCTGGGAGGATTTCACACAGCCTGTAAGGAATGCTGAGAACTGACCCAACATCCAATCCTTATCTTTTCATGGTGCACACTATCATTATTAGATGTTCACCTGGATACCCAATGAAAGAGGATAGGCTGACAATTTTGGACTAAGCCAAACAAATTTTATTCTGTATTGGTCTAACCATATAGAACACTTAAACTATGCAAACATCACAAGGATATGCATGAATAGAAATGGAGTGGAACCAACATAAGAAATGAGAAGTATCACTTTTGATAACACTGTCCAACACAATTTTTGCTGACTTTTATATTGAGACTTGTTTTTTACTAATTTGGGTGCGCTTTCAAATATCAAACCCATTTTTGTCTATCACGTCAGGTTTTTCCTCTATGGCATTTTCTTTTTGCTAATTTGTAAGTTTTTGATATTTTTAAGGAGACAGTACTATTTAGAGGATCAAAAATCGATTTTTTAATATTATTTTCTGAAAGTATGTACTTTTAAAAATCTGTTCCTAACTTTTAATCAAGAAATTCGAAAAATTCCCGAAGATATAGCCAATTATTCAAAGCGGTGCACAGATCAGAATCCGAGTGCTCACCACTCTCACTTGTTAGTAAACGAATAAATGCATAAGAACCTGAAACGGCACGTACTAGCGCTTTGAATGCGAGAGAGGCCGATAACCGACCTAATACGTTTAGGTGATAAAAAGTAGGCGATGACAACTGCCTAAAACAAATGAATGCTATATGCGTCATAACGGACAAAGAACGATCGAAATCAGTTAATCGATCGTGAAAGTATGATGAGCGCTTATAACGTTTCAATAAAGTCTTTGTTTTTTTTTTGTCTTGTTAATTGCATGTTAGTTGGCAGTGAAGAAAATACATCATAAATAACGGAAAAAACTCATGTAGAAAGATTATTTATTAGTATAATTTTCGCCTGTGTGTCACAGGCATCTTCAGTACATTAAGCTCAAAATTAAACACTGACAATTCCAAAAAGCGTCACCTAAGTAGCTGGTGTAAGATAAACAATAAAAAGTTAGGAAAGATTGGCTGATTTGTAAAGTGTTATCTCCCATAAAGGGAATAGACGTAAGCCGTCGGATCTGTTTAAGTTAGGGGAATGAAGTAGAGTTTCACATGTTTCTTTATAAAGGCATTCCATGAGAAACTGACTTTTGTGAAGAACTCTTGTCTTTCTCCAATGAACTCTGTGTCTAGTGAAGATGGCATGTTCAGAAAGTCCAGACTTTTCAGGTTTAAAGTATTCAATATAAGATTGGTGTTCTTCTAGCCGAATAGAGGCAGATCTTCCCGTTTGTCCGAAATAAGATAATCCACAGGAGCACGGAATCTGGTAGACACCTGGATGATTAAGATGTGGAAGCTTGTCCTTAGGAGAGGTGAGAAAGGTGGAGATTTTTCTTAACGGTCGAAAGGCAACAAAAATATTCAGTGGTTTTAAAACTTTTGCTATACGTTCACTGATGCCTTGTACATAAGGGGTAGTAAGGCGCTTTATTTCCTCTGTGTTTGAAGAGGAAGACATTAAAACTTCTCAAAGTTCTTTTAATGAAGCAATTCTTATAACCGTTAGATAGAAAGGAAGAAGTTATGTATTGTAGTTCTTTCTGTAAAAGATCGTCTGTAGAACAAAAGGAGTGGGCCCGATGAACCAGTGTTTTAATAGTTCCTGCCTTTTGACTGGGATGGTGATGAGATTCCGCATGGATATAATGGCCTGTATGAGACTTCTTTCTATAAACTGAGAAATGTAAGTTACCATCTGGTTGGCGAAGAATTAGAAGATCTAAAAAGGCTAACTGCTTATTTGATTCTACTTCTAGGGTAAACTTGATCCTAGGATGAAATGCGTTTAACTTAGTGAGAAATTGTTGAAGTTCATCAGAAGAGCCATTCCATACAGCAAAAATGTCATCGACATATCTGAACCGATGCGTAGGTCTGGGAGAAATATTGTCAAAGATACGTTGTTCAAAATGTTCCATAAAGAAATTGGAGATAGCAGGAGAAAGAGGATTAACCATTGCTGTTCCTTCAATTTGTTGATACAACTTATTTTTAAAGGAAAAATAACCAGAATTTATTACAAAATCAAATAAGTTTACAATGTCTGAAGGAAATTCCTGTTGTAGTAATTCAATACTTTCCGAAAGAGGCACATTTGTAAATAAAGAAACAACATCTAAACTGATCATGATAACAGAAACATCCAAATGAAGATCTGAAATTTTATTTTTGAAATCCAAAGTATTTTTTATATAAGTATCAGTTCTTCTAGTTGAAAATTCTGGTTATTTTTCCTTGAAAAATAAGTTGTATCAACAAATTGAAGGAACAGCAATGGGTAATCCTCTTTCTCCTGCTATCTCCAATTTCTTTATGGAACATTTTGAACAACGTATCTTTGACAATATATGACATTTCTCAGTTTATAGAAAGAAGCCTCATACAGGCCATTATATCCATGCGGAATCTCATCACCATCCCAGTCAAAAGGCAGGAACTATTAAAACACTGGTTCATCGGGCCCACTCTTTTTGTTCTACAGACGATCTTTTACAGAAAGAACTACAATACATAACTTTTTCCTGTCTATCTAATGGTTATAAGAATTGCTTCATTAAAAGAACTTTGAGTAGTTTTAATGTCTTCCTCTTCAAACACACAGGAAATAACGCACATTACTATCCCTTATGTACAAGGCATCAGTGAACGTATAGCAAAAGTTTTAAAACCACTGAATATTTTTGTTGCCTTTCGACCGTTTAGAAAAATCTCCACCTTTCTCACTTCTCCTAAGGACAAGCTTCCACATCTTAATCATCCAGGTGTCTACCAGATTCCGTGCTCTTGTGGAATATCTTATTTCGGACAAACGGGAAGATCTGCCTCTATTCGGCTAGAAGAACACCAATCTTATATTGAATACTTTAAACCTGAAAAGTCTGGACTTTCTGAACATGCCATCTTCACTAGACACAGAGTTCATTGGAGAAAGACAAGAGTTCTTCACAAAAGTCAGTTTCTCATGGAATGCCTTTATAAAGAAACATGTGAAACTCTACTTCATTCTCCTAACTTAAACAGATCCGATGGCTTACGTCTATCCCCTTTATGGGAGATAGTACTTTACAAATCAGCTAATCTTTCCTAACTTTTTTTTTTTTTTAGGACAGTTATTGACCTTTTTTAGTTATCTTACACCAGCTACTTAGGTGGCGCTTTTTGGAATTGTCAGTGTTTAATTTTGAGCTTAATGTACTGAAGATGCCTGTGACACACAGGCGAAAATTATTCTAATAAATAATCTTTCTACGTGAGTTTTTTCCGTTATTTATTGTGTACCGATATGTCTACTCACGGTTTACCTCTTTTAAAACTTTTAAAATACATCATGTCTACTACTCGAAATTGTGTCAATAGTGTAGACTTCTTCTCACCCATCTTTGAATCTCTTATGCCACTCAGAGACACTTGCATTTTTCAGGGCATCCACATGCCACTTTCAACTGTTTCAATGTTCCAGTAGCAGTTTTGTCGATTTCCACACAAAATTTGATGTTAACATGCTGCTCCAAATTTCGATTATACATTTTTATGCCAAACTTTACACATAGATCTCTGTTGTTCTTGTTGAGAGGCTTTTACGCTGGTCATACATGATAACTAATATTTAAGGAATTGACAGCATATACTAGAAATATAAATTAAATAAACTTTAATATATACTTTCCGATATTTCGGCAAACGTCACGTTGCCATCTTCTTGGGAACTTAATACAAAGACACGTGCACACAAGTACTACATAACAGCAAATGAGAACTGAAGCTAGGAAGCTAACATTTTCCTAAAGTCCTGATGGTGCCCCCATGGTGGGCTATATTGGTGGTTCTTGGCCTTTGGGCTGAAGTTCTGATAAATGTTTCCCAAATTTGGGGCAGTCTCATGCATCCAAATTTGTTGAGGTTTGGCATGTTCCTAAGGGCTGAGGCTGATTCCATGAATAGTCTTTCATACTTGAACTTGCTGCGGTGTATGACTGTGGCTTTCTTCCATCTTATTCTGTGGCGAGTATCCAGAGCATGGTCTGCAAGCCCAGAGTGGTTGTACTGGTGAAATCGGATGTAATCCTTGTGTTCTGAGATTCTGATATTTGCTGTCCTGCCTGTTTGGCCAAAGTAAGACAATTTACAGCTGCAAGGGACCTGGTATACACCAAGTAGGTCTAGGGGAAGTGGTTGGTCTTTAGTGGAGCGGATAAGGGATGCCAATTTTCTATGTGGTCTGTAACAAGTGGCTAAGTCATGTTTTCTTAAGATTTTGTTGATTTTTTCCGAGGTGCTTCGGATGTAGGGAATGGTGATGGATTTAGAGTAATCTTTTTTGTGAAGGGGGAGGGGGTGGTGGGTTGTGGATAATTGGGTTAAGTATTTTCTGGATTTTTTTTTTTGGGTGGGGGGAGGTAGCCATTGGCTGAGAAAGTGTCACGGATGTGATTTAGTTCAGTGGTTATGGCTTGTTCATTTGAACAGATTATTTTTGCCCTGTTGAATAGTGTCTTAATAACTCCATATTGTTGTGAAGGGGGGGTGATGGGATTGTTGGTGAATGTATCTGCCTGTATGGGTGGGTTTTCTATAAACTGAGAAAACCAAGGTTCCATCAAGTTGGTGGGTGACTAGTGTGTCTAGGAAGGGGAGGTTATTGTTTTCCTCTTTTTCCAGGGTGAACTTGATTCTAGGGTGTTGGTTGTTTAAGTGTGTTAGGAAGGAGAGGAGTGAATCCGGCCATGTGGCCAAATAGCAAAAACATCATCCACGTAGCAAAGCCATATGGTAGGTTTCTGTGGGGCTGAGTTTAAGGCTTTCTCTTCAAAAGTGTCCATAAAGAAGTTGGCCAAGGGTGGGGAAAGTGGTGAACCCATGGCTGTCCCCTCTATCTGTTTGTAGAATTTTTTCTGCCAAACGAAATAGCCTGAGTTCATTGTAAACTGAAATAGGGCTGAGATATCGGGAGCATCCTACTTTCTGATGTTTCTATGGAACTGATCAACGTCTCTTTCAACAAGACAGTGCACCACGTCATAAGGCAGTTACTGCTGTAACCGTCTGGTTTGTGGGCATGAACATTCACCACTCTTGAGTGATCTCCACAGAGCCCGATCTCAACCCTATTGAACATCTGCGTGATGAACTAGCGTGTTGAGTGGGGTCAAGGGAAGTCCGCTTCACAACAGCCCAGGACCTCATTACATACCTACAGGAAGAATGGTCCAAAATTCCCATTGATTGCTATCATACACTTGTGGAAAGTTATACCTCATAGGATTGCTGTAGTCATTGTAGTGAATGGAGGTCCTACATCTTATTAAGATGGGTACCATGCTGTTTGTTCCTTACACTCTGGTATCCATGAAGTCTCATAATTGCTGCCCTCCACTTATTGAGCTTATTTGATGATGCACACTATCCTCATCTTTCATATCCCGTGATCTATAGCAGCAACCAACTGTATATTTTGTCCTGTTGGCCTCTGTCTCATGGCCTCATACTGTCGATACCACACCCTCCCATTCCCCTCAGTTCAACTGATAATGGGATTCATCAAACCACACAACCCTGGTCCACTGTGCACAGGTCCAGTTTTGATGGTCCCAACACCAAGTGAGGCACAATGCTTGGTGATAAGCTGTAAACAGTGGTACACAATTAGAGCATTGGCTCCCGTAGCAATGGTATGCCATACTGTTCGCTCACTGATGTTGCTTTGACCGCTGACATTGAAACTGGATGTGATTTATGCTGCAATCAATCTATATGAACCTGGACAGTCTACGTTAATCTTGGTCACCAATGGCATGTGGTCAGCCACCACTTGCTTGCTGGGTGCTGGTACGTCTATTGATGGTATACTCACGGTAGACCTTTGATACAGTTGGCCTCGAGAACCTTAGAGTGACCTATCTGCCTTGTGTCGATATGTCTATGATCAAGGTTTACTTTGATCACCACATTTACCCATGTTCATCAATTGCATTATGCTGTTAGGGAAGCCCAATGTCTGCCTATTTGCTGCCTGCATTTGATTTGGGTATATTTCCCTCTGTGTGGGGTATGCCAGTCTAAACTTCTCATCACCCCTATCTCTAATGTTTTGTCCGTTGAGTGTACAAGGTAGCTTAGTTGTGAAGTTGCTTCATCTGCAAGATACTGAATTAAAATAAATATTTAACCGGTATAAATTACTAGTTAAATTCATCATTTTATCATACTCTTTAAATTGTAAGGAAAAAAATATACTAAATAAATAATGAGAATAGACTTAATGTTAGCTTTCCTTAACATAGTTCAGATATATCTTCTGTTTTACATATTATTCCAGATATCTCATCTTCCTCTTACCTTCTTTTACCTTGTGGTGTCGAGGTTTTAATAATCATCGGACCTCAAACCGTTCACAGGATAAGGTGGTCAGACCTACGTCCCAGTGTATCCTATGTCCGTAGTGTTGAGTTCTCAAGACCAGTTTGCCTGCTTTGTGGGATGAAAAACCCCAGGATAAACCGGGGGGAAAACCCTACTGTCCACACCCAAGACTGGCTAACTTGGCTAAGGCTGAGGATGATCCTTCACTCCTCACGTCACCGACAGGAATCAAACCTAGGACACTCCTTCCCCCAGGCATATGGTTGCAGACTGCATTGGCACTAGGCTAACTGCATGGACTAATATTCCAGATATTAGTCTTAAAAATGTTATTATGCTAAGTACAGAGAAATGTATGTATGTATATATCTACACACACGTGTGTAGATATATATCTACACACACATATGTATATATCTACACACACATATGTATATATCTACACACACATGTATATATCTACACGTATATATCTATACGTATATATCTACACACATGCACACACACGCGCGTGTGTGTGCATGTGCATATGTATGGGTGGGGATCTGGAAAGTTCTGATAAACACCTAGAACACAAATGATATTAAAGCAACTGGTATAACCACAAGAAAAAACATGCTAGTAGCAGAATTATGAAGGTAACTTGTATTCTTATATCTTTTGTATGTTTTTCCTTGTGGTTATATCAATTGCTTTAATATAATTTTTTTGTTCAAGATGTTTATCAGAACTTTCCAGACTACTCTCCTCCCTCACTCATGCACGCATGCTGATGTCCAAAAGCTAAGGACAGATTACATTTTTATCTATATATGAAAAAATTTTCATGGCTACAGTCAGATGTGGATATAAATTTCTTGCCAGCATACTACTTCTTCTTCTGCAGCTTTTCCCACTTAAGTAGGGTTGCTGTTTGTGGTGAGTCTCCTCCACAACCTCCTGTCTTGGGCTGTAGCCACATCCAAGTTCTTCATCCTCAAGTCCTCCTCTGCCATCTCTTTTTTGGCTGTCCACGTTTCCTCCTCCCCTGCACATCCATCTGCATGACCTTTCTTCCCACATTTCTTCCCTAACTCTTCTTCCCTCCTCATCACATAACCAAACTCTCTCAATCTCGCCTCCTGTATCTTTGCTCCGAAGTTTGTAACTTTCACCGTTCCCCTTACATAGTCATTTCTCAGATGATCCTTTCTGGTCACACCACACATCCACCTAAGCATTCTCATCTCTGCTACCTCCATCCTGCTGATGTTATGTTTCCTCAGGGCCACAGTATCCATAGCATATGTCATAGCTGGTCTCACTACTGTCCTGTAGATTTTGCCTTTTAGATTGATCGATGTCCTCTTATCGCATAGCACTCCAGCCATCTCTCTCCAGTTCTTCCATCCTGCTTGTATCCTACATCCCACTTCCTTCTCAGCCTCACCATCTTCTTTCATTGTTGAACCTAAGTATCTAAAGTCACTGAATTTCCTGATCAGTGACTTTAGATACTTAAGTCTGTCTTACTTCTGCTCTCTCCCATCTCTTCCAGTACTTTCCTCCAACTTTCCAGTTTAGCTGCCACTTCTTGTCTTGATTCTGCACACAGCAAGATGTCATCTGCATACAACATAGTCCAAGGTGCGTCTTCTCTCACCTCCTCCGTCACCACCTCCATCACAATATTAAACAGGAACGGACTTAATGCTGACCCTTGATGCAAGCCAACTGTCACTGGAAAACTTTCTGTCTCTCCCAGGCAGGTTCAAACTCTTGTCTTCACATTTCTGTACATCTTTTGCACCAACCTGACACATTTCTCCGGTATCTTCTTCTCCTTCAAATACCTCCAGATTTCTTGCCTTGGCACTCTACCATACGCTTTCTCCAGATCAATAAAAACCAAGTGTATCTCCCATTGCTTCTCGAAACTTTTCCATCATCTATCGTAACCCAAAGATAGCATTTGTTGTCGATCGACCAGGCATGAAGCCAGCATATTAATATACTATCTTACACAAAAGTGTTCATACAAATTAAATTGCAATACGTTTTTGGAGTTAAAAGTTACAAATTTCCTAAGGACATAGCTAAGGAACTAATGTATAGTGCTTATAGGAAACTATGTAGAGAAACATTTCAGTATGAAATATGTCCATCCCGAACTGTGATCCAGATCACACAGCATTGTATTGTGATTAGCACCAAGTGATTGAGGAGTTCTTGAGGCAAACTAGCCCCACTCCTCCCTCAGAGCAAGGATAAGGCCTCGTTTGTTTTCTAATTTCAATGCATCTCCTTATTCTTTCTCATACAAGTTCTATGGGGTTGAGATCTGGAGAGCATGCTGGCCACTGGATTCGATTAATATCCTCGGTCTCCAGAAGTATCTCCACTGCTCATGTATGATGTGGTGTGGCATTATCATCCATGAATATGAATTCTGTGTTTACAGTCCCACAAAGCAATTGAATACGACATTGATGAACTTCATTCCAATATTCACCAGTCATAGTTCCTTTTTCCAGCACTTGTAGCTCATTAAACTTAATGCCTCCCCACAACATGACCTTAGCACTGCTGTATCTATCCGTTTCAAAAACATTCTCATGATGTTAAACAGTACCACTTTCATGCCAGATCAAGTGGCATCTAGAATCTGAGGGAAGACTAAAACGACTCTCATCTGTAAAGAGCACATTAGCCTGTTGGTGTCTTGTCCAATTTTTATGGATACAACACCATTGAAAACCTGCTCTACGATGAGCCCATGGATAAAGGGATGCAGACTGCAGGCATGTAGGCCGTCTTGCCACAGAGTGTCCAGATCTGCATACCTGTGCTTGAATGGAGCCAAGCTGACCTGCCGTGGTGTGTTATGTGTTGCTGTTATAACCAAAAATCTGTTTTCATGCTCCCATGGTAGAGCAAGGGCGACCGCTTAGCACACATCTTCAATACATTCCTTTGGTTTGAATCGTTGGTTTGATACAACGCTTTGTGTGATTCGAAACTCTTCGGCAATATCAGTAATTCTGCAGCTTTCTTCAAGCAGTTCAATAATTCTTCCCCACATGAAGTCTAGATGAAATCTTTGAGGCATTACAAGACATCCAAGTTTGCAACTTTATTCCTTCACAAAAAGAGCTTCCTTCAAACGTAATTTGCTAAGTGCAACCTTTTGCCTTTTATCCAGTTGAGTGCTACCACATGACCCCCTTTGTGTTAGATTCCAAAATTTGTACCCACTTTCTAATCTAAATCATCAGTTATACAAATTACCATGTCAAAAAGTATTGTGTACAGAAGTATCACCTACTGGGTTACTTCACAATATTTTAGGGACATTTCATATTTAATTTAATGATTTTTCTTTTCTTTTCTGCACTTATGCAAAGGAAAATCAAGTTAGCTGGTCCCAGATTATGCTTATTTGCAAGGGCATTTATTCAGCTTTTAATAGTTTACAATATTTTCTAAAAACATTACTATAAATCCATTCAACTCCATGTTATTTCATAATATTTCAATTGTATTAGGACAGAGCTCTTGGAAATGGCCCCAATTATTGGCATGTTATTATGCATGCGTGAAGAGTGGTTCATAATATTATAGATCACAATTTGATTTATATTGCATAAGTAATACAAGGTTCTGCTTCTGTGATATTTGTTTATATATATTTAATATATTTTCAGATGGCAGATAATTTTCATTCCTCACTGGTTAGCTTAAATTGAATAAAAATGCTGGTTTCCATAAGCAGCATTAAGTTTCAATCATTCGTGAATGATTGAAAAAGTTGGTCACTTCTAAGAAAATTAGGTGGAGCAGAACCAACAACACACAAAACAACAGAGATAACTCCTAATCAAATGGCTAATCATTTATTGAAAACCTCCAAGATACATCCCAGCTCTATCAGGAAAATTGCTGTACAATCTTCCATCAGACAAATCCTGAAGACGGGACCCAAGCTTCCTGAACTTGTATACCCAGTATCTCGGGAAAAGGTACAGGTATCCTTAAAACTCACCAAGAATGGCAAGGTTGCAGAAGTGGATGGTATCCTCCCTGAGTTTCTAAAACATCTTGGCCAACAAGGCCAAACATGGCTGACCGTCCTTTTCTCAAAAATTATAATGACCGGTAAACTACCAATTTTATGGTGGGAAGCCAAAATACGTAGGCTGTTCAATAAGTAATAAGACTATATTTATACAGAAAACAGATTACCTTTAATCGTCATCATTTACATGGTCTTTTTCGAAGTAACTACCGTGAGACTCGATGCATTTGTCCCAACGTTGCGTCCACTTCTTAAACATGTGAGAGTCCGTTTTTTGAGAGTTCTTTCAAAATTGCCTCTGCAGCTTTTACACATGCTTTGTTGCTTTCGAAATGGCGGCCTCTTAGTGGTTTCTTGAGCTGAGGAAACAGCCAGAAATTGCACGGTGAGAGAGCAGGACTGTATGGAGGGTGTGGTAGGATATCTGTGTTGTTCTTCTGCAAAACGTCCACTACACCACCAGCAATATGTGGCCTTGCATTATCGTGGTGCAATAAGAAGCCATTCTTCACCAATGGACACTTCCTTTTGACGTGCTTGATGATAATTGCTGCTGTGTTGATCATTGTCTCTGTGATGAATGTTGAAGGTCTTCCCTCACATTCAAGATCTTCCACATTTTGCCTTCCTTCCTTAAAAGTTTTATGCCAGTGAAAAACACTTGCCCTCGACATTGCTTCATCGTGGAAAGCTTCGCGTATCATGTTCAAAGTGTCCGATGCCGATTTTTGCAACGCACACAAAATTTAATCGCATAATGCTGTTCCAAGGACGCTTCCATTACGAAGACTGGTTGCACCTTGTAGGCGTGCCGATGAGCACTTGCGTTTAGTCACGTGACACTCTGGCACATCAGCCCGTATACGGCATCTATCAACCTCTTTTGTTAATACAGACAGCAACATTTCTTTATTCCACGGAAATAAATATTGTGATGAGTGGTTTCGCCACAGTAAAATTAGTCTTATTACTTATTGAACAGCCCACGTAATTGCATTTCCAAACCAGGGAAAGATCCAAATGATGTGAAAAATCTACGACCTATCTCCTTGCTTTGCTCCACCTTTAAGATCTTTGAAAGAATTCTCCTTAAAAGAATTTCACCACTCATTGAAAGAGCACTCCCGATTGAACAAGCTGGCTTCAGGCCAGGAAGAAGTTGCTGTGACCAGGTCCTGACCCTGACCACACAGATTGAAGCAGGCTTTCAAAAGAAAACTACATCTAGAGCCACTTTCATTGACCTAACATCAGCTTATGACACAGTCTGAATCAAGGCCTCCTCCTAAAGCTAGGAAATAGTATAGGATGCAAAAAAACTTTCCAGCTTTTTGAATCCATTCTCTCCAACAGAAAGATCCATGTCCATATTGGTGGAAAAAAGAGCAGGCCCAAATTTCTTCACAACGGTCTCCCTCAATGCTTTGTGTTATCCCCTTTACTTTTTAACATCTACGTGTACGACTTAACCACGTACCAGCTCAAACAATATATGTACGCTGATGACCTAGCGATCCTTCATCAATCTACCTCCTTTGCCAACCTGGAATCAACCTTGAACACAGACCTGAACATCCTGGAAGAATACTTCAAGCAGTGGTACTTGAAGCCAAATCCAACAAAAACTGTGTCCACAGTATTTCACTTGAACAATACAGAGGCAAATCAACACCTCAGCCTTTCTTACTGTGGAAAAATGGTAGAACACGAGCCTCACCCAAAATACCTTGGAGTGAGCCTGGACAGAAGCCTAACCTATAAAAGGTACATCACCAACCTGTCCAACAAAATTAAAACCAGAAACAATATCATTTCAAGGCTTGCTGGAACAACCTGGAGTTGTGGTGCAGAAGTCTTAAGGTCGTCTGCACTAGCCCTGTATTCTCTGCAGCAGAATATTGTGCCCCTCTATGGGAAAGAAGTGCACACATTAACATTATAGACACCCAGCTCTCTACCATGTGCACAATTAGTGGGATAGTGAGAAGTACCCCTGTCTCCTGGCTTCCTGTCCTATCTAACATTGCTCCACCAAACATATGGAGAAGACAAGCCTTGATTAAAGAATTTAATAAAGCAATGAGCAATCCACTCCTGCCCATGCATTAGACTCTCATAAATCCACCTAGTCTTTGCCTAAAATCTAGAAAGCCTCTCTGGTCCATGGACTAACTCTCTTCAGCTGCCCTGCCATCAACAGCTGACACGTGGAGAGAATACTGGTCCAACAAATGGCTTTCTGGTAGAACATCCCTGTGCTCTGCAGCCTGGTTTTGCTCTTTTTAGGAAGATTTGGTCATCAATCAACAGGATCAGAACTAACCAGGGCAAATGTGGTTACCTACTACATAAATTGGGGGCTGTTAGACCACTTTATTGTGATTGTTCTCCCGTTGCTCAGACGATTACTCATATTGTGTACGACTGCCCAAGGCGCCAATTTCACGGTGGTGGCGGTGGTTATGGAGGAAACAGAAGATCAAGGTCCTGTTTCACCATGTAGACGTTATTCTCGTCGTTGCTCTCATAGTCCTCGTCGAAGTATTAGCAGAACTCCTCATGCTAGAAGATGATAATGCAAAATGAAATGGGTTTTCTCTAATGGATCAAGATTTTCACACAAGTCACAACTGCTCTCTAATAAAACCTCAGATATAGCTACATTTGTGTTGTGGTGTGTTGAGAGAACATGCAGTCTTGTCATATTTGGTGCAGTAGGATGTTAATTTTTCCTGGCTTGATTATAACAAATTACTTTTGCTTTTTTTAAAAAAAGGAAGACTTGGAAAGCAGTTTGTGCCTTTTTATGTAATGAACCTTTACGTGCTAAGATTTTCATCATTTGTTTCTGGACATTGTGATTGTACATTTCACTTGCCAGTTTCACAAAGCCATATGTGTAAATAAATTCATGAATGGACAGGTATCAAAGAATTAAATGTGTAATAGTGATAACATTATTTATCCAGTTTAAATTTTAATAATTACAGAATCTAACTATAAAAGCAGTTATAGACTAGTTATAATTTTCTATTCAATTTTCAGGAGCACGAAGCACAAAATCTTAAGGATGAAATTCAGAGGATTCTTCAAGAAAAAGAAATTCTTTCATCACATGTAAGAAAGTTAGAGAGGTATATTTTTGCCCTTGTTATTTACTGATTTTTTATGTTAGAATGAATTTTTTTTTTAGCCATTTTTAAAATCTGTTTACGCAGTTACAGCATTAAGTGGCAGTTAGCATATATCCTTATATCCATTTGTACTAGGAATAAGTAGTCATACCTATTTCAAGCTAAATGTTTATCTTGTAATAATATTCATCAAATTCTTCATGTATCCTCAAGGGAAGTGTATAGGATACAGTGATAATACTGCATAACCACTCTACATTATTACTTATCGACAGTTCCTCCAAATTAGTGTGTCATGTCAGCACTCCATTATTTTCTTTTTTTTCTTTCTTTTATATTTCATACTGACTCACTATATTAATAAGGCATAATCCCTTTCCTCTATTTTTAAACACTATAGTTACACAGGTAATTTCTAATACATTTCACGAAGTAGTTAATTTACATTCAAAGACCATTTGCACATCATGTTTTCTATATTATTTAGATTTGACACCCCTGCAAAATTGAGCTCGACAAGTTAACTAAATTAACTTATCGTGCAAGATTTTACAGCCAAGTTATTTAGCCATGGCTATTGAGCATAACATGCATCAGAGAAAATGGGAAATAGAGCATTTATTCTTCTATTTTTCTGATCTCTGTTGCTTTCTATTTTAATAATATAATCTAGTCAACTTCATTGTAATCAAAACAGTCTTGTTTGTTACAAAAACAATTCTTCCTTGATACTTGATTTTCAAACAAAATCAAGTGTTTTTTCCTTGGCTAACATTTAATTTCAGTCTTTTGTGTTGGTAACACTTGCACAAATGCATTACTTAAAAATACAAAACAAAACTTATTTTTAAGATACCATTTTTCTCTCTTTGGAAACAGCTGTTTAATTTATGCCCTACTTTAAAATACTTGAAGTGATACACCAAACACATCATAAAATGCCTTAAAGTTGTCTGGAAGAGACATTTCAGCTAATATTTTCTGTAGACATCTGTAGTATTGTTTGATGAATTAGGCGTCCACAGTCTTTCCATTTCAAACTTATAAAGCAGCAACTGGTCTGTCTTTGTGCAGCGAAACTACTTTTACTTTCTCCTGCCTCTCTCTTTCTGTATTATTTACTCAAGGATTATAGTTATAGCTGTCCAAAAAAAAAAAAAACAGACTAGTAATAATATTTTTGGTTGACAGATCAAGTGTTGATCAATTTTATTAAATTTTATTTTATTAATAAAATTGATCAACACTTGATCTGTAAACCAAAAATATTATTACTAATTCTCAGGATCAAGAAAATAAACCTTCATTATTAAAAAAAGAGAGACTTTTTTCTGATTCTGATGATGGTAAAGCTTAGTGGTTGTTTAATGAATTTTATTTTGAAGACTGCTAGTGTCATCTTCAGTAGCAGATGCAGTACATATATGTTGCTTAGCTAAGTTATTATATTTTAGTAGATATTAGCAAAATTGTTATGTATTTGGTGGTATTTTGTTTATTTTGATTGTGTAGTTAATTCATGTTGTTTTAGTCAACTATTAATTCTTATTCTTCATAATCAAATTCCTGACATGTACTCTCAAGGGGTGTACAGGATATGATAGTACTACATGAAAAATTTACATCACTACTAACTTCCTATCTACAATTTTCCTCCAAATCAGTCTGTTACTTGTCAAGACTCCAACATTATCAGCTCTTATATTTCTATCATCTAAGGCACTTTGTACCGTATCAATCCACCTATATCTTGGTCTTCCTCTTGGTCGTTTTCCTGCCAACCTGCCAGAGAATACTTGTTTTGCTACTCTTTCCTCACTCATTCTGTTTAAGCGACCGTACCACCTGAGATTAGCTCTGCTAACGCATTCCTGGATGCTGACAATGTCAAGTTCTTTCCTAATATCCTTGTTTTTAATATGATATTGCCATTGATGCCATCTGTTCACGCCTCTAATCTTTCTCAGAACCCTCATATCTGCGGTCTCTAGTCTTTGGTCAAGTGTTTTACTTCTGACCCAGCTCTCAGATCCAGAAGTTAAAACTGGTTTGAACACTGTCTTGTATACACTAATTTAGTGTTCCGACTAATTTCTCTCTTATTCCATATGAATTTATTCAATTGACTTCCTACCATACCAGCTTTGTAGATTCTGTTGTCTATTTCCATGTTTAATTTACCATCTTCACTAAAAATCATGTCTAAGTAGCTGAAATGTTTTACTTGTTCCACAGGTTCCCTGTTCACAACACAGTTGACATTTTCAACAATTCTACCTATTTTCATTGTCTTTGTCTTTTTAATGCTGACCTTCATACCATATCTATTACGACAGTTATTCGATTTAGTCAGGGAATCTTACAAACTTGTAGCAGATTTATTGATAAGTATAACATCGTCTACATAGAGCAAAGTGCTGACATTAACATCTCCAATTCTTATATCATGTTTAATACCACTTTCCTTCATAATGTGATCCATATAGGCAATAACAGAGGGGATAATGTACATCCTTGTCTCACACCAGATTTAACATTAAACCATCTTCCTGTACTTCCTTCATTTCTAACTGCTAACTTCAAACCTCAAATAAAGACTAAGTATTGCTTGATATAATGCCTGATTGACACCATATAACTGTAGTGTATTGATTAGATTCTCTCTTGTCACCTTGTCATATGCCTTTTCCAGATCTACAAAACTTAAATACAGATCTTAGTTATATTTCCATGATTTCTAAACTCTTTGTTAAAGTGAAGAACTTAATCTCTCAGCCTCTATTTGGCTGAAATCCAACTTGTTCTTCAAGCTTTTCTTCCACAATTCTTCTCAAACCGTTTCTCAAGTATACTTGCATAGATCTTGCCAGGAACACTCACTAGGGAAATACCTCTGTAATTCTCACATTCAGTTTTATTTCCTTTTTTATATATGGGTACTATGAGAGCTCTACTCCAATCATCGGGAATTTGTCCCTCTGTCCAGGCTTTCTGATCTATGCAGTGTAGCCACTGTAAGACTTTTATACAACCATACTTCAGCATTTCTGGTCGAATATCATCTACTCATGCTGCCTTTCCACATTTCAAGCATTTGATGGCTTTTTCTACTTCAAGTATGGATATGTATTCATGAGTGTATTCCTGTTGAGTGTTTGTTACCATTGTGCTATCACTGCTTGTTTCATTTAGCAATATTTCAAAGTAATTATTCCATACTTCAAGGATATTTTTTTCTCCCATTTTCATGTCACCTTTCTCATCTCTAACTCCTTTTACAGCACTCTTTGCTCCATTTCTAAGCTTCTTCAACAACCTCCAGAATATCTTGCTACGTTCTTGATATTTTATTTCTATGTTCTTGCCAAAGTCCTCCCATGACTTTTGTTTAGCTAGTTTTACACAGTGTTTAGCTTCTTACATTAGTCTGTATTCTCTAAGAGCAAAAGCTGACTTATTTGCCAGGAATTTTTGATATGCTTGCTTCTTTTCTTTCACTGCCTCTTTTACTTCCTGTGTCCACCAGGGAGTTCTGATTTTTCTATCCTTACAGACAAACTCACCACATGTGCTTGTGGCTGAATCAATCGGGGTTTTCTTCAAGGCTTGCCACCGAATCTCCAAGGTTTGGTTCCTTTTCTCAAACTCTTTTACTTTTTCTTCAATAATCTTTGTGTATTTTAGTCTGCAGTTCACATCTGAGAGCTGCTCAACTTTTAAAACTTTCTTACATGTTATTCTTTTCAATATGAAATTCAATTTTATCCTGCTCAAGACTAAATAATGATCACTTCTAATTTCAAATCCTCTGTACACTCTGGTGTCGTGCACCACAGAGAAAACATCACTATCAACAATAACATAGTCAATGAGACTTTTCTTTTTTCTTGCTTCTATCCATGTGAATTTGTGCACATTTTTATGTTGGAACATGGTGTTAGTAATAACCAGTCCATGTCCTGAGCAGAAATCCAACAGGTATTTGCCATTATTATTAGCTTTGCTATTTTCTCCAAATTTTCCAAAAATATTTTTGCATGTCTGACAATCATTTCCTACTCTGCTATTTAGATCCCCAACAAGGACCAACTTTTCCTATTTCATCGTGTCAGTTTCGTTTTCTAAAGCATCAAAAAATTCCTCCACTTCTACCTTAGTAGAACCTTCTGTGGGACATAGGCACAAATAAGTCTCATTGTCCAATTCCTCATTCTGATATTAGCCCACATCACTCTATTTGAGACTGCCTGCCATTTAAGAAGATTAGCCTCATATTTTGTGTTGAATACTTTGGCTGCTCCTTCTTTTCCTTGGTTGTCGTTTCCTGAATATAACATTTTGTATTTATTGCTCAGAAAGTTCTCACCAGTTTATGTCTTTTTAGTTTCAGTCACCCCTATTATGTCGATCTGGTACTTATCTAATTCTTCAGCTGGCTCCATTTCTTTGCCATTCAGGCTTCTTATGTTGATAGTACCGATCTTTAACTCTGGTGATGTTGAGTTGGGGTGTGCTTTCAGATTTCAGAAAGAATATGACTTTCAGAATCTGAAATCTGAAAGTCATTCTTTTCAGAATCATTTTTCGTTATGCACCAGTACTTACGAGAAAATTGGCAAATGAGACATCGATGCTGGCCAATATCAACGTGTGGGATTTAGTTCAGTGTCTTGTGTATTTGATGTATTCATTGCTGAGAGTGAATGGTTTGTGGTACGAGAGCAAGAAAGGAGTAAATATTTGTCAGAAATGTTTTTTTAATGAATATTCGAAATGAGAGTCACGAGAGAATGAACCGACTGATAATAAGGATATAAGGTGGTATTGTCAAGGTGTCCTGGAGAATGCAGTAGTAGCAGCAGTGAGTGATAGTGCATAGAATAGAATATGGCTGAAAGCTTGAAGGAAGTGGTTGATAGTAATGTGAATGATAAATGCTTGCACCGAAAGAAATTGCATGCTTATGTGGACTACTTCACAGGACAAAACATGAGCTCAAGCAACTGGAGAAACGATTTGCAAGTGGTAAGGAAGGACAGAGCATGAAAGAAAGAGTGAATGAACAAGCATAACAGACGAAGAGAAAAGAGATAGTATTGTATGATATTTCGAGAGGTGTACTGAATGAGAAAGTGACAAAAGCATGTTTTCCAGGTTCAAAGATAAAGTATGTTAATGATAATGTGTGAGTATGCAGAAGAATGGAACAAACGAGTTGATTGTATTGACTGGCACAAATCATTTGAAAGGTTAGAAATATGCAATGAGAGAAGATATGAAAGATTTGTTAGTGGAAGCGAAAATGAAGATCAAGAAACTAAAGATTGTGAGTCTACTGCCTCGGTTAAATAGGACAGAACTGAGAAGATTGTGCAGGAGGAATGGTGTGCAGTTTGTTGATGTATGGAGTGAGTTTGATGAATGAAAGGACTGCATATGCCTGATAGACTGCATTTAAATGGTTTTGGAAATGGTGTTGTTTAGCGAGAGTGTGGTAGTGCAAAAACCAGGGAAACTAGAGATATTACGGAGGATGAAATGAAGCATGTGTCTGGCCATCCCTTACACATGTGATGGCCAGAATAGAATTACAACTAATAAAATTAGAAGTTAGAGGATTTTAGGTCTGAGAGAGAGATGGTCATTAGAGGCTGTCTAGTGTGAGATAGAGGCAAATAAAACAAAATACATTGTTGGATGCTGCTATACATCAGGGGAGTCCACAGGAAGATGCCATGTGTCGACAGATCAGCACATTGAGTGTAAGCTGAATAATTATTATGGGAGACTTTAACTATTGGGACGTTGATTGGAGATAGGAAAGGGGGCATAGCAAGATGGAAGTGGAATTTATAGTTGCTAAGGGATAATTACATGAAACATGTTATAGAGGGGACAAGGGGTTTGAGGGTGTTGGATCTAATGTTTTCTGATGATGATATCATAATAGCATCAGAAATATATCCAATTCTATCTCCATTTGGGGAGGTGACCATGCAGTCTTGTTCTGGAAAGTTGCCAAACACATTGAGTTTTCTGTTCAAGAAAGGATATATGTCCATTTATAAGGCTGGTGATTATGAGAAACTCGAGTAATCTTGGAACAGTGCCATGGCTTGAGAAGCTACAAGGAAAGAATGTCAAGTAGTCAGAGATTGCTTGAAGGTAGCAGTATCAGAGTGCATACCTAAGGTCAGGAGGATAAAGCATCTTGGAATTAAGTGTATGAACAAGGATATAAAGCAAGAGCTGCAAAAAAAAAACAAAAACATTGTGGGTGAAAAATAAAGAAAACAGTGATCAGCATGCTCATTATCAGTACAAAGTGCAAGCAAGAAGGGTGATAAGGAAGGCCAAATCAGACTATGAGAGAGAGAGAGAATTATCCAAACAGGCCAGAGTAAATCCCCGAAGAATTTTTTTATGTAGCAAGTAAGAGGAAAAATGGCTATGGTAGAATGCCTTTAAACAATGCTCACAGTAGGAAGGTGACTGAACCAGATGAAAGAGTTGAGTTACTGAGTGAACATTTTGCAAAGGCGTATCATTCAGGTGGTGATTTTACAGTTGCTGATGTTACAGTGATGCATATCAACATTGAGATAGATGAATAGGAAGTGTTCATCTCTCGGTACTAAGGAACTTGAAACATCGGAGAGGTGTATATTTTGTAAGTGAACTCTCAGTTGGTGCATAAAAGTATTTACTAAAATAAAGAGCTAAAAGGCTTCACTTTGGCTTTGAAGTAATGCTGGATTTAATATCCACTTTTTTTTATAAATTTGCATCGCTGAAGTGAAGCCTTTTGGCTCTTTATTTTAGTAAATACTTTTACACACTGACTGAGAGTTCGCTCACGAAAAATACACCTCTCTGAAGTTTCAAGTTCCTTAATACTGAGAGTTTTTGCTCTCTTAAGTTTCTGCTCTCTTAAGTTTCTGCCTGGTCTCTGATGATAACCAACCAGTTTGAAACAGTTGTCAGGCCAGTGAAACCTTTTCAAAATGGACCAATAGGAGAGGAATATATGGATGCTTGGGCATAGCAATCATCTCTTCTATAAGGTCCGGCTAGGGTAACTTGTAAATATCAGCTAGTGTATTACCATAAGCTCTCTGGTTAAATTTCATATGAAACTTTTATAGTTTCTATATTCAGCTTTGAAATCATGTTGGATTTAATATCCGCTTAATTTTTATAAATTTGCATAGCCGAAGTGAAGCCTTTTGGCTGTTTATTTTAGTAAATAGAAGAATTTTTCTGTCTGTAATCTATATTTTTATCATTATGTGGTGTGTGATAGGTTTGACAACATGGATTAATAAAGCATCATTTTGAAATATTTTCAAAATTCTCAGTTTCTTATATTAAAAAAAAGTATTTTTTGCAAGTTGACTTTTTCAAGGCAAACAAGACCTCAATCATCGGCTTATTCACAATATTGCAAGTTTCTGATAATGAGCAGAATTGGTGCTGAAGAACACAGAAATGAGCTTATTTCTGATCCATATTTGTTCATTCCTTGCATTCTCATGATGCTTCTATTTATTAGGTATCCACCTGAATAATGATCGGTACAATCATTCCTCTAAGTATTATATCATTCAAAAAATCTTTTTGTGAATGATATTTTAATCTACATTTTACCTCTCTTCCACTTTGATTCTTTTATAAACTTTTGTATGTAAGGGTCCTCAAAAAAAAAAAAAAAAATATATATATATATTTTGGATCCAGGCAAACTAGAGGTTAGTAAGTAGAAGAGTGGTTACATGATGCTAAATGTAGCACTCCAGGTTCTTAACTTCAACAGGCTTATTTAGCAGCACAAGGTGTAAGGGACATTGTGGGATAAAGGGAGTATTGCAGTTTATGTATACTAATGCTAGAAGTATTCGAAATGAGGGTGAGGAGTTTTTGGCATTGGTTTGAAGTTTAGCCCAAAGTTATAGGCATTAGTGAAACTTGTTAACCAAGGGTGATATGATCATAAGAATAGGATGCAAGAGATATGGCGTCTTTAGAGAGGACAGATAGAACAGGATGGGTGGAAGAAATTTGCTGATAGTAGAAGAATCGAAGACAAAAAGAGTAAAAGTACATCAGGGGGACAGGGATTTAGAAGGCAGTTAATTTGAAGCTATCTTATATGAGATAGACCAACAGGATGAAATATGTAGTTTGTTGCTCATATAAACATGGTGGGTATAAGGGGGGGTATAATATAGATGACATGCATTGACAAATTAGCACAATGAGGACAGGTCAAGTAATTATTATGGGGAATTTCAACTATGGGTGCATAGATTGGGAGGAGGAATGGTCACAGACAAGAAAGGAAGGAAGTGGAATTCATGCAACTGCTGAGAGATAATTACCTGAGGCAGCATGTAATGGAGAGGACATGAGGTTCGAGAGTGCTGGATCTGATCATAGCATTTTCCTATCTAGGTAAGCTGCCTCTGCTTGGAGAAAGTGATTATGTAGTCTTGACCTGGGAAATTGCCATACAGAAATTTCTGTTAAGAAGGTATCTATGTGGAATTACAAAGTAGATGATTATGATAAGGTGAGGAGTCAGGTTTCAGCAGTGCTGTGGCATAAGAATCTGGAGGGCATAATGGTGATGGATGGGAGATGGTCAAGGGGTGTTTGAAGAAAGCAGTGTCAGGTAGGAGTTAGATGGTTGAATAGCATCATTAAGCAAGAGTTGCAGAAAATGTGTTGTAGGAATATAAAGTAAAAAGCGACCAGCTTTCCCATGAGCAGTACAAAGCACAGTCAAGAAGAGTGAAGTGTATGGTAAGGAAGGTCAACATCAATTATGAGGGAATGCTAACTGATGAGGCCAAAAGAAATTGTAGAGAATTTTTTTGCTATGTGGAAAGTAAAAGGAGGATGACTTTTTAAAAAGCTGATGGTGAGCAGCTAACAGAACTAAACCAAATAATTGAATTACTGAGCAAGCATTTTGCACGGGTGTACCATATAGGTGACGTTGCAATGTGAGATGTAACATTGACTGATGGAGGAATAGAGGTTGAAGAAATGAAGGTTAAAATATTGCAGAACCTCAGTGCAAGCACAGCCACAGGATTAGATGGCATATTGGCCTATGTATTACAAGAATGTGCAAGGGAATTATTGGCTCCTCTGACTAGTTTAAGCCTTAGTACTTGGGAGGATATAATGGAGTGGAAAAAGGACAAAATAGCTCCACTGCATGGAGGCTCAAGACAGAAGCAGTAAATTATAGGCCAATCAGCATCTCAGGAGTGGTGGTTAAGGTATTGGAGAAATTGGTGAAAGACAATTCAAGACTATGTAAGCCATGGTTTTGTGAAAGTGCATTTTGCCTTAATTTTTTTACTTTTATAATAAAGTGACAATGGAGTTGAATAAAGGAAATGG
Source organism: Typopeltis vanoorti (assembly GCF_054136105.1). Classification (NCBI taxonomy): domain Eukaryota; kingdom Metazoa; phylum Arthropoda; class Arachnida; order Uropygi; family Thelyphonidae; genus Typopeltis; species Typopeltis vanoorti. The sequence continues at coordinate 110,749,464 of NC_143566.1, forward strand.
CTACTCAGTGATATTGCTAGTTTTGCAAAGGCATTTGACAATATTCCACTTAGAACTATGTTGCATAAATTGGAGCAAATGGGAAAGGAAATGGCTACTCAGTGATATTGCTAGTTTTGCAAAGGCATTTGACAATATTCCACTTAGAACTATGTTGCATAAATTGGAGCAAATGGGGATGGAAATGAATCGGGTGATTTGGATTAGAGGGTGGCTGATGGATGGATATTAAAGAGTGGTTTATGCAGGAATTGGGTCCAGGAGAAGGCAAGTGACCAGTGGTGTACCGAGCTCAGTACTTGGTCCTTTGTTGTTTAATTTGTATGTCAATGATATAGAAATGATTTGATAGGAAATATTCAGTCTTTTACTGATAATACTAAACTAGGAAGAGCAATAACAAATAGAGGTGATCTAAAAATCCTGCAGGAAGACAGACTAGCAGTATTAGCAAAAGTAAATGGCTGCCAGATTAATTGGCCAAGTGTAAGGTGAAAGGAAGAGATCACAAGCTGTGTACTCTTCCTACCAGGCTAGCGCAACTCGCGAAGGTCAACAAAGTATGGAGATTACCCACCTTAACTTAGCGACCGCAGGGTGGTGGAGAAGACTCCTCCAAGGCAATCCGGGCAATTCAATACTGATGGAATTGAACTGTACTGATGAGGCCAGGGAGTTGAAGTTTAGGGGACATATTGCTAAGATAACCAAAACAGCATATCAGATTATGTGTCTATTGAAAAGCACACTAACAAGCAGGAATAGAGAGGTTATTGTTCCCATGTTCTTCATTGATCTTCTCATGCCTGAGGACTTTGTAACCTTGGCAACAATGTTTCTCTATCTACTTCTATCTCTTGACATGCCAGTTGCTTCTTCCAAGGAGAGGCTTTCCATATATGAGGCTTTAATATATGTAAAACTATATGCCACTGTATAATCTCGTATAGAGGGAATTTAGAATAAAAATTTCTCTATACCGATTTTACTTGAGAAATAAAATATACTTGTAATTTGATTAACACCTAACTCATTTATGCTGTATTAAATCTGGAACAATGGTAGAATTGTTATAAAGATTGTACAAACAAAGAAATCACTCAGACCGAATAAAAACGTATGACCTCAGGCTAGCGCAACTCGTGAAGATAAACAAAGTATGGAGTTTCCTGCCTTAACTCAGCGACCGCAGGGTGGCAGAGAAGATCCCTCCAAGGCAATCTGGGAGATTCAATGTAGGAATTCCAGGATTGGGAGAGCAGAATAAAAAGGGGGAAGACTCGAGGGAAAAAAAGGGCTTTCTGTTGGGACTTTAGACTTGGCTTTCTGTTCGGCCTTTTTCTGTTCCTACTCTCGCTACGAGGAGTTTCCTGTGTGTCCTGCCGTTCCAAGGATGGGTATCCACAGCCTACCAGCAGAAGTCCGACGATGTTAGGAGGTTCATAATAGCAGTGACAGTCTACTCCAGAAATCCCACAGCTAAGCTCCTTGACGATCTCCACATGAAGTATCATCAGTGTCGTGAAGTAATGCCCGATTGTGGATTTTATTGGAAGGAAATAATGTGTCAATAATCTCTAGGATCTTGTATGTGAACATACAAATAGCAAGTAAGATTTTATGTAGAACTTTCCAAGATGTGAAATTTATGGCAAAGATTGCTGATTTTATAATTTGCTAACATAAAGACGGAAAGCCTCCCTTCTAAGTAATCGTGAAGTAATTTGCAGAATTCTGAGGAATTAGCTAAGGATGTATATTGAGAAAGGAATTGTATGTGAAGGTTTTAGTTAAGCCTAATAATGTCTATAGTCTGACTTAAATTAATTTAAAGTGAGAATAAGTCTGTTCAGTGTCTGATTTATGTATGAGCATATTTGTGGCATTAGTCATTAAGCTTAAGAGGAAATTTGTTTAATTAATCGAGTGGAGAGCCACACACATGATTTACATTGCTTCTATGTCATTTTGTTGAATAAATTAGAGCCAGATAATTTTTGTATGTGTAGTATTAACCTTTATATGGACCTTGATTTAGCATGAATAAATTATTTTGTTTGTTGCCTGATTCTGCCTTACTAATGCACTTCTCATAAAAAGATAGAACCTGTGTGACCTTAAAAGTAAGAGTAACCATGACTGACTTTTATAATAAATTTAGTTTAATCCTTTATCCAAGTGTGAGCAAACAAAGTTTGCACCTGAAGTATCTTCAGGACTGGGATAAGGTGGTACAGCACCAGGGCAACTCGTTGCAAAGGTGGAGCAAGCTACCAACAATCCTGTCTCAATATCTCCTATAATGCAAAACACATCTCCATTATATTCGACCTTTATTGAGGTCTCTTCAGTGGGAGCCAGGCCCAAGTTGAGATACCAGGCAGAAGCATTAGCAGGTCACCTCTACCTATTTTGCATTATAGGGGTTTGCATTATAGGAGATATTGAGACAGGAGTATTGGTAGCTTGCTCCACCTTTGCAACAAGTTGCCCTGGTACTGTACCACCTTACCCCAGTCCTGAAGATACTTCAGGTGCAAACTTTGTTTGCTCACACTTGGATAAAGGATTAAACTAAATTTATTATACTCTAACCAAGTGAAAAATAAACTTTCAACATCTTTCTCTAAATCCAGAGTAATTTATTAAAAAATAGGTAGAGATGACCTGCTAATGCTTCTGCCTGGTATCTCAACTTGGGCCTGGCTCCCACTGAAGAGACCCCAATAAAGGTCGAAACTAGTTCTGGGTAGTGGCCCTTCCCTTAATGCATAACATTAGACATATCCGCAGGGAGATGTGTTTTGCATTATAGGAGATATTGAGACAGGATTGTTGGTAGCTTGCTCCACCTTTGCAACGAGTTGCCCTGGTGCTGTACCACCTTACCCCAGTCTTGAAGATACTTAAGGCGCAAACTTTGTTTGCTCACACTTGGATAAAGGATTAAACTAAATTTATTATACTCTAACCAAGTGAAAAATAAACTTTCAACATGACTGACTTATAGTAAGATTCAAAATGTTGCTTGACTTAGAGCTGAATTTTAGAGATATTTCCATTGTGCTAGGCATTTCTCTTGCATGTATAGGAAAGATATACAATTCCTCTACGTGATGTCTGATGCTGCAGTTGTAAAATACAAATAAATTTTCAAAGATCAGTGTGAGAAAAAGCCAGCAAGTTAGACAAAGGAATTGGCTCCAGCAAGAGGCAATTCCTAAATTCTAAACTACGTACACATGAAGTAGCATAGTTACGACCTTGAGAGGGGTGGGGATTAAATTGTTAGACTGAAAGGATTAAAGGTGATAGGTCAAGCAACGAGATTACACTCACGTTATGACAATTAAAATACAGCAAGATAATTAAAAATAAAAAGGAAGTTTGAAGAATATAGTTTTAAGAAACTAAATAAATAAATTAATTAGATATAAAAATTAAACATAATATTACACCACATTAGTGCACATAGATCTGGACACCCTGATTCCGTGGTGATGATGAAGAGGTGATGAATGACAAAGATTGTGACAATTTGTGAAATGCTCCCAATGCAAACAAATTGCTAGTTTGTGGACTTCAAAAACTAGCTGATAAATGAAAAAAAGGAGACATGATAGAGGCATAATCTTTAAAGGTACCTGTGGCATTGACTATAAACAATAAATTACACGATAACCACAGTAATTAACTTTAATGAAATGAAAGTATAGATATTTTGTACTAAAAATAACAATACATCAGTGTGTAGAAGCAAGCAAATCAAAGAAACAGGAATACAAGGTACATATAGTAGTCAATGATTTACCAATTAAAAACTGTTGCCACGTGTCACAAATTAATATTAATAAATAATATTATTAAAAATTATTTTTGATGGTTACATAAAATAAGAATCTCCCAAACTTTTTGAGGGAGAGCTGCAGTCGTTCTGATTCTGACTTGGCCGATTTAAAAGGACTTCGCAGCTTTCTTTGAAAAGTGTTCATATTTAAACTAGCTTCTATGGAGAAGAGCTTCAGCCCACTGGATCCTGTGTTTAGTGTCAATACGATGTTGTGCTAGACCAGACTTTTGAGGTTTCATGTATTCGATATAATATTGATGTTCATTAATTCTTTTTTCCACAGAATGGCCTGTCTGCCCGAAGCATGTTAAATTATATTCAAAAGGTATCTGGTAAACGCCAGCTAATGATAGAGGTGACAGTTTATCTTTTGTAGATGGCAACAGATGAGAAATTTTGTAGATAGGAAAATACTTGGAAATCAGCTGATACTTCAAAATTTTACCAATCGATTCAGAGATGCCAGAAATATAATCGATCAAACCCAGTGGTTTGTTGAAGAATCCTGAGGTGTTGGAACATAGGAATCAATTATCTGATAGATTTGATTAGGGTTCTAACCATTAAATTTTCCATTAACGTTTTCATAGTGAGAAGTTCTTGTTGTAAGCTTGAGGGAGAGGAGCACACATGATGTGCTCTTTTAATTAAAGACTTGATAACACCAATTTTTTGAGAGGTGTGATGAGCAGACTTTTGAGGAAGAGGCATATATTATTAAAAGAGTTTTATAGGATTGACACTGAAGACTTTTTCTTTCAGTACATGACAGGAAAGGAGAGAACAAGTGTCATCAGTGGAAACTATAAGAGTGAGGCCTAGCAAGGGTGTAGGAGAGTGGTATGAGTTGCCAGAGACTTGAGTGCTTCATCAGTGAATGAGTTTAAGCCAGCGATTTTCAACCGGTGTGTCGCGAGATTTATGAAAACAAATTAATTGAAAGAAATGTTGTAATTTGCATATTTATTAGTGTCTGGTCTTCCATCTTGTGTGTGTGTGTAAATCAATCAAAATTATACCTATTTTTTGCCAGATCATCAAAAAAATTAAAAGAATATATGTTTAGTGTGCCGCAGAATTTTAATAATTAGTCTAGGTGTGCCGTGTTATGGAAAAGTTTGAAAATCACTGGTTTAAGCAGATGGTATTGTGTGAATAATGGATCTCATACAAGGAATCTTCTAATTCCATGGAGGATACCTGTATGATAATAATATTTTGTTTTTAGTATGAAATTCATTTTATATTTTTCAAAATTGAATTTGAATCACTTCTTGTTTGGAATCCCTTGTATGTTCAAACACTTGTCCTGAACAAGTGCAGGTATGAAGATATCAACAATAACATAGTTAAAGAGATATTTAATATCTTTCGGATATCTTTTGTACTTTGTCAATAGGAATTTGGGCACATCATAGTATGAGTAATTATTAGTACATGTTCCAAACAGTAATCCAGTAGGAATAACTTAACATGTTTTCACCCTAAAAAATGCTGTAGGTCTGTGATTTCTACTTTGCTTTTTACATTTCCAAGGACACATATTTCCTCTTTTGTCAGCAGCCTTTGTAATGGCTCAAAATACTTCTACTTTCATCTGTACGAGAGTGGTCTCAAAAGTTCTCGGCCTAACAATGAAAAAACGAATTTATAATTTCAAAATTGTTTTTATTTTTCAACATAATCTTCCTTAAGATTAATCTATTTATTCCAGCACCATTATCCCATCCCTGTAGTTGTTCTTGGTAAGATCTACAAAATACTCCCTCTACAGCTGCAATCACCTCTTGATTTGAAGAAAAACGCTGACCAGCGAGGAAGAGTTTTAGTTTTGGAAAAAGAAGTCAGAGGGAGCCAAATCTGGGGAATAGGGTGGATGTTCCAACAATTTGTAGTGCTGATCCCTTAATTTTCCCGTTGCCAAAAACACCTTTGTTGGCAGATGCACTGTCCTGATGAAAGATGATTTTTTTTTCTTCTGCAAACCGGGTCTTTTCTCACGAATATTTTCATCTAGTCTGATAAAAAGATCAGAATAATATTCCCTGGTTAATGTTTTATCCTTTTCAAGATAATTAATAAACAAAATGCTTTTAGCATCCCAAAACACCGATGCCATGACCTTTCCTTCTGATGAAACCGACTTTGTCTTCTTTGGCTCTCTGAACAACCGGCTTCTGTCCACTGTTTTGACTGCTGTTTGGATTCTGGTGTGTAATGGTGAATCCAAGTTTCATCTAGAGTAATAAAAATCGACACACAAAATCAGTTTTATTCTAGTTAAAACACCCCAAGCACTGTGCAGAGATTTTCATGCAAGTGCATTTTTGATCTGCTGTGAGCAAGCGCGGCACCCATGTTGCGCAAGGCTTTTTCATTTGCAATTCTTCATGCAAAATATATCCTCATACATTCTTTTGAAATGCCCGTAGTCTCAGCAATTTCATGCACTTTGACTCGTGTCATCCAATGGCATATCATGCACGTGATCAATGATTTCTGGTGTTTTTACACTTTTTGGACGTCCTTCACGTGGAACATCTTCAAGGCTGGTATGGCCACGTTTAAACTCGGCAGCCCATTTCTTAATTGTCAAATGAAGGAGAAGAGTGCCATAAACTTTTATGAACTTCGAATGAATTTCTTTTGGCGTTAAACCTTCTTTTACAAAGAATTTTATAACTGCACGATACTGAATTTTATTCATTTCAGGGATACAGACACTTTTGCTTCAGACAGCTGCATAAAACAAACTACACAAACTACTTAGAATAACTTGCAATTTCACATGGATGCTTATGACGGATGTACCAACTTAGAAAAAAAAAACTTGCCGATAGTGTTGCCATCCATGGTTGAGGCTGAGAACTAATGCAGAAATAAATCTTGTTGCCCAATATCAATACCATTGGATCTCTTACCATATCACTTTAACCGATGTTCTAACAGCAAGGTTTAGATGTTGGTTATCCATAATATTACTTAAGGAAGTTACAGCATACACTATTATGTTAATTAAAAGTTATTCTAATATATAATGTTCTCTGTAACTTAGGTAATATCTATATATATTTGATATTGCCTGCCACTCAAGATGATACTCATGTTTGGTTGAATACTGTAGCTAAACTTTCCTTTCTGTGATCATTATTGCCTGAATATCATCATAACATTAGATAGTTATTCAGAGAGTCTTGCTTCCTTTTGTCTTTCAGGAACACCAATTATGTTGATATGGCATTTATCTAATTCCTCTCCCTGTTCTACTTCTCTAACATTGATGATGCCTATCTTGCATTCTACCCATGTTAAGTTTGAATAGGTGGCTTTTGCTCTGGTTCCCTGACAAACAGTTGGTGCTTTGTTTAACAGGGCGATCTCAGCTGGCATGGAATCTCATCATTATACCATCATGTGTTGTGGTTCAATCTGATATTTAGGATACAGTTTGATCAGCTAAATCTCTAATTCCCAGCCCATCTTCATTTATTCACTATCTAGGCATGTATCTACTAATGAGCTGTGCCAAGAGAAGGGTGAGGATTGGATATTAAGAACTTCCAGTCAGTCTCAATATTCCTTGATGGGCCATGCAGAGATTTCCCATTTATCTACCTTTGGCATATTTGACCTCTCTCTCTCACACACACACACACATCCCTCCTCTATTTATGCATTTTCTAAATAAGATACAAAGATAATTATGATTATGTGAAAAAAGCATGTTTGCTTTTTATTATATTAACAGCAGAGAGGTTGAAAAAATAATTAATGATAAAGATAGAAAGGGAGCATTCTCGTAAGAAGGCTTATATGTTGGTTATTCATGCTTACTAAATAGCTTAAGGAATTCATAACGAACAATAGAATATAAATTAAACTTTAATAAATATATTTCCAATATTTCGGCCACGTCACGTTGCCATCTTCACAGGAACTTAACATAAAGACACATGCACACAGGCACTACAAACAATAAATGAGGAAGAAATGAGGAAGCTATTGTTTCTCTTAAAAGTACCTGATGGTGCCCCCCTAGCGGGCTAAGTAGGTTATTCTTGGCCGTTGGGCTGAAAATCTTCTGATGTAAGTTTCCCAAATTTGGGGCAGTCTCATGCAACCAAATTTGTTGAGGTTTGGCATGTTTCTTAGGACTGATTCCATGAAAACTCTTTCAAATTTGAATTTGCTACGGTGCATTACTGTAGCTTTCTTCCTTCACTGTATTCTGTGGCATGTATTCAGAGCATGGTCTGCAAGACCAGAGTGGCTGAACTGGTGAAAAACGGATGTGTAGTCCTTGTGTTCTGAAATTCTGATATTCACTGTCCCTGACTGTTTAGTCAAAGTAGGATAGCTTACAGCTGCAAAAGACCTGGTATACACCAGGCAAGTCTAGGGGAAGTGGTTAGTCTTTAGTGGAGCAGATAAGGAAACCAATTTTCTATATGGTCTGTAACAAGAGGTTAAGTCATGTTTTTTTAAGATTTTGGTAATTTTTTCCGAGGTTGCCTCGGATGTAGGGAATGGTGATGGATTTTAGAGTAATCCTTTGTTGTGGAAGGGGGGGGGGGGTATGGTTTATTGGTTGCAATATTTTTTTGGATTTTTTTTTTTGGGGGGGGGGGTAGCCATTGGCTGAAAAAGTGTTGAGGATGTGGCTTAGTTCTGTGGTTAGGGCATTGTCATTTGAACAGATAAGTTTAGCCCTGTTGTGTTGTGTCTTAATAACTCCATATTGTTGTGAAGGGTGGGGAGGGGGGGAGGATTGTTGGTGGATGTATATCTGCCTGCTGATGGGTGGGTTTTCTATAAACTGAGAAAACCAAGGGTTCCATCAGGTTGGTGGAGTGACTAGTGTGTCTAGGAAAGGGAGGCTATTGTTTTCCTCTTTTTCCAGGTGTGAACTTGATTCTAGGGTGTTGGTTGTTTAAGTATGTTAAGAAGGAGAGGAGTGTGTCAGAGCCATGTGGCCAAATAGGCAAACAACATCATCAGCATAGCGAAGCCACATGGGTCGGTTTTTAATGCTTTCTCTTCAAAATTCTCCATAAAGAAGTTGGCCAAAGGAGGGGAGAGTGGGTGACCCCATGGCTGTTCCCTCTATTTGTTTGTAAAAAATCCAAAAAATATCTGTAACCAATAAAACCACAATCCCCCCCCCCCCCCCCTTCACAACAAGGATTACTCTAAATCCATCACCATTCCCTGCATCTGAGGCATTAAAATCTTATTATTAAAATATGATTATTAAAATCTTAAAAAAAACATGACCTAACTAAAATTAAACTTGAATAAGTTTAATTAAATTAAACTTATTAAAGGTTAATTTAATTTATATTCTATTGTACGTTATGAATTCCTTAAGTTATTTAGTAAGAAAGGGAGCATAACAAAATAATTTGAATAGATAATTCCCAATTGCTAGTTGGATTTTATGCGGTTATTAAGGGACAACTATCTACGGCAACATGTATTGGAAAATACCAGGGGGCAGAGAGGACTTGACCTAGTAATCGCATCTGAGAATGTGGCTGTAACGAACATGACCATGTTGCCACCAATTGGTGAGAGTGATCATAAGGTCATGACTTAGGAGGTGGCTAAAGGAGTGGAATTTACAATTAAGACAGGGTACATGTGGAATTGCCAGGCTGGTAAGTAATGACAAGCTTAGGAGTGTGCTTGGCTCAGTGCCATGGCATGTACAACTGCAAGGGCTGGATGTTGATAGTGCATGGGAGGTAGTTAAGAAGTGTTTGCAGGAGGCAATGCTTTGACTGTATACCAAGAGTCTGAATAATAAATCAAGTAGGGGTTAAATGGAATGAATAACACTATTAAGCTTGAGCTGCAAAAAAAGAAATAATTGTGGAGGGAATTTAAGGAGAAGGGTGACCATCAGGCGCAGGAACAGTATAAAGCTCAGACGAGAAAGGTAACAAGGGTGGTAAGAAAAGCAAAAGCAGATTACGAAAGGAAATTGGCCACGCAGGCTAAAGAGAATCCCAAACAGTTTTTTCAATATGTTGCAAGTAAAAGGAAAAATGCTCATGGTAGAATGATCTTAAAAAATGCTGAGGGTAGGGAGGTAACCGAATCAGTCGATATTGTGGAATTACTGAGTGAGCACTTTGCAAAGAGTATATCATCCAGGTGGTGACTTTGCAGGAATGGAAGAACCAACAGCTTATACTGGAATTGTGATGAATGAAGTAGAGGTAACTAGTCTATTACAGAACCTCAATGTCAATACATCTGTGGGATTGGATGGTATACCAGCTCGTGTCGTAAGTGAAGCGGCCAAAGAATTGTCAGTGCCCTTGACTTCTTCTTCTTCGCGTTATTCCCCGCTTCCTATGCAGGGTCCGCTGTGTTACTTAGATGCAACTACTTGTTAGTACTACTCTCCAACCGACCCGTCGCCCTGGTCTGCCGCTGGGGGGGGATATATTTTTGACTGTAGAGATGTATGTTCACGGGACCCGGTTTGCCTGTTTGCGGGATGAAAAACGCCAGATAAACTGGCGGAAAAAACCCTACTGACTGCGCCCAAGACAGGCTAACTTGGCTATGCCTGAGGAAGATCCTCAAATTCCTCACGTCTACAACGGGAATCGAACTTGGGGACACTCCTTCCCCAGTCATATGGTTGCGAAGCGCAAAGCCACTAGGCTAACCGCACCGGTCGTCAGTGCCCTTGACCATTTTGTTTAATTTGAGCCTCAGGACTGGGTCAGTCCCAAGGGGGTGGAAAGAGGGGAAAATAGTTCCACTGCACAAAGGTGGTTCCAAGGCTGCTGTTGAAAATTACCGGCCAATCAGCATAACAGGAATCTTTATCAAGGTCTTAGAGAAAATAGTCAAGAGGAAAATACAAGATTGGATAGAAGAAAATGGGATACTGTATTGGGGACAGCATGGTTTTGTGAAGGGTAGGTCATGCCTCAGTAACTTGCTCACGTATTATAACACAGTGACGGCTGAACTGGATAAGGGTACCTTGCCAAGGCCTTTGACAGGATACCACATGGAATTCTAATCAGTAAATTGCGGCATATGGGAATGGACATAGGGTTGGTGAGATCGATAGGAGGGTGGTTGACGGAGAGATATCAGAGAGTGGTTTACTCAGGAGTAGAGTCCACAAGACTGCCTATGACTAGTGGTGTGCCACAAGGATCTGTTCTTGGACTACTGCTGTTTAATTTGTTCATAAATGATATAGGAAAGGATCTGAGAGGAACAGTTCATTTGTTTGCAGATGATGCGAAGTTGGGTAGGGCAATAGTGAATGCAGATGACGTCAAAATTTTGCAGAATGATTTGGATAGATTGGTGGTCTGGGCTAAGGAGAATGGATGTCAGTTTAATGTGGCAAAATGTAAGGTTATGCATTTTGGGGTGAAAAGATTGGTGGCAGTTTACTGCATTGGTGGAACCGTGCTCCAGGAAATTGATGAGGCACGAGATTTAGGAGTGTTGGTAGATAAGGAATTGAAATTTAGGGGACACATTGCAGAAGTGGCCAAATCAGCTCATCAAATCACTTGGTTGCTGAAGAATACGTTGACAAGCAGGTTATTGTTCCTCTGTATCGAGCCTTGATAAGACCCCATCTAGACTACTGTGCTCAGATTTGGTCACCTAGGTTTCTTCTTGATGAGGAGGAGGTGGAGAGGATCCAGAGGCGAGTGACCAAGGATTTGTGGATTTGTGGGTTGCAAAAATTGGTTGATAGGCGGAGGAGGGGAGATATGATTGACACATTCAAATTACTGAAGGGTTTCTATAAAATTAATTCAGAAGATATTTTTGAGAACAGGGCTGGTTGTGGGAGGACTAGGGGACATCCATGGAAACTGGGCAAAAGTGTGCTTAGTAAAGGTGTTAGAGCTGGGTTCTTTACTTTTAGAGTAGTGAATGAGTGGAATGCACTCTCTGAGTCTGTGGTGGATGCTGTGACAGTGAATGAGTTTAAGGCGAGGTATGATAGATACTGTATGAATGTTAAATAGTTGTGATGAATATGATTTGGGGCCTCCCTCGATGAGTCTAATGACTCCCTGGAGTTGCCCGTAATAATAGTAATAATAATTACATTCCTAACACTTTCATTCTTGATGAGTGAGTGAAGACCCCCCCTCCCTCCTTCCCCCTGTTAGAAACAATTCAGTAAAGTCAGCTGAAGCAGTTGGGATACTAACATAACAATTATGACACTCACATTTACTTACTTTCAGTGTCCTTTGCTTTCTACAGTTTTGGCAATATATAAGCAAATTTCTTTTTGAAGATGAGATTCATGAACCATCTGACATTTACCATTTGTCACATAACAGAACAACTTGATTCACCTTCATTTAATAGACTATCTCCATGAGCTGTTGTTATATGCATATTTCTGTATATATAGTTCTGTATTTACCCCTGTACACCCCTTGAGGGTACATGGCAGGAATTTGATGATGATGATGATGATGATGAGTTCTGTATTTATACATGAATAAATAATGTTGTTATAAGAATTGTGTGAATAACATTTAACGTTGGTCTCTTAGACTTGCCGTTAGACTCCATAGAAATGCTTGTGTAATAAATCATATTAATCTGTAGATATGGCTTTTAGCTGCAATTACATGTTATTTGCAAACGCTCCACTAAAAATTCATCGAGAATATTACTATTGTTTCGTGTAATTAAGAATTCTTGGGAAATTTTTTACTTCATAATGTTACCTTACTGTGATTGACCACAGAACTGTATATGCAAGTCTGCAGTATTAATAGCTTATTTAGATCTTTTACAAAATTAGCATGGTTAATTGTAGTAGAAAAGTACAATTTTGTAAATGATCAAATTATAACAGTTAAATTAAAAACAAATAGAAGTTACTTAAATATCATAGGAGTATATGCCACCTGAAGAAGGTAGGAAAGAGGATTGTGAATAATTTTATCAGGAACTATAAAAACAGTTAAATAAATGTAATAAAAATGACTATTTATTAGCAGGGCATCTTAATGCTGGAGTTGGAAATAATCCAATTCCAAAATGTCTTACGAAAATGTGGAGGAATTTGCATGAATAACACTGGTCAAGAACTATTAAACTTCTATACTTTGAATAATTTTAAAATAACTAATACTTAAAAAAAAAAAAAAAATATGAATAAATATACTTGAAATGGGAGAAGAACAAGATCTATAATTGATTGTATCATTATTAAACAGAAACTAGCTCCACGTGTGAGAGATGTACATGCTGTAACTATTTTGCTTGTATAACAGTTGGAAAAATGTACGTAGAGTGTTAACAAAATTAAAAAAAAGGTAGAGCATAAAACAAAAATTTAACAAAATTTATTTTTAAGAAAGTTTTCTATAAAACAAAAATAATTATACAGAAAAACAGAAATTTTTTCAAATGAACTTAGATATTCTAAACTTACAGTTGAGAGAACTGAGACACTTTAATGTCCTAAACCGATTAATTATTTATGACTTGTTGTGACTCTTTTAACAAACCCATGCAAAAAAAATGTTGAAAAAAAAAATACCATTATCAAATCCTTTTAATCTTCATAGTCATCTGAATTGGTGTCCGAATTGCCATCACTTTCACTTAAACTGATCACCCAAAGTTCTCATAATTCTTCGATAATTCTGTCTCTGTCCCAATACACATTTTCCAATGAGGTGACACGAGAGCAATATTTTCCCCAGTTTTGATTGAAAGGCGATTGAAAACTTTTTAAGCTTTCAATCGCCTGCTCTGAAAGCTTAAAAAGTTTCGACATGTCACTATTCCCAGTTACGTTGCGATGGTGAATGAAACTTTTCACTTCTGCCCAAACATACTCAATAGCATTAATATCAAATGATATGGTGGTAGCCTCAAAGCTAGAAATCCATGCTCTTTGAGCATTGTGTCGAATTTAAATAGTTTAGTTGTGGGCGAGTTTCTTTTGACCAAATTAAGCAATTCAATTTTTTGCATATCTGGGGAATGAGAAATGTTTTTTGCAGAGAGCCAATCCATAAGAACTTGCTTCCTATTAGACTTATTTGGAACTTTGTTTAATTGAATAGAGTGATATGAAGCATTATCAATAATAACAACAGCATTTTTAGGAAGGTTTGGAATCAGTTTTTCTTCTGCCCACTTTTCGAAGATCGTAGGATTGATTTGCCTATGGTAATCTCCAGTAGTTGAATTGGCTTTGTATAGTGAGTTTGAATTCTGTAAAAAAAAAAAAAAAAAAAAAAAAAAAAAAAAAAAAACCATTTCTCCACCCCCGCACAAAATTATTATGCGGTGCGAGGCATTTCCGGTTTGTAGCACTCCACATTCTTCTTTAGACCGTCAACATTTTCTAAAGTTAAATTGCTATCAATCCAGGTTTCATCTAGATACACAATCGGTCTTTTCTCCTCCCTGAAACGTCGTATTGCTCTCAAATACTGCATTCTAGATAAAACAATATCATTTCATTCCATGATAAGTTTCCTTTTATTCTGGGGCTTTTTAAAACAAAATCCGATTTCATGAAGTATTTTCCGTAAAGTTTCTCTTTTCCAAGGAAAATGAATTTTTTCTTTAAGCACAGGAATCAGTTTCAGAACAGTTGGCACTCTTTTCTCGACCACGTAAAATTCGTGGATAGTTCTTCTTCTAACGTCTACATCAAAATTATTCAGAGCTACAGTTTCGATGGTTTTCTTTCTCTGGCACTTTTTTTAGGAGATTTAAATTTTGGCTTACCTTCACCTTTTCATTCCTACAAATTCTTTTAACAATCGACCCCGATATACCTGCAATTGCACTTGCACGTTTTATGACTTGAGAAAGGGGAACAAGGAGGACTGCCTTTTAACGATTCTTTTTCTCAGAATGTTAGCACATTATTCAATATTCTTTTGCAAGAGCTACTGAAACGTTTAACAACAGAACTTGATGACTGTACTGGATTCATCATACAAATTAATAATAATAAAAAATGCAAAAAAGCAACAACAGAAATCAAGCTACTACTAATACAGTGACAGACAAGAAAGCATGTGATTTCTCATGGTGGCGACCAATTCATACATCCTTCATTTCTTTCTCCCCTTCAGCATGAATCGACAGTAGTCGATTCGTGCAAAACACCAAGCAGAGATCTACAAACCGTGGGCGTACTATACAGAGGAAATGAAATTTTTTCAGAATCATTATTTAATAGTCTCTAAATAGAAATACTAGCAGAAATGAAGTAAATAAGAAAAAACAAGAAATAGAACAATTATACAAAGTAAATCTATTACAAAAAGAAAGCAGTTAGAATGCTATATCAATCAAGATTAACAGATTACCTAAAAGAAGCCCAAATCAATGAAGATACAGAAGGAGAATGGAAAACTTTAATAAAGTTAATCCATAAAACAACCTCTGAAGTACTTTGAAAGAAAAATAAAATATTAAAAAGAAAAACATTAAAAATCTAGAACACAGATATAGAAAATGCAACGAAAGAAAAACAAATACCATATAATTCATCCTTCAAAAACATACAAAGGAAACAGAAGAAATATACAAAAATAAAAGAAATATAGGTAAAACCATAGTACAGAAAGCTCACCAAGATTCTTGGGACAGATTTATTAATAAAATAATATTATAATATGGGCACCTCCATGGAGTCCAAAGACACATCACAGGAGATCCAATCTAGCCACACAATCTATCATAACTCTCCTTGAGCCCATTAACAGACACGGCACTCACAACTGACTGGCAACCCATTCCACTCATTCACAACTCTCCAAGCAAAAAATTTAGTCCTCACGCCCTTACTATTATTCAACTTCCAGGAATGACCCCTTGTTCTGGTCTCTCTAGCTAAGTGCTGAAACATTTCCCCTGCATTTATCCTATAAAATCCTTTAAGCATCTTAAATGTTTCTGTCATATCCCCTCTTTTTCTCCTATCAACCAACTTCTGCAATCCACACACCTTCAATCTATCCTCATAGGGCACATTCCACTGGCTACTCACCATCTTGGTCACTAGCCTCTGAATCCTCTCTGCTACTTCCTCATCCCCAAGAAACCCAGGGGACCAGACTTGAGCACAGTAATCCAGATGTAGTCATATCAAGTCATTATAAAGAGGAATTACAACTTCCTTATCTTTATTTGTTAATGTGTTCTTCACTAGTCGAGTAATCTTATGTGCTACCTTAGCAATATGTCCTCTAAACTTTAACTCCCTGACTACCACCACCACCTCTAAATCTGTAGCTTCTATTTCCTGGAGTACAATCCATCAGTGTGATACACAACTTGTAATCTATTTATCCCAAAATGCATAACTATATTTCTCGACATTAAACTGACTCCCATTAACTTTTGCCCATACTGACAGACTATTTAAATAATCCTGCAAGCTCTCCACATTGCCTCAATTAGCTAATTACTTTACCTAATTTTGCATCATCAGCAAAAACTGAATATTTCCTTTCAGGTTATTTCCTATATCCTTTATGTACAAATTAAACAGCAATGGTCTCGGGATTGAACCTTGCAGCACACCACTAGTCACCTGTTTTTGCCTCGATTCTGCTCCTCCATATACCACTTTTTGATATCTGTCCAGCAGTCACCCTCCTATCTACTTAACCAGTGTCATCTATCCCCATTTGTTCATTAACAGTGTTCCATGTGGTATTATTCTGTCAAATGCCTTTGCAAAATCATTGTGTAGCCATTTCTTTTATCCACCTCAGCTGTTACTCTGTTATAAAAAGTTATTAAATTACTAAGGCATGACTGACCCTTCACAAAGCCATGTTGATCCTCATACAATATATTTTTATCTACACATTCTTGAAAACCAAAGGGACCAGACTTGAGCACAGTAATCCAGATGTGGGACTATCAAAGCTTTATAAAGAGGAACAAAACTTCCTTATCTCTACTTGTTAATGTGTTAAATAGAAAAGAAATACATGAAAGAGAAGACAGCTTATAAAACATTAAGGAAATTAAACATCGAAGAAAGAGATACTGCACAAATCAACATAATACAAAGAAACAGTGGATAGAACATTATAAGAATTTTTATGGTATGACTCAAACAGAAAATAATAATGTAGAAATCAAATGATAAAATTAGAACTAAAGGAAGCAATAAAAAAATCAAAAAATAGAAAATCAACCGGATTAGATGGCATAAATACAGAGCTTGGAAATATGGTAGAGAATATTTACATCAGATTCTTAAAATTAATAAATAACTGTTGGAGGAAATGTGAGGTTCCCATCAGATTGGTTAAAAGCTAAGGTTATATCTATATTTAAGAAAGAAGACAAAGATGATTGTGGAAATTACAGATAAGTTTATTAAACAGGTTACAAAATTTACAGTAAAATCCTGAATAAAAGAGTTAGAAATGTTGCAAAGAATCTACTCTCAGAAGAAAAATGGTTTCAGACACGGAAGATTATGTATAGACAATATTTATATGCTAAAACAAATTATTGAAAAAAGACAAGAATTTAATTTAGAGACTCACATGGCCTTTATAGATGATGAGAAAGCTTTTGATAAAATATACAGAGGAAAACTATGGAATATAATGAAAAAAAACATTGATATCCATTGCATTCGGTACAAGCTATACAAAGTTTATATAAAGATAAAAAATTCCGTTAATTTGCTAATAAATTAACAGAAAAGATTGGAATAAATCGTGGTGTCCGATAGGGATGTAGCGTATCTCCAACTCTATTCAATATATATACAGTCATCCCTCGACTTATGTTCTTTCGAAGATGCATCCGTGATCCCATAATGGAATAAATAACATTTTTGATTATACTTTCGAACAAGATGCAAGTTGAGTGTAAAGTAAAAAGGTTTTTATTTAGCAACAATGCAGTGGCAACAGCGCATTCAGCGACAACTTCCCTCGGCAGTTGGCACTTGGCTTCAACAGTTCCTCTGTTGATTTTGTGTTTGAAAAATATGTTATCGTTAAATATTTTGCAATATTTTGTGCAACATGGCCCCTACATGCTGAATTAAAAAAACCTTGTGCACACAAAAAGAGGCTAGCAATTGATCTTGAAACAAAGTTGCAAGTTCAATGATAGTGACAAAGCAACGACAAGGTCCTATCAATGATGGGAAAAGCTACTTCTATCATGCATAGAGGACTTGAACCAAAAGCACATACCACTTAGCACTATGACCATAACCGCTAAGGCACTAATTCTCTTCAACATGTTGAAGGAGAAAGCAGGACCTGATTATGACTACGAATTCAGTGCTTCTTCCAGTTGGTTCATGAAATTCAAACATCATTTTGCATTGCATAATGTGAAAATATAAGATGAGTCTGCAAGTTCTGATGAGAAGGCTGCCAAGGAGTTTGTGGAGAAATTGGATAAAATTATTACAGAGGAAAATTATTTCTACATCAAGATTTAATATGGATGAGACATCCTTTTTGGGAAAAAAAATACCCTAGTGGACAATTCATCCACAAAAAAAGCTAAAATCTAAGCCTGGTTTCAAAAGCTCTAAAAGAGCATGTTACGATTCTGTAAAGTGCTAATGTGGCTGGATATAAACTGAAACTATTTGTGATATGGCACAGTGAGAATCCACGAGCCTTCAAAAACATTAGGAAGCATACTCTTCCATTTCATTAGCGGAGATATAAAGAAGTCATGGATGACTCAAAAATTGCGGATGCCTTAATCAGCTGTTATGCGAGTAAAATGGAAAGCTATTGTGTAAAAGAAAATGTAGAATTTAAAATTTTATTAATCATAGATAATGCTGTAGGTCATCTATCTTATATTGGTGATCTTCACCAAGTTCAAGGTCATGTTTCTCCCTCCAAACACTACTTCATTGATCCAACTGATGGATCAGGGAGTCCTAGTAGTGTTTAAGGTTTATTATCTACGGAGAACTTTTTCACAAGCCATTTCTGCTAACGAAGGAAATGACCAGACTCTCATGCAATTCTTGGAAGCATTCAATATTTATCATGCTATTAAAAATACTGCTGTAGTTTGGGGTGAAGTGATCTCTCAGTGTATGAGTGGCATATGGAAAAAGACATTAAAAAGCTTTCTGAACGATTTTGGAAGGTTTGAAAAAAATGAAGACCTTTGTAAATTGAGTGAAGAAATAGTGGGCCTAGCAAACAACCTGCCTGAATCTAGAAGTGAATGATGATGACATAGTTCAAATCATAGGAAGTGCCCATGAAGAGTTGACCAATGAAGAATTGGTTGAACTGGAGGAACAGCGTATTGCAGAAGAGGAAGAATGAGAAAAGGTAGAGGAAAAAGAGAAACAAGAAGAGGCAGTTAAATAATTCACAGTGAAGGGTCTTGCAGAAATGTTCTCAAAATGGTTGAGGACATGGACCCCCAATGTTGAATGCTACTAATTAGTAGAAAGAAAGTACATGATGCATTTGTTTGCTATAAACAAATTTCTGATGAAAAGAAGAAGAGGAATAAGCAAAGCACATTGGACATTTTCATCAAAAAAAAAAAAAAAGGTTACACCAGAAGAACCATAGCCTGGTCCGTTACATAGGGAAGTAATGAAGATGTGATTGTGGAGGAAGATTTGGGTGATTATTCTCCAGTTTTATAGTGGCAGTAATGCACAGTACAGTTTTATAATAAGGTTTAAAAATTAAATGACAGTATATTTATTACTGTTAAGTCCCTAACCCCCCTATAACTCTATTGATTTAATGTATCAACTTGTGTCCTTCCTGATGGAATGGAACCTCCAATGTAAGTCGGGGGATGACTGTATACTGATGAGATTATATGCAGAACAACAATAAAACAAGGTATCCAATTAACCAGAAGAACTGTTATCAATACGATGCTCTATGCAGATGATCAGATTATATTACAAGACAGTGAAAATGACATTCAAAAATCAGTGTATAAATTAAAATAAGCCAACAATACAAATTTAAATATTTCACAAAAGAAAAAATGTCATGGCATTTAAAGGTTGGGATCATGTTAGATTAAAAATAGTTATAGAAAATAAAATAATAGAACAGATGACACAGTTTAATTATTTAGGCTGCATAATAACATATCTAAAAGATGAAAAAATAAATTTCAGAAAATCTGTGGAACAATTGAATAAAAAAACAAGATGAAAAACTTAGCTAAAATTTTATAAAGTAATGACCACTCCCACTTTGTTATATGGTTCAGAAACATGGTTGGTTAAAAAGAAAAATGAAAGTAAAATACAAGCTGCAGAGATGAGATTTTTAAGAATAATTAAAGGATACGCAAAATTAGACCATATAAGAAATGAAGACATCAGAAAAGAACTAGATATTTATAACGCAAATAAAAGGTCAGTTAATTTATAGAGACAAATGGAAAGAACATATATCTAGGATGGAAAGATACCTGCTACCAAAAGCGGTGGATATACATAGACCAGAGGGAGAAAGAGGAAGACCAGTGAAGCTGGTTGAATAGAAGATGTATGTACTTAAACATAAAGCATTGAATTTGTTTGGTCCATCCTGCAGATGGATAACAACAAAGTGTTGCAGTGAACACCTTATTTTATATGAATTCACTTATGCAGTGTTGCAAATTTAATGTATTGTGAGTGGGCTAAGGACTTGGATAATCTGGGAATCCTCCATAAAAAAACTAAACATGGTGCCTTTGAGTTACCTAAGGCTTCCAGCAAGCAGGGTAAGTCTTATGCTGTTAACAAAAATCATCAACACCTAAAACCAGAGACATTACCGAGGATATGAGATAGGTTCGATGTAATTTTCAGTTTGACAAAAAAAATTGGAAAATTTAAAAAATAAAACAAGAAAATTTTACTAATTGGGAGATAAAGAATAGATTAAAAAATGGGAGTCTCACCTAAATCATTCAATTTTGAGTGAGAATATCAAACTTAGATGAAATGAAAATTCTTTGCATTTTTTCTGCACTTCTGAAATAAAATGTCATTGCCTCATTTTAACTTCATTACAAAAACATTTGCCTTAAGTGGGATTACATCAATTGCTTTTGAAAGTTGTAAATTTCTCCATGCATTTGTGACCCACTTCCCAAAAGAAAATGCTAAAATTATTTCTTTTCCAAAGTTTGTTAGAAAATGTTGTCGTCAATGGGAATTGTTCTAATCATGTTTATACAAAGTATGTGCTTAATTTTTTTTTAGTGTGAAAATTTTTTTTAACAAGGAAAATTTTTTATTACTTTAAATGTCTTTATTAAGAATTATTTTGAAATTTAATTTCATTGTGTAAAAACTAGCAATTTGATGTGTTAAATTATTTGAATCTGCATAATTTTAATTGATATATTTAGGGAATTAGAAGTATGTAAAAGTAGTCTCTCATCTGCTCAAGAAATATCATCCCATGGTTATAAACATAAGCACAGTGAGCTCAGAGTTATATCTAATACTACATCAGTGGAACATACTGTGGAAGAAATGCATCTGAAATGCATTCCAGTGTTGCATGAAAATATCAAATGTATATGTCAAGAATGTGGCTACTGTACATCTTTACAGAGAGTGCATAAAAGTGATCCAATACCTTCCAAGGAGAACTTGCCTTTACCACAAACTGTAAATGCTACATTAAGAAAAGTGAAAAAATCCAGGTATGTTCTGGTGGTTTCACACTTCAACTCATTTTCTAATGATGCACTTTCATTTAAAATTAACTAATTGCAATGTTTTTCTCAGCAGTCATATGAAAAATGTAAAAGTGGAGTTCTTCAATATTTAATTTGAGATGCACTTTTAATAATTGATTAATCTAAATTTTATATTTATTCATCCACATTTGCATAAATGCCATGAAAGTTCTGAGACACTGGCATTTGCTCAACATTTCCAAAGTATTTGTTATACCATCACAATGCATGTTTTCATATCAAATTTTTGCATGAAAATCAGCAATGAAATTGCTGATTTTTTTTCTCAAGGAAGAAAATAATGTGATTTTAAATACATAGCATTTAAATTTACATCATTACTAGTTTCCTATCAATTGTTTTCTTCCAGATTAATGTGTTATTTGTCAGATCTTCCATTTCAGACTTCTAAGACACTACTGCATTAATCCACTGATATTGTAGTCTTTGGGGGAGGATAGTCTCATATCAGAGCGAGACCTCCTGACAAGGAGGTTTACTCTAAATTTAAAGATCAAGCAGTGAGAGCTATCAAAAGAGTTTCATAGATGAGAATGGTATCCTAGTGATGACAAAGAAATATAATCTTTGCATTTGCCAATTCCCCCCCCCCCCCCCCATCAAAACTACAGCATGAGTGAAAGCAGAGTGTTTGAGTTGCCTTGTTAGCTGTGTATTCTTCACTCTACTTCTGAGTCCTTTTTACTTCCAATTTTAATTGGAAGTCAGATTCCAATGATTGTCTCTTGAAAATATTCTATTTTCCAGACCATCATTGGAATCCAGTGCCTTGCCACTGTGTTTGCTGTGCAGTGCAACCCATGGACATCCAGGAAGGGGCATGCTGGTGGTCTTGCACTACTTTGGCAACCTTCATCCAGAAGGGTTGCCAGGATCCCCAGAATCAGTGAAGAGACTCCATGTAGAGGGGACATTCTTTAGAAAAGAAAACTTAGACACAGAGCATCTCTTTTGCACAACACCATTTGGGGGAATACCAATAATGGTTTTTCTTCCCCTTTCCTCACAAAACTTTGAGCTATGTAATATCAAGGTGGGATCTCTTTGATGTCTCAGACAAAGAGATCAACTCTGAAATGAAAAAAAAAGACCAAAGAGTGAGAGCAATGAGGAGATACATCCCTACTTTGAAGATGCCTAAACCATCAATATCAATGAAAGCAGGATATATGAATTACCCAGATAGATATACAGTCCAGACCTTTTGTGCTGTTTTACTAATGGCAGGGCAGTGTGTTCACTGCCTTGCCATTTGTGCTCAATGTGGCAGTAAAGATTACAAGAACAAAGACTAAGGGCAAAACACCAAATAATTAGAAAGATCACCCTGTATAATCCTAAGCATGCTACAGGAAATGAAGAGGCAGTATACCACAAAAGTCACAACATCCAGTGGTAAAAAATCTCTTGGGATGAGAAAGCACCTGTAAAGAAAGTGTCAGTAGGGACGTTGACACATGTCAATCTTGCCTTCTTGTAACTACTGTATTTCCAAATGGTATGATTTGTTTTCTGTCCCTTTAGAGCTCATAGTGAAAATTTATGCACCAATCAAGAGGACATGCCAGAAATGGTCCCACTATGTGAGGATCCACTAATTTAAAAAAAAAATGGAATGTGCCCCACTGAGGGTCATTAATGCACTGTAATAGATAGCCTGTCAAAAGATTGCATGGGTACTCCTTTTACCCAGAAGAACATAATTAATATACCTAGTGTGCTAAAGAAGTCCAATTTGATGTTATCTTTGATATTTTTACTGATGAAGAAATGGACATTGGCTGTCGTAATATTCTAAAAAGAAAAAATCCAAGGCTGATTAAGTCAAAACTACCCAATATAGGGAAACCATATGATATCACAAAATAAATAATGAAAACATTTCTACAATGAAATCTTTGATTTGAATCATTGACAATGCTTCAATGAGAGTGTTTCCTACAGGAAACATACCTGAAGTCGAGTAATGGCCCAGCATTACGAAATGTAGCCATCATTTGTAAGGACAGGGGTGGGGGGGCTTGCCTATAGAGATGCTACCATCCTTGTGGACAACTATACCGTCCCCTTCTAGCAAGTTCCACTTAATACCAATGTAGAAGCAGTTGCTTTCTGACTCAGTTGGAACCCTAATAACATTTTGGTGCTTCTACTTTTCTCATGCACAGATCTTTCAAATGGTGTCCTTGATAACATCATACTTCAGTTACCACTCCTTACTTTTAATGCAGAATTTAAATAGACAGAATACTTTCTGGATAGTGCCCATACTGACATCAGAGGGAGAGTTGCGTATATGCTTGACAATAATAATCTCTCCCACAAGAAGCAACACCCTCTTCCACTTGCTTACATGAACATTAATTGACTTAACTGGCTGCTCATCCTTCCTCTTTCTACAGTTCAACCTTTAGTGGTTGAATGTTCAATCTGTTCAATCTGTGGTGCAGTACATGGGCAAACAGTTCAATCTGTGGTGCAGTACATGGGCAACCATGTACTGCACCACAGATATCACAATTGAAAAATTGAGCAAACTGATTTGTCCATATTCTCTACTAGCAGAATTTGATTCTGTGACAGTCAACTCTCCAGTCATTGATGCAGTGAACTACATAGAATATGTTACACAAGCTGCAAAAACTGCAATTCCTGGAACCTCTAGATGGTTTCCACATTTCCGTAAACCATGGTGCAATGATCATTGTGCAGCAGCCAAGCAAGTCAAAAGAAAGCATTCAGTATCTTCCACAGATACTCCACATCAACAAACATCATTGCTTTTGAATATGCTCGAGCAGGACATATCTGTTCTTAGAGCCAGAAGAAATCCTAGATCCAATATAAATCTTCCATGACTAGAAGAACTAACAGTAAAGATGTCTAGGACAAAATCTGGAAAATGAAAGATACACCGCCTAATCTCTCCATCCTTGAACATAATGGATGCTTAGTTATAGAATTGTAATAAATTTAGTTTAATCCTTTATCCAAGTGTGTGCAAACAAAGTATCTTCAGGACTGGGGTAAAGTGGTGCAACTCCTTGCAAAGGTGGAGCAAGCTACCAACACTCCTATCTCAGTATCTCCCATAATGCAAAACACATCTCCTTGCAGATATGTATAA
This sequence comes from Typopeltis vanoorti, assembly GCF_054136105.1. NCBI lineage: Eukaryota > Metazoa > Arthropoda > Arachnida > Uropygi > Thelyphonidae > Typopeltis > Typopeltis vanoorti. Next base: position 110,774,180 of record NC_143566.1, read on the forward strand.
TGTTATGCATTAAGGGAAGGGCCACTACCCAGACTAGTTTCGACCTTTATTGAGGTCTCTTCAGTGGGAGCCAGGCCCAAGTGGAGATACCAAGGCAGAAGCATTAGCAAGGTCATCTCCTCCTATAGGAGCTGCCAAACGGTACCACTTTACCCCACTCCTGAAGATACTTTCAGGTGCAAACTTTGTTTGCACACACTTGGATAAAGGATTAAACTAAATTTATTATAGTCTGACCAAGTGAAAAATAAACTTTCAACCTCAACAGCAATTGCTAACACACTTGGGAGATTTTTGCTTAAACAAAAGTAGTATCCCATCAAGTTCCTTGCCAAATCCAAGCAGAAAAATAACTTCCTCTTTGCTTCGAGTGGTACTGAAGAATACACCAGGATGGTCAGAAATGGAGAAATGAAAGCTTAAATGTCATCCATGCTCTTGGACCAGATAAAGTCCATCATGAAATTATTAAACATCTATTGCCATCAGCCATGGATCAACTGCTGCACCTTTTTGACAGAATTTTCTGAAAGAACGGGTTTCCTGATACTTGACAAAAGGTTATTATTATTGCCTTTCCTAAGCTAGGCAAGAATCTTGCACAGGCAGCTGATCATTTGCTCTGACCAGCTGCTTATGCAAGATTTTGGAAAAAATTGTTAACTGTTGTTTTTTATGGTTTCTGGATGGAAACAACTTTTTTCTTAAAAACAACATATTTTGGCTTTCATATTTAAGACCTGATCTAGCCTGGCTAAGTGCATCTATTAGAGTTGCCATCCTAAAATGCAATCACTTAGTATTGATTTCTTTGATATGAAAAAGTATATGCGCTGCTTGGAGATTTGGAATAATGAAAGACATATACAACTTTTGTATCCAAGAGAATTTCCCTTTTCTCATAAAGAACTTTTTATCAAACTGAATCTTTTAAGACAGACTGTTAGCTACTTTCTCTCTTAACTGTACACCCAAGAGGAGGAAGTCCCACAATATTGAGTTTTAAGTGGAATGCTTTTTTGCAATCAGGGTTTGCTCAATAACTGAACAGCTTCTTCCCACTGTAAGTAATGCCCTCTGTGGGGATGACTTTACCATCTTCTGTCATTCATGTAATATGAGGATTGTAGAAAGATGGCTGCAACAAGGCCATTGAATATCTTTTGATATGGGTTCATTTTTTCACACCAGAAGACAGTTTGTTGCACTTTGGCTACTTTTAGCATGTGGTGTTCATTCTGATCCAGAACTCATACTAGGACAAACTTTAATCCCTGATGCACCAAAAGTCAAATTCCTAGGGCTTATATTTGACAAGAAATTCAGTTTTCTCCCTTATACATCAGTTGTGAGACAGATGCTGCAAAGCAACGAATGTCCTTCACACCTTAATCTTCCTTTTGGGATACTGATAGTACTGATGGTCTTTGCTTTAATTGTACAGTGCACTTAAATTAAAACTTGATTATTATGGGTCCTAAGTCTTTGCTTCTGCCTGAGTATAGCTAGACCCTGTCTGCCGTCAATCCATGAGAATTACAACTGGAGAATTTCAAACTTCACTGATTTCTAGTTGGTATGTAGAGACAAATGAACCACCTTTGTTGCTTCAGCAGTTCTCTATTATATGCTACAAAAATAAAATTTCTCCCAGGCATGACCAACTATTTTTTTTTTTTTTTGCTCACGGTGCTAGAACCTGTATAACACCTATCAAACTGCCATGTGTCTTTGTTTTATGAATAAAAACTTACAGGCTCTACATTTTTGAGGTAGATAGCATAGTAGAGGCACCACTAAATAAATACACTTCCATCATGGCATTCATACATACCTCCATGTAGCTTTTCATTTTGCAGGCTACTCAAATTTTCCACTGTTCCTGTTGTCTACCATTAGCTCTTTCAAGTTAATAGAATCAAATACACTGATTCTGTGCCTGTTTGTACATGATGTTCAAAGTCAGTGACCTTAGTATTGTTAATACTAAGGTCACTGACATCATATAACTTCTAAACTGACCTTCTGGGGCTGTTTCCCGTTTTGAGCTCTGACAAAATTTATTTGTTTATGCTGCACCAGTCAGAGCTCTAAGATAGAAATTCTTATCCAGAGAAACCTTTCCAAAAATCAAGTAATACTTCAACTAGTTTAAGTAGGTAAGTAAATTTCAGAGTTCTCAGTATACAGTCATGGCCTTGACAATCTTAAATTTCCCCTTTTTCCTCTAAGCATAGGTTCGATATTTTCGTGAGTGGTAAAATTCAATCTCTTACTCAGACAAACTCAAGTATACATGGGAAAAGCATGTTTATTAATTATCTAAGAACTTTACAATTTGAACAACACATACATTGAAAGCTAATCAAGATCAATACTAAATTACAAATAAAGCAAGGCAATGGTAATCAAACAGGCAAGTTATTATTTATACACACTCATGATTCATCTAAATCACAAACATGGCTCTAGATATCAAACTAGATTACTGTTACTAATGGCCCATACGCATTAACTTGAATTTAGACAATTTATGAACGTAGACTACCAGTCCAATTCAATCGGCATAACACAGGAAACTGTCTCTAAAATCTCACTATCTTCTTTTCTAATCTCTGTCCATTTTACGCATTCATTACTAATAGATAATACATGAAATGAAGATTTGTACGTTACCACCTTGTTAGACGATTTCTTGATCCTTCCGTATGTTCTCTGTTATGGATTGTCTCTCTGTACGGTGATCTGCCACCACGCGGAGTCACATGCTCGTCCCGAATTAGCCCCTTGTTTCTTCTGGGCTTACGAACTTTTTGCGTCGCTGCTTTTAACACAATTTACCTTCAAAGGGAATCCTTTGCTGCTTTCTCATCAGTTAAATCCAGACCGATGGCCAAAACTCGAAACACTGCCGTCATCTCGTGCTAAACTTCAACTGGAAAGCTGGAAACACATTGCCGCTATGCCGTCTTCAGACATCTTATAGGATATCAGTCATGCTGACCCGCTTCGGAACTACGAGCCAGAAACCCATGTGGAGGGTGCACGCGACCGGGGAACACCACAGGTACCAAAATCAAATACGTAAAAGGAGAGACAAAAAGAGAGTCTTAAGCCATGTGAGTTCGTTTTTAAACACTTCTACGCTTTCTTCCGTACTCCAGGCTTGTCTACGACAGTTGCCTATTTGCTGTCACCGAACGATGTCACCTCCTTGCTGGACGAGGATCGCTCTCTTCAGGGAACGCGAATTCCGAGCGCCTACGAATGTCACGACAATACGTGATTTTATACATGGCATAGTTTAATATTGATGTTTTTGAAAGTTTAAGATTTCCATCTATTTTAGACAATACTTTAAACATAGTACAATCTAATACTTATTTCCTTCTTTGATTTCATTTTAATTTAGGATTCAATTTCTTCCTTTATATTTTAATTCCCCCTTCTTAACATCTGATTTTCACATATTATGTCTGTTTTGCCAAGAGTACAAGTGTGCTTTTGCTGCACCATTCAAGATTTAACAAGAACAATATTAAATCTTGAATGGTGCAGTTCTTTTCTTGATAGAACCATCTTCTGCTGTCTTTCCATACAGAATATCTGCTCAAATATCACTAGAATGTAACAACTTGACTGCTGAACCATTTTTGCTAGAGCATGCATTACTTCCAAAGATTCATAATATATTTAGATTGATGAATTTCTCTATGGGCAATAAGATGTCTATAGCTATTAGAAGCATACATGGCTCTTGAATCCAATTTTTCTCTATGAGCTATGGAAGCATATACATGTATATATGCTTCTGTTGGATCCCAAGTCTCATTGGGATTAATGGAAACAAGGCTTTATTTACTGCAGTTAAGTCAACTTGTTTCTCATACTTCAACCATCTGCTTGTCCCATACATTGATTATAGTCATAACACAATAACATTTATCCCAGTGTCAGTCATCATGGAATAGAGAGACTAATAATAAACTATCAGATCTGAAATTAAATTATGACGCTAGTTTACACAGCGAAAGAAGTATTACTTGCTTGGCTCTGCATAGTTCAATCATCTTATACACTCCTTCCTATTGTGAGGTATGGCATGCCCATATGTCAGCCTTTTTTCATAATCTCTCTGAGATCTATACAGGCAGTCTCTGGGTTATGAACGAGATACGTTCCTGAGAATCTCTTTAAGTTGAATTTGTGTGTAACTCAGATCCCTGATGAACAGCGCATATGCGGTAGTAATAATAACAATGCTATAATGGCTCAATTGTGGCAATAATAATACTCTGTAATACTGTAATAATCTAATAATAATAATACCCCTGTACTGTAATAATAAGTTAAAGAAATTATTGTGCTCTTTCTTTTAATTCAAACAAACAGAACATAAAAACATACTCATACAAAAAGTTTAGATAGAAGAAATTTCAAAAAAAAAAAAAAAAAAAAGAATATTAACGGCTGCATCAATGTCTTGCTTACTGGAAGAGGCATTTCTGAGGCAAGAAGATAAGCTGCTAACATTAATCGGAAGGTGATGATGGAGATGGTACTGGAGAGGATGGACCTGGTGCTGGAGAATCAGAATTTGATTCTGTTTCTGGAGGAGGGAAGCTTACCACTGAAGCGGGTTTCATGAAAAAGGTATCTAGGGTTGTCCGCACAGCCTTTTTCATCATAAATGGCTTTGTAGCAGGCTTATGTTCTCACTAACTACACGATAAACCTTCATAGACTATTGAATGTTAGGATCTTGCTCTTCAAGCTTAGCAAATCCTGCTTCAATGAGACAAAAGGCTTCAGCTAATTCTTTTGTCGTAAATTTTTTTGGCTCTGGATCTTCTGATTCTTTGTGTTCTTGTGTTTCTATCAGCTGCTTCTCTATCTCCATAAGGCCTGCATTGGTTATTCTTGTGAATAGGACTCTAGTAAGTCAATGACATCATTGAAGTCCGGTTGCAGTGCATTGCCACTATTCACCACAGCTTTTCTGGCTTCGGCAATGTCTTCTGTGAAGCCACAAAAATCATTACAGAATTGAAGGCACAGTGTGTTCCGCACCTGTTTAATTGATGATTGCTTTACTTCCTCTCAAGAATTAGCAATGTTTTTGATGTGGCATCATGGATGTTATAATTCTTTCAGAACTCTCTTAAAGTCATCACATCATCTTCCATAGCCTTGAATGCTTGCGGGAATGTACTCATAAGTAATAAGCCTTAAATGCAGAAATAACTCTCTGGTCCATTGGCTGTAATAATGATGTAGTATTGGGTGGTAAAAATATGAGCTTTACATTAGAATGAAGGTCATCTAAAGATGTTGGATATCCAGGAGCATTGTCCAGCACAAGCAGAATTTTAAAGGGAATTTTCTTTAAGAACAATAACGTTCCACAATAAAACAGTTCAATAACGAATCTTCACACATGGTAAGTGTGACCCAGGCCCTTAAATTTGACTTCCAAATAACAGGAAGAGCTGCTTTAATAATGCGACAAAGTGTAGGTTTGTTTACATGAGCAAAAAAACATCAAATTCCTGACATATATCCTCAAAGGGTGTACAGGATATGATAGTACTACATGAAAAATTTACGTCATTACTAACTTCCTCTCTACAATTTTCCTCCAAGTTCCCGAATTATTAATTAAATTATTTAATTATTAATTATCCTTATGGGGAGCCTTGGGAGCCCATTCTTTTTTTTTTTTATGTTGTGCCCATACACAAGAGGTTGGTTGATCAACCTATAGTACATTAGTACCATGTATGGGTTGTGAGAGGAGGAACTTTTTACATTTGATTTAAATGACTGTAAATTGTATTCCTTGGGAAACACCACAGGGAGGAGAGAAGGAGGAGGAAAAGAAACTTGTTCTGTTCCACAGTGCAGCAGTGGCAGGGATGAAGGAGGAGGAAAAGAAACTTGTTCTGTTTGTTTCTAGGTATACTGTGAAGGGATGTTGAGCAACAGCTGCACGTGTTCCAACGAGCTTGGCACTGAGGGAAGGAATTATTGCTGTTATTTCAGATGAGCATTTCCCATGAAAATATTTGTAGAATATACATATTGCAGAAACCAAACATCTGTGTGAAAGTGGGGGGAGAGTTGGTAAGAGATGGGTCATTAATAAGTCTAATTGTTCTCCCTCAGTATTTTGAGGGAGCTTTTAGGGGCCCCACCCCATATGTGGGAGCAGTATTCAATAGCTGAGCGGATTTGTGATTTATATAATGTTAACAGCTGTTCAGGGATGAAGTAATGTCTTGAGTGAAAGAGAAGCTGAGGATGCAATGCTTGTGATGTTTATACCAGGAGAGGTTTGATGTGAGGGTAATTCCAAGAAGAGAGAGATCAAACTGTCTGGAAATTTGGGTATCGTCAAAAGGGATATTGGAAAAAAAAAAAAGGTTCTTTTTTATGGGAAATAGGACAGAACTGGGTTTTATTATTATTAAAATTGATGAGTTTATCCCAACCCCATTGTAGGATGGCTTGGAGATTGGAATTGAGGGTGGTGGTTGATGTTTTGTAGGTTGAGGTGAGTTGTGTAGGGCAAGGATTATCAAATGAAAGTGAGGAGTGTAACATGCTGTTGTCTGCAAAACTGTGTATTGGGTTGAAGGTCCACTGAAGTAGGTCGTTAATTTATAGTAGGAAGAGGGTTGGTGAGAGGACAGAACCTTGTGGGAAGAACCCCAGCATTAATGGTGAGAGGATAGGGAGCCATCCACCATCACACACACAGTGTGCGTCCAGACAGAAACTGGCAGTTCAACTAGAGAAGTCCTGGGTCAGACCAAATGATGGTAGTTTGCTTAGTAAGCCTTTGATCCTGTCAAAGGCTTTGGATATATCAAGTGCAACTTGAGATTCGCCAAACTTCTCCATGGCATTTGTCCAGAGATGGGCTACATGTGAGCAGATCTCCTGTTGATCGGCAGTGACGTAATCCATACTGTCAGTCGTTTATTAGGTGGGTGTCTTCAAGGTAGTGTAAGAGTTGGGAATTGATGAGTTTTTCCATTACTTTAGACAGGACTGAGGTAAGTGAGATAGGGCAGTAGTTGGACAGCAGTGACTTGTCACCCTTCTTGGGAATGGGTTGAATATAGGCCAGTTTCCAATTTGTGGGATAGATTCCAGTGGAGTAAGAAAGTATATATAGGTGATATAGGATAGGAGTCAGTTCCGGTGTGCAAACTTTCAGGACAATTTGGGGAATGCCATCAGGGCCAGGAGACTTATGTGTGTCTAATTTGGACAGTATTTTTCTTATCTTATCCTGGCAAAAGGATATAGGGGGCATTGTATGTTGGGTGTCTGGAATGGTTGGGGGACGATTTACCATCGTCAGTTATGCATGCATTGGAAGCAAAGTGTAAAGCCAGAAAATCGGCTTTTTCTGTGGGTGATGATGCAATAGAGCCATCTGGTATATATGGGACACTATTCCCAACCATGATAAGGGTGGGAATAGTGTCCCAATTGCTTTGGTGAGAGTACCAAAAGATCTATTGCCATTTTTACAGGCTGCTAGTTTCCTGCTTTTTGCTCTTTCAAACTCTGTTTTGGAAGCATTGTTTTTTGGCATCTATTTCGGGCTTCGGTATAAGCTCTAAAGAAGGGTGAGGTTCTTGATTTCAGCCAGTTACAGTATGTCTGGTGTTTCATCTGTACAGCCTTGGCACATCTTTTGGAGAACCAGGGTTTTGTTAGGGAATGGGCATTTCAGAGTAGTGTGTGGAATGTATGTTTTTCATGCCGGCGAGGATTACTTTGGTAATACGTTTGGTGCATATGTTTGGGTTGGAAGGCCGGAAACAACAATCCAACCATGGGAAGTTGTGGGGGCTGTCCCACTTGGCACTGTTATAATACCAAGCTACTCTTGTGTGGGAGTGTCTGCGTAAGCGTTGTTTCATGGGGGAGGAGATAGGCACTTGATTGTGGTCAGAATTACCCAGGGGGACTCACTATTTTCACTGTGTATTCGGAGAAGGTCATTGGTGAGGAAAAAATCTAGGGTGTTTGGGGAGTGGTTCGGGTTATCTGGTATTCTGGTTGCATCTGAACAAGTTGTGTAAGGTCGTTAGTGATGGCAAATATTTCAACAAATATTTCAACTGGAGGAGGAAAGCCAACTGGTGCTGTGGACAATAAAATCTCCTAGGATGATAATTTCGCTGTTGGGAAAGTGAGATTGGAGAAAATCAATTTTTAAAGAGAGGAAATTAAAGACTTCAGAGTGGTTGGTTGTGTTGCGGGAGCAATAGAGACAGCAAATGAATTTGATTGAGTGGGGAAGGGATATTTTCAACCAAAGATGGTCAAAGTTGGGTGATTCTAGGTTGCATGCTCTCTGGCTAGGTATGTCAGAGCAGATGTATGTGCAGACACCACTCTCAGTACGAAAGTTGTTAAAGAGTGAGTAGTTTGGAAGGTGGAGATAAATAGTTCTGGGGGGAAGGGGAGATTTGAGTTTCTGCCAGAAAGAGTAGGTGGGCTTTGGTAGATTGAAGGTGGTAGTAGATGCTATTAAGGTTGGAGTTTAGGCCACAGATGTTGGTGTAGTAGATATTTAGGGTTTTGTGAGTCATATGTTTGACTGCAAGGATCTTGCACATTTCCTATGCAGAGCCTGCACACTGTTCTCCATGGTGGCTGGTAGTGGCATCACTTGGGTTTTGGACCAGTTTAACTTGTCTGTAATCGATGTTTTTCTTCAAGTTGTCTTCGAGGCTAGCATAAATCTGGTTGAGCACATATCAGCGATTGGCGACAAGTGTCTTTGAACTTGTTGATCACTGTTTTTAGTTTTGATGTGCTTGTCTGCATGTCACAAGTCACTTTTACCTAGCTTGAAAAGTTCGTTTTGTCTTTTCTTTAATTTATATGCCCAAAGCTATGCCACCTGACAATACTTATTTTGGAGTTAAAGGTTTTGTTGGAGTTAAAAGTTGGGCAGCTCTCAGATGTGAACTGTAGACTAAAATACACAAAGATTATTGAAGAAAAAATGAAAGAGTTTGAGAACAGGAACCAAATCTTGGAGATTCAGTGGCAAGCCTTGAAGAAAACCCTGATTGATTCAACCACAGAGGCTGAATCAATCAGGTTGATTCAGCCTCTGAGGTTGCTTCAAGGATAGAAAAATCAGAACTCCATGGTGGACACAGGAAGTTAAAGAGGCAGTGAAGGAAAAGAAGAAAGCATATCAAAAGTTCCTAGCAAATAAGTCAGCTTTTGCTCTTAGAGAATACAGAGACAAACGTAAGAAAGCAAAACATTGTATAAAGCTAGCTAAACAAAAGTCATGGGAGGACTTTGGCAAGAACATAGAAAATAAATATCAAGAAGGTGGTAAGATATTCTGGAGGTTGTTGAAGAAGCTTAGAAATGGATGAAAGAATGCTTAAAAGGAGTTAGAGATGATAAAGATGACCTGAAAACGGGAGATAAAGATATCCTTGAAGTATGGAGTAATTACTTCGAAAAATTGCTAAATGAAACAAGCAGTGATAGCACAGTGGTAACAAACACTCAACAGGCATACAGTCATGAATACATGTCCATACTTGAAGTAGAAAAAGCCATCAAATGCATGAAATGTGGAAAGGCAGCAGGAGTAGATGATATTCAATCAGAAATGCTGAAGTATGGTGGTATAAAAGTCTTACAGTGGCTGCACCGCATAGTTCAAAAGGCCTGGAGAGAGAGGGACCAATTCTTGATGATTGGAGTAGAGCTCTGATAGTACCCATATATAAAAAGGGAAATAAAACTGAATGTGAGAATTACAGACTGAGTGTTCCTGGTAAGATTTATGCAAGTATACTTGAGATATGGTTGAGAAGAATTGTGGAAGAAAAGCTTGGCGAAGAACAAGCTGGATTTTCAGGTCAAATAGAGGCTGACAGACTAAGATCTTCACTTTACGACAAAGTGTTGAGAAATCATGAGAATATAACAAAGATCTGTATTTAAGTTTTGTCGATTTGGAAAAGGTATATGACAAGGTTCCAAGAGAGAAGCTATTCAATATGCTAGAGTTATGTGGTGTTAATGGAGTATTATATCGAGCAATACTTAGTCTGTATTTGAGTTATAAGTCAGCAGTTAGAATTGAAGGAAGTACAAGAAGATGGTTTAATGTTAAATCTGGTGTGAGACAAGGATGTACATTATCCCCTCTGTTATTCATTATCTATATGGATCACATTATGAAGGAAAGTGGTATTAAACATGATATCAGAATTGGAGATGTTAATGTCAGCTCTTTGCTTTATGTGGACGATGTTGTACTTCTAAATAACTCCGCTAAAAGTCTGCAAGATTCTCTGACTAAATTGAATAACTGTTGTAATAGATATCGTATGAAGGTCAGCAATAAAAAGACAAAGACAATGAAAATAGGCAGGATCGTTGCAAATGTCAGCTGTGTTGTGAACGGCAAACCTGTGGAAAAGTAAAACATTTCAGCTACTTAGGCATGACTTTTAGTGAAGATGGTAAATTAAATATAGAAATAGACAACATAATCAACAAAGCTGGTATTGGTAGGAAGTCAATTGAATAAATTCATATGGAATAAGAGAGAAATTAGTCGGAACACTAAATTAGCTGTATACAAGACAGTGTTCAAACCAGTTTTAACTTATGGATCTGAGAACTGGATCAGAAGTAAAACACTTGACCCAAGACCAGAGACCGCACATATGAGAGTCCTGAGAAAGATTAGAGGCATGAACAGATGGCGTCAATGGCAGTATCATATTAAAAATGAGGATATTAGTAAAGAACTTGACATTGTCAGCATCCAGGAATACGTTAGTAGAGCTAATCTCAGATGGTATGGTCACTTAAACAGAATGGGCGAGGAAAAATTAGCAAAACTAGTGTTCTCTGTCAGGTTGGCAGGAAAACAACCCAGAGGAAGACCAAGATATAGGTGGATTGATACGGTACAATGTGCCTTAGGCGATAGAAATATAAGATCTGATAATGTTGGAGTCTTGACAAGTAACAGACTGATTTGGAGGAAAATTGTAGATAGGAAGTTAGTAATGATGTAAATTTTTCATGTAGTACTATCATATCCTGTACACCCCTTGAGGGTCCATGGCAGGAATTTGATGATGATGAAGTTTCATTCAAAGCATTGATGTGCTGTTTGAGGTTTTCGACACGTTTACCTATGTTCAGAAGTTGTTTTATTTTACTGAAGGGAGGCACAGCAAACAGAAAAACGGCTGGCTATATTTGATAAATAGCTTTTGCGCAGATTCATTTATTTTGGTGCATGAAGTGTGCAGCAAGTATCAACAGAACTTAAAATATACCCTTAATACAGGCTTCAGTGTAAAATCTCTCATGATATGTAACTTATCATGTTACATATTTTATATGTAACATGATAAGTTTTATATGTTATACGTTTTTTTTTTAAGAGGAATGTTCTTAGAGAGATGTTAATAACTTGAATGAGCCTTTGTTAAAATAATGTGATGCATGACATCATCATGTAACGCTGTTAACTCATCTAATCAGTTAGTCTAATTCTAAGAAAAGTGAAGAATTCTAAGAATTGACATATATGGCAATTTGAAAAGACTTGCTAAGGTATGACATCATCATATCTGAAGATCGTTATGTGACCATATATGGAAAGTTCGAGAAATGCGTACAACGGAAGTCTGGGCCTATATAAAGTGACGTCAAGAAGGACTTTGACTTACGGTTTTCACCTTCTCTTACGTAGGTCCACCATCGGTAATCTAAAGAGAAGTGTCATAGGTAATGGTTCTTTCTTCTACCTGGGTCTGCCACCACTTGAGTTCTGCTGTTGAGAATCAAAAGGAAAGCTGCACATTGCCGTCACATTAAGGATCCTATAGGGCATGGAATAATTGCCGACTCGGACAAGGAAGAAATTTTATGGGAAATCAAGAACGAGCCAACAGAAGGAAAGAAAGACAAGAAGGAGCACTTACATGGGAACAAGATTCACGTAAAAGGTAGTGCTGAACAATTATTGTAATTATATATGTGATAATTCCGAACGAGTATATCAAGTGTCTGTTTATGGGTACAATAAGATAATGTGAATTGATATTGAATTAAGATTACTCAAGGTATGCTTTATTGTCAGTTAATGTATATATGACCTGCGGGATATTATAGATCGTGAATTAGCTTTAATGGAAGGAAATTAGAACTAAGTTTGAATTAGGAATAATTGAGAATAACAAAAGAATTGTAATGAAATTATATATATATATATATATATATATATATTAATGTGAATCATACTGTAAATATTCCTTTTTGATTTAATTTAATGGTTTGTGAACAACACATTGGACTGATTTTGTCAATGAACTATCCTGAAAATTTCGAACCTGCTTAAAGTAGAAGTTTATAATAATTAAGCCACGACTAATTTAAGGTAAGGATTAATATAATCCTTGCATCAATATACTCTTTACGGTGGGGGGATACAAACAATATCTGCTTTGTCTTTAGTTTAAAATCGTATAATCTTGTACTCAATACATAGTCTAACTGGCGCAGTGGTAAAACAAATTAATTTGTTAGACTATAGAGTGTGGAGTAATTGCTTCGAAAAATTGCTAAATGAAACAAGCAGGATAGCATGGTGGTAAAAAAAAAAAAAACACTCAACAAGCATACAGTCAGGAATACATATCCATAATTGAAGTAGAAAAAGCCATCAAAGGCTTGAAATGTGGAAAGGCAGCAGGAGTAGATGATATTCGACCAGAAATGCTGAAATATGGTGGTAAAAAAGTCTTACAGTGGTGCACTGCATAGTTCAGAAAGCCTGGACAGAGGGAAGAATTCCCGATGGTTGGAGTAGAGCTCTAATAGTACCCATATATAAAAAGAGAAATAAAACTGAATGTGAGAATTACAGAGGTATTTCCGTATTGAGTGTTCCTGGCAAGATCTATACAAGCATACTTGAGAAACGGTTGACAAGAATTGTGGAAGAACAAGCTGGATTCAGACCCAATAGAGGCTGTCAGGATCAGATCTTCACTTTACGACAAATAGTTGAGAAAGCATGGGAATATAACAAAGATCTGTATTTAAGTTTTGTCGATTTGGAAAAGGCATATGACAAGGTGCCAAGAGAGAAGCTATTCGATACACTACAGTTATATGGTGTTAATGGGGCATTATATCAAGCAATACTTACTCTGTATTTGAGTTGTAAGTCGGCAGTTAGAATTGAAGGAAGTACAGGAAGATGGTTTAATGTTAAATCTGATGTGAGACAAGGATGTACATTATCCACTCTGTTATTCATTATCTATATGGATCACATTATGAAGGAAAGTGGTATTAAACATGATATCAGAATTGGAAATGTTAATGTCAGCTCTTTGCTTTATGCGGACGATGTTATACTTCTAAATAAATCCGCTACAAGATTCACTGACTAAATTGAATAACTGTTGTAATAGATATGGTATTGAAGGTCAGCAATAAAAAGACAAAGACAATGAAAATAGGCAGAATCGTTGAAAATGTCAATTGTGTTGTGAACGGGGAACCTTTGGAAAAAGTAAAACATTTCAGCTACTTAGACACGATTTTTAGTGAAGATGGTAAATTAAATATAGAAATAGACAACATAATCAACAAAGCTGGTATGGTAGGAAGTCAATTGAATACATTCATATGGAATAAGAGAGAAATTAGTTGGAACACTGAATTATCTGTATGCAAGACAGTGTTCAAACCAGTTTAAACTTATGGATCTGAGAGGTGTGTCAGAAGTAAAACACTTGACCAAAGATTAGAGATCACAGATTTGAGAGTCCTGAGAAAGATTAGAGGCATGAACAGATGCCATCAATGGCATTATCATATTAAAAACGAGGATATTAGGAAAGAACTTGACATTGTTGGCATCCAGGAATGCATGAGCAGAATAAATCACTTAAATAGAATGGGCAAGGAAAGATTAGCAAAACAAGTGTTCTCTGCCAGATTGGCAGGAAAATGACCCAGAGGAAGACCAAGTGGATTGATACAGTACAATGTGCCGTAGACGATAGAAATATAAGATCTGATAATGATATTATTGGGGTCTTGACAAGTAACAGACTGATTTGGAGCAAAATTGTAGATAGGAAGTTAGTAGTGATGTAAATTTTTCATGTAGTACAATCATATCCTGTACACCCCTTGAGGGTACATGCAGGAATTTGATGATGATGACTATAGAGTACGAGGATATAGGATATAATAGTCACGTATAGGTTTGTATACCTGAGACATGACTTTTTTTTTCCCTTGTAAATTGCATTATATTTTTACTTTTTCATATATTCATTTGTTTGGCATATTCCACTTTACAGTCTAATACTATCTCAGCTTCATTACAAATTGAATACTTAATAAATTAAAATTCATCATCTTTTTACTTTTCTATAGTGTTACACTGTGACAAATTATGGAGTCTACAACCATGTTATAAAAAATATGGTAGGTATAGGGATAACTCTTAAACTTCTTTCTGTATAGTAAAGAAAATCAAGTTTGTTACTTGTTCTGGATGGCACGGCAAAGTTTAGATCTTTGCTAAGTGCCGTGAGCTCATCATTGTTCAGGGCATGATTCAATTGGTTGACTACATGACTGTCGCTGAAGGCAGTTGGTGGCTCCTGTTGAATCTTGCTTCTGGTTGGTTATTGTTATCTCTGGCTTGTGGTTAGCTGTTATCATTCACTGTGGTGGAATTCAAATATGTCCATTAGTTTTCCAAATGTGGTTGATCTTTAAGTCAAAGAAATTTGGATATGAGTTTTGCCTTTTTTTTCACGGATATGATTTGCCGAATTGTCCGTTATTCTTTCAAGGATATCCCAAATTTGTGTGGTTCAATTAACTTGAAAGTTCAGAGTTTAAATTCATGACCTGGTTTTGAGCGTAAGCTAAGTTCTTTCTTGTAGCCAGGATCTGTTTATTATCATATAGAAAGGAGTTTAAGATTTATCCCTACCACCATAGCAGATAAAGTACGTTTGTAAACCTCTAACATTTTAAATTTAAATGATACTAAAAGAATAATCAGCAACCTAACAAAATCGGAACTGACAGCAGTAAGATCACTAAAATTAAATCTGGACATTGTAATTACTAGAGCCGATACAGTTACTGTAAAGTTACTCTAAATCAAACTATTTACAAGGGTGGGCTGAAAAGTTCTCGACCATAAATGGCAAACTATCGTCAAGATTTTTTTTTTCTATGTTGGTACACCTGTCATAAGCATCTGTGTAAAATTGCAAGTCATTCTATCAAGTAATTTATTTTATACAGCTGTCTAAAGCAAAAATATTATCTGTATTCCTTGAAATGGATAAAATTGAGTATTGTGTGGTTATAAAATTTTTTGTAAAAGAAGGTTTAACTGCAAAAGAAATTCGTTCGAAGTTCATAAAAGTTTATGGGCACTGTTCTCCTTTGTTTTTGACAATTAAGAAATGGGCTGCCGAGTTTAAACGTCACCGTACCAGCCTTGAAGATGATCAGCGTGAAGGACTTCCAAAAAGTGTAACACCAGAAATCATTGATCATATGCACGATATGGTATTGGATGACCAGCGAGTCAAAGTGCGTGAAATTGCTGAGACTATAAGCATTTCAAAAGAACGTGTAGGATATTCATTTTAAAAATTTATGGAATTTACAACTGTGTTAAAAAAAAACTTTATTATCCCGACGTTTCGATCTTCACATCAAGATTATCATCTGGAGCATACATCAATATACAAGACAAGTTGAGTTACATTATTAACTGTAAACTAAAGAAACAATGATTTGATTAAATGTTATTTTGCTGGCATGACCTCTAGTGAAAAAAAAAATTACACCAAGCTAAATTCTATTTACGATGACAGGAATAAACATTCTTTCAGATGGTTTTCTTTCAGAAACAATGATGTCCTATTTTTAGTATTACAATTCTTATTTTTGCTTTCAAGATACTGGATTTTCTACATTCCTGTTTATAGTTGTTCTTAGTGAGGAACGTTCCGTGGGTCGAAACTTTCCACATGTTTGGGATTTTTAGACCACCACTATTGTTCGGATTGGGGTGGTTGCTCCAGATGATGATCTTGATGTGAAGATGGAAATGTCGGGATAATAAAAAAAGTTTTTTTAACATGAAGATGGGTAAAAGGAAGATGAGATGGTTTTACCCTTTTCAAGTTACTATGGCTGAGGAAGATCCTTCAGCTCCTCACGTCACCGACGGGAATCGAACCTAGGACACTCCTTCCCTGGGCATATGGTTGTGAAGCGCACAGCCTAACTGTGTGGACAAAACAATAACCGGGGAATATTATTCCGATCTTTTGACCAGACTAGACAGAAATATTCGTGAGAAAAGACTTGGTTTGTAGAAGAAAAAAAATCATCTTTCATCAAGACAATGCACCTGCCCACAAAAGTGTTTTGACAATGGGAAAATTAAGGGATCTTCACTATGAATTGTTGGAACATTCACCCTATTCCCCAGATTTGGCTTTCTCTGACTTCTATCTCTTCCTAAAACTCTTCCTTGCTGGTCAGCATTTTTCTTCCAATCAAGAGCTGATTGCAGTTTTAGAGGGATATTTTGCAAATCTTACTGAGAACCACTAGAGGGACAGGATAATGGAACAGGAGCGACACTGGAACAAATGTATTAGTCTTAAGGGTGATTATGTTGAAAAATAAAAATTATTTTGTTCTTGTTGTTAGGCCGAGAACTTTTCAGACCATTCTCATGTTTGGAAAAAATGAATCTAATTGTGTTGGACAACAGCACATATCAACTAGTTAACTATGAACCTACCAATCGCATAAAAAAGAAAATGGAGATGCTACTTAAATCCGTCACCACATGGCCTGAAGATACCATTAAAAAATTGATTCTGCACCACGCTTGTTCCCCGAGAATTTACTGTCTACCGAAGATTCACAAACAAAACACACCACTCCGGCCGATAGTCGAAGGTATAGACAGCCCTAATTATCACCTAGCCAAGAAACTAGCATTATCACTCAAGGAGTTGGCAGGTCATTCTCCCTCCTATATTAAAAACACACAACAATTTATAAACAAAATCAAAGACATCACACTGGAAAAAGATGATTTATTAGTCAGTTTTGATGTCTCTGCTCTCTTCACAGATGTTCCAATCAAAGACACATTCATTCTATTACAGGATAAATTCCATCTCGATATCACAGCACTCTTTGTGTATGTACTACATTCTGGCTTTTTTGTGTGGTGAAACACTTTCTACCTACAAAAAGACTGCATAGCCACGGGCTCACCATTATCCTCCCCATTACTAACTTTTACATGGAACATTTTAAGCAATGCGATCTAGATTCCTCTCCTTTAAAACCCAAAGTCTGGCTTAGATATGTTGATGATGTTTTCGCTATCTGGCCCCATGGTCGCCAGACACTAGACGCTTTCCTCAGCCACCTAAACAAACGACACAAACACATACAATTCACAATCGAGATTGAAAAGTAGAACACACTTCCGTTTCTAGATACACTTATCACGCATCTTCCTTCTGGCAGTCTTTCCTTCACTGTTTATCAGAAACCGACACATACTGGCCAATATATACACAAAAACTGTGTATATATTGGTCATTAATACACTTAAAAATAGGGCTTTGAAGATTTGCTCCAATAAACAAGCACTTAAAGATGAATTAAAAGTTATCAGCAATACCTTCTTAAAAAATAGTTGCAGCCAGAATACTATCAACAAAATTCTGTACAAGAACTCACTTAAAAACAAAAATAAACAAGACTTTAATAAAACTGTAACCATTCTATACATTAAAGGGATATCAGAGAAAATAAACAGAATACTACAAAAATACAACCTGAAAGTCACCTTTAAACCTCCTGCAAAATTAAAGAACTCACTCAACACATCTAAGGATCCACCCCCTCCACTGACCCACCCTGGGGTATACCGTATTCATTGCACCTGTAGTTTGCCCTGTATAATGGAAACAGGACACACAATTCCTATCAGAAAAAAGGAACATAAACGACACATTAAATATAATAACTATCGGCAAGCTGTTCTTTCTGATCATGCCCTGAACACTTTACATAGAATTTACTGGAAATTCTATGTAAAGTCACACCAAAAACATGGTGTGAACTTAAATTTAAGGAGGCCCGTGAAATTCTTATCAATCACCTTAATCTTAACAATAATGGTCTAAAAATCCTGAACATATGGAAGAACACATATTCTATCCACTTAACCTTTCTCCCTAAGATTTAATTTTAAATAGAACCATAGGTAATCGAGGATCCTAAATCCAATATAACAATTGTCATGTTAAATTAGGACACCATTTGCACTGTAACAAAACTATCTATCTTAAATTTTGTGTAAATGGTTGACTGCGTTAACAACTGCTGCTATTTATTTACATTTACTAGGTCCCATATTCTCATGGTCTATAGTCTAACAAATGTATTTGTTTTAAAATTGCGCCAGTTAGACTATGTATCGAGTGCGAGATTATAAGATTTTTACTAATGACAAAGCAGATATTGTTAGCATTACCCTCTTGTGTTAATCTTTACCTTTAATTAGTCAATGCTGGATTATATTTAAATTTTATGTTATGCAGGTTCTAAATTTTCAGGATAGTGCATTTTCAGAATCAGTCCAATATGTTGTTCACAGTGTAATTAAATCAAAAGGGAATATTTACAGTTTGATTCACATTAACTCATATATACAGTTTATTACAATTCTTTGTTATTTTTCAATTCTTCCTAATTCAAACTAGTTCTAATTTACTTCCTTAAAGCTAAATTCCAGTCGAGATTATCCTGCAGTCATATATAAGGTGTGACAATTTAATTCCTGGAATGCACCTGAAAAAACATACGTTCTGAACTATACATAAGCAGCTACTGTTTCCTTAAAAGTAGTCCCTTTGTGCATTTATACACTGGTTTAGATGGTATTCCCATTTTTGGAAACAGCCCGGAACTCTTTTTCTGGAATACTCTTGAGTTCCTTATCACGTTATGCTGGATCTCAGCAATGTCAGAAAATCCTTTGTCCTTTTAGCACAATCTTTAATTTTGGAAAGCACCAAAAATCACAGGGAGCTAAGGGGTGTGAATAAGCAGGATGACCTAATTCAGTAATCGATATTTTGTCCCAAATCTCTCTCACGATGAGTGCACTATGGCTTGGTGCATTGTCATAATGGATGATCCACTTGTCAGGCCACAGTTCAGGTCTTTTTTCTCAGTACAGAATCTCGTAATCTCTTCAGCACCTCTAAATAGCATTATTGGTTGAACATTTGTTCTTGTTCAATGAATTCAATGGACCTATCCCCTTGTGATCAAAGAAACACACTAGCATGGTCTTGAACTGCGAACATGACATGTATGCTTTTTTTTTTTGGACGTGGCGAACTCTGGGTTTTCCAATACATGCCCTGGCTTTTTGTTTCGGGATTGTACTGGAAGCACCAGGTTTCATCATCCATAATTACTCTTGGAAACATATGCTTATTTGCAAAAAGATCAGTCGCAACTTGAAGCCACTGCTGCTTGTGTTTGCCCGTCAAGATCGGAGGCACAGACTTTGCAGAAATCTTTTGCTTTCTCGATTCATTTGCAATTCATCAGCCATTAATCGCACACTTAATCGTCTTTCAGACCATACCAAATCTTGCACTCTGTTCACATTTATGTTATTCATTTTTGTTTTTGGCTGCCCACTTCTGGGATCATTGTTCACATCTTCTCGCCCACCTTTGAATCTCTTATGCCACTCAAAGACATTTGAATTTTTCAGGGCATCCACACCATAATGCCACTTTCAACAGGTCCAATGTTCCAGTAGCAGTTTTGTCGATTTTCACACAAAATTTGATGTTAACATGCTAAATTATGCCAAACTTTACACATAGATCGCTATTGTTTTTGCAATTGCCAACTAACCAATGGCTCTATCAGCTTGAGGTTTACGATTGCATTAGTTAAAACATGTACAAAAATAATTGCTCATGTGACTCCAACTAAATCACCACATGAGTGACACTATGCGGCCGCTCCAGGGATTAAATTGTTACACATCGTATACACAACTTGACAATAAAGCATACCTTGTAGAGTAAGTTTATTTCAATATCAATTGACATTACCTTATTGTACCCATAAACAGACATTCTTGATGTTCAATCTTGTTTGGAATTGCAATTTTCGTTCATCACTGTCTGTTACGTGAATTTTTGTTCACACGAAGGTGTGAACAAAAATTCATGTAAGAGAGAGTGATTAACTTTTGTCCTTCTTTCCTTCTGCTGGCTGGTTCTTGATTTCCTGCCAAATTTCTTTCTTGTCCAAGTTGTCAGTTATTCCATGCCCTATAGGACCCTTAACATGGCGGCAATGTACAGCTCTTTCCCAATATATCATATGTCATGTGGCAGTAGTCCCAGGTAGAAGACTTAGAAACCTACGATGCTACTCTTTAGATGACCGACAGTGGACCTCACGTGGCAGCAGACCCAAGTAAGAGGAGGTGAAAACCCTGAGATAAAGTTTTTCTCGACGTCTCACCTTATATAGGCCCTGTCTTCCTTTGTATACATGCAAGCTTTTCTCGATACTTCCATATGTGTTCTTATCCGACCATGATGATGTCATAATTCACGAGTCTTTTGAAATTGTCATATATGGCAATTCTTAGAATTCTTTACTATTCTTAGAATTAGACTTATTGATTAGACATGAATTAACAGCTTTACATGATGACATGTGCCACATTATTTTAACAAAGGCTCATAGTTAAATTATTACAATTACAAGATTATTACAGACAAAATAACATTCGCCTTGAAAAAAAAAAACGTAAAATCGAAGAACATAAGTTACATAATTACATATTATGAGATATTTTACATATATATACCTGATCAACTGCATTTGAAGGATTTTGGAGTTAGATGCTTGGAGAAAGTATTGTTCATTGAAATTTGGAGGTACAATACCAAGAAAATGAGACATGGGGGGGGTTGCAGAAATGGTTATTGAATAGCTGTGTATTGTTTCTCAGGTTTCAAATCTGATTTGATAGGTAATGACATTATGTAAGAGTAACTGGGGGCCCAAGGGGATGTTGAAATGCATTTACATGAATGCATGAAGTATCAGAAATAAAATCATCATCATCATCATCAAATTCCTGCCATGTCCCTCAAGGGGTGTACAGGATATGATAGTACTACAGGAAAAAAAAATTACATCATTATTAATTTCCTATCTACAATTTTCCTCCAAATCAGTCTGTTACTTGTCAAGACTCCAACATTATCAGATCTTATATTTCTATCGTCTAAAGCACTTTGTACCATATCAATCCACCTATATCTTGGTCTTCCTCTGGGTCGTTTTGCTGCCAACCTGGCAGAGAACACTTGTTTTGCTAATCTTTCCTCGCCCATTCTGTTAAAGTGACCATACCACCTGAGATTAGTTCTCCTAACACATTCTTGGATGCTGACATTGTCAAGTTCTTTCCTAATATCCTCGTGTTTAATATGATATTGCCATTGATGCCATTCTGTTCATCCTATAATCTTTCTCAGGACTCTCTTATCTGCGGTCTCTACTCTTTGGTCAAGTGTTTTACTTCTGACCCAGCTCTCAGATCCATAAGTTTAAACTGGTTTGAACACTGTCTTGTATACAGCTAATTTAGTGTTCCGACTAATTTCTCTCTTATTCCATATGAATGTATTCAATTGACTTCCCACCATACCAGCTTTGTTGATTCTGTTGTCTATTTCTATATTTAATTTACCATCTTCAGTAAAAATCATGCCTAAATAGCTGAAATGTTTTACTTGTTCCACAGGTTCTCCATTCACAACACAGTTGACAGTTTCAACGATTCTGTCTATTTTCATTGTCTTTGTCTTTTTATTGCTGACCTTCATACCATATCTATTACAACAGCTATTCAATTTAGTCAGAGAATCTTGCAGACTTGTAGCAGATTTATTTAGAAGTATAACATCGTCTGCATAAAGCAAAGAGCTGACATTAACATCTCCAATTTTGATATCATGTTTAATACTACTTTCCTTCATAATGTGATCCATATAGATAATGAATAACAGAGGGGATAATGTACATCCTTGTCTCACACCAGATTTAACATTAAACCATCTTCCTGTACTTCCTTCAATTCTAACTGCTGACTTACAACTCAAATAAAGACTAAGTATTGCTTGATATAATGCCCCATTGACACCATATAACTGCAGCGTATTGAATAGCTTCTCTCTTGGCACCTTGTCGTATGCCTTTTCCAAATCGACAAAACTTAAATACAGATCTTTGTTATATTCCCATGCTTTCTCGACTATTTGTCGTAAAGTGAAGATCTGATCCTGACAGCCTCTATTTGGCCTGAATCCAGCTTGTTCTTCACCAAGCTTTTCTTCCACAATTCTTCTCAACCGTTTCTCAAGTATACTGGCATAGATCTTGCCAGGAACACTCAGTAGGGAAATACCTCTGTAATTCTCACATGCAGTTTTATTTTCCTTTTTATATATGGGTACTATTAGAGCTCTACTCCAATCATCGGGAATTCGTCCCTCTGTCCAGGCTTTCTGAACTATGCAGTGCAGCCACTGTAAGACTTTTATACCACCATACTTCAGCATTTCTGGTCGAATATCATCTACTCCTGCTGCCTTTCCACATTTCAAGCCTTTGATGGCTTTTTCTACTTCAAGTATGAATATATATTCCTGATTGCATGCCTGGTCAGTGTTTTTTTTACTACTGTGCTGTCATCACTGCTTGTTTCATTTAGCAGTTTTTCAAAGTAATTACTCCATACTTCAAGGATATCTTTTTCTCCTGTTTTCATCTCACCTTTATCATCTCTAACTCCTTTTACAGCACTCTTTCCTCCATTCCTAAGCTTCTTCAACAACCTCCAGAATATTCTGCCACCTTCTTGATATTTATTTTCTATATTCTTGCCAAAGTCCTCCCATGCCTTTTGTTTAGCTAGTTTTACACAGTGTTTAGCATTCTTGCATTTGTCTCTATATTCTCTAAGAACACAAGCTGACTTATTTGACAGGAACTTTTGATATGCTTTCTTCTTTTCCTTCACTGCTTCTTTAACTTCCTGTGTTCATCAGGGAGTTCTGATTTTTTTATCTTTACAGACAACCTCACCACATGCCTCTCTGGCAGAATCAATCAATGTTTTCTTCAGAGTTTGCCACTGATTCTCCAAGGTTTGATTCCTGTTCTCAAACTCTTTTATTTTTTCTTCAATAATCTTTGTGTATTTTAGTCTACAGTTCACATCTGAGAGCTGCTCAACTTTTATTCGCTTTAAAACTTTCTTACATGTTATTCTTTTCAATATTAAATTCAATTTTATCCTGCTCAAGACTAAATAGTGATCACTTCGAATTTCAAATCCTCTGTACACTCTGGTGTCCTGCACCAGGGAGAAAACATGACTATCAACAATAACATAGTCAATGAGACTTTTCTTATTCCTAGTCTCTTTTTTCCATGTGAATTTGTGCACATTTTTATGTTGGAACATGGTGTTAGTAATAACCAGTCCATGTCCTGAGCAGAAATCCAACAGATATTTGCCATTATTATTAGCTTTGCTCTTTTCTCCAAATTTTCCCAAAATATTTTTGTATGTCTCACAATCATTTCCTACTCTGATATTTAGATCTCCAACAAGGACCAATTCATTTTTCATTGTGTCTGTTGCTTTTTCTAAAGCCTCAAAAAAACTCCTCCACTTCTACCTTAGTAGAACCTTCTGTGGGACCATAGGCACAAATAAGTCCCATTGTCCAGTTCCCCATTCTCATATTTGCCCACATTACTCTACTTGAGACTGACTGCCATTCAAGAAGATTAGCCTCGTATTTTGTGTTGAATACTATGGCTACTCCTTCTTTTCCTTGAATGTCATTGCCTGAATATAACATTTTGTATTTATTGCTCAGAAAGATCTCACCAGTTTTGGTCTTTTTTGTTTCAGTCACCCCTATTATGTCGATCTGGTACTTATCTAATTCCTCAGCTAGCTCCATTTCTTTGCCATTCAGGCTTCTTACGTTGATAGTACCAATCTTTAACTCTGGTGATGTTGAGTTGGGGTTTGTTTTCAGATTTGTTCCAGTAGCTGACTTTTCGCTGTTCGCCCTGGTTCCCTGGCGAAAACAACGGGGGCCTTGTTTAACCGGGCGACGCCCCAGCTGGCATGAAATTCTGTCATGTTGTACCATCATTTTTTATTTTGGTTTAACCAATAAGAATACAATTTGGTCGGCTAAATCCCAAATTGCCAGCCCATCCTCGTTCGTTCAGTATCCAAGTAGATACCCAACAGGGTGCACCATGAGAAGGTGAGGATTGGACATTAGGTCAGAAGCCCTGGTCGGTTCTCCGCATTCCGTTAAAGGCTATGTGGAGGTCTCCTCTCAGTTATACAGCTTTGACCCTTAAGCACCCCTCAGAAATAAAGGAGAGGAGTTTATGACATTGTTCAGCTCATCTTGGCCAAAAATTATTGGCATCAGTGAGACCTTGTTGGAGAATGATGTAGTTACAGCGATAGAATATAATGATAGCTGGTGTCAACCGACAGCCTCAAAAATAGAAGTTAAGGAAGATTGTAGCTCTGATGGAAATGATTCATTTGAGGCTGTCTGGTGTTGAGATAAGAGGCCAATGGGACAAAATATGTTGTTAGTTGCTGCTATGACTTCGGATCCAGAAGAAGTTGCGGGTGACATTCAGCAGCAGATTAGCACAATTAGTGCAAGCCAAGTAATTATCACGTGAGACCTCAAATATCTGTTAAGATTCCAATAGTATCAAATTCACAGACAACAGATTAATTTGGAGGAAAATTATTGATCTGTAGTTAGTAATGGTATAAATTTTTCATGTAATACCATTGTAATATTCTGTACACCACCTGATGGTACACATATCAGCAATTTGATGAAGATGATTTCAAATATGGAGATATATATTGGAGGGAGGAAAGGGCATAATCCAAAATGAAAGGGAATTTATATAGTTATTAAGGAATAATTACCCGAAACAGCACATGGGTGGAGAACAGGGGTTTTGAGAGTGTTGGGTCTGGTGATAGCATCAGATCTATCTATAATGTATACGGTAAGCAACTCTACCCCTGATTGGGGAAAATGACCATGCAGTCTTGTCCTGTGAGGTTGCTCAACGACATGTGGAAATTTCAGTCAAGAAAGGTTTTATGTGGAACTACAAAGCTAGCAATCATGACAAACTTAGGAGGCAACTTGGAGCAGTGCTATGGCATGATCAGAATACACTATGCAAATTATGGAAACAACTGCCATGTTAGAGTAAAACTTTAGTTTAATATTTTGGTTTATATTAAACTAAAGTTTTACTCTAACATGGTAGTTGTTTCTATAATTTGCATAATGTAATACTTTGCTATATTTCAGCAACATTACATTTCCATCATCAGGGATCTCCCTCTCTCTCTCTCTCTCACACACACACACACAAAAAAAAAACGGGCATGCAGGCACTAACACTGGCAAATGAGGTTGAAGAAAGGCAACCAAAGTCAGTCCCAGAGTATTAAATGGCATCCCTTAATGGACTAAATTGGGTAGTCTTGGTGGTGGTTGGGCTGAAGATCTGAGGATGAATACTTCCCAAATTTGGGGCCATCTCATGCACCCAAATTTGTTGAGGCTTGAAAGTTTTTTTTAGAGCTGAGGCAGACTTGAGAAACAGCCTTTTATATTTGTATTTGCTGTGATGTAATATCCTTCTTCCAGCATATCCTGTGGCAGGTGTCCAAAGCATGGTCAGCAAGTCCTGAGTGGCTGTGTTGGCAGAACCAGATGTAGTCCTTGTGTTCAGAAATTTTGATTATTGGCTGTCCTGCCTGTTCGGACAGTTTGCAAGTAGAATGAAGATCCTCAGCCTTCCCAACCATATTAACAACATCAGACTGGATGTAGCCAATCATGTTAAACCACAAGAAAAGCAACCTCTCAAAGAAAGAATTTGAAGCTCTGCAAAAAATTAAAAATAAAAACGGAGTACTAATTACTAAAGGAGATAAGGGAATGACATTGTGGTTTTAAACCAATTTGATTACACTCGTAAGCTTGCCTCCTTCTAGATCGTTCAACCTCCCTCCCTCTGGCTATGATCCCACGAGTACACAGATGAGAGGCTCCTTAGAATGGTTACCTTTTGGGCCTGTGGAAGTCGCAAACTAAAACCTTAACTATAGCCCCCCCCCCCCCCCCCCCCACCTCCACACACACCAAATATATGCACTACCAGAAATCCATAAACAAAATGTTCCATTATGTCCCATTGTGGATGGCATTGATTCACCCCACTTACAAATTAGCCAGAGTGCTCACACAATATACTGGCAACACAAACATGCTTTCACACATAATAATAATAAAAAAAAAAGGCCCATTTTAAAGCTAGTATAAAAAACCTCTCACTCTAACACACCGACATAATGGTCGGTTTTGATGTCTCCTCTTTATTCACTAATATTCCACTCAAAGATACCTTAGACCTCATCCAAGCCATATTTCCTCCTGATATCTCAGCCCTGTTTTAGTTCACCATGAACTCATGCTATTTCATTTGGCAAAGAACTTCTACAAATAGAGGGGTCATCCATGGGTTCCCCACTTTCTCCACCTCTGGTCAACTTCTTCATTCAGACCTTTGAAGAAAAAAAGTCTTAAACTCTGCCCCACAAAAACCCACTATCTGGCTATGCCACATACACGACGTGTTCTCCATTTGGCCACATGGCCTGGATATGCTTTACAAATTAACAAATCTAAACAATCCTCACCCCAGGATCTAGTTTTTCTTAGTAAAGGAAAACAACAGTCTCCCATTCCTAGACACTCTAATTACACACCAGCCTGATGGATCCCTGGCATTCTCCATTCATAGAAAACCTGCACATACAGATAGATACATTCACCAGCAGTCACACCACTCCTCTTCCCAACAATATGGGATTATAAAAACCCTGTATAATAGGGCAAAATTAATCAGTTCTGATGATAGAGCCCTATCTACTGAACTTGACCATATTCTCAATACTTTCTTAGCCAGGCTACAATCCCCCAAAAATCCAAAAAATATTAAAATCCTGTAACTGCATGCTCCTTCCCCTTCAGAGCAGCAATTACTCGAGATCTATCAAATTGACAAATAAATCAATAAATTGACAAAAATCTTAAGGAAATACAACCTTATTCACCTACTGACCACATAGAAAATTCACATCCCTTAACTGCTCCCCAAAGATCAGCCATATTCCCTAGACCTATCAGGTGTCTACCAGATACCTTGCAGTTGCAAACTGTTCTACTATGGCCAAACAGGCAGAACAGCCAAAATCAGAATTTTTGAACACAAGGACATCATCTGGTTCCACCAATACAGCCAATCAGGACTTGCTGACCATGCTTTGGACAGCGACCACAGAATATGCTGGAAGAAGGCCACTGTATTACACTGCAGCAAATGAAATATGAAAGGCCGTTCCTCGAATATGCCTTAGTCCTAAAAAGAACTTTCCAAACCTTAACAAATTTGGTGCATGAGACTGCCCCAAATTTGGAGGCATTAATCCTCAGATCTCCAGACCAATGACCAACACTACACATTTTAGCCCACTGGCAGGCTACATTTACAACTTCGGTTGCTTTTCTTCAACCTTATTTGCCTGCATTCACATATCATTGTTTGTTGTTGATCCCTGATGATGGCAATGTAACGTTGCTGAAATATAGGAAAGTACTAATTAAAGTTTGTATAATTAATATATTAGTCATCATCATCACCAAATTCCTGACATGTTCCCTCAAGAGGTGTACAGGATATGATAGCACTACATGAAAAATTGACATCATTACTAACTTCCTATCTACATTCTTCCTCCAAATCAGTCTGTTACTTGTCAAGACTCCAATATTATCATTATCAGATCTTATATTTCTATCGTCTAAGGCACATTGTACCATATCAATCCACCTATATCTTTGTCTGTCTATGGGTCGTTTTCCTGCCAACCTGACAGAGAACACTTGTTTTGCTAATCTTTCCTCGTTCATTCTGTTTAAGTGACCATACCACCCAAGATTAGCTATGCTAACGCATTCCTGAATGCTGAAAATGCCAAGTTCTTTCCTAATATCCTCATTTTTAATATGATATTGCCATTGATGCCATCTGTTCACGCCTCTAATCTTTCTCAGGACTCTCATAACTGTGGTCTCTAGTCTTTGGTAAAGTGTTTTACTTCTGACCCAGCTCTCAGATCCATAAGTTAAAACTGGTTTGAGCACGGTCTTGTATACAGCTAATTTAGTGTTCGGACTGATTTCTCTCTTATTCCATATGAATTTATTCAACTGACTTCCTACTATACCAGCTTTGTAATTCTGTTGTCTATTTCCATATTTTATTTAATTTACCATCTTCAGTCAAAATCATGCCTAACCAGCTGAAATGTTTTACTTGTTCCACAGGTTACCTGTTCACAACACAGTTGACATTTTCAACAATTCTACCTATTTTCATTGTCTTTGTCTTTTTAATGCTGACCTTCATACCATATCTCTTACAACAGTTATTCAATTTAGTGGGAATCTTGCAAACTTGTAGCATATTTATTTAGAAGTATAACATCATCCGCATAAAGCAAAAAGTTGACATTAACATCTCCAATTCTGATATCATGTTTAATACCACTTTCCTTCATAATGTGATCCATATAGATAATGAATAACAGAGTGGATAATGTACATCCTTGTCTCACACCAGATTTAACATTAAACCATCTTCCTGTACTTCCTTCACTTCTAACTGCCGACTTACAACTCAAATACAGACTAAGTATTGCTTGATATAATGCCCCATAGGCACCTTGTCATATGCCTTTTCCAAATCGACAAAACTTAAACACAGATCTTTGTTACATTCCCATGCTTTCTCAACTATTTGTTGTAAATTGAAGATTGTAAATTGAAGATCTGATCCTGACAGCCTCTATTTTGCCTGAATCCAGCTTGTTCTTCACCAATCTTTTCTTCCACAATTCTTCTCAACCGTTTCTCAAGTATACTTGCATAGATCTTGCTAGGAACACTCAGCAGGGAAATACCTCTGTAATTCTCACATTCAGTTTTATTTCCCTTTTTATATGTGGGTAGTATTAGAGCTCTACTCCAATCATCGGGAATTCGTCCCTCTGTCCAGGCTTTCTGAAGTATGCAGTGTAGCTACTGTAAGACTTTTATACCACCATTCTTCAGAATTTCTGGTCGAATGTCATCTACTCCTGCTGCCTTTCCACATTTCAAGCCTTTGATGGCTTTTTCTACTTCAAGTATGGATATGTGTTCCTGACTGCATGCCTGTTGAGTGTTGTTTACCATTGTGCTATCACTGCTTGTTTCATTTAGCAATTTTTCAAAGTAATTACTCCATACTTCAAGAATATCTTTTACTCCTGTTTTAATGTCTCCTTTATCATCTCTGACTCCTTTTACAGCAATCTTTCCTCCATTTCTAAGCTTCTTCAACAACCTCCAGAATATCTTTCCACCTTCTTGATATTTATTTTCTATGTTCTTGCCAAAGTCCTCCCATGACTTTTGTTTAGCTAGCTTTACACACTGTTTTGCTTTTTTACATTTGTCTCTGTATTTTCTAAGAGCAAAAGCTGACTTATTTGCCAGGAACTTTTGATATGCTTTCTTCTTTTCCTTTACTGCCTCTTTAACTTCCTGTGTCCACCATGGAGTTCTGATTTTTTATCCTTGCAGCAACCTCACCACATGCCTCTGTGGCTGAATCAATCAGGGTTTTCTTCAAGGCTTGCCACTGAATCTGCAAGGTTTGGTTCCTGTTCTCAAACTCTTTCATTTTTTCTTCAATAATCTTTGTGTATTTTAGTCTACAGCTCACATCTGAGAGCTGCTCAACTTTTAAAACTTTCTTACATGTTATTCTTTTCAATATGAAATTCACTTTTATCCTGCTCAAGACTAAATAGTGATCACTTCCAATTTCAAATCCTCTCTACACTCCAGTCTCCTGCACCAGGGAGAAAACATCACTATCAACAATTACATAGAGTCAATGAGACTTTTCTTATTCCTTGCCTCTTCTCTCCATGTGAATTTGTGCATATTTTTATGTTGGAACATGGTGTTAATAATAACCAGTCCATGTCCTGAGCAGAAATCCAACAGGTATTTGCCGTTATTATTAGCTTTGCTCTTTTCTCCAAATTTCCCCAGAATATTTTTGTAGGTCTGACAATCGTTTCCTACTCTGCTATTATGTCCCCAACAAGGACGAACTTTTCCTTTTTCATTGTGCCAGTTGCTTTTGGAACCATAGGCACAAATAAGTCTCATTGTCCACTTCCCAATTCTGATATTAGCCCACATTACTCTACTTGAGACTGCCTGCCATTCAAGATTAGCCTCGTATTTTGTGTTGAATACTATGGCTACTCCTTCTTTTCCTTGATTGTCATTTCCTGAATATAACATTTTGTATTTATTGCTCAGAAAGAGCTCACCAGTTTTTGTCTTTTTTGTTTCAGTCACCCTTATTATGTTGATCTGGTACTTATCTAATTCCTCAGCTAGCTCCATTTCTTTGCCATTCAGGCTTCTTATGTTATTCAGAGATTGTTTGAGCAAGGCAGTATCAGACTACATCTCCTGAGTTAGGGAAAAGAAACGGAGTAAGGATTATGTGGATGAGTAGCAATATGAAGCAGAAGCTGCAAAAAAAAAATATATTGCAGAAGGAATATAAGCAAAAGGTGATCAACATGATCATGAGTAGTATAAAGCAGAAGTAAGAAGGTTGACAAGTATGGTAAGGAAGGCAGAATCAGATTTTGAGAGAAAATTAGTTAAACAGGCCAAATTAAATTCAAAAGAGGTTTTTCACTACATAGCAAGTAAGAGAAAGAATGATTATGGAAAGATAATTTCACTCATTCCAATGACAGGAAAGTGAAGGAATCAGAAGAAAGTTCATTACACCCCTTACAAAGTGATCACTTTGCAAGGGTTATATCATCCAAATGGTGACTTTGTAGTTATTGATGTGAGAATTGAGGTAGACGAACTGGAAGTACTCTGTGTATTGAAAAATATCATTGTGAATACAGCAGTAGTCCTGGATGGTATGTCAGCTCGTGTGCTACGAGAATGTTCAAATGACCTGGCTAGAGGAGTGCCTCAGGGTTCTGTATTAGGACCACTACTCTTTATTTTGTACATTAATATAGCAGAAGATTTTAGGAGGGGGGTGGTTATTCAGTTGTTTGCTGATGATGCAAAACAGTTAGGGCAGTTGATAAAGGTGATGTTAGATATCTTATAGGATGACTTAAATAAATTGGCAGCATGCACAAAGGACAGTGTTGTCAATTCAATGTTGTAAAACACTTTGTATCATATTGATGGTACTAGTTAACAGGAAATTGATGTGTGGGCATATTGAGGACATATTGCAAGAGTTGGCAAAATAGCTCAGAGGATTACTTCATCAGAGGATGCCGAAGAACACATTGATAAGTAAAGATAGGGAGGGTGTTCTTCTTCTTCCTAACATGGATTTTAGTCCAGGTGGAAGTTCTGGTCTCATGCCATCTCTTTCTTGGTCTTCCGATTCTTTTTTTTCCCACATATTTTATATCTGTACAATATTTTTGGTAGTCTGCTGTTGTTCCATTCGATTTAAATGTTCTATCCATTTTTGTTTATGCTATCTTTATGTAGTAATTAATTGGTTATATATATTAAGGGATTTTAAAATTTCTTGAATTGTCTGATGGTCCCACTTGATATATCCAACTGTTTTTCTGAGAAATTTCATTTATGCTGTTTGAATTCATTTTTCATCTTTCCTTTTTATGATCTATATTTCACTTCTGTATAGTAGAGTTGGTTTTGACAAGACGTTATATACTCTGATTCTAGTGTGTTTTCGTACTAGGGTTGGCTTAAATATGTTATTTATTATGCCATTTACTTTGACAAAGTTAAATTTTTTAGTGTCTGTCTTTTTCTTCTTCGTATGATAAATCACATCCCAAGTATTTGAAAGTATTTACTTGTTTTAATATTTTATTATCTATCATTGTTTTACTTATTGGGTTTTCTCCTTTGAATTCCATTATTTTTTTTTTCTGTAGATATTGTCATATTATATTGTTTTGAGATATCATTTAATGATTTTAGTAATCTTTGTAAATCATCTTCTGATGTAGCTAATATTATTTGGTCATCTGCAAACAGTAGTGTATCTATCTTCATTTGTGAAGATTGTTATAATTTTTATATATATATATATATATATATTTATAAAAATAAATTTAACTGACTAGAACCTGTTTTATTTCCTGTATATATTTCTTGAATGGATTGTGTAAGTTGGTTTGGTATATTTAAATTGGTTAATATTTTTTATCATTATTCAGGCCTCCATGGAGTCGAAAGATTCGTCGCACGAGGTCCTTCCTAAGAAATACAAAGTCTATCAACTCTCATCATGGGAGGTTCCTCCTAGGAAACACTAGGTCTATCATACCACTCCTTAACCTCATTGACCGTTCTCACTCTCACCACTATCTGGCAATGCATTCTATGGTTCAACCACCCTCCATATAAAGAAACCACTCCTCACCCTCTTGCTCACAGTCTCCTTTCATAACTTCCAGGGATGGCCCCTGGTCATCACTCCTTCCTGCAAACCAAGCGAAAGAACTCCCCATTGTCAACCCTGTAACCACCTCTCATCAGCTCAATCATATCACCTCTTCTTCTTCTATCCACCAAACTCTGCAGTCCACATTCCCTCAGCCGATCCTCATAACTAACATTGTACAATCCTGGTTAGTCCTGGGAGCAGGCTTGGTTTAGTTACTTCTCTTACATGGCTGTAATTAACAAGGACCACTTACGCTATCCTGTTCTTTTAATAATAGTGCAGATGTGGTAGCCCTGCAAAAGGATTTCAATAAGCTAGACAGATGGGCAAATGAATGTGAGTGTCGGTTTAATGCAGCAAAATGTAAGGTCTCGTGGTTTGGGACATATCGATGGGACACTGCATACTCTATTGGAGGAGCTATACTGGAGGAAGTAGGGGAGGCAAGAGATCTGGGGATTGATGATTGATAGAAACCTGAAATTTAGGGGACATATTGCAAAGGTGATGAAGGTAACACAGAGGATTGCTGCAATAATGAGAAGGACGCTGACTTGCAGAGATAAAAGAGTTATCATTCCATTGTATAAGACTCTGATCAGACCATACTTAGATTATTGTTCTCAGATTTGATCCCCAGGATTTGAAGGGAATAAATTAACTGTGGAAAGGTACAAAGGTGGATAACAAAGATGGTTTCAGGATTGTACAATGTTAGTTATGAGGATCGACTGAGAGAATGTGGACTGCAGAGTTTGGTGGATAGAAGGAGAAGTGATATGCTTGAGACTTTTAAACTGTTGAGAGGTGGTTATTACAGGGAACTAAACAAAAGGAAACTGTGAACAAGAGGGCGAAGAGTGGTTTCTTTGCATGGAGGGTGGTTGAACCATGAAATGCATTGCCTTGATAGAGTGGTGAAAGCAAGAGTGGTCAATGAGTTTAAGGAGTGGTATGATACTTTGTGTTTCCTAGGAGGGATCTCCCACGATGTGTTTTCTTTTCTATTAATTTTAGAGTAAAAATTGGATCTTTTTGGAAACAGTTTTGTTTTCTAGTAGTTTGTCATCTACAATACTTTGCTTCTCTTTTAATATTCCTGCATTTAGCAATCTAATTCCCCTATAGTTATTGCAATCTTCTTTATTTCCTTTTAGATTGGGATAACCAGTACTATTTTCCAAGAGTTAGGAGTTTTTCTAGACAACTTACCCATATTAAAAAATTTTAGAAGTCTTTCATTAAATTTTTCACCTGGCATTTTTGTATAGTTCTATATTTATTGTCTTCTCCTGGTGTTTTCCTATTTTTCATTTTCTTTATTGTATTTTTCAGTTCTAACATTGTTATATTTTTTGTTAGGTCATTCTTTGTTTTATAAAATTTTATTTCATTGTTCTCATCTGTCCAGAGTTTTGGAAATAGGTTACCCATTTTTCTAAATCTATTGTTTGTATTTTTATCTTTTATTTCTTTGTTCATGGCTTTTATTAATTTATAGGTTGTGAGTTGTGGCTTATATATATCCTTTTCTAGTTCTGTTACAAAATTGTTCTATCTCTCTCTCTCTGTGTTTTTTCCTTCTCATTTTTCAATTGCACTGTTTCTTTTATACTCTTTTCTGCTTCTATTCTTTTGGAATTTAGCCATTTCGTAACTGTCTTTTTTGTTTTTATTATATTTTCTGTTTCTTTGTTCCAGTCTCATAGTCCTCTTTTTCTAATCCATTTGCGCTTTATTCCTGAGGTTTCTGTTGCTGCTTTAATTTGAATGTGTTTCAAATTTTCCTGTTCCTCTTCTATGCCACTTGATTCATGTGTGGGTTCTGATTTTAAGTTTGTGCATTTTTGATATTGTTGTCTAACATGGGGATCCTGTAATGAAGAAATTTTGTAACTTGGTTGATAAGAATTTTATATATTTTTAGCCACTTTGGTTTAATTCAAATTTTTGCTGATACCATATAATGATCAGAGTTTAATTCAAAGCGACCATTTTGATTCCAGGTATCTTTGTCAAATTTAGGAAGGACTTGCCTATTTGTTTTGTATTTTTTGTTTCCTATTCTGGCATTTAAATCTCCTGCTAATAGTAAATAGTCAGTTTTGTTTGTTTTATCTATGGCATTCTGTAATTCTTTATAAAATATATTACTGTCTTCTTTTCCCTCTTCTGGTGTATATGTGGCCACATAACAATAATGTCTTGAGTCTAATTTCTATTAGTCTTTCGTTCATATAGTTATAATATACAATATTGTTCTTTAGAGATTTATGTACCATAATCATTATACCTGCTTTTGCTCTTTTTTTTTTACCCCACTGTAGATTTGTATATAGTTGTCTGTTTCTTTTGTACTTTTTTTTTTGTTTCTGTTACTATACATATCTTTATGTTAGCTTGGTTTAATTGTTTATCAAGTTCCTCTTCTTTGTATGCAATACTTCTCACATTCCATGTTGCAATCTTCATTGTGTTTTTCCAGTTTCGTTTACCTTTTCCTGAATTGTGGTGCTTTCCTTGATAAATCCATCCTGCTTTTCTTTGGATGAGACTTGAAAGTATATTGAATTTCCCCAAGGCAAGTTACTAACCTGTCATTGGGCAAGTCCAGTGGTGGGGCTACTACCTAATCCCTCTGGACAGGTAGATCTAACAGCATTTACTCTGTTAGGATGTTAGGGTTATACTGCCCATACTCGGTCGCCAGTGCCTCATTTGTACTTATAGAACAGGATGGACCATGAGAAAGTGAGGTTGGCATTTGAGTGGGAGAGGCTATGTATTGGGCTTCACCACCCCTTTCACCCTGTTGGGGGTGGAAGGGATGGTGAAGCACAACACTTCCAACAGAGAGGTTATTATCCCTCTTTATAAGGTTATGATTTGGCCACATGGTGACTATTGTGCATAGATTTGGTCACCTGCATTTCTAAAAGGACCAGCAGGCAGTAGAGAGGATTCAAAGACGAATGACCAAGCTTATGACAGATCTGTGAAATGTACCTTGTGAGGACAAATTGAAGGTTGCAGAGTTTATCTGATAGACAGAGGAGAGGAGATATGATAGAAATTTGTAAGTTACTAAATGTATGAGATTAACACAAAAGAAAATTTTCAATATATGGGAAGCAAGGAGGAAAATGAGGTCACACTTAGAGGTTGTCTAAGAGTGTGGTTAGTAAGGATGTGTGGACTAGGTTCTTGACTTGGAGAGAATGGTGAATAATTGGAATGGGTTGCCAGTAGGTCTCCTGCAATGACTCTTGCTCACCTAGTTGGCTGAGTGGTTAGTGTACCCACTCTCCAGTTAGGTTGTAACCAACAAGTCACTTGTTCAAATCTTGCCGTGGGCATAGATGTTTGTGATTATCTTTAGATGGGAGATGAATTTCATCACCCGTTGTGAGACAACAGGTAATGAAATTTAAAAAAATGAAACTGGTAAAATTTAATTAAAATCCTTGAGGATTTTTTAATTAAATTTTTTTACATAAACCACTTTTAAAAAAAAAAGTGCAACAGATGTGATGATCATCTTTCCACTCAGGAATATTCGGTGAATTTTTCAGTCAATATTTTTTTTAATAACAAAATTGAATGTATATTTTGTGAATAATGTAAATTTAAAAATTTAATTTAATGCTGTACATTTAATTTGTAGCTTTAAAGATGGATAGTCACAAGGGTCAGCTTCTTGTCCATGAAGTTTAGTTCCTTTTTTTTTTTTTTTTTAATTATTTCCATGTAATTCTTGCAACTTCATGAAAATAATTTTCTAGAATTCAAAATCATAGAAATTTGTAATTTTTCTCTTCTGAAGGACTGAAATTATAAATGTTGACATTGTTGGATTTGATGTTGTTGCTGATTTGGTCAACAAAAAAAAAATTTTTTTTTTTAAGAACTGTATCTCAGGACTTCCAGAAAGCTCTTTTTAATGCAGCTCATCAGAAAGTGGCTCAAGATAACCGTTTAGTTAATGAAGTCGCAGAAATTTTAGATTCTAACGAAGAAGTGGTCCTTATGCTATCACGTTGCCTACCTCATATTGTTCCAAATGTCCTCCTAGCAAAAAGGGAGGTAAGCTGGCTTTTGTACTCTATATCACATTAGCATTATATTTTTGTTCTGTATTTGTTTGAATCTGATTAAATCATTGAACTGAATGACAAAAATCTTTTAAATTGCAGAGATGAGATTCAGATCTTACAAAAGTCATTTAAAACTCAAATTTGCTTAATCTGTATAATGGTAAAATCTATTTATTCAATGAATATTCTGTTTTTGAAGTTGCAGAGTGCAGCGTCCTTTTTAAAACTTTTATTTAATAATAATAATAAAAAAAATAACAACACTAGAACTGAAAATTAAAGATGCCCATCAGAATTCCTGATAATCCTAGTCATTTTTCAAACATTCTGGACCTTTTCTTTTTAACTAGTTCCCCTTTCAAATATGCTGTTAATGTTAGCTCTTCTCTTGGCAAGTCTGACACCTTATTTCACATGTTTCATTTTCTATACAAAAATATTTTGGGAAAATTTGGAGAAAAGAGCAAAGCTAATAATAATGTCAAATACCTGTTGGATTTCTGCTCAGGACATGGACTGGTTATTACTAACACCATGTTCCAACATAAAAATGTGCACAAATTCACATGGAGAGAAAAAGCAAGGAATAAGAAAAGTCCAATTGACTATTGTCGATATCGATGTTTTCTCCCTGGTGCAGGACACCAGAGTGTAGAGAGGATTTGAAATCGAAAGTGACCACTGTTTAGTCTTGAGCAGGATAAAATTTGAATTTCATATTGAAAAGAATAACATGTTAGAAAGTTTTAAAGCGAATAAAAGTTGAGCAGCTCTCAGATGTGAACTGCAGACTAAAATACACACAACTTATTGAAGAAAAAATGAAAGAGTTTGAGAACAGGAACCAAAGCTTGGAGATTCAGTGGCAAACTTTGAAGAAAACCCTGATCGATTCAGCCAGAGAGGCATGTGGTTAGGTCATCTGCAAGGATAGAAAAATCAGAACTCCATGGTGGACACAGGAAGTTAAAGAAGCAGTGAAGGAAAAGAAGAAAGCATATCAAAAGTTTCTGGCAAATAAGTCAGCTTGTGCTCTTAGAGAATGTAAGAAAGCTAAACACTGTGTAAAACCAGCTAAACATGGGAGGACTTTGGCAAGAACATAGAAAATAGATATCAAGAAGTGGCAAAATATTCTGGAGGTTGTTGAAGAACCTTATAAATGGAGGAAAGATGTAAAAGGAAATAGAGATGATAAAGGTGACATTAAAACGGGAGAAAAAGATATCCTTGAAGTATGGATTAATTACTTTGAAAAATTGCTAAACGAAACAAGCAGTGATAGCACAGTGGTAAGAAACACTCAACAGACATACAGTCATGAATACATATCGATACTTAAAGTAGAAAAAGCCATCAAAGGCTTGAAATGTAGAAAGGCAGCAGGAGTAGATGACATTCGACAGAGGGACGAATTCCCAATGATTGGAGTAGAGCTTATAGTACCCATATATAAAAAGGAAAATAAAACTGAATGTGAGAATTACAGAGGTATTTCCCTACTGAGTGTTCCTGGTAAGATTTATGCTAGTATACTTGAGAAACGGTTGAGAAGAATTGTTGAAGAAAAGTTTGCTGAAGAACAAGCTGGATTCAGGCCAAGTAGAGAGCTGTCAGAGTCAGATTTTCACTTTATGACAAATAGTTGAGAAATCATTGGAATATAACAAAGATCTATACTTAAGTTTTGTCGATCTGGAAAATGCATGTGACAAGGTGCCAAGAGAGAAGCTATTCAATATGCTGCAGTTATATGGTGTCAATGGAAAATTATATCAAGCAATACTTCGTCTTTATTTCAGTTGTAAGTCAGCAGTTAGAATTGAAGGAAGTACAGGAAGATGGTTTAATGTTTAATCTGGTGTGAGACAAGGATGTACATTATCCCCTCTGTTGTTCATTATTTATATGGATCACATTATGAAGGAAAGTGGTATTAAACATGATATCGAAATTGGAGATGTTAATGTCAGCTCTTTGCTTTGTGCGGATGATGTTATACTTCTAAATAAATCCGCTGCAAATCTGCAAGATTTGTTGTTGTAATAGATATGGTATGAAGGCCAGCAATAAAAAGACAAAGACAATGAAAATAGGTAGAATTGTAGAAAATATCAACTGCATTGTGAACGGAGAACCTTTGGAACAAGTAAAACATTTCAGCTGATTAGGCACGATTTTTAGTGAAGATGGTAAATTAAATATAGAAATAGACAACAGAATCAACAAAGCTGGTATGGTAGTGTTGGAACGTCCTACCTAACTGACTGTTCCAATTATGCTGGTTTGTTCAACTTATCCTTACCTCTTTAAATTTTGTTTTTCTTCATTAGTTGTTGATTGATGCTCATCTGAATATAAAGAAAATTATATTATACTGCGCCACCGTATATTCAGATTAGTCTAAATATTATAGAAGAATCAATCATCAACTATATTTATATTATCACTTTATTTTTAGGCCGAGGTTGTTACTAGCATTTAAGGCTTCCAGAAAGGTCCGATTAATTTTATGAGTGGTGCATTGAAAGAAAATCAGGCAAACACCAAGTTTAACTCAACAAAAGAAAACATTTAATGTGGAATGGTACAACATAAACACACAAGTATAACTATCTGCAAAAAAGTTATCCAATTAAAAATTTACAAGAATTCATATTCAGATAATAGTAACTTCTAGGTTAGGTTTGTGGATTATGACTAATGTTGACATTTCTCAATTCAAAAGCTTTAGTATTTCTTTCACATAGTTCTCTCTATCCAATTGGATGAATCATATCATAAATATATTAGTTCAGTTTAAAGTATTCAGAATAATTACAATCCATTATCTATCAAACATTAATTTTTCAGTTCTTTATGTTTAGTGTTAAGTTGAGAATAGATTTGAAAAGTTTAAGCTTCCAAATGTTACAATGATTAGTCTGTCATAAGATTAGTCATTGTAACATTTGGAAGAATATAGCTCAGTCAGTTAACACTTAATAGAACAACATAACTCTTATTGCTTCGAGGGGAAAGTATTTCAGTACATCTAACATCCGACCATTGCTTGACATAACACCACAGCTAAGGTCAAAATATATCCAACGGAATTAACTGATATTGTTTCACAAGTTATAGAAAGGACAACTCTTACCGGGTTACCACTTTTAAGCATCAAATTCGCATAGGCACATTCAAGTTTCTTGTTGACTTTTGGCACATTTGAATTTCTTGTTGACTTTTACTTTACTGCAACACAATTCAAAAGAAATCTTCTGCTATAATAACTGAATTATAGGCACAGAAATACACAAGTCTTGATGCACTTGGTTTAAGTTATTTACTAATTCCATATTTTCTTCTATGTATTAACTTCAGTTCC
Source organism: Typopeltis vanoorti (assembly GCF_054136105.1). Classification (NCBI taxonomy): domain Eukaryota; kingdom Metazoa; phylum Arthropoda; class Arachnida; order Uropygi; family Thelyphonidae; genus Typopeltis; species Typopeltis vanoorti. The sequence goes on from NC_143566.1 coordinate 110,814,548, forward strand.
GCACTATTCTTCCACTAACCGTTAGGAAATTATTGTAGTATCAGAACTCCCATAGAAGTAATTCAAAATGCCTATTAATTCCTTGTCCTTTCCTGGTCGATTTTTGGCATATGTTAACTCCCCTTCTGCCACTCACTACCGATCTCTATGCTCTCTCTATGGCTTCTCCCTATATCTTACTTTCGTTTTCGAATTAACTCTGTTCTCCTCTTTCCCACCAAAATCCGGTTTTGACCAGTTCAGTTCATAACAACTCGCTTCTCCCTTTGTATACAGTACTCCACTCTCTAATCATGCGCTACTTAAAAATAACTCCGTTTCCATTACAGTGACCAATCAAATCTCATTAGCAGAATTGCTTAAATTTACTTTCACTTTCATTTACAATAATAAAAAAAACATATATCACAGTTCATTTAGGATATATTTACAAGTTATATAAAGAATTTATTCAGAATAAATAACTAAAAAAAATTATAATTATTATTTCAATAAAAGTTTAACAGTAAGTGTTTAATTTACATAAGAGCAAACTTAGCTCATTAAATGCAATATATGTTAAATCATGAATGAAGTATTAATAAATCATAAAATTCTTCATTCACAATTTAACAAAATCAACAAAACTGATATGGTAGGAAGTCAACTGAATACATTTATATGGAATAAGAGAGAAATTAGTCAGAACACTAAACTAGCGGTATACAAGACAGTGTTCAAACCAGTTTTAACTTATGGATCTGAGAGATGGGCCAGAAGTAAAACACTTGACCAAAGACTAGAGACCACAGATATGAGAGTCCTGAGAAAGATTAGAGGCATAAACAGATGGCATCAATGGCAATATCATATTAAAAACGAGGATATTAGGAAAGAACTTGCAATTGTCAGCATTCAGGAATGCGTTAGCAGAGCTAACCTCAGGTGGTATGGTCACTTAAACAGAATGGGCGAGGAAAGATTAGCAAAACGTGTTCTCTGCCAAGTTGGCAGGAAAACGACCCAGTTGAAGACCAAGATATAGGTAGATTGATACGGTACAAAGTGCCTTAGATGATAGAAATATAAGATCTGATAATGTTGGAGTCTTCACAAGTAACAGACTGGTTTGGAGGAAAATTATAGATAGGAAGTTAGGAATGATGTAAATTTTTCATTAGTACTATCATATCCTGTACACCCCTTGAGGGTACATGTCAGGAAATTGATGATGATGATTCATCCTACTCCCAGCTGATCTTGGCCTTTCATCCGTGGCACTACAATACTGTGTCAATTAAAATTACCTTTGTAATGTCCATGCCTCATTTCTATGGTGTGATTATTGCTTCTGCTCTTCTGATCCTAGCTCCAATTCTAATCTAATAACAGAAATTATGCTTGCTGTGATGAATGCTTTTATGCCTCCACTCAGAACCCTTGTCTCTCAATCCAAATGGTTCTATAATAATTGTGCTGAAACAGTCCAAGCCAAATTTAGCACATATGCAATAGCTCAAGTCAGAAACTCCAGCCTTTCACTCATTTTCTATTATAGGTTGTGACAACTGAGGTTGGGGGAAGATCTAAAGTGAACTTTGTAAGGGCCAAAATGCACTAAGCTTGTCTCTTCTTCAAATGGCAGTTGTTTTCTGATCCCTTTCCTAGGCTGTGAGACACAAGTTCTGTCTTCTCATATTTTAACCTCTCTTACGTTGCAGTGGTACAATGGTAACATCACCTAAAGATAAGGCAGACCTCTTGGCATGAGATTTCCCCCCCCCCCCCTCCAACTCTTGTGTGCATGACTAAGCCAACTCTTCTCACCCGTGAGCTGTTCATTTATGCCTTTTCTGAAATTTCACCAGGACATCAGAAAAATACTCAGTAGCCTTGATGGTATTCCTCTAGTTGGATTAAAATCTTATGCCCTAGAACTTACACCTGTATTGCAAGTTAGGCTTCATACTCATCTGGCATATCCTACAGCTTGGAGGTCAGCTTTTATCCAGCATGTTCCCAAATGAAGAAGATAAAAGTAAACCATCAAACTATAATCTTATTGCTTTATCTTCAGTACACTCTAAAATAATGGTAAGGGTTATGAACAGCCAACTACTGCACTACTTGGAGACTCACCAGTCACTTAGCAATTATCAATATGCGTTCTATCATTCTCATTTCACAGCACCGTAGACAACCTCATCCACCTTTGGGTGGAAGCCATGGGGAAAGTTTTCCAAGGCATTTGATTGAGTTTAGTATTGCAGCTTCTTACCAAGCTACTATCTTATAATATTCCTTCTTCCTTTTGTGAATTGCCATCTTCCTCATCAGTTTTCCATCTACTTTGGATCAAGGTAGATGGAAAACTATCTACCCTGACCATAGAATCTAGATGCACGACCATAGACTTTTCAATCAATGCTAGTGTACCTCAGGGCTCCTGACCTTTTAGATTATTGTTTCACATTCGGAAGTGGTGCACCTAGGACCTCCCTCAAGTATAGCTGCATTATGTCTTTTCTATAGGTATTTCCATGGTCATTGTTTCACTGAACTAGCCACTACTATTCCTGCACTTCTAATCTTGTATGAACATGAGCAGCAACTAGTTCTCACCCATATACTGTTCAGCTCCACGCTCATCGAACAAATTTCTCTTCCTTCATTCCCTAACACCTCTACTCTGGAATAGTCTTCTCCATACTGTTTTTTTTGGGATCTCTCATGTGTGTGGGATACACACACGCGCGCGCGCACACACACACACACACACACACACACACACACACACACACACACACATTGGAAACAAACATAGTTGCTAGTGTAGGAAATGGTAGTTGTGTTTGTTTTTTAACTGAAATTTGTATTGAATTTAATTTGAACATTAAGGATGAAAGCAAAGATGGGAAATGTTCAAATATTATCACTGTAGCATTCTTGTGCTGCATAATTTATAAAGCCTGAATTCCTGAAGATTGGAGTAGAGAGCTCCAGATAAAGGTTGTCTGGACCAGATTTTTATGTTTTTATATTGATCCTTGAATCAAACGTATTGATTGATGCACAAGATATAGATGAACTGATAAGCACAACTGTGGCACGTATTGGGCACGAGTGAGGGATGGAAAAGAAGTTTCACTTTCTTGAAGAGTTGGAGATTGTAGTTTGGAGTCACATCATAAGGAAGGCTATTCCACAGGACAGAGATGGATGGAATGTAAGAGGGGAAGCAGGTTTGGTGTGTTTGCAGTTGTATTGAAATGATGGTTGCCAGTATAGTGTAGCAGTAATCATGGAGGTACCTGTAGAAGAGAGAGACAAAGCTTGAAACGGCATATCTCTGAGATAGAGATTGAAGTGAGTCAGATTGCTCTTCTCTTCCATGCAGTGTTGAGAATTTTAGGGAGGTCTTACATGCACCACCCCAAACATGTGAACAGTATACTAAGGATGTGTGATTTGGGATTTGTATTGCATTGAGGAAGGGTGAAAAATAACATGCTGAGTAGAAGTGAACACCTAGTTAAACAGGCTCACGAACCTATTGATGTTTTTTTCCCCCAAAAGAGCCTATAGGTAAATGTCAATTTAAGCAGAGATGTAATCCAGTCTTGTGATCGTGTATTATTGAGAGTAAGAATAGGTGAGCTGAGATCCCTTTTGTCAAAGAAAATGCAAGACTGTTTTGGGGACATTGAAGATAGCCATATTTTCTTCACCCCATTGAAGTATTGTATTGGGATCAGTGTTTAAGGCACTGATTGCAGATGATCTTGAAGTATGGTTTGTTGAATGGGTAGGATGAATGGAATTAGTGGTGATGAGAGTAGATTAAGAGGGTGGGTATTAGAACAGACCCCTGAGGCACTCCTTCATTTGGTGGTGATGCTCAGAGAGGAAGCCACCTACTACGATAAACAACGAATGGCCAGAGAGAAAACTGACTATCTAGTTAAAGGGTGGTAGGTAGAACAAAAGTTAGTCAAGAAATTATTAGAATATATAACATAGATCTATATTTAAGTTTTGTACATCTGATCAAAGCACATCATAATGTGTCAAGAAGAAAGCTCTTCAAAATGCTACAGTACGAATAATGGTACAAATAAAGAGTATATACACTGAGTGGTATATAACTTACTTAGGTTATAAGTGAACAATGAAAAATTATCAGATATAAGGCAAGGATGCATACTGTCTTTTCTGTTAATCATCTGTATGATTAGGATATGAAGAAAAGTGGCATTAAACCTGATAGTTGAAATGGAGATGCATATTTGAAACTGTCTCAAAAATGATTCATCATTGAATTCAGTTTACCTTAGAGGAGGAGAAAAACAATCACCTAGCCTTTTTAGATGATAGAAAGTTGAATTGCAAACTATCATCATGTCAACCTAATGATAGTTTGCAATTCATTTTTTCTCATGTCTGTGCTACTTATCATTCAGTCAAGAGTTGGAACCATTAAGACTGCATTATACTGTTCTCAGAGTTAATAGTTTGCTCTACTGAAGACCTTTTCTGTCAAGAATTTAATTATATGAAATCTGCATTTTTAAAAAAATGGTTTTAATAAGTCCTCTATCAAAAAAGCAGTTAACAGCTTTAGACTCTTAGTCTTTAGATAGATCTCACAAGAGGAGAAATCACTTGGATTCTGCTTCCATATATTAAAGGAATTTCTGAACGTATGCTAAAGTTTTAGAATAAGATTACACTGGGTGTTTTATGGACCAATAAATTTAATGATAAATAATGCCAACAAGTTTCACCAACTGGGCTGTTTGGCTTCTTCAGGACTTACAAAACAGTAAAGACAACTCGGTCGCTAGTACAGAGAACAAACGTATAAAATATAACATAAATTAAAATGACGTGTAATATCATACGCATGAAGCATGTGTTTCATTAGTTATTGTTGTGCTTGTGCATACTCTGTAGTTTGCAGCGAAATTAAATTCTGACAAGCTTAGCAAACTTTTTAGTGTTTTCCATATGTCAGACAGGATCATTCCTTGATTTATATTTAGGCTGTTTTCAGAGCGGAGAACCACTGTAGCTTCTTTGAAATTGCAACATAAGGATACAATTTCAACACTTCTTTGAAATTGCATCCTTATGATGTGACTTTTTCTTATAGATAAGGGCATGGAACTTTTGTCCCATTCAATGGTTTAGTTTGTGTTGAAAAATTGGAGGACTAATCCGGAACTATCTATTCTGTTGTTTTTAACATCCCCTACGTGTTCCTTTTTTCTTTTCTTATTTCAAGACTTCTTGATACCTGACCTATGTAGTTTAAACCACAAGAGCAAGGGATGTTGTATACTCCAGCATATTTGAAGAAGGCGTTGTTGTCCTTTAGTGACCTTAATATATTTCGGATCGTCTTGATCGGTTTGAAAGTTACTCTAATTTCAAAAAGTTTGAAGAGTGTTGCAAACTTTTTTGACACTGTTCCTGCACAAGGGATGGCAATTGAGTATTTATCTTGAGTCTTGGCAGATTGTTGTTAAATTTCTTGGATAGCTGTTGTTAACCAGGGTCTGTAATATATGAGTTAATTCACCATGGAGGTCTTTTTCTTCTGATATGATGCTGGTAGCTCTATTTTTAGGCATGTGTATGATGCTAAGTTTTTGAGAAATGTGGTGAGTAGATGAGAAGTGAAGATAACACCTGGTATGAGTTGGTTTACAGTAGACTTGAAGGTCGATATGCCCATCTGCTTGTTTTTTGATTAGGGTATCTAAAAATGGTAGTTGTCTGTCCTTCTCAAGTTCCAAGGTGAATTTGATTTTCTGATGGAAGGAATTTATCTTTGTTTGAAAGTCAAAAAAGCGCTATTTCATTATTTCTCCAAATTATAAAAATGTTATCGACATACATCCACCATACTAATGGCTTAGGGTCTAATTGGGACAGGATGTCATTTTCTAGTTTTTCCATGAATAGATCTGCACACGGAGGAGATGGGGGACTGCCCATAGCCAAGCCAGTTAGTTGTTTGTAGATAGTGCCATTCCATTTAAAGAAGTTTGATTTGAGGCAATGACTGGAGAGGTTAGCAGTATCTTGAGGATACAGATTGTGTAAGATGTACTTCTTCTACCGTGATGTTTTAGTGAATAAGGATACCACGTCCAGGCTGTCAAGAATATCTGTTTCAAAAATAGAGATGTTTTTCAGTTTATCGATGAAGTGCTTTGAATTCTTTGTCATTATCAGAGTTTCGAATATGATCTTTAAGGAGACGGGCAAGGTGTTTAGACAATAGGTAGGTTGGAGAATTTCTTCCATCCACTATGGGGCGTAGAAGGACTTCACTTTTGTGATCTTTAGGAGAACTGTATGATCGCGGTGTCACTGGGTGCAATGAATTTAATCTCCGTTGTAGATCTGTAGACCAATTGTTCATATTTCGTAATAAATTATTTGTGACCTCGTGGTTTTTCCATGTTGTGTCTGAATCTAATATCCGATAAGTTGATGTATCCGAGAGTAACTCTGTGATCTTAGCTGTGTAGTCTTTGGTGTTAAGGATAACCGTCGAGTTTCCTTTGTCTGCTTTTAAAAGGTTGATCTGTTTGGATAGAGCTTCAAGCTGGATAGAGCTCTCTTTTCTGAAGGTGTTATAATTTGGTTTGGTGGACTTGATGATGAATGGATAACAGCGCTCTTTAATCTAAGATCATTGGCTATTGTTTCAGACAAAGACGAGAGTGCTGTCTCTATGTTGCATTAATATTAACCTTTGGAATATAGTTAGGTGCGATAGCAAAAGTGAATCCTTTTTTGAGTATGCTGACTTCCAGTTGTGTTAAGGAATGGTCAGAGAGGTTAAAGATTACTTTGTCCTCAGGCAGGCTGGGTTTAGAGTTATAACTTCTTTTTCTGATAAGAAAAGCCTGGTTGAAGCTATTATGTGTCATGTTTTCTAGAAGTGTCCATAAGTCTGTTTCTATGTTGTTTGAAATGTCTTCATAAAGTGAGAAGCATTTTAGATATATTTTGCTAAGTTCGTATCTGATATTTTGTATTCTATCACGTAATAGTGCCAGGGACATTTTGAAATATATTCTTTTAGCTCTTCTTGTCTGGAAATTTTCTCAGATACTGGATTCAGACCCTACATGGAAAAACCACGAGGTCACAAATAATTTATTATGAAATATGAACAGTTGATCTACAGATCTACAATGGAGATCGAATTCGTTTCACCCAGTGACACAGCGATCATATGGTTCTCCTAAAGTTGACAAAAGTGGAGTCCCTCTACGTCCCATAGTGAATGGAAGAAATTCTCCAACCTGCCTATTGTCTAAACACCTTGCCCGTCTCCTTAAAGATCATATTCGAAACTCTGATAATGACAACGAATTCAAAGCACTTCATCGATAAACTGAAAAACATCTCTATTTTTGAAACAGATATTCTTGACAGCCTGGATGTGGTATCCTTATTCACCAACATCCCGGTAGAAGAAGTACATCTTACACAATCTGTATCCTCAAGATACTGCTAAACTCTTCAGTCATTGCCTCAAATCAAACTTCTTTAAATAGAATGGCACTATCCACAAACAACTAACTGGCTTGGCTATGGGCAGTCCCCTATCTCCTCCGTGTGCAGATCTATTCATGGAGAAACTAGAAAATGACATCCTGTCCCAATTAGACCCCAAGCCATTAGTATGGTGGATGTATGTCGATAACATTTTTATAATTTGGAGAAATAATGAAACAGCGCTTTTTGACTTTCAAACAAAGATAAATTCCTTCCATCAGAAAATCAAATTCACCTTGGAACCTGAGAAGGACAGTCAATTACCATTTTTAGAGGGCATATCAACCTTCAATTACCATTTTTAGAGGGCATATGTGGGCATATCAACTTTCAAGTCTACTCTAAACCAACCCATACTGGGTGTTATCTTCACTTCTCATCTACTCACCACATTTCTCAAAAACTTAGCATCATACACAAGCCCAAAAATAGAGTTGTCAGCATCATATCAGAAGAAAAAGACCTCCACGATGAATTAACTCATATATTACAGACCCTGGTTAACAACAGCTATCCAAGAAATTTAATTAAAAAGATACTTCAAAGCAACCCCATACAACAACAATCTGCCAAGACTCAAGATAAATCCTCAATTGCCATCCCTTGTGCAGGAACAGTATCAAAAAAGATTGCAACACTCTTCAAACCTTTTGAAATTAGAGTAACTTTCAAACCGATCGAGATGATCCGAAACATATTAAGGTCACTAAAAGACAACAATGCCTTCTTCAAATATGCTAGAGTATACAACATCCCTTGCTCTTGTGGTTTAAACTACATAGGTCAGACATCAAGAAGTCTTGAACTAAGAAAAAAGGAACACGTAGGGGATGTTAAAAACAACAGAATAGATAGTTCTGGATAATCCTCCAATTTTTCAACACAAACTAAACCATTTAATGGGATAAAAGTTCCATGCCTTATCTAGATTAAAATTTCTGGTGTTGTAATTTCAAAGAAGCTACTGAAAGCACCTAAACTGAAATCAAGGAATCATCCTGCCTGCCATATGGAAAACACTAATGAGATCGCTAAGCTTGACAGAATTCAATTTCGCTGCAAACTACATGCACACACAACAATAACTAATGAAACACATACTCCATGCGTATGATATTATGTGTCTTTTTAATTTGTTATATTTTATGGATGTTTTCTGTGCTAGTGACTTTGAGTTGTCTTTACTGTTTTGTAGGCTCCGAAGAAGCCAAACAGCCCAGTTGGTGAAACTTATTGGCATTATTTATCATTTATTGGTCTATAAAAAACTCAGTGTAATCTTATTCTAAAATTAAGTTAGTAGCCAAAAAATAAAAATAAAAAATACTCGCATATGCTAAAGTTCTATTATACCATTTTTGTCCTGTCAGGAAGATTTTACCTTTGTTTCCTCACCTGAAGACGAGCTTTCAGCTTTCTACTAAATGATCCTTTGCTCCTGTGGCTTGTCTTAATTTGGACAGTCTGGTAGATCTGCAGCCATCCATCATGAGGAGCATAAATCTTGTATCCAGTATTAGGAACATTCAGCAGTCTGGCCTAGCTGAACATACTATTTTGACCAAACGTAGGATACTTTAGTAAAATGCAAGCTCTACATCACCTAAATTTAAATGGGTCTGATGGCCTTTAGTTATCCTCTTTGTTGATGGTGATGTCAATTTTTTTCATAATTTCCTGATGTATACTACCCTCAAGGAGTGTTCAGGCTACTATGACTGTACTACATGATTAAGTTTACCTTATTATTAATCCCTTGTCAACAATTTCCTCCAAATTTTCCCCTATTGTCAGCACCCCAGTATTCTGCTATCTAACATTTTCTTTCTAAGGCACCTCTGACTAAATCAATCCACATAGACCTTTTAAGTTGACAAATGTCTTAAAAGAATATATAGAAAATGTAAGAGAGCTGAACTATGTGTAAAAGTAGCTAAACAGTTTGTGGGAAGACTTTGAGAATGTAGAAGATAAATAATATGAAAATGGTAAAATGTTCTGGAAGCTATAGAAAAAAAGTCAACAATGGAGGAATGAGGTGTAAAAGGAATCAAAGATGATAAGTGACGTGAAAACTGTAAATAAGGATATCCTTGATGTCTAGAGTAATTGCTTTGAAAGACTTAAACAAAACAAGTGGTGACAGAACACTAGTAAACAATTTTCAGGAGGAATGCAAACAAGAGAACATATCAATACTTGATGTAGAAAAAGCTGTCAAAAACGTTAAATGAGAAAAGGCAGCTGGAGTAATGACATTATTATTATCTGAAACCTCCAGGGAGTCGAGTACTCATCAAGGGAAGCGATAAATTACCCAAACCTGCTGTTATACTTACCCTTAAATTCATTTACAATAGATGCACTCACTACCCCTGAAGACAAGCTATTCCGCTCACTCACTTGTGTGTAAAAAGGAGAAAAGTGACATGAGCATAAATAACGTATTTTTGTTCACTTTGATTATGCATTAACGGGTTGTATTGTTCACTGTGCTGACCTTCCCAGTATGCCACAAACTGCCTGGATTAGTATGGTGCATAAACTCCTGGAAGGGGGTTATAAGAAATTACTTGATGAATTTTTAAGAGTTACATATTTAGTAGACAAAGTCTGGATTCAAATCTCAAAGGAGCATTCTGCAGATCATTTCAAATGACAGAATAATTCATCTGACAAGAGCAGAAATTCCCCCACCCCAAAATAAAACTTTGGATGTTTTATTCTCACGAAACAGTCTCAGGCCTTATCTTTCTTAATGATTAGGAGACCTGAGGCCATTTAAAATTAATTCTTAGTTGAATAATATGATACCACTTGCATATTCCAATGTAAGTATGAGCATAATTGATTCTTATACAACACTATTAAAAACATGGAATTAGAAAACAATATAGTATCCCTGAAACATAATTTAAAATAAAAAGGCTTTTTTTTTTAAATTTTGTATGTCCTATTATTTCCTCCCTACTTGAAGAGATTTATCCTAAAATTATTAAAATAGTTTTAGTCCTTGTAAGTTTCTGCCTGGTTTCTGATAACCAAACAGTCCAAAAGAGCTGCCAGCCTTATGAAACTAAGAGGACAAAAACTTTGTGTAACCTTAGAAATCATTTCATGTCATCTCTTACCCCCCCCCCCCCTTTGACTGCTAACAAACTTAATTCTGTGGATCACCCCGTGTTCTCTCCAAACCTTCCATATAATGAAAAATTTCATCAGACGATATCCTATAATACCCATTCAAAAGTTTATAGACCTCTATCATATCACCCTCTTTCTCCTATTAACCAGAGTCTGTAATCTACATGCTCACAGTCTGTCCTCATAATCTAAATCCAATAATCCAGATATAATCTTTGTAACTCTTCTTTACACTCTTTCTACAGCTTCTTTATCCACTTGGAACCTGGGAGACCAAATCTGCACACAATAATCCAGATGTGGTCTTATCAAGGCCTTATAAAGAGGCAAAATAACTTCCTTATACTTACATGTCAAGATTTGCTTCATCTTTGCAATTATCTTCTGAGTTGTATTTGCAACTTTTGCTGTGTGACCTTTGAACTTCAAATTCCTGTTTACCATTATGCCAAGATCCCTAGCCTCATCAGTTTCTTATAGCATCACCCTGCTTATATATATGCTGCTGGAAATCTCATCATGCCAAAGTGTACAACTTTACACTTTCTAACATTAAACTGATAGCCATTTTCTTTTGTCCAAATTTCCAGCCTATTGAAATCATTTTGAAGTGCTGGATATCAGCAACATCCCTGATTTGCCCTGCCTACATCATCAGCAAACAATTGCATATTTCCTGTTAGAACCTTCTGATGTGATTAATGCATAGATTGAACAACAATTGCTCAAGGACTGAACCGTGAGGTACATTACTGGTCACCTTAAATCTGGCAAATTCACACCTACTGTATATACAACTTTCTGATATCTGTCTGTCAACCATCCACTGATCCAAGTCAAGAGTTTATGCAATAGCCTTTGTTTAGTATTCTATCATTATCAAAATCCAACATTATCATAGATAATCCATTCTCTTTATCCAACTTGGCCGTAACATTATAATATTCAACTAGAAATGCTCAAATATCATCATCATCAAATTCCTGACATCATTACTAACTTCCTATCAGCAATTTTTCTCCACATCAATCTGTTATTTGTCAAGACCCCAACATTATCAGATCTTTCTGTCTTCTAAGGCATTCATTTTACATCCTTTCTTTTATTCCTTGATCTTTCTCTGGGTCTATTTCCTGCCAACCTGGCAGAGTACTCTTGTTTTGCTAATCTTTTCTCTCCCATTCTGTTTTACTGACCATACCACCTGAGATTAGTTCTGCTAACAATGTCAAGTTCGTTCTTAATATCCTTGTTTTTAATATGATATTGCCATTGATGGTATCTGTTCATGCTCCTAATCTTTCTCAGGACTCTCATATCTGTGGTCTCTAGTCTTTGATCAAGTGTTTTATTTCTAACCTATTTAAAAGACTGTTAGGAAGCTCATAGAAAAGGTAGAAAGACTAGATGATTTCGAAATAGGAGAAATATGAGCTGGAACAGTGTTCGTGGTAGAATTAAAAGTGGAGAGTTTTGATTCACATGGCAATGTTTATACAGCAGCTACAATGGCAGTCTGGACCTAACATGTCACATGATTGGTTTATGCCTGTATATGGGACCAATAAGAGGTAATGCTATAAAATCCTCTTTTTATTTTTCATTTATGGCAAGTCTTAAAAATGTAATTATTGAGCCATCTCAATGAATTTGTGGAAAAGCAAAATGAAAGACATATCTACATGCTTATTGTGTTATGTAAATTTTTTTAGGTAGTATTAACTATATGAACAAAATTTTCTATACTTGGTACATACAATTATTCTTATAATACACCTTCAATAGCTTTTTTACTTAAACAAGACTTAAGAATGCAATCACTTTACCTTATATCAAGAATGCTACAGACAAAGTGGCAATGGTTTTCCTTGATTACAACATGATTTTTTTTTTTTTTAATACCATTATGTAAAATCTTACAATGTATTTCTTACATTCATCGAAACCTCTACATCATCCTGGAAAAAAAAAAAAAAAAAAAAAAAAAACAGCTGTTTATGTGATTCATTGCTCTCATGGCATTTGCTGTATGGGCCAGATGTGAATGTTGGTGGGGAGATTTTGCATATCTAAACATGTAAAGAACATCAAAAAAAGAAGACATAATAAAAATAGCATATATTGACCATAATTGTTTTACAAGAAAGCCTCTGAAATGCTGTGGACCTCCACACAATAACAAAAATCAAGGCTTAATGCTACAAGTTTGGTCTGCTTTTATTAAAAATCTAACTACTGCAGACCGAGTATGTAATGTATGTCATTCTACAGAATGTGATGCCAAAAACTAGCAATATTTCAGCACATATACAGTAATTAATTTAGTGTTTTTTATTTTTATTATTCTGGTTATTTATTTGTATGTACCAATTGTGAAGTTCTGATGACATCTATGTGTAATTAATTGTTCCTCTTCTTTGTGTGTGTAACTTCTGCTAATACCCTTGATGATGTCTGACAACTTGTAGGGTTATATTTGTTTATTTTATTAAACTTGTTATTTGTCTAAAAACATCTCACATGAAACGTTCTACAGAAGTTCTAAACCACAGAAACTTATGTATTTATATAGCCTGTTTTTAATGGAAGTTAATATTTAGTTTTCTAATGTTTGTTTAAAAAGAGTATAATGCCTCTAACTTCTATTCCAAGCATAAAGATCACAACTAGTTGTATTTTATGGCTAAGATGGATATCAGCCATAAAATACATGGATATGCTTACCAGTTTTTGTCTTCATTGCAATCATGTATTGAATACATTCTTGAGTGTTTACAGTCATTGATTTTCTTAATGGGGAGGGGGGGAACCCAAATCATAAGTTAGTGCCAGCGTATCATCTTTTTGCAATGAAAAGAAACATTAAAGCTTATACTTGGATAAAGGATTGAACTAAATTTATTATAAAAGATAGTTTAAATTAATAAAACTGTTTTATTACAATAAGCAAAGTGAATATTAGATCCAGCATTATAAAGAGCCTTTTGACTATTTATTTTAATAAATTGTTTTGTTTATTTAGAAATGTGGTCTCAATGCCAGCAATTAAATGATTTGCTAAACCACAGAAATATTTTTTTCATTTAGGAAAACTGTCAAACCCTCTTTTTATGAAATTCTAAACAGCTTTTGTTTACTCTTTTTGCTTGTCAATAACAGATTGTATTCTAACTTTTTGAACAATAATTATATCAAATATATTTCAACAGTGAATTGACATGCACTTGTATATTCTAAATTTTCTAAAATCAGACAATTACATTGCAGGAGTTAATTCCACTAATTCTTTGTACAGTTACTCTGCATCCTGATGCAAAAGAAAGAGATAAATTGTTAAACATACTTTTTAACCTTATAAAGCGACCAGATGAAGAACAAAGGTAGGCATATCATACTTATTCTCTATATTAGTTGCTGTGTATCTATAACTACACATAAAAAGTTGATTCTGTTAGCATCTCTATATTCATTATATATATAATATATATTATTATTATTATAATTATACAGTCACCTTTATGGAGTTCAGAAACTCATTATAGGACCCAAACTATCCATGCAATCTATCATACCTCTCCTTGAACCAATTAATAGACAAAGCACTAACGACTAACTGGTAACCCATTCATTCACAACTCTAGAAGAGTTGTGAATGAATGGAATGGGGGGCCTTAGGCAATGTGGGAGATTTAATTTGAAAAAACCCAAGTTTTTTGTATAATATATACATGTTATTTTTAAGGGTGGGCGGAGCGCTTTTTTTGTAGGGTGGGAAAAAGATGAAAAAGGGGGCTGAAAATAGTAACTGTTTTTTAGGGGAAGGGGTTTATGGGAAAAGGGGGGGGGATGGGGAGATGGTTGACAGGGTGCGAGCCATTTTGACAGTGTGGGTCGTCGTCTGAACTCATGGAAGAAGTGGATGCTATGTCGTGTCGGCTTGGTGTTTCTGCCTTTGAAGTGTTTGTGTTATCACTTATCTATTGGTCGGAGTGGTGACCTAATTTTTATGTTGTGAAGCTTCCAACACTCGGAGATTATGTAGGGTCGGTGGATGTTGAGTTCTTCACATTTTATGGCTATCATTTCCGATATTCTAAGCATTGTTTCGTTGTCTTGTCTGTCTATTATGATGACCTTGTGGATTTGCGGGGTATGTTTTTGTTCAAGGGCATGAACTGCTATTTCTGTTTTCCCTGTACTTTGTGTTCTATTTTTCTTTTTTGATGTTGCGTTTTTTTTTTTTTTAGTGTTTAAATGTTCTGGAATAGGGATGTTACAGTCACGGAAGTGTTCTTGTAGTCTTGCCCATAGAGACCTTATCTAGAACCTGTGTAAGTTGTAAGTAATATCACTGTATTTTTGGCAGGGAAATTTCTACACTACGTCGTGGTGTTCTAATATTTCTTTGTGTGTGAGAGAGATTTAGTGGGTTCAAGAAGATTTTTCAATTTTTGGTTTGTGGTGAATACCAGTTTGTAGTCAGTATGTTTGAAGATGTATTTGTAGGCTTTGTATGTGTTCTGGATATATGGCAGTTTGATAACTTTTTGTGTTGGGAAGTTTGTTTTGGTTGTTGGGTTGTTTTGACAACCCAACAACCAAACATCAGGTCTCTATGGGCAAGACTACAAGAACACTTCCATGACTGTAACATCCCTATTCCAGAACATTTAAACACTAAAAAAAAGCAACATCAAAAAGGAAAATAGAATACAAAGTACAGGGGGAATAGAAATAGCAGTTCACGCCCTTGAACAAAAACATACCCCGCAAATTGAGAAGGCCATCATAATAGACAGACGAGACAACGAAACAATGCTTAGAATATCGGAAACGATAGCCATAAAATGCGTTGAGAACTCAACGTCCACCGACCCTACATAATCTCCGAGTGTTGGAAGCTTCACAACATAAAAATTAGGTCACCACTCCGACCAATAGATAAGTGATAACACAAACACTTCAAAGGCAGAAACACTAGGCTGACACGACCCAGTCCCCTTTTTCATCTTTTTCCCACCCTACAAAAAAGTGCTCTGCCCACCCTTACAAATAATGTATGTATATATTATACAAAAAACCCAGGGTTTTTCAAATTAATTCTCCCACATTGCATAAGCCCCCACTCCCCTTTTCAACACCATAACAGCAGAAGTATGCACACTGCAGAAAGAAGACAGGCAACATCCAAGTATGTGTGGAAGGTATGTGTGAATTTTTTTCTATTATGCTACGTATATTTGTCTCTAAAATACACCTGCTATGCCCCAGAATTCTTGAGTAAAAAACCAATGACATTAAAACAGGGGCACTCCTAAACAAAAGCAGGCAAAATAGCCGTAAAAATAATAGTTTTTTTGTTACATAATTTGGAAACTCTCTAGGTACAGAATTGTTTGAAGCTCCTTCAATAAGAGCGCACCAGGCATGATATTCATCTCATGTTAAATTTCTTGTATGTTGGTAGTTATTACACAGGATAAAAATTAGCCATTGCATTGAGAACAGCATATAAATTGCCCACATGATCTAAGATTGATGCATTATAGGATATTGCAAAATCTCAATGTAAATACAGCTGTGGGAATTAGATGGGATATCAGGATCACGATCCAGGAAACTGACACCTAATGAGATATTCGTCTGATTGGTGAACACAAATAACGCACTGCTTCACGCATGATTCAGCAGATGCACTTAACAGTTTGATCAGTCATACTGCTAAAAACTAAACCGATATGCAAATACCATTAAATAAAGCATGTGTGTCGGAGTTAGATTATTAATTCCATCTATGGAAAATATTCCTTACTCCCCATAGCATTGTTGATGTGCATACTTGTCAAATCAATCTTTAAAATTCTGTCATTCTTTTGTTAGTGTGCAGGAGTCTGGATCACGTAGCAAACAGATTCGTTAAATCTTTTGGAAATTGTTGAACAGTATGTAATGTCTATCTTATAGCCGAAATTAGCCCATATTCAGCCCACTACTAAAAATGGCAACAAATCAATATAATTGCCCAATTTCACTTCAGTTGAAAAAAATGTAAAATCAACAAATCTAAAAAAAAATGGCCAAAACAATTAGCACTATTTCTCTACTGCCCTGAATCTTCAACTAATAAACAATTGTTAGTATGGATTCTGCTGCTGTCAGTTTGCAGTAAGTTTTGTTTGTTTATTATCCACCTTTAGACAAATGCCATGGGAAAAACTGGGGAATCTCAAGTGGTTGCTCTTGAATTCTAAGGCATTTCATTGGGTTTGTCACAAAACCCAGGACATAAGCTTCCATCATATGGTCTAGTCAGGGCCGACGCTACCATTTAGGCAAACTAGGCAACTGCCTAGGGTGCAAGCCATGAAGTGGCACAAAACTTCAAGCCATGCTTTATTCATACTTTACTAAAATATCAAAATTAAATAGTGATATATGATTTAGGTATCGATTCTTTTTCCTTATCCCTCACACATCACACTATTTTACTATTTAACTCTTGGTTCTTTTTTGTTCCTTACCTAAATGATTTGAACTTACTGCTATTTAAAATTCAGTTAAGATAAATATTTTAAAACTTTAACATTTTAAAATATTAAACTTCAGTATTTTATAACTTTTTTTTGTAAATGAATTATAACAGAGAATTTTCAAATTAATTAAAAAAGAAAATAAAAATAAAGTCCTATTAATTTAACCTGAAAGACAATTTTATTTTGTTTAATGTCAATTAGAAACATTTTAGTTTATGAAATAAGGGACGCACTTGTGAAATAAGGGGTGCACTTGTAAACTTTGCCTAGGGCTTAAAATAACCTGGCACCAACAGTGGGTCTAGTCTATCTTCTGACTTCTGCACCTGGGTTGCTAGATTTTTGCCTGAATGCATATTATGTGGTATGGAAATCATTTTATCGATGGATCCTCAAACTTTGCACCTAATGCTGGCGTTCCACACTACCCAGTTCTTTCACCTATTCTCTTTCTTTTATAAAAGTCAATGATCTTCTTCAGTTGATTGCAAATCCACTACATATTTTGTTAATGACAGTACTGCACTTGTCCATCTCATTTACAAGCCTTGCACTACACAAGCTTCCAAAATATTCTCTAGTGGAGTACTGATTACTATATTAATTTTATTCCTAGTGAAAATAAAAAGCAACAAAAAAAAAAAAAAACTTACGTTGAACATTAAATCTGAAGACAATTAATCTAACTTCATATCTTTTGGCATAAACATATTACAAATATTGTCTTCTCAGTATCCAAAAAAATAGGTTTTCTCCCATGTTTCAGTGTAAGTCCTATTTGAAGCTTATGGTTTAATAGAATGAAAAAAGCACAAGGAATGAATTAAACAGACATCATCGAGAATATGGTATAAAAGTTATAACATTTCACACAACCTTATTTATTGACATTCCATTGGCTATCTGCTGATTCCAAATAGTCCTTCATGTTTGTTTTAACTGCATTGAAATGTAGTAGTTTGATTCTGTGCACATTGTCCAAAGCATAGTCTGCTAGATCTGAACTGACAAGACTTGATGATGGATATTGGTAGATCTTTCAGTTTGTCCATAATATAACAAGTTACAAGAATATATAACCTGTGTGTAAATTGTCATGTTGTACCATCATTTTACGCTGTGGTTTAAGACAATAAGAATACAATTTAGTCAGCTAAATCCCAAATTTCCATCCCATCATTTTGTTGGATCGTACATCCTGGCTTTGAATCCGCCATCTTGTTGGAATGTTATTCTTATTTAAATTATCCGTTTTTATTTGTTAGATGCTGAATGATACTGATCTGAATATAGAGAAATTTATATTATCCTGCGCCACCCTATATTCAGACTAGTCTGTATAATATAGAGGAATCAATCATCAATTAACTTTTTCAATCTCACTTTATATAGGCCGAGGTTAATATTATCATTTAAGGCTTCCACAGGGTCCGATATCTTTTTATGAGCGGTGCAATGAAGGAGAATCAGGCAGACACCAAATTAGAATCAATAAAACAAAACATTTAATGCAGGATTATATAACATGTACATTAAGCATAACTTTGAAAACAAGATAATGCAAATCAACTTAGTTCAGGTATTCATAACAAACATAAAACATGAGGCATCAGACATCCAGCTGTCAATTCTACATTCTTCCGAATAATTAAATGGTTCACACAGTTCAATGTTACAGAATCTTACAGTAAATATTCTTATAGTAGAACTCTCTAATTCTCTCTTAGTCAACAAACACTTAATTCAGTTATGAGGCAGTTATCACTTCAAGGGGGAAACACTTTAAAGCACCATACTTAGCTAATTTTAGTAGAATGCCACAGTTAATGTTAAGATATATCAGGTGGAGCTAACTCTTATTTCTTCACGCTGAAATATAAAAAAAAATGGACTGCTCTTACCGGGTTACATCCTTTGCACATTGGATTCACTATAGGCACACTTAAAACTGAAGTTAACTATCTCTTTGAAGTAACACTATTCAGAGGGAATCTTCGCCATATAACTGAAATATTAAACATAGAGCTTCACAAGTCTTGACGCACTCGGTTTAGGTAATCTACTTATTCCTTGTTTTCTTTTATGCATTACATTCAGCCCTGCACTATTCTTCCTCAAAACAATTGGAATTCGTTGTAATATTAGAATTCTGTATAAATATTCCTAATTGCCTATTAATTTCCTGGTTCCTTCCTAATCTATTTCCATCATATCCAAATCCCTTAGCTGCCACCCGTTACTTTACTCCTTGCTGTCCTAAATGCTTCTCCCCTGTTTACCTTCGTTCTCCAATTAAATACATTCATTCTTACCACCAAAATCTGGTTCTAGCTAGTTCAGCTTATATCAACTTCTACTCCCTTCGAATACCGTAGCTCACGTTCCACGCATGCACTATCTAAAATTAACTCCGTTTCCTTGACAACAGCCAATCAAATCTAATCAGAAGAATTACATAAAATTACCTTCTCTTTCAGAAATACAAATAATGAAATAATCCATAGTTCATATAAATCACATTCAATCATAATAAACACAAATTCTATAACATATATGCACAGCTTCTTATATTATCATATCATAAAGTAAATTAAAAGAATAATATTTTTATACAGAGCCTTTTTATTACCATTACATTACTTAAGATTATATTATTAAGTAATAATAAACAAAATTCAACTCAATTGTATGAATAACACACTATAAGCAAGAGACAAACAATAAACAATATTTACAAGTCTTGCCTTTGACATGGAGGATTATGTTGGATTCTGAAAGAAGTATTAACAGATTTCATTTCTCTTCATTTAGAATCCAACAATTTGTTTGGTAGCCAGGCAGATACCTAACAGGGTGCACCATGAGAAGGTGAGGATTGGACATTAGGTCAGAAGCCCTAGTCAGTTTTCCACATTCCTTAAATGTACGTGGGGGGTCTCTTCAACTTTGACCTTTAAACACTTAAATTTGGAGAGAAATTGTTCATTGGAAGTTAGTAATGGTGTAAGTTTTTCATGTAGTAATTATCATAATTATCCTGTATACACCCTGTAGGTATATATCAGGAATTTCATGATGATACATATTGAACTGAGAAGGGAGAGTTTGTCTTTAAGAAAGTTTATAAGGGTAGCTAGCTTCATATCGGATTTGAAAGCAGTGTAGAGATCATGTATCTTTAAAATTCTGTTTTTATTGAGGTGTCCCAGATGTGGAGAATAGTAATAGGATTACTGTAAACTTGCAGAGAGAGAGAGAGAGAGAGAGAGAGAAGGCAGTGGGAAAGGTGGGGGGACAAATATTTTAATTCTTTGACATTTTAACTATTACTTAGAAGTGTGATGAATAAAGGTAAGTTCAGTTCTGAGGGAGGCCTGGTTGGCACAATAGTTGATGGCCCTGTTAACACTAATTTTATACCATATTGTATATGTGTGGAGACTACTTTTTATATACAATAGAATCTGGTTAATTGGGGCAGCTGTTTATTGAGAAAATCTTAAACAACCAAACCAAATCGGGGGGGGGGGGGAAATGCCAGAGATTTCTTTGCTTATTTAGAACAAACTTTTTTGCAGGAGATACAGTACTCAAGATTATCTCTGAGGTAATCACTTGTAAATGGTTAGTTGATTTAAGGTTTATTGGCACAAGGAGTGCAAAGGTCATAATATATTATTATGTTAAACCTCCAGGGAGTCCAAAGACTCATCGAGGGAGAGTGTCCCAACAGCATTGAATGATCGCTCCCCTTCGAACTACTAACCACACTGAAACTTGCTTCACTTTTTGCAAGCCATTAGTAGCAGAGGCTCTACCAATCGACCAACCTTTGCTGGCATATGTCAAACAACAGTTTATAAATGATTCATCACTCTTCTTGTTGACTTGGCTTAGACAGCGTATTACCTTCTAAGTGGAACAGTTTCTAATTGGCATTAGTTGAGTGCACTTGTGTCATCTTTCATGCTGAGCCAAACCCTAATCAGTAAAGTTTAGAGATTTTTCAGTGTTCTGTTTTTTGATAAACTTTATTTTTTAATTTTATAAAATTTTGGACCTTTACCAAGATGCATATAAAGGTCTGTTACTAGCCAAAAAAATTGACTTACTAGACCAAATCAAAGGCCATTCGTCCAATACAGTCGTCTGGCTGAGATGACCAGAGTACCAAAATATATTCTATCTAAGATAGATTGCAAGAAGAATGGGCATGCCATGAAAAAGAGAGAACATTCCAAAAACAGCATGACGGTAATGATCCTGACATTGAGGATACCCTAAATCAGCGGTTCTCCATTATAACTTGACGAGGAATGTGTGCAGCAATGGCCCAATGTTAAAAAAAGAAGTCAGAGGAATTGCCAAGGATCTGCGTCCTGATGGTTGGTTGTCTCAATGGAAATGTAGGCATGATGCTAGATTCAAGTTATATAAATTAAATGCTTAAAGATCAAAAAACAGTGCATTCCAATTAATTAGTATACATTGGGACTAGAACATTTTGTCCCAATTAATCAGCTGTTCCAATTATGCAAAATTCTAAAAATTCTTTTGAAAAAATCTAAAATATCACAAAGTTAAAAATAGACAAACTTTCAGTATACCTTATTAACCATTCTCGTAGAAAGGCTTATACATTGATTATACATGATTATTAATTAACTTAAGGAAATTACAACGTACACTAGAATATAATTAAATAAACTTTAATATATATTTCCAATATTTCGGCAACATCATGTTGCCATCTTCAAAGGAACTTAAAATAAAGACATGCACGCAGGCACTACACACGGTAAATGAGGAATGAAGCGAGGAAGCTAATGTTTTTCCCAAAAGTCCTGATGATGCCCCTTAGCAGGCTACGTAAGTATTCTTGGCCTTTGGGCTGCAGGTCTCCAGATGTAAGTCTCAAAAATTTGGGGCAGTCTCATGCAACCAAATTTGTTATGGTTTGGAATGTTTCTTAGGGCTGAGGCTGATTCCATGAAAAGTCTTTCAAATTTGAACTTGCTACGGTGTATTATTGTGGCTTTCTTCCACTGTATTCTGTGGTGTGTATCCAGAGCATGGTCTGCAAGACCAGAGTGGCTATACTGGTGAAAATGAATGTAGTCCTTGTGTTCTGAAATTCTGATATTTGCTGTCCTGCCTGTTTGGCCAAAGTAGGACAGTTTACAGCTGCAAGGGACCTGGTATATACCAGGTAGGTCTAGGGGAAGTGGTTGGTCTTTAGTGGAGCGGATAAGGGATGCCAATTTTCTATATGTTCTGTAACAAAAGGTCAAGTCATGTTTTTTTAAGATTTTGGTAATTTTTTTTCGAGGTGCCTTGGATGTAGGGACTGGCGATGGATTTGGAGTAATCCTTGTTGTGAAGGGGGGAGGGTTATGGTTTACTGGTTTCAATATTTTTTGAATTTTTTTGGGAGTAACCATTGGCTGAGAAAGTGTTGAGGATGTGATTTAGTTCAGTGGTTAGGGGATTGTTGATGGATGTATCTGCCTGTATGGGTGGGTTTTCTATAAACAGAGAAAACCAAGGTTCCATCAGGCTGGCAGGTGACTAGTGTGTCTAGGAAAGGGAGGCTGTTGTTTTCCTCTTTTTCAGGGCAAACTTGATTCTTGGGTGTTGGTTGTTTAAGTGTGTTAAGAAGGAGAGGAGTGTATCACAGCCATGTGACCAAATAGCGAATACATCATCAACGTAGCGAAGCCATATGGTTGGTTTTTGTGGGGCAGAGTTTAAAGCTTTCTCTTCAAAGTCTCCATAAAGAAGTTGGCCAAGGGTTTGGAGAGTGATGAACCCATGGCTGTCCCTTCTATTTATTTGTAGAATTTTTCCTGCCAAACAAAATAGCCTGAGTTCATTGTGAACTGAAATAGGGCTGAGATATTGGGAGGAAATTTAGCTTGGATTAGTTCTAGAGTTTCCTTGAGCGGGACATTTGTGAATAACGAGGAGACGTCAGAACTGACCATTATGTCAGTATGTTGGAGTGTAAAGTTTTCTATGCTGGCTTTGAAGTGGGCTGAGTTTTTTATGTGTGATGGTGTGTTGCCAGTATAGTGTGCGAACGCTTTGGCCAAATGTTTAGCTAATATGTATGTGGGGGAATCAATGCCATCCACTATGGGATGTAATGGCACATTATCTTTATGTATTTTTGGGAGTCCATATAAACGGGGTGGGATATAGAATTAAACGGTTTTAATTTGTTAATAACTTCTACAAGCCAAGAAGTGACCTTCTTAAGGAGTCTATGTAGTTTTCTAATATTTTAAAATCTTAAAAAACCGTCACTTGACCTCTTGTTACAGACCATATAGAAAATTGGCATCCCTTATCTGCTCCACTAAAGACCAACCACTTCCCCTAGACCTACCTGGTATATACCAGGTCCCTTGCAGCTGTAAACTGTCCTACTTTGGCTAAACAGGCAGGACAGCAAATATCAGAAATTCAGAATACAAAGACTACATCCATTTTCACCAGTATAGCCACTCTGGTGTTGCAGACCATGCTCTCGATACACACCACAGAATACGATTGAAGAAAGCCACAATAATACACTGTAGCAAGTTCAAATTTGAAAAACTTTTCATGGAATCAGCCTCAGCCCTAAGAAACATGCCAAACCCCAACAAATTTGGTTGCATGAGACTACCCAAAATTTGGGAGACTTACATCAGGAGACCTTCAGCCCAACGGCCAAGAATATCTACATAGCCCGCTAGGGGGCACCATCAGGACTTTTAGGAAAAATATTAGCTTCCTCACTTCACTCCTCATTTACTGTGTGTAGTGCCTGCGTGCACGTCTTTATTTTAAGTTATTTAGATGATGGCAACATGATGCGTTGCCAAAATATTGGAAATATATATTAAAGTTTATTTAATTATATTCTAGTGTACGTTGTAATTTCCTTAAATTAATTAATAACATTAACCATGTTTTTATTTGAAAAAAACCAAACTTACACGTGTCATTATCCCTTTAAAAAAAAAAAAAAGGTTAATTATAAGTAGGTATCTATCAAAGAAGGATATTTTCCGTAACAATTATTTTGGAGAAATTTATTGAGTATACCCTGATGTGTTCCCTTTCTAGACTGCAACCAAACAAAATCAGCACAGGTGTCTAATTCAGATAAAGGACTCCCTTCATTCCCTTCTTGCATAACTTCCTAGTTAGTCACTCATGTTCGTGTGTGTCATCCTCATTACTTTCCTTGTCTTTGGTGTTGCAATTTGTTCGACAATTGCATCCTCACAATCTACATTTTCATAGTAACATTGAAGGTTATTGTCGATGTATAAAAACTATTCGTAGTTTCTGATGTGTTGCAGTTCCAAAATGATTTCATTTTCATTATCAGTCATATCTGACATTTCATGGTCACAATTCTTAAAACCACAGTGAACAAAGCAGTTTTGAGTTGTATTGCTGCTTATTTTTCACCAACTATCTGCAAAATTGTATTGCCTGTAAAATGGTAACCTTTGCACTGATTTCTTTGGCCATTGAAGATGACATCAGTAGATTTTCTTTAATTGTTTCAAGGATGCAGTGTAACAACCTTCCACAATAGTCTTCAAATTTTTTATGATTCCATGTCCAGTGATGTGGTGTTAGCAGAAGAAATTCAAGATATTGTTTTTCAAACAATCTAATTGAAGATGTGCCACATAGTTGTCCAGAAGCAGAAGAATTTTTCTTGAATTTCATTGCAATTCTGCATTCCAACTCATTAGCCATACCTGAAAAATAACAGAAGTCATCCATGCATTCTTGTTGGCATAATACTGGCAAACCGTCCATTCTAAGCCCTTTAAAGCTTTGATTTACTGTGCCACACTGTCTGGTGTGGCACTGTAAAACAGACTTGTTTCATCAGGACTAAACTTATGCAGCAATTCGGATAGTTTATTTCTACTGTTCAGTGCTCACAGTTCAGCACTGTCCTTCTCACCGTGTGCCTTCTTAACTTTTATTTCATGTCTAGTTTTCCATTGCAATAATCAACCATCTGTACCTTTAAAACTCACATTGCCCATCTTTCTAACTATTCTGATTTGGTTTTTAACATTTGACCATTATCATGTACGCCTCGTCCAGTTACAATAGAGAACCATTGATTGAGAGTCTCCTCAATGTCTGGATACTTTCCTTCTCGCTTCCGTTTTTGTGATTTTTCCTGTTGTCCATTGCACGATGCCCATTCTTCTTGCAATTTGTACTGCTGGCCTAACAAATGTGTGAGTGTAGATTTTGGAAGACGTTATCTCTACCAGCTAATGATGACTGTGTTAGACGGTTGGCTTTTTATTTTGTCAAGTAAGGCAATTTTATCTGCTAACGTTAGATCTTTCCTTGGTATCTTGACAGGGGCCTTATAAAAAACAAACGAAAAAATTAAATCACTACACTGTTTATAACACTTTTTACTAAAAAAATTAAGACACACCTGTTTTAAGCAACAGTACGCTACTTAGCAGTCACTGTTAAAATCTTTACACTGTCAAAATATGCATTTCTTCTCTATTCCATATCCTGGTGCTGACTGACAGCAACACTCTCTATGCAGCTCACTCTGGTGAGTTGCATAGAGAGTTATAGAGAACTATACCACTCCAGAACACGGGAGGGTTGGGTGCCAGGGGGAAGAGCCCCCTAGTGTGTGTGTGTGTGTGTCTATATATATATATATATATAAATTATTATTTATTATTTTTTTTAATAAAGAATTACTTTGTATTCATGAAAACAGCTATATATGTATCTTGTATACAGTTACATATATAGATACAGTTACCATTTTAAAAATTAGTTTTTCATTCTTTGCATTCTTTTTTTCATTGGTTTTGCTAAAAACATTTCTTACATATCCAGGCCATGAGGAGAAATGATGAATAATGTGTCATTAACATAGCATAGCCATAAAAAGACAAAAATTGTCTGGCCTTCCTTTGATACTCAATTACTTGGTCACCCATTGGCTCTTTTTTCCTTTCTGCAGGAAACCTATGCACATTGTTAGACATGTACGTTACTTTTATATCATCCCACTCAACAGGATGGTGGTGTTAACACTAGCACATAGAGCTGGAAACATCTGCTCAGACCATACCAAATCCACCCTAAAACTCAGATCTCTCTCTCACTCACACACACACAGACATACACAAATAAAAACAACCCTTACATCTAAGGTAATTCAGAAAAAAATCTCACGTTAAGATATAAAAATTAGACTTCCTTACCAAAACTTTGCTATCCTTATCTGTTGAACAAATTATTCTCTCCAACGTTTTAGTTTATACAGTATTCTTTGATTTTGCAAACTGACATATTTTGGTCATACTAGATGAACATGGAGGGGTGCTTAAAGGTCAAAGCTGTATAACTGAGAGGAGACCTCCACATAGCCTTTAAAGGAATGCAGAGAACCGACC
Organism: Typopeltis vanoorti; assembly: GCF_054136105.1. Lineage (NCBI taxonomy): Eukaryota > Metazoa > Arthropoda > Arachnida > Uropygi > Thelyphonidae > Typopeltis > Typopeltis vanoorti. Next base: position 110,841,240 of record NC_143566.1, read on the forward strand.
AGGGCTTCTGACCTAATGTCCAATCCTCACCTTCTCGTGGTGCACCCTGTTGGGTATCTACTTTGATACTGAATGAATGAGGATGGGCTGGCAATTTGGGATTTAGCCAACCAAATTGTATTCTTATTGGTTAAACCAAAATAAAAAATGATGGTACAACATGACAAAATTTCATGCCGGCTGGGGCGTCGCCTGGTTAAACAAGGCCCCTGTTGTTTTCTGCAGGGAACCAGGGCAAAAAGTCAGCTACTGGAACAAATCTGAAAACAAACCCCAACTCAACATCACCAGAGTTAAAGATTGGTACTATCAACGTAAGAAGCCTGAATGGCAAAGAAATGGAGCTAGCTGAGGAATTAGATAAGTACCAGATCGACATAATAGGGGTGATTGAAACAAAAAAGACCAAAACTGGTGAGATCTTTCTGAGCAATAAATACAAAATGTTATATTCAGGCAATGACAATCAATGAAAAGGAGTAGCCATAGTATTCAACACAAAATACGAGGCTAATCTTCTTGAATGGCAGTCAGTCTCAAGTAGAGTAATGTGGGCAAATATGAGAATGGGGAACTGGACAATGAGACTTATTTGTGCCTATGGTCCCACAGAAGGTTCTACTAAGGTAGAAGTGGAGGAATTTTTTGAGGCTTTAGAAAAAGCAACTGACACAATGAAAAAGGAAAAGTTGGTCCTTGTTGGGGATCTAAATATCAGAGTAGGAAATGATTGTGAGACATACAAAAATATTTTGGGAAAATTTGGAGAAAAGAGCAAAGCTAATAATAATGGCAAATATCTGTTGGATTTCTGCTCAGCACATGGACTGGTTATTACTAACACCATGTTCCAACATAAAAATGCAAATTCACATGGAGAGAAGAGGCTAGGAATAAGAAAAGTCTCATTGACTATGTTATTGTTGATAGTGATGTTTTCTCCCTGGTGCAGGACACCAGAGTGTACAGAGAATTTGAAATTGGAAGCGATCACTATTTAGTCTTGAGCAGGATAAAATTGAATTTCATATTGAAAAGAATAACATGTAAGAAAGTTTTAAAGTGAATAAAAGTTGAGCAGCTCTCAGATGTGAACTGTAGACTAAAATACAGAAAGATTATTGAAAAGAAAATGAAAATAGTTTGAGAACAGGAATCAAACCTTGGAGATTCAGTGGCAAACTCTGAAGAAAACATTGATTGATTCTGCCAGAGAGGCATGTGGTGAGGTTGTGTGCAAGGATAAAAAAATCAGAACTCCCTGGTGGACACAGGAAGTTAAACAGGCAGTGAAGAAAAAGAAGAAAGCATATCGAAAGTTCCGTAAATAAGTCAGCTTTTACTCTTACAGAATACAGAGACAAATGTAAGAAAGCTAAACAGTGTGTAAAACTAGCTAAACAAAAGTCATGGGAGGACTTTGGCAAGAATATAAAAAATAAATATCAAGAAGGTGGCAAAATATTCTGGAGGTTGTTGAAGAAGCTTAGGAATGGAGGAAAGAGTGCTGTAAAAGGAATTAGAGATGATAAAGGTGACATGAAAACAGGAGAAAAAGATATCCTTGAAGTATGGAGTAATTACTTAGAAAAACTGCTAAATGAAACAAGCAGTGATGACAGCACAGTGATAAAAAACAGTTACCAGGCATGCAGTCAGAATTACATATCCATACTTGAAGTAGAAAAAGCCAACAAAGGCTTGAAATGTGGAAAGGCAGCAGGAGTAGATGATATTCGACCAGAAATGCTGAAGTATGGTGGAATAAGAGTCTTACAGTGGCTGCACTTCATAGTTCAGAAAGCCTGGACAGAGGGGCGAATTCCCGATGATTGGAGTAGAGCTCTCATAGTACCCATATATAAAAAGGGAAATAAAACTGAATGTGAGAATTACAGAGATATTTCCCTACTGAGTGTTCCTGGCAAGATCTATGCAAGTATACTTGAGAAACGGTTGAAAAGAATTGTGGAAGAAAAAGCTGGATTCAGGCCAAATAGAGGCTGTCAGGATCAGATCTTCACTTTACGACAAATAGTCGAGAAAGCATGGGAATATAACAAAGATCTGTATTTAAGTTTTGTCGATTTGGAAAAGGCATACGACAAGGTGCCAAGAGAGAAGCTATTCAATACGCTGCAGTTATATGGTGTCAATGGGGCATTATATCAAGCAATACTTAGTCTTTATTTGAGTTGTAAGTCAGCAGTTAGAATTGAAGGAAGTACAGGAAGATGGTTTAATGTTAAATCTGGTGTGAGACAAGGATGTACATTATCCCCTCTGTTATTCATTATCTATATGGATCACATGAAGGAAAGTGGTATTAAACCTGATATCAAAATTGGAGATGTCAATGTCAGCTCTTTGCTTTATGCGGATGATGTTATACTTCTAAATAAATCCGCTACAAGTCTGCAAGATTCTCTGACTAAATTGAATAGCTGTTGTAATAGATATGGTATGAAGGTCAGCAATAAAAAGACAAAGACAATGAAAATAGGCAGAATCACTGAAAATGTCAACTGTGTTGTGAATGGAGAACCTGTGGAACAAGTAAAACATTTCAGCTACTTAGGCACGATTTTTACTGAAGATGGTAAATTAAATATAGAAATAGACAACAGAATCAGCAAAGCTGGTATGGTGGGAAGTCAATTGAATAAATTCATATGGAATAAGAGAGAAATTAGTCGGAACACTAAATTAGCTGTATACAAGACAGTGTTCAAACCAGTTTTAACTTATGGATCTGAGAGCTGGGTCAGAAGTAAAACACTTGACCAAAGACTAGAGACCGCAGATATGAGAGTCCTGAGAAAGATTAGAGGCGTGAACAGATGGCATCAATGGCAATATCATATTAAAAACGAGGATATTAGGAAAGAACTTGACATTGCCAGCATCCAGGAATGCGTTAGCAGGGCTAATCTCAGGTGGTATGGTCACTTAAATAGAATGGGAGAGGAAAGATTAGCAAAACAAGTGTTCTCTGCCAGGTTGGCAGGAAAACAACCCAGAGGAAGACCAAGATATAGGTGGATTGATACGGTACAAAGTGCTTTAGACGATAGAAATATAAGATCTGATAATGTTGGAGTCTTGACAAGTAACAGACTGATTTGGGGGAAAATTATAGATAGGAAGTTAGTAATGATGTAATTTTTTCATGTAGTACTGTCATATCCTGTACACCCCTTGAGGGTACATGGCAGGAATTTGATGATGATGATGAACATGGAAAATATGTTCCACATCTACATTACAGTTGCCTTAAGGTTGTATCCCATATCAGTCACATAGGTCATCAGATCATTGTAGAAAAAATCCTGCTATACAGGTTGTAAATACAAATTTGAGAGACTGTTTTTTTTGGAATTTGCCATAGCTCAACATAAATTTGCCTAATGCAAATATATTTCACTGCTTCTATCTACCAAAAATCTCGGAGACCATCAGCTAAATCAGTACTTCCCAAACTTCTGGATGTCAGGGCCCGCTTTGGAAAAATTAAAATATTTTACGTTCCACCCCTCCCCCTCGAAAAAAATCATAATATAGACATATATTATTATAATATTTACTGTATTTATATTCAATACAAAATGTACACAGCAAATATTGCAAAAATCAAATGCAAATATTACATTTTTAGCATCTTACATACACATTTGACATGGCACATTATCTTATATTTTTATATAGATAGATATATTGTTATTGTACATTTGCAGTACAAGCACTTGAAACGTAAAACGATTAGTAATAAAGAAAGAATGAAAAACATAAAAGTTTAATAACAATTTAATGTGATGGATGTGTTTTAATACTGCTACACAAAAATCAATATCAGGTGAGATATTTGAAACTGTAATTCTTAGATTTCTGCTTTGAAATGAAACTTATATGAATAAGCATATGTTTATTAATATTCATTAAGCGCCAAAATATGCAGGAAGCAAAATTTGTGAACCAACACCAATGTGTGATTTTTTTCCCATTAAAATATAAAAAATAACAAAAAAGAAATAATAAATAATAAAAATTAATTTAAAATAAAAAAATCTACTTAGTCTTAAAACATTTAATTTGTTTTCATTATTTCATGCCACCCCCCTCAACAAAACCTATGGCCCCGAAGGGGGCCACGGCCCACAGTTTGGGAAGCACTGAGCTAAACAAACAAGATCTTCTCATTGTGCCCACATTGTGTGTAGCCGAGTAAGATCGTGTCATTTTGAATGCAGTTTGTGGTTGTCTTCCTGCAGTTGTGCACATCATATCTTTGCTTATGCCTTGATGATCAAGATTAAATACTGGCTAATAATTTAAAAAATGAGTGATGATCAGCATCTGAGTATCCATTCCAGGTTAATATTATGCTTTGATCGGCAAGCAAGGATACGAAATATCTGAGTATACTGTGTATCCAGTAAGCTGAGTATTCAACATTTCATCGGACAAGAAGATTATCTGTCATCTTGGGCTGATGTCCTCATAATAACCTTGAGTTCAGGTAGTTTAACTCAGTAATAGTTAAGTTGGGAAATGTAGGACTGAGATTGATTTTAAAAAACAATCTCTCTCTGATTTAAATCTGCACCTGTATAGTAGAGAAGTTTTTCCTGGATCTAATCTTCAGAATAAGTAGTATTAAGAATGAACTCCTAAGTAATTTTATGTGGGGTTCCATATGAATCATCCATACTCATTTGAGGTAGGGTTACATTCCTAACAAATCATAAACTGCAACCGTCCAAACTGAAGTATAATTTTTAATAAATATTTTAAGAAAATTTATATTAATTATTAAGTTATTAGTTGAGAAATAAGAGTGAAATGAAAATAAACAGGGAACAGGATAAACTTTTTTCAACATATAAAATAAACTCAGAATTTTGATTTTTTTTTTTAACTGTTTAGAGATGTAAACTGGAGTCTGGGTATACTGTTCACTAAAAATATAATTTACTGGTAAATTTTATTGTTGATCACTTAATATATTGTGACCATCTTACATAAATTTATGATGTAAATGTGTATGTATATTAAGAACAAAGTTCTGTGCTGTTTATTTGATCATAAAAAAAAATATATTTCTTAATTTTTTTTTTATTATTATTTAAATTTTTAGACAGATGATTCTTACTGGATTTGTGGCCATTGCTCAACATTTAGGACCAACCAGAATTGAAAATGAATTGTTGCCGCAGTGTTGGGAACAGGTAATTTGAGTTTCAATAATTTCACTAGGATTATTTTTTAAAGAAAATTTAATTTTCTCATTAAATCTGTGATTTAGAATTTCTTTTATTATTTGGGATTGGTGTATGCAACACGATATTCTCAAGAATTAGTCAGTGCCCTTGCTAGGTAATATTGTCCCTGAAGTGAACAATAGATATCTCTTTACAAATCATATTTGTACACTTATATAGATAAGTACTAAAGAGAATTATGCAATAAGCTGAGTTTATAAATATCGAAATTGACATTTTATTCACTAGATCAATCATCGGTATGCAGAAAGAAGATTGTTAGTTGCAGAGTCATGTGGGGTATTGGCACCCTTTATCCCTGTGAGTATATGAATAATTACTATGGATAAATTAGATCTTAAATGTATATTTGATATGGTTTATTCTAAAGTAAAAGTTTTAATTTTGTAGTTGTCTATATATATAGTTCGAAGTGAATTGTCTGACATAATCTGTTAGGAAAAATAGTTGCAGAAATGTGAATTTTTATCTGGTAATCACCTATTTCGAGAAGATATTCTCAGTGCTGAGATATGTTTCTAACATGAAAGCACTAAAAGCAGAAGCAGCAATAAAAAAAGATTATGCCATTTTTTTTTTTTAAATGTAGGCAGTAAAATAACCAGTAATGATTCTGGTAAATTTATGGAACAATATGCTTGCCTTTGTACACTACCAGTCAGTCCTCATCAGGACTTGCTGATTGTATGCTTTTAACCATATAATATAACCAGACTAGTACAGTAGCTTGATAGGTATTTTTGATGAGGTTTTGAAAAAAAAAATGTTTGCTCAGATTATGCAAAAGTAGTACTGAGTTTTCGGCATTTTAAATTAAATAAGCATTAATATTTATAACATTACACTAAAGATGGGTGCCAGTATGACTTCTTGGTAACTCCATGACATGACAATTGGTAGGCAGAAGAAAGACCTTTATAAGTTGAATTCTCAACATTTTTTTTTTTTAATTTAATTCCTCAAGTAATTGGTATTTGGCACAAGCAAGTCTTCTGAGAATCTAGGCTTTTTAACTACACACACACACACACACCATAATTTACACTGCTTTGGTCAGTAGTATGTTAGGAACAAAAACAAGGTAATAGTTGTCTGTTGTACTCTCATCACCCATTATTCAAGAAATCTTCACTTGAGGTGTATTTGGCTATCATTGATGTCTAAGGCTGACTACAATTTTCTGGAAAAAAGTTAAGATTAAAAGAATTCCACTTCTGATATCTTTGCATATCCTTGCAAGAATGAAAGTACTTTAAGGGGAGAGGGAGATGTAGAGAGAGAGAGAGAGAGAGAGCGCTACTAAATCTAATGTGAATTGTTTGTGAATTTTATTTTTTGTAGCTAGCAGTGTGATGCTCTTACCTAAAATTTCTTTAATTATTGCATGTGATACTTGTTTCCACTGTATTCCCAATCCACATTATTCTCAGAAAAGAGTTAATGGCAATGCTTCTGCAATAATATCATGCCTTTAGGATTCTTTCATTTGGAATCACTTCTGCAGTAGTGTTGTTAGTGCTCTCTTGCTACTTCCCAAATCCTGCTGTTTCCTCATTGATTAATGAGGAACCAGCAGGATCTTAGGCATTTCAGTAAGTCCTCCACATGATTATTTTTGCTACTTTCATTCCAACTCACTTTGCAAGCTGGGCATATCACTAGCAGCTAGGGACTTTCTTACAAAATTATCTTATAATTTCTGCCATACTGGTAGGTCTGTTGAGATTTTATACTGAACTGCTTGCCTTAGCTAGTTGTGTCAAACATAATTGGACATGAACTAAAGTATCAGTTTGGTTCACTGATAATATGTTTAGTAGAAGATGAACTAGTTCTATAAAGCTTTCTGGATTGCCTGAGGCTATAGAACCCCAACAGTACTTCTGGCCAAAAAGTCCACAGTTTTATTAAGATTAATACTTCAATCATAGAATAGTGAAATTCAAATAGTTTATTTTAGTTTTTGTATATCACTCAAGCTAATTATGGATGTTGGTTGAACATGAGGAATGAAAGTGAATAGGATGAGTTTAGGCATTGCACAACTTCATACTGTTCTCAAATAATTTTTGTTAACCCTCGATGAGTCTTTGGACTCCATGTCAAATAATAACAACTAGCAATGCAGAAATGTAGTAAAACTTGTTATTCTGGATCCCCATGGAGTTATATGACTTCATTTAAAGTCCAGAATAAGTTTCATATATTTTAACCCTGATAACAATTGTTAGTTCTAAACTGTTCACATAATTTTTTAGATATTTTGTAAAAAAGTATAAATAAACCCAGCAGAACATAACAAAATGCTTTTTCTAGGTTATATTATGAAATATAATTTTAAAAAAAATTATATTTCATAATATAACCTAAAATGGAAGATTTTGAACAATACTTAAATATCTTCATAAATCTTTATTTCTATCATTTGACATATTTTAAAAGAAGTAAAAGATATACTCGATAGGGACCTCTGATAACAGGATATCCAACCACAGTGGGAAAGCAACTTTTCTGATTGGACAATTGAAGATTCAGATAACCAAAGGTATAATTGCATGGTGCTATACCAGAAGTTGACACATTAACCCTTATCCAAGAGTCAGTTAATTGAAAAATCACTGTATAACCATTCAGAAATGCTATTTCAGATGTGAGAATATTATTATTACGTGACACCTCCAGGGAGTCCAAAGACTCATCAAGGGAGGGTACCCACGTTTCAGCTCTTTGTCTCCACCACTCAGTCGATCAACTACAATGAACCACAACTACACCAATGGCATCCACCCACCACCATTAGTATTTTCACAGACAATCTCAAATATCCATGCCCATGCTTGGATTCAACCCTCAACCTTTTGGCTGGAAAGCAGATACGCTTACCACTCGGCCAACCAGGCCGGCTGTGTTGGAAGAGACCTCCCAGTGATAGTACTAGTTCTTTTCTTTCATTTGTTTATTCTTTTCTCCCTGTATTCTGCACTCTACTTCTCCTTGGTCTTTTTTTTTATTCTGTCTTTTAGACCACTATTATAGATCAAACGCCATCTTTTCTATGCAGTGAAACCTGTAAACATTTCATGGGCTTCGACTCTTACTCTGGCAAGATTGCAGCACTAAATGGGCCAGCCAAGATTAATCAACTAGTTAGGCTTGACTGTAAGTATTGCAAGTAAGTCTCTCTCTCTCTCTCTGGCGGTCAGAGAAGATAACACCGAGGCATGCTGTGGTGGCAGTATTGTGTCCATATATTCCTGGTGTTTCACTTCCAAGAGTAGTGATCACTTGTCAGATGGCCTCCATATTTGGGAGAGCTCTGGTGCTGAACTCTTCTCTTTTTGAGTGTACAACCATTGTTCTCCCCCACCACCACCAAAACCATACACACTACACTTGGAACTTGAACAGAGTAATATTAAAATTGGACATCATAACTATTCCTGGTAAGGAAATTTATTCAGAATTAAAACATCAAGAGGTGATAGTTATAAGAATCATCATAGGTGGGGATGGTGGCATGGTATTGAACAGGATATCATCCTTACATCTAACACCTCAAAACATAATCAGTGAAATACGGATCCTAACTGTACTTCTACATCCTGAATCTTTTGCACAGTTACAAGTGCTAAAAATATGGTCTTCTTCAAACTTTATTATGAATGAGCTACAACAGAAAGCTTGAACAAAACACAGAAGAGAGGCCTTCTATTATAATCCCAAGCATGATAAAGGTGGAAGAACAAAAGCAGAACATTCTGTATCAGGAAGCAAAGAGGAACTGTACTGCAACTATAAATACTGTTATGCTGAGAAGGCAACAGGCCACCTATGTTTCCCACCTGGTCACATTATTCCTAATGCTATAATCTACTTTGCTTTTAATAGAGTGATTAAAATAAAAAAAATTCCAGAAAACATACCAGAAATGATCCCATGCCATGAGAATCTAAAATAAGTACCTCAAAAAGTCAAGGTTATGTGCTTCCAGATCCATTAATAGATAAAATATATATCTCTGTTCCCACAGAGGAATCCGGAACTAGTAAAATTACCAGTATTCAGAACAGCCAAATGCAGAACTTATAATTTTAAGGCAATTTTCTGTTGAATATGATAGGTTATAGACATTTGATTCCATTCATGATTTAACTGTGATAAGCTCTTGCTGTAAATATGGTGAGGAACAAATGTTATGTGCTCTGTTAGTTTTGACAATTCCAATCTTATGGGGTGCTTAAGGGTCAAAGCTATATAACTGAGAGGAGATATCCACATAGCCTTCAAAGGAATGCAGAGAACCGACCAGGGCTTCTGACCCAATGTCCAATCCTCACCTTCTCGTGGCACACCTTGTTAGGTATCTACCTGGATGAAGATGAGCTGGCAATTTGGGATTTAGCTGAAAAAATTGTATTCTTATTGGATTAAACCAAAATTTCAAATGATGGTACAACATGACAATTTCATGTCGGCTGGGGCATCGCCTGGTTAAACCAGCCCCCCCCCCCGTTTGTTTTTTCCAGGGCAAACAGTGAAAAGTCGTCTACTGAAACAAATCCTACAACTTACCCCAACTCAGCATTATCAGAGTTCAAGATTGGTACTATCAAAATAAGAAGCCTGAATGGCAAAGAAAAGGAGCTAGGTGAGAAATATTGGATAAGTACCAGATTGACATAATAGGGGTGACTGAAACAAAAAAGACAAAAACTGGTGAGATCTTTCTGAGCAATAAATCAAAATGTTATATTCAGTCAATGACAATCAAGGAAAAGGAGTAGATATAGTATTCAACACTAAATACGAGGCTAATCTTCTTGAATGGCAGGCAGTCTCAAGTACAGTGATGTGGGCAAATATCAGAATGGAGAACTAGACAATGATACTTATTTGTGCCTATGGTCCCACAGAAGGTTCTACTAAAGTAGAAGTAGAGGAATTTTTGTGGCTTTAGAGGAAGCAACTGATAAAATAAAAAACGAAAAGTTGGTCCTTGTTAGAGATCTAAATAGCAGAGTAGGAAATGATTGTCAGACATACAAAAATATTTTGGGAAAATTTGGAGAAAAGAGCAAAGCTAATAATAATGGCAAATACCTGTTGAATTTCTGCTCAGGACATGGACTGGTTATTACTAACACAATGTTCCAACATAATAATGTGCAATAATTCACATTGAGAGAAGAGGCAAGGAATAAGAAAAATGTCATTGACTATGTTATTGTTGATTGTCCACTGGTGCAGGACACCAGAGTGTACAGAGGATTTGAAATTGGAAGTGATCATCATTTAGTCTTGAACAGGATAAAATTGAATTTCATATTGAAAAGAATGACACGCAAGAAAGTTTTAATGCGAATAAAAGTTAGCAGCTCTCAGATGTGAACTGTAGACTAAAATGCACAAAGATTATTGAAGAGAAAATTTAAGAGTTTGAGAATAGCAACCAAACTTTGGAGATTCATTGGCAAGCGCTGAAGAAAACACTTATTGATTCAGCCAGAGAGGCATGTGGTGAGGTTGTGTGCAAAGATAGAAAAATCAGAACTCCATGGTGGACACAGGAAGTTAAAGAGGCAGTGGAGGAAAAGAAGAAAGCATATCAAAAGTTCCTGGCAAATAAGTCAGCTTGTGCTCTTAGAGAATACAGAGACAAATATAAGAAGGAAAACACTGTGTAAAACTGGCTAAACAATAGTCATGGGAGAACTTTGGTAACAACATAGAAAATAAATATCAAGAAAGTGACAGCATATTCTGAGATGATGAAGGTGACATGAAAACTGGAGAAAAAGATATCATTGAAGTATGGAGTAATTATTTTGAAAAACTGCTAAATGAAACAAGCAGTGATGAAGCACAGTGGTAAAAAAAACACTGACCAGGCATGCAGTCAGGAATACATATCCATACTTGAAGTAGAAAAAGCCATCAAAAGCCTGAAATGTGGAAAGGCAGCAGGAATAGATGATATTCGACCAGAAATGCTGAAGTATGGAAGTATAAAAATCGTACAGTAGCTGCACTGCATAGTTCAGAATGCCGGGACAGAGTGATGAATTCCAGATGATTGGAGTAGAGCTCTTGTATTACCCATATATAAAAAGGGTAATAATAAAACTGAATGTGAGAATTACAGAGGCATTTCATTACTGAGTGTTCCTGGTAAGATATATCAAGTATACTTGCGAAACGGTTGAGAAAGATTGTGGAATAGAAACTTGGAAGAACAAGCTGGATTCAGGCCAAATAGAGGCTGTCAGGATTAGATTTTCACTTTACGACAGATAGTTGAGAAATCATGGGAATGTAACAAAGATCTGTATTTAAGTTTTGTAGATCTGGAAAAGGCTTAAGTGTGCCAAGAGAGAAACTATTCCAGTCGCTGCAGTTATATGGTGTTAATGGGGCATTATATGAAGCAGTACTTAGTCTTTATTTGAGTTGTAAGTCAGCAGTTAGAATTGAAGGAAATACAGGAAGATGGTTTGGTCTTAAATCTGGCGTCAAACAAGGATGTACATTATCCCCTCTCTTATTCGTTATCTGTATGGATCACATTTTGAAGGAAAGTGGTATTAAACCCGATATCAAAATTGGAGATGTTCATCTCAGCTCTTTGCTTTATGCAGTGATGTTATACTTCAAAATAAATCCGCTACAAGTCTGCAGGATTCCCTGACTAAATTGAATAACTGTTGTAATAGATATGGTACGAATACCGGCATTAAAAAGACAAAGACAGTGAAAATAGGCAGAAACATTGAAAATATCAACTGCATTGTGAATGGAGAACTTATAAAACACGTAAAACATTTCGGCTACTTAGGCATGATTTTGAGTGAAGATGGCAAGTTAAATATGGAAATAGACAACAGAATCAACAATGCTGGTATGTTAGGAAGTGAACTGAATAAATTTATATGGAATAAGAGAGAAATTAGCTGTATACAAGACAGTGTTTAACTCAATTTTAACTTATGCATCTGATAGCTGGGTTAGAAGTAAAACACTTCATCGAAAACTAGAGACCGCAGATATGAAAGTCCTGATAAAGATTAGAGGCATGAACAGATGGCATGAATGGTAATGTCATAAGAAAAATGCGGATATTAATAAAGAACTTTACATTTTCAGCAACCAGGAATGCAGTAGCAGAGCTAATCTCAGGTGATATGGTCATTTAAACAGAATTGGAGAAGAAAGATTAGCAAAACAAGTATTTTCTGTCAGGTTGGCAGGAAAAAGACCCAGAGGATGACCAAGATATAAGTGGATTGATAGTAAAAAGTGCCTTAGAAGACAGAAATATAAGCTCTAATAATATTGGAGTCTTGACATTTAACAGACTGATTTGGAGGAAAATTGTAGATAGGAAGTTAGTTATGATGTAAATTTTTCATGTAGTACTTTCATATCCTGTACACTCCTTGAGGGTATATATTGGATGATGATGTTGAACTTACGGGTGGCAAGATGAGCAAAACTTTGTATTTGGTAGCGTGCAATAATAATCCCAGTTTCATACACAACCTATGCAAAAAGGTTATCAGCAAATTGAGATCTAACTTCATAAAATAGCACAAATCCCTGTTTTCCAAATGGCAGTAATACCTTCTGTTCCCTTGCAAAGTATATCAGATGCAACTTTGATTCACCTATGCTTCCTCTTTCATCCAGATATCACCATACCAGATAAAGTACACCATATACCTCCTGTGGTTTCTGTGGCAAAAAAAATATCAGAAGAATACTAAATCACTAAAGTGAAGTTGTCTTCTGGTCTAAATGCAAGTTGTCTTCTGTGTGATGGCATCTCTCCATTTATTCCAGAAAACTAGTTGTCACTTATCAAAATGTAGGGAAGCAAGCATTTATCTAACCTATTCCAAAGAAAAAAGGAAGATAAAAAAAGCTTGCCATCCAGTTACTGGTGGATTACAATACTGAAGGATTGCATTCACATCAGTTCTCTCCAAAATAATGGAGTCATCATCAGCAGTTATCCATTACCTAAAGGCTTACCAGTTAATCGTACTGATGGTCAATCAGTACGATTCTACCACTCTTAAACCTCTTAGCAACTATTGCTGGACATATGCCTGGAAAGGTTTGGAGAAACATGCTATTGTTCTTGACATTTTCAGGTCGTTTGAAATTATATTTGTCATCGATTGCTGCTCAGCAAATTGCTTACCTTAGGTCCCCTTGCCATCCTCTATAACTGAGTAGCAAGTTTACTCTCTGGGTTATTTGCTATAGAGGATCTTTCTTTGAGCTTCGTTGCCAGTGCAGAAGTGCCTTTGGCTCTGTTCTGTCATCTTTCTCTTATACAGGGTGGCCATAAAATAAATTTCCCTCTTTGGAAGCATCTGTAGCTAAAACCAATAAAATAATAGTTGAGAAATCATGGGAATATAACAAAGATCTGTATTTAAGTTTTGTAGATATGAAAAAGACATATGACAAGGTGCCAAGAGAGAAGCTATTCCAAAAGCTACAGTTATATGGTGTTAATGGGGCATTATATCAAGCAATACTTAGTCTTTATTTGAGTTGTAAGTCAGCAGTTAGAATTGAAGGAAGTACAAGAAGATGGTTTAATGTTAAATCTGGTGTCAGAGAAGGATGTACATTATCCCCTCTCTTATTCATTATCTGTGTGGATCACATTATGAAGGAAAGTGGTATTAAACCTGATATCAAAATTGGAGGTGTTCATCTCAGCCCTTTGCTTTATGCAGATGGTGTTATACTTCTAATTAAATCTGCTACAAGTCTGCAAGATTCCCTGACTAAATTGAATAACTGCTGTAATAGATATGGTATGAATTAGATATGGTCAGCATTAAAAAAACAAAGACAATGAAAATAGGCAGAAACATGAAAATATCAACTGCATTATGAATGGAGAACCTATAGAACAAGTAAAACTTTTCAGCTACTTAGACACATTTTTGGTGAAGATGGTAAATTAAATATGGAAATAGACAAAAGAATCAACAAAGCTGGTATATGGTAGGTAGTCAGTTGAATAAATTTATATGGAATAAGAGAGAAATTAGCTAAAACACTAAATTAGCTGTATACAAGACAGTGTTCAAACCAATTTTAACTTATGGATCTGAGGCTGGGTCAAAAGTAAAACACTTGACCAAAGACTAGAGACCGTAGATATGAGAAAGATTAGAGGCATGAACAGATGGCATCAATAGCAATATCATATTAAAAATGAAGATATTAGGAAAGAACTTGACATTGTCAACATCCAGGAATGCAATAGCAGAGCTAATCTCAGGTGATATGGTCACTTAAACAGAATGGGAGAGGAAAGATTGGTAAAACAAGTGTTCTCTGCCAGGTTGGTAGGAAAAAGACCCAGAGGAAGACCAAGATATAGGTGGATTGATACAGTAAAAAGTGCCTTAGAAGACAAATATAAGATCTGATAATATTGGAGTCTTGACAGATAACAGACTGATATGTAACAAAATTGTAGAGAGGAAATTAGTAATGATGTAAATTTTTCATGTAGTACTATCATATCGTGTACACCCCTTGAGGGTATATATCAGGAATTTGATGATGATTAAAAAACAGTGGTCCAAGCACAGAGCCTTATGGCACATCACTAGTCACCCTCATCCTCCTACTCCTGAATTCTACTCCTCCATATGTTACTTTTTGGTATCTGTCCTCATTTGTAGCAGTTTGTGTAATAGAGTTCCACGTATTACTATGTCAGATTACTTGCAAAATCCAGCAGTATCATTGTGTAGCCATTCCCTTTATCTAACTCAGCTGTCACTTTATTATAAAAAGTTAGTAGATTACTAAGGCATGACTGATCCTTCACAAAGCCATGCTGACCCTCATAGTGTATTTTATTCTATCCATCCATTCTTGAATTCTCTATTTGACCAACGTTTCCAGCTTTTACCAATAATTTGTTATCACAGACTTAGATCCTTCTTCATGTAAAGAAATTTTGTCCTCTTTCCACTTTCTTGGGACTTGGATAGCTTAGTCAAAAGGCATCAACAATTCCCTTGCCTATTCTATTAAAAATGCAAGCTGATATCCCATCCAATCCCACAGCTGTATTTGCATTCAGATTCTGTAACATCCTAAGTACCTACAATTCAACTTCTGTTCTCACATCAGTACCTGTTACCTCTGCCATAACAATATCTTCACCTGGATGATATAACCTTGCAAAATGGTCACTCAGTAGCACAGTTTTGTCTGTCTCTGTTTCCTCTCTACCATCTGCACTTATTAATTATCCATCTGTGATCATTCTTCCTCTTACTTGCTAAAAACCAAAAAAAAGAAACTGCCATTTCCTTACTTGCTTGGCTAATTTCTTCTCATAATCTGATTTTGCTTTCCTTACCATACCAGTCATCTTTCACTATATACCCTCCACGACATTTTTTTTTTTTTCATGCTTAATAATGTTCTCATGTATCTATCTCGTACCTGATTTACTCTCCTGACACTTGGATATATAGTAAGATATTGCTTCTTCCAAATACCTCTTGAATCCTCCATGTACTGTGAATATCCTTCCCTTGCAGAACTTTATGCCACTGTGCTGCTTTGAGCTTCCTCCTAGGCTTGTCATAATCATCTGCCTTGTAGTTCCACATATACCCCTTCTTAACTGAAATTTCTGTATTTTGCTACCTTTCCCATAACTTTGTTATATAGAGATAAGGAGGGCAAAATCCTGAGTTGAATGAAATGATACTAGAATGATGGGTAGAGAATTCTGATGAACTGTTGAATACTAATATATCTTATGTTGGGTGACATGGATAAAATAGAGCCAAATAGAAGATTTAGAAGCAGTTGAACCAATACCAATAGTTGCTGAAGTGGAAGTGGCTATTGCAACATTTACAAACATAACCCCCCCCACTCCCCAGGAATAGATATGATACAAGCAGAATTAATTAAAAATTCAGCTACTGAATATGACAGAATATTGTTAACTTATTACCAAAATCTAGATTAAACAGTCCCACACAGGTGGAATCACACCATATGCCTTATCCATAAGAAAAATGATGTAACAATCTGCTCTAACTATAGAGGAATCGATTTATTTTGTACTACCTACAAATTTTTCTCCAACATTCTATTCAAGAGATTTTACTCCTATATAGAGAATGTTATTGGTGATTATCTATATGGATTCCATCAAGGAAGATCTACAAATGACCAGCTTTTCATTATATGCCAAATACTTGAAAAATACAATGAATTTGGAATTGAAACATTCCATCCCTTCATAGATCTTAGAGCTGCATATGATAGCATAGACAAATGTAATTTATTGGAATGGAGGAATTGCAAATGCCATGAAGGCTTATTGTCTTAGTTAAGCTGCAATGAGAAACACTTGATGCCAGATTAAAATTCAGAACATGTTGGCTGATGCAATACATATAAAAAATGGTGTTTGACAGGAGGATGCCTTAGCATGATTATTGCTTAATAAAGCACTTGAAAATGTCTTGAGAAATGTTGATATTGATCACAAGGGGAAGTATCTTCTACAAGGCGATAAAAATTCTTACATATGTAGATGATATCAATAAAGGAATGCAAAAAACCATTGAAATAAACTTTTATCAGTTTAGAAAAGGCAACAAAGAAGATGCAGCTTCAGATTAACCAAGAAAAATTTGTGACGGCTATTCTTCTCAAATTGAAATTGGTTTCTATAAATTTAAAATTGCATATGTATGTAGCTTTACATATTTGGGATCAGAAGTTAATTGTTAAAATGATATCAGTGTTGAGATGCAGAAATACATTCTTTCTGCAAATACATATCTCTATGGACTCAGGAAACACAAGTCACATTTGATCTCAAGAAAAAAATAGCTTTTGATTAAGTCCAGCTCATAAACCTCTTAGAACAACTAGGCCTAGTTGATAAGCATGTTATAATAATTAAAAATCTCTACTGGGGCCAGACTACATCTATCCTAACATCATACATCAGGACAAGCAATATCAAAATTGAAAGAGGAGTGAGACAAGGATGACTCACTTAACTTAAAGGATGACTTCTGAGTAGATGTTAAACAGAAGTAGATGACTCTACTTCTGTTTAACATCTACTCAGAAGTCATATTTCTCAAGGCCTTAAGTGATCATAAACGGCCAATTAATAATAACTTGCTCTATGCAGATGATACTGCTTTAATTACACCACATATTCAAGCTCTTCAATTGCTCCTAGAATGTGTCAACAAAGAAATGAGTCTAAAAATTTTAACACACACACACACACACACACACACACACACACACACACACACACACACACACACACACACACACACACACACACACACACAAACATGATAATAAGCAACAACCCTTCGATAACAGCTGACTTAATTTTAAATGGAAATAAAATTGAACAAGTGAAAAAATTCAAATACCTGGGATCCTGGCTAAATGAAAGTTCAGACTCTGAAATGGAGTCAAAATCAAGAAGTGAAATTGCAAGACAGATCTTTATCAACATGAAACCCAGTTTATGTAACAATGACTTAAACATTGAAATTTGAGTACAAATGGTGTGAAGTAAACTTAACGTATAGTCAAGTTTACTATATGGAATTAAATCGTGGACATTAAAAGGCAAATACAATAAAAAAAAAAACTGGAAGCATTTGAAATGTGGATATGTAGAACGATGCTCAAGATCCCATGGACAGAAAAGGTGAAGAATGGAGAAGTGCTGAGGAGAATAAATAAAAATCAAGAATTAATCAAAATTGCGAAAAGACGAAAAATTGCCTACTTAGGGCATCTAATGAGAAACCATAAATATAACATTCTCCAGGTAGGTAAAATCGATGGAAAGAGAAAACCTGGAAGAAGGAAAAACATATAACGGCTAGACAATATAAACAACTGGACTAAACTGAACACATTGCTCTTAATCAGAGCCACTAAAGACAGTTATAAATTTGCAAAAGTGGTAGCAGAACTACGTTAGGAAATAGCACTTAAAGTAGAAGAATTGGTGGTTCAGAAAATGTTTGAATGATGGTCTGAATTTTCCTGTAGTCAATCTCTAAAACACTGCCAAACTTTCTTCTCTTTACAATGGAAATAAGTTCAAATTATACATTAATTGCTTGGTATGAATAATACGTAATAATAATGCAAGTGTACAATTGTTCCATTTCTACTTTTTCTTAGAGTGAAATGTGCAGCTCTCTTGTCCTATCTATGCTTCAGCAGATGCTTAAAGAAGACAAAGAAGAAATTGTTCGTGAATCTGCAACAAGAAATCTTGCACTACTTTTAGCTTTTGTTGATGATGGTGATAAATTTTCTCAGGTAATTGAATCCTGAAGAGATCTGAAAAGGTATAAACTGTTTAAACTGACATGATTTTGTATTGTGATACAGTATACAAAATGAGAATGAACTGCATAACTATAGAATATATTATAGCATGTGCTTCAGATATATCTATTTGCATTCAAGATTAATTGGAAAAGAACAGTTATGTAAAGCAGCAACTTTATCTTTTGTGATTTTGAATTTTGAAGAGAAATCAATCAAATTTCTTAGTTATAAAATTTTATTTTATTGATTATTTTTAATTTTTACAAAGAAAAGAATAGTTTAATTCCAGACTCGCTTATCCAATTTCTCATCCTCTTTACTCATATCATTCAAAAGTAATTATTGTTATTTTATAGATATCTCCAAGTCAGACGACTCACAGAGCCTAATTATTTGCACATTATTAATACCTCTCTTTATTCTTCTTCATCATTTCCTGATAAAGCATTCATAACCACCCTCTGGGAGCCCATTCCACCTGTTCACCACTCACCCTCTAAGCAAAAAATCTAGTCTTACCCTTGCTAACCACTCTTACACAATTTCCAGGGATGATCCCTCATTCTCTTCCTTCCTGTCATGTACTGAAAATGTTTTCGGTGTTAATCCTACAAAACTTTTAATAACTTATAAGCTTCTGTCATGTTCCTTCTTTTTCACCTATCAACTAGTTTTTAAAGCCCTCAGGGAGTATTCTATAGACCTGTCAGAACCTGTGTTGCTTGCTTCTGGATCCGCTCCGCCACTTAATCCCCATGGAATTCAGGTGACCAGATAATCCCGATGTGGTCCCACCTTATCGGTGTGTACTTCAGCTACCTAACTTGAGGTGATGTGGCTATTTTTGCAATATGCCCTCTAAACTTAAACTCCCTGTCCACAATCACCCTTCAAGTCTTGGGCCTCATCAATTTCCTTCATTTCATTTCCATCAATATATAGTATAATACACAGCTTGTGATCTTTTCTTCCCAAGGTGCATCATGTTACACTTGGCCATGGTAAACTAGCATCCCTTTACATTTGTCCATACCACTAGTCTAGTTAATTGATCCTGCAAGATCTCTACATCACCTTCATTTACTATAGCTTTCCAGCTTTGCATCATCAGCAAACAACTGAATATTTCCCTTCAGATCATTTCCTGTATCTTTGTTGTATAAATTAAACAATAGAGGACCAAGTACTTAGCCCTATGGTACACCACTGGTCATCTGCCTTCTCCTGGACTCAACTCCTTCATAAACCACTCTTTGACCTATCCATCAGTCACCTTTTAATCCAAAATTATCAGATTCACATCCATCCCCATTTGCTTCAATATTACTGAATAGCCATTTCTCTTGTCCAACTCCATTGTCAGTTTATCCATCACAAAACATAAGCAGATTACTAAAGACCCTATCCTTCACAAAACCATTTTACCCCTTATAATGTATCATATTCCTATTCATCCAGTCCTGAAATCTGTCTTGTACCCAATTTCTCCAATACCTTAACAACTACTCATGAGGCACTAATCGACTTATAATTTGTTACTTCCGTCTTGGGGCATTCTTTATGCAGTGAGGGGACTACTTTTCCATCTTTCCACTCCCTTGACATCCTCTCAGAACTCATGGTGCTGATTCCCCTGCAAATTCTCGTGGCTGTGTTCACATTATAAAGTTCTGCAGTGCCCTTAGCACCTAGAATTCATCAGCCTCTGTTCTCCCATTAATTAGTGTCACATCTGGCATTGCAGTATCACCACCTGGATAGTACAGCCTTCCAAAATGATCAGTCAATAACTCAACTGTTAATTTGTTTTTGTTACTTTTCTACCAACAGCACTTTTTAAAGTCGTGCTTCTGTAGCCATTCCTCCTTTTACTTGCCACATAGTGAAACAACTCTTTAGGATTTCTTTTGATCTCAACTAGCTTCCTCTCATAATTAGTTTTGGACTTTCTTACCACAGATCACCCTTCTTGTGTGTCTTGTACTACCTATTGGCATGTGGATCACTGTGCATAGATGATCACCTTTTTCTTTGTTCCTTTCAAAACTTTTGCTGCTCCTACCTGATTTATTATCCTGACTCTGGGTATACAGTATGATACTGCTTTCTTCAAACATCCTTGACCATCTTCCATGCAATGCTGAAAGCTGACTACTCAGCTTGTCATAATCACCTGCTTTGTAATTCCACATATATCCCTTCTTAATAGAAAATTCCACATATCTAGTGATCTCCCATCACTTTTGCCAAGTTGAGACAGCATGGCTAGATTAGTTACTGCTAAATTCTTGGATGCTGTGACCAGATCCAGCACTCTCAAACTTTGTCCCCTCCATTATGTTCTCTATCTCTCTCTCTTTCTCAAGTAAATTCCATTTTCTTGTCTCTCTCTGTGACCAATTCCTCCTTCCAGTCTATCCCCATAGTCAGAATCCCCCATAATTACTTGATCTGCACTCATCATGCTAATTTACAAGTGCATGTCACTACATACTCTCTTATATTGTCCCCCCTCCAGCCTATAGTGGCATCCAATTATATATCTCATCTTGGTAGCTTCTATTTCACACAAGTTTGCTTCAAAGGAACTGCCCTCTGTATCACTGTCTTTCCCCCCCCCCCCCCTCCATTCTGTTCTCTCAGTCCTCTAAAAATATTATATCCTTTTGCATTCTATCCCTATGATATCATCCTCAGTCAACCAGATCTCACTAATGCTTTTAACTGGTGGCCAAGTTGAGCTAACTGAAGCCCAAAACTCCTTCTCCTTATTCTGATTACTTCTGGATAAGTATACATAAATCTACAATATTCCTTCATGCCACAGTCTTCTTTTATGTCTTGTGTTGATTATCCCACTTAAGTTAAGAACCCAGTGAGCCACATTCACTTATCTCTAGGTCTTGACGTACTCACCCCCCCCTCCCCCAAACATTCTAATTTCCCTGTCTCTGCACTTCAGAACTCAGTGAATAACACTTTTTCAAGACACCTAACTCTGAATCCATTCAAATGCAAACTCATCTGCTTTATGTAAATCCTTCCTTCATACTCACTCCACACATCCACAAATTCCACACCATTCCTCATGCACAGTAGGCTCACAACTTTTACTTTATCTTTCTTATTGCTTCTGCCAGCAACTCTTTCATATTTTCTAATATACTGTACTTACAGGCAATTCCAGTCATTCAGTGTCATATTTTGTTCTGTGGAGATCCAATTTAGTGCGCTCTCTCATTATCATCTCTTCATTCAATTCTCTTCATTTTTCGATTGTCTCATTCATTCTTGTCACTC
The DNA here is from genome assembly GCF_054136105.1 of Typopeltis vanoorti. Lineage (NCBI taxonomy): Eukaryota > Metazoa > Arthropoda > Arachnida > Uropygi > Thelyphonidae > Typopeltis > Typopeltis vanoorti. The sequence continues at coordinate 110,863,205 of NC_143566.1, forward strand.
TTATGGGCAACACCAACCTTGCTATTCACTATTGCAGTTTCTTGCATTCCATCATTCAGCTCGCCACTATCATTCTTCTTATTCTCCCTCACACTTCTGGCACTTTCTCTTGAAACATTTCTGACACACCTTCTCATCAGTTTCATTCTCTTTCCAGAAATGGGAAAACATTCTTTGATTCTATGAAGCAAATACATTTTGCACATGCAGTAGTAAAATCCATGGCAATCAGAACAATGACAGAAGTCACCTGCCATTGTTCTTCAAATCAGATGTATAATACAATATGCATTATAACAAAAATAAGTTTTTAAAACCACGCAATCAACCAAACAACCTTTACAAGCAATATTGTAAAAAACTTGTAAAAAAAAAAATTAATCCAGAAAAAAATAAAGCAATTATTGCTAAATATTTTATTTTTTATTTAAAAAAAAAAAATACTTGGCTTTCAGCTCCCAAAATCTAAACACACAGTATCTTACAGTCTCTATCCTCAAACTTATGTCCACAGACTCCTGACATTTTACCACTCTTATCTACATGCACCAGTTATAAATCTTGCATGATGTTTTCAAATGCTTGCAGGTCAGTTATACCCTTTGTCCTTTGGAAATCCTCCTTACTCCAACTGATACAACCACCAGCTCTTCAAGAAACACGTTGACAGATTCCTTTCTTCTCTCAGATCTCTTGCCCACGATGACATTGTAGTGTTATAGGTCTTGATACCTCTTATGCATGGGGTTGATATATTAAGTGGGGAGGGGGGGGTGGGTATTCAATTGATGATCTGACCTAAAGTCTAAAAATCCTCCATTCTGTTCATTAGAAAGCAATTAAACTAATTAGTACTCATTCTCTGCACTGTGCTTTTCTATTAATACTTCCACATATCATGTCCATGGCAAATATAGTTCTGCCACTCTCCTCAAAAATTGAATTCTCAATCTTCAACCATCATTTTACAATTTTGAATAGACTGAGCCTTTTATCCTTTTATTTAAAAAAAAAAAAAATCAGCACAGTATAGTAGAACTCAATCTTTCACAGCTTTGCAAGTTTTTGAGATCTTTTGCTTTGTAAATCATTGGGGTGATGTTTTGAAACACCTACAGGTAAAAGTGAGAGAAAGTAGTGTAAATTCAGTTAGTGATGCATAGTAATATGGCCATAATTTCTTTCTTACATGCACCCTTCTTAATTTCTATATGCAGTGGTCAAGGCTGCATTCAGATAATTTATGAATGTTCAGTGATACAAGTGATAGTGATACTAATGAGCTCAAAAGAAAAGTAATATGCTTAACTGATAAAAGCTATTTATTAGATTGATTTAAGCCAGGGAAAGTTATACTTAGGTAGGCTACAGTTATGACATGAATATATGTTTGTTACAGTTTTCATTAAGAAAATTGGTTGCTAGATAAGACCCTTTAATTGGATAGGATCCAGTCTAGGACAGAAGGAACTGTTAGGTTTTTATCATCTGAAGGTGAGTTGGCTGGTTCTCATAACAGAAGTGGCATGATTTCCCTCCTTACAGGATGAAAAACTTTCCTTTGAGTTTCTGTAATTCAGTATTGGATGAAATGGGAAAACATTTGAAATTGAAATATTCCTAATTGCATTTGCCCTGGGTATTTTCTACCACTTTTATCTATCACCTGTTACTCCATTTAATAATTTTTCAAAGCTATTATCAACCTGTTGTATCCCAGTGTTAGACAAAATTCTCTCCCAAATTTCTCTGCTCTTTGCTCTTCAGTGTATCACAATCAGCTCTCTTGCCATGAAACTTGCTAAACAACTAAAGGGCTGATCAGAGTCATGTAGGTAACTGTTCTAAAAGAAATTCACTATAGTAATCTGTTCACCATACCAAGTGGTTATGAATCCATCATAGTGAGTAAACAGTATTTCACTTTAAAAAGAAAATACTCCAGATAACCATAATATTCTTAGTTACTTCCAAAACAGTTTTCTTTTTCAAAATTTCCCATTTATTTATTTATTTATTCTTATGGCAAAAGGAATACAGAACAGCTAAGGTCAATGTCCAGTCTGGAAAGCCAATCCAAGGCCTCACCTGTCACCTTGTGGATGTCCTGTAGACCACCACCATGAAATTGGCACCTTGGGCAAAGCTTCCTAGGAAGAGCAAAACCAGGCTGCAGAGCACAGGGATCTTCTATCAGGAAGCCGTTTGTTGGGAGATTTTTGGACCAGTATCCTCTCCACATGTTAGGTGTTGATGGCAGGGCAGCTGAAGAGAGTTCATCCATGGACCAGAAAGGCTTTCTAGATTTTAGGCGAAGACTAGGTGGATTTATAAGTCTGGTGCAGGGGCAGGAGTAGGTTGTTCATTGCTTTATTAAATTCTTTAATCGAGGCTTGTCTTCTTCATATGTTTGGTGGAGCAATGTTGGATAGGACAGGCAGCCAGGAGAGAGGGGTGCTTCTCACTGTCCCACTAATTGCGCATATGGTAGAGTTTAGCTGGGTGTCTATAATGTTAGTGTGTGCAGTGAGTGTGTACTGCACTTCTTTCCCATACAGGGGCACAATATTCTGCTGCAGAGAATGCGAGGGCTAGTGCAGACGACCTTAGGACTTTTGCACCACAACTCCAGGTTGTTCCAGCAAGCCTTGAAATGATATTGTTTCTCGTTTTAATTTTGTTGGACAGGTTGGTGATGTGCCTTTTATAGGTTAGGATTCTGTCCAGGCTCACTCCAAGGTATTTCAGGTGAGGCTTGTGTTCTACCATTTTTCCACAGAAAGAAAGGTTGAAGTGTCGATTCGCCTCTGCATTGTTCAGGTGAAATACTGTGGACACAGTTTTTGTTGGATTTGGCTTCAAGCACCACTGCTTGAAGTACTCTTTCAGGATGTACAGGTCTGTGTTCAAGGTTGATTCCAGGTTGGCAAAGGAGGTAGATTGATGTAGGATCGCTAGGTCATCAGCGTACATATACTTGCTTGAGCTGGTATGTGGTAAGTCGTCCACGTAGATGTTAAAAAGTAAAGGGGATAACACAAAGCCCTGAGGGAGACCGTTGTGAAGAAATTTGGGCCTGCTCTTTTTTCCACCAATATGGACATGGATCTTTCTGTTGGAGAGAATGGATTCAAAAAGCTGGAAAGTTTTTTTGCATCCTATACTATTTCCTAGCTTTAGGAGGAGGCCTTGATTCAGACTGTGTCATAAGCTGATGTTAGGTCAATGAAAGTGGCTCTAGATGTAGTTTTCTTTTGAAAGCCTGCTTCAATCTGTGTGGTCAGGGTCAGGACCTGGTCACAGCAACTTCTTCCTGGACTGAAGCCAGCTTGTTCAATCGGGAGTGCTCTTTCAATGAGTGGTGAAATTCTTTTAAGGAGAATTCTTTCAAAAGCTTAAAGGTGGAGCAAAGCAAGGAGATAGGTCATAGATTTTTCACATCATTTTGATCTCTCCCTGGTTTGGGCAAAGCAATTATTTTGGCTTCCCGCCACAGATTTGGTAGTTTACCAGTCATTATAATTTCTGAGAAAAGGGCGGCCAGCCGTGTTTGGCATTGTTGACTGAGATGTTTTAGAAACTCATGGAAGATACCATCTGCTCATGCAGCCTTGCTTTTCTTGGTGAGTTTTAAGGCTACCTGTACATCTTCCTGAGATAATAGGTGTACAAGTCAGGAAGCTTGGGACCCATCTTCAGGATTTGTCTCTGATGGAAGATTGCACAGCAATTTCCTGATAGAGCTGGGACATGTCTTTGGAGGTTTTCAATAAATGATTAGCCATTTGAGCAGGAGTCATCGCTGTTGTTTTGTGTGTTGTTGGTTCTGCTCCCCTTAATTTTCTCAGAAGTGACTAGCTTTTCCCGCTAGATGTGGTGAAATAGAGTTCATAGATGGTTGAGATCCATCTTTCCTTTCAGTTTTTATCCAGCATTGCTATGAGCTCCTTAGCAACAGTTGGGTCTTCAGTATCTTCATATTTGGCTAAAAGTTTCTCTATTCCAGCATGTGATGTATTGTTTTCTGTAGCCTCTAGGAATAGAGACTTTGGCTGCTTACTAATACTTACTTTGGCTGTTTACTGTTCTATCTACTTTGTTCTATATTTTCAGCTTCACTGCAGAAGGAATAAATGACTTAGCTAACTTTACACGTAACTTAGTAAAATGCAGGTGAAAAAAATGTACAAAAGCTAAATGTGCATATTGCTAGCCAGCAACTTCCTGAATGCTTCTACCAATCGGTGTCTGCAGGTTTCTTCAATTAAGTTGGTCTTGTTTTCTTGAAACTTTCAAACTGTTTTCTATTTTCTTCAATATTTGTAGATTTGAGTCTCAATTACACATTTAAGAGTTGTTTGACTTGGACTCTTCAGAAAACCTTATGTACTTTTAATGATGAAATACTGATCATTATCAGTAGTAATGTAATTTATTTCTTGTCTTCTTTCTGCATGAATTTTTTTTGTGAATGTTCTTTCTATTTGAACATGATGTTAGTACAGGCGTACTCAGGGGTTTTGTTTCAGGGTTTGAAACAAAAGCTATATAACTGAGAGGAGACCTCCACATAGCCTTCAAAGGAATGTGGAAAACCGACCAGAGCTTCTGATCTAATGTCCAATGCTCACCTTCTCGTGGTGCACCCTGTTAGGTATCTACCTGGATACTGAATGGATGAGGATGGGCTGGCAATTTGGAATCTAACCGACCAAATTGTATTCATATTAACTTAAACCAAATTTGCAAGTGATGGTACAACATGACAGAATTTCATGTCGGCTGGGGCGTCGCCCAGTTAAACAAGGATCCCATTGTTTTCGCTCAGGAACCAGGGCAAACAGTGAAAACTCAGCTCCTGGAACAAATCATAAAACTTACCCCAACTCAACATCACCAGAGTTCAAGATTAGTACTTTCAACATAAGAAGCCTAAATGGCAAAGAAATGGAGCTAGCTGAGGAATTGGATATAAGTACCAGATTGATATAATAGGGGTGACTGAAACAAAAAAGACAAAAACTGGTAAGATCTTTCTGAGCAATAAATACAGGCAATGACAATCAAGGAAAAGAAGGAGTAGCCATAGTATTCAACAAAAATACTAGGCTAATCTTCTAGAATGGCAGGCAGTCTCAAGTAGAGTGGTGTGGACAAATATGAGAATGGGGAGCTGGACAATGAGACTTATTTGTGCCTATGGTCCCACAGAAGGTTCTACTAAGGTAGAGGTGGAGGAATTTTTTGAGGCTTTAGAGAAAGCAACTGAAACAATGAAAAAGGAAAAGTTGGTCCTTGTTGGGGATCTAGATAGCAGAATAGGAAATGATTGTCAGACATACAAAAATATTTTGGGAAAAATTTGGAGAAAAGAGCAAAGCTAATAATAATGGCAGATACCTGTTGGATTTCTGCTCCGGACATGGACTGGTTATTACTAATGCCATGTTCCAACATAAAAATGTGCACAAATTCACATGGAGAGAAGAGGCAAGGAATAAGGAAAGTCTCATTGACTATGTTATTGTGGATAGTGATGTTTTCTCCCTTGTGCAGGACACCAAGGTGTACAGAGGATGTGAAATTGGAAGTGATCACTATTTAGTCTTGAGCAGGATAAAATTGAATTTCATATTGAAAAGAATAACATATAAGAAAGTTTTAAAGCGAGTAAAAGTTGAGCAGCTCTCACATGTGAACTGTACACTAAAATACACAAAGATTATTGAAGAAAAAATGAAAGAGTTTGAGAACAGGAACCAAACCATGGAGATTCAGTGGCAAGTTTAAGAATACCCTGATTGATTCGGCCAGAGAGGCATGTGGTGAGGTTGTCTGCAAGGATGGAAAAATCAGAACTCCATGGTTGACACTGGAAGCTAAAGAGGCAGTGAAGGAAAAGAAGAAAGCATATCAAAAGTTCATGGCAAATATGTCAGCTATTGCTTTTAGAGAATACAGAGACAAATGTAAGAAAGCTAAGCACTGTGTAAAACTGGCTAATCAAAAGTCATGGGAGGACTTTGACAAGAACATAGAAAATAAATATCAAGAAGTTGGCAAGATATTCTTTAGGTTGTTGAAGAAGCTCATAAATGGAGGAAAGAGTGCTGTAAAAGGATTAGAGATGATAAAGGTGACATGAAAACAGGAGAAAAAGATATCCTTGAAATATGGAGTAATTAATTTGAAAAATTGCTAAATGAAACAAGCATTGATGACTGCACAGTGGTAAAAAACACTGACAGGCATGCAGTTAGGAATACATATCCATACTTGAAGTAGAAAAAGCCATCAAAGGCTTGAAATGTGGAAAGGCAGCAAGAGTAGATGATATTCGACCAGAAATGCTGAAATATGGCAGTATGAGAGTCTTACAGTTGCTGCACTGCATAGTTCAGAAAGCCTGGACAGAAGGACAACTTCCCGATGATTGGAGTAGAGCTCTCATAGTACCCAAAAAACTAATGTAATAAAAAAATAACTAACACTGGGTTTATAGGTTGTAATAATTATTTAATAAACATACCAGTTTTGCCACTTATGCTAGTGGCTTTGTCTGGGTTAAGGATGAGCACACAAATATACAAATGTTAAATATGAATCATTACATATCTAATCACCAAATGTGGGAACCATAACACAAAAATGGAAGTATAACAGAAACACATGGAGCATGGAGACTGGCACATGAGTTTGCAGAAAAATTAGTCCGATGTGTTAAAAGATCTAATTAGTGACATCCAAATGTCACAGAAAATCATCCATTGGTTTCTCTTGAGAGTGCCTTGTAAGTCAATGTACTTAATGGTACTCTCATCCCATTCAATGTTGTGGTGAGTGTGGGAGAAATGGAATGCCATACCTGAGCTGTCTTCTCTGTTGTTATCGACTTCTCCAATATGCTACTTTTGTCTTATTTCTTAACTTCTTGATGTTTGCACTATGTAATTAAAGCCATAAAAACATGGAATATTGTAAACTCCAGGATGTTTGTTGAAAGGGTTGTGGTCCTTGGGCAAGTTTAGGATATTTCTTATCATCATAATGGGTTTGAAAGCCACTCTAGTATCATGAGATTTCAGGCGATTTGTGATTTTTAGTGAGAAAGTTCACTAATAAAAGGGAAGGGAACCAAAGCTGTAATGAATGTTATGGATCAGTTTTGGAGAGGGAGTAGAGAATAGAGACTTTTTTTTTTTTTAGGATATCTATTGCTGGTCAGTAGTTGGAGAATAGAATGTAATTCTTCTGTTAGTGTTCTTTCATCTATTATAATAGAGATCGTCCTCTTTTCAGCGTATGTACAATACCTAATTTTTGGGAAATGTGGTGCAACGAGGAAAAACGTACATAACGATCTGTATCAGCTGGCTTACAGTACACACCAAGAGAAATACCTTTGTCTGCTTTTTTTCATAATCAGAACATTTAGAAAAGGTACTTTTCCTTCATTTTCTAGTTCTAGAGTGAATTTGATTTTATGGTGGAAGAATTTAATAGGTGACAGAAAATAGTGTTACTCAGCCACACTGTGTTTCCATATTATGAATATGTTGTCTATATATCTCTGCCAAAGTGATGGTTTAGGATTTGTAGATAACAAGATATATTTCTCGAAGTTTTCCATGAAGTAGTCTGCACAACGAGGAGATAGAGGGCTTCCTATTGCAAAGTCAAAAGGTTGTTTGTAGATTTTCCCATTCCATTGAAAAAAAATTTGAGTTGAGACAGTGTGTAAATAGTTGAGAGATGTCCTGAGGGAACAGATTATCCATAAGCACCATAATTTTGTCTACAGGAACATTTGTGAATAACAATACAATATCCAGACTACCTAGAATGTCCATTGGTGAGATAAAAATTTCTCCTAGTTTTTCTACAAAGTGTTGCGTATTTTTGATGTAGGTGTATGCGCATCTAATGTGCTCCTTTAGAAGATTAGCAAGATGTTTGGACAAATAAGTAGTCCAGCTAATACCATCATAGATGGTATTAGCATCATCAAATTCCTGACATGTATTCTCAGTGGGTGTAAAGGATATGACTACTACTACATGGAAAACTAATATCATTACTAACTTCCTATCTAGAATTTTCCTCCAAATCAATCTGTTACCTGTCAAGACTCCAACCTTATCAGATCTTATATTTCTGTCTAAGGAATTTTTAACTGTATCAATCCACCTACATCTTGGTCTTCCTCTGGGTCTTTTTCCTGCCAACCTGGCCAAGAACACTTGTTTTGCTAATCTTTCCCCTCCTATTACTTTTAAGTTACAATACCACCTGAGATTAGCTCTGCTAACAGTGGATGCTAATAATGTCAAGTTCTTTCCTAATATCCTCATTTTTAATATGATATTACCATTGATGCTATCTGTTCACTCCCCATAATGCGGGCTCTAGTCTTTGGTCAAGTATTTTATTTCTAACCCATCTCTCAGATCCATAAGTTAAAATTGGCTTGATCACTGTCTTGTATATAGCAAATTTAGTGTTTTGGCTAATTTCTCTCTTATTCCATATAAATTTATTCAGTTGACTTCCAACCATACCAGCTTTGTTGATTCTGTTGCCTACTTCCATATTTAATTTACCTTCTTCACTGAAAATTATGCCTAAGTAGCTAAAATATTTTACTTGTTTTATAGGGTATTCATTCACAACACAGTTGATGTTTTCAATGCTTCTGCCTATTTTCATTGTCTTTGTTTTCTTATTGCTGACCTTGATACCAAATCATTTACACAGTTATTCAATTTAGTCAGACAATCTTGCAGACTTGTACTGGGTTTATTTAGAAGTATAACATTATCTACATAAAGTAAAGAGCTGACATTAACATCTCGAATTTTGATATCAGGTTTAATAACACTTTCCTTTATAATGTGATCCATATAGATAATGAATAACAGAGGGGATAATGTACATCCTTGCCTGACACCAGAACTTCATTCAATTCTAACTGCTGTAAGTCAGCAGTTAGAACTGAAATCAAATAAAGACTAAGTACTACTTCACATTATGCCCCATTAACATTATATAGCGGTAGCGTTTGAAATAGTTTCTCTTTTGGCACCTTGTCATAAGCTTTTTCCAGATCTACAAAACTTAAATACAGATCTTTGTTATATTCCCATGATTTCTGAACTATCTGTCATAAAGTGAAAATCTAATCATGACATCCTCTATTTGGCCTGAATCCAGCTTGTTCTTCACCAAGCTTTTTTTCCACAATTCTTCTCAACCGTTTCTCAGGTATACTTGCATAAATCTTACCAGGAACACAGTAATGGAATGCCTCTGTAATTCAAACATTCAGTTTTATTTCCCTTTTTATATATGGGTACTATGAGAGCTCTACTCCATTCATCTGGAATTCGTCCCTCTGTCCAGGCCAAATCTGTGGAATAGGATCGATGTTCCAACAATTCGTAGTGCAGATCCTTTAATTTTCCCATTCCCAAAACACCTTTGTGTGCAGGTGATTGTCCTGATGAAAGATGATTTTTTTCTTCTGCAAATCGGGTCATTTCTCATGAATTTTTTGTCTAGTCTGGTTAAAAGATCGGAATAATATTCCCTGGTTATTGTTATACCCTTTTCAAGATAATTAATAAACAAAATGCTTTTAGCATCCCAAAACACCGATGCCATGACCTTTCCTTCTGATGAAACCGACTTTGTCTTCTTTGGCTCTCTGAACAACCGGCTTCTGTCCACTGTTTTGACTGCTGTTTGGATTCTGGTGTGTAATGGTGAATCCAAGTTTCATCTAGAGTAATAAAAATCGACACACAAAATCAGTTTTATTCTAGTTAAAACACCCCAAGCACTGTGCAGAGATTTTCATGCAAGTGCATTTTTGATCTGCTGTGAGCAAGCGCGGCACCCATGTTGCGCAAGGCTTTTTCATTTGCAATTCTTCATGCAAAATATATCCTACACGTTCTTTTGAAATGCCTATAATCTCAGCAATTTCACGCACTTTGACTTGCCGTTCATCCAATACCATATCGTGCACTTGATCAATGATTTCTGGTGTTGTTACACTTTTTGGATGTCCTTCACATGGATCATCTTCAAGGCCGGTATGGCCACATTTAAACTCGTCAGCCCATTTCTTAATTGTTGAAAATGAAGGAGAAGAGTGCCCATAAACTTTTATGAACTTTGAATGAATTTCTTTTGGCATTAAATCTTCTTTTACAAAGAATTTTATGAATGCATGATATTATTAGGTTTGCTCTTTTCTCCAAATTTTCCCCAAACATTCTTATATGACTGGTAATTGTTTTCTACTCTGAAGGACCAAGTTTTCCTTTTTGTTGTGTCAGCTGCCTTCTCTAATGCTTCAAATTCCTCCACATCTTCCTTAGTAGAACTTTCTGTGGAACCATAAGCACGGATAAGTCCCATCAGTCCCATTTTGATGTTAGCCCACATCGCTCTACTTGATATTGCTTGCCATACAAGAATATTTTCCTCATATTTAGCTTTTAATATTATAGCTTCTCCTTTTGATTGTTATTTCTTGAATATAACATCTTGTATTTGTTGCTTAGAAAGATCTTGCATGTTTTTGTCTTCTCTGTTTCAGTAACACCTATTATGTCAATCTGGTACTTATCCAGTTCTGCCAGCTCTATTTCTTTACCATTGATGCTTCTTATGTTGATGGTGCCAATCTTGATCTCTGCTGATGTTGAGTTGAGGTTTGTTCCAGTATCTGACTTTTTTGCAGTTTACCCCGGTTCCCTGGCTAAAACATTCTAACAGATAAGCTTAGGCGTTGATGGATATTCATGACTTATTTTTCATGGTATTAACAACACCACAAACAATTTTATCAACAGAGATGTTTTATTTCCCTTTTTATATATGGGTACTATGAGAGCTCTACTCCATTCATCTGGAATTCGTCCCTCTGTCCAGGCCAAATCTGTGGATTAGCATTAATAAAACATCTTTGTTGATAAAAGTGTTTGTGGTGTTGTTAATACCGTGAAAAATAAGCCTGACTAAAACAATTGGGTGCCTTGTTTAACTAGGTGTCACTCCTGCCGACATGAAATTTCATCATGTTGTATTATCATTTTGAGTTACAGTTTAAGCCAAGAAGAATACAGTTTGGTCAGCTACTCCCAAATTGTAAGCCCATCCTCATTTGTTCAGTATCCAGATAGATATCAAACACAGTGCACTGTGCCCTGTTTGATATCTACCTAGACATCAGGTCAGAAACTTTGGTCTCTTCTCTGCATTCCTCAGAAGGCCATGTGGAGGTCTCCTCCTGGTTATCCAGCCTTGACCCTTTAGCACCCTGTTATTTTCACTTTTTAGATTTGGTTATCTTCTTCAACCAGATAACTAAAGTAATTCTTACTCAAATGACCCCTCCCTCCCCTCCTGCATTACACCCAAATGGCCAGACCACTAATCAGTCAATTAAAAAGTTTAAGATTCTTGAAAGTTGCATCACATGCAACTTCTTGACTATCCATGTTTCACATTGTCATCTCTCTCTCTCTCACACACACACACACACACACACACACACACATGTTACCAGTGATGACTGAGATAACATCATCCAAAGATAGGGCTGATCTCCTGAAATTAAAAGCAACAACAAAATAATAATTAACAAAGCAGATAAGGGAAATGTCACTGTGATTTTAAACCAATCAGATTACTTAGGGAAACTTGCCTCCATACTTCTACATCGTTCTACCTACCTACTTTCCTATAGTCTATGATTCTCTTCCTATGATTCTCACCAGCACACAAATCAGAACTCTCCGTAGACTCCTTCAAAAAAGTTATCTCTTGATGTGTAGAAGTTGGACTAAAACCTTATAACTCTAGACCTCTCCCACCCAGATGTATGAACTACAAAAAAATCTATAAACAAAATGTGCCATTATGTCCCATTGTGGATGGCATTGATTCACCCACATACAAATTAGCCAAATATTTAGCTAAAATGCTCTCACAATATATTGGCAACACACCTTCACACATAAAAAATAATAAAATTAAAAAGAAAAGAAAAACTCAGGCCACTTTAAAAACCAGTATAGGAACTTCACATTCCAACAGACATAATGGCCAGTTTTGATGTCTCCTCCTTATTCACCAATATCTTAATCAAAGATACCTTAGATTTCATCCAAGCCATAATGCCTCTCGATGTCTCTGCCCTATTTCAGTTCACCATGAACTCAGACTATTTCATTTGGCAAGGAAAATTCTACAAACAGATAGAGAGGCCAGCCATGGGTTCTCCACTCACTCCACACCTGGCCAACTTCTTTATAGAGACCTTTGACGAAAAAGCCTTTAACTCTGCCCTACATAAACCCACTGTTTGGCTTCGCTATGTTGATGATGTGTTCTCCATTTGGCTGCATGGCCTGGATACGCTCCACAATTTCTTAACACCCCAGGATCCAGTTTACTTTGGAAAAGGAAAACAAGTCTAACATTCCTAGGCATTCTTGATTACACACCAGCCTGATGGATCCCTGGCATTCTCCATTTGCAGGAAATCCACATATACAGGTAAATACATTCACCAGCATTTACCCCCCTCCCAACAATATGGGATTATAAAAATCTTATATAACAGGGCAAAATTAATCAATTCTGATGTGTCCTAACTACTAAATTGACCACATCCTTAAGACTTTCTTAGCAAATGTCTACAACTCCAAGAAATAGTAAACTCATGTAACCACATCTCCCCCTTCTCCTTTAAAGCAGAGATTACTCAAAATCTATCAGTGTTCCATATATCCTGACGCATCTGAAAAATCAGCAAACATCCTAAGAAAGTATGACATTGCAACCAATTACAGACCACATAGGAAATTAATAATAATTATTGCGTATGTATTATAAAAATATGTAAAAAATGCAAAAGCAATTGAAATGTAAACAATTGAATAGGATGAACTGCACTTGAAGATTGACAAGGTTGATGCACAAATCTAATCACTCCCCCCTCTATTAACCCACTTCCTCACCTAGATAACGTAATACCCTGAGCCCAACACTAGATCCATGGTAAGATAATGCTAACTCATTGACCCAACCTTTTAGTGTGCTCTGTTCACAAATAAAAAATGGTGTAAATTTTTCCTTTAGGACAATTTTTTTGTCTGTTAAATTGAGGGCCTATTGTATTTTATATTTTATCATTTATAGTTGATTGTCTCTAATGACAGTATACATGCCATATTTGAAATTTTATGTTTTCTGAAGACTGTTTTTTCCTAAGGACTGGTAGGTTGCAGACCACACTTTGGGGGAACTGCTCTAAATATTTTGACATTGCTTGGGTCTTGGATAAATGAGGCCGACTTATTGGAAGCATGAAGTAGCTTTAAAAAGTTCCATGTTTGTTCTTTAGAGCATTATTTTCAGACTGTAAAAATAAATAAATTAAAAATACAAAATTATATAAAATTGATGAAAAGAGAAAAAAAAATTGAATGTGAAAGATTTACTTGTCAATGAGAAGATTTCTCAGCTAATGAGTATAGATTTTGCTAAAAGCTATCATTCTGGTGTAACATTGACCTCAAAATCTACCTCTACAGTGGGGAAAGAAACTCAGGTGTATGAGGAGGAAGTACTAGAGCTGTTGCATGAACTGAATATGAATTCAGAAGTAATAACTGATGAGATATCAGCACAGATGCTAAAAGTTTGTTCAGTTGACTTGGCTGTATAATTTGAGTCTCGGTACAAGGAAGATTCTGCAGGAATGGAAAGAATATATAATACCATTGCATGCAGGTGGTGCAAAGACTGATGTGTTCTAACTATTGACCTATCAGTATCTCTCCAATGGTGAAGATTTCGATTTTGGAAAAGTTTGCAAGCAATCGCATACAGAAATGAATTGATAGAGAATCTATACTATGCAGTTAAAAGCATGAGTTTACTAAGGGAAGGTCATGTCGTGGTTGAGTTAGACAATGGAAATGGTTATACCATGATACTCTTGGATTTTGCTAAAGCTTTTAACAGGATCAACATGGAAGGATATTACGTAAGTTGGAGGATATGGGACATTGGATTATAACTTATTGGTTTTGATAAGATCAGTTGGCAGATATTAAACAGTGGAGTATGGGGGAATGGGAGTCTATAAGATTTAAAGTGATCAGTCCTTGGTCCATTGTTATTCAGTCTTTACATTAATGATATTGGGAAGGATTTAACAAGTGATATATAGCAGCTTGCTGATCAGGAATGCAACTGGACATGCAGTACTTGCAGAATGATTTGAATAAGATGTAATTGTAGGCACGTATAATTGGATGTCTGTTCAGTGTTAATAAATATAAAGCTATGCACTTTGGTATAATGAGATATCCAGTCGCGTATATATTGGCAGGATTATGCTAAAAGAAACTGATCCAACTAGGTATTTCAGAGTTAAAATGGAAATTATGATTCAGGGGAGTCATATAGAAAAAAAAAATTTGCAAATACAACTGAAATTGCAGTGTTGAAATGAACACACTAATGTGTAAGAATAAGGAAGTCATTTTGCCTCTTTACACAACCTCACCTGGACTGTTGTGCATAGTTCTGATCTTTTGGCTTCCATGGTGATGCAGATACAGTGAAGAGGGTACAAAGGAGAGTATTAAAGATGAAAGAAGGGTGATATGATAAAAATCTAGAAACTTTTGAAAGAATTATATAGGTAGTATACTAATTGAACAAATTTTTCATTTTATGGAGCGTGGAGAGGATGAGAGTGCAAGTCGAAAATGAATGTAGTCAAAGTGTGAGAGCTAGATGTCTCTCTCATAGATCTGTGTGTGATTGGAATCTGTTGTGTTTGTATGTGGTGAGTGCAGGTGGTATGAATGAATTCAAGAGAAGGTATAATATGGTGCGAGTAATGGGGTCTCATGTACTAATAATATTTATACAACACATGGCAGTGAAAAAACTTTGTGTATTTGTTGTAAAATTCTATGCATCTTTTTCATTAGATAATGTCTCTTGTTTAATATTTTTTTAATTCTCTTAACAGGCCATTTTCACTCTTAATATTTTCTAATTATGTTTATCCCCTCAGTCTTAATTCTCCTTACAAGGTCAGAAGATGATAGAATGTTTTTATAAGTAACTAACACTCTGTCATTAATTCCTCTTATCAAATCCCAAATTGCATCTTCTCTGTTAGATTCTTGTATGTGTTGCTGTAGACAGTTCTCACTGTAAGTTGCTCCAGACACTTACTACTGACTATCAGCTGTCATTATTCCAGTCAGTATCTCTCATCATAACATCCCCATTAATATTTTACTTTTCTCTTTAAGTAACTGGTTCGTAATCTTTTCTTTCATAGCTACATGGTCATCAGCATTCATTTTTAAAAATTATGGAAACTACCATGTTATGGTAAAACTTCAGTTTAATATAAACCAAAATAATCACCTGATGTTTCAACCATCATATCAATATCAACTGGAGTATACACTTATATGCAAAGAAACGAGCTGCATTTCAATCTACATATACTGGCCATTGAATTTAGAAACCTTTATGCAGATGTAAGCAGCATATATGCAAAATATTTGGTCACATACATCACATGAATTAGACAATTATTTAAGAATGCTGCTGGTCAATCGGCAGTAGTGTTGATCACAAGGGGAAAAAATGAAGGATCTTTAAGAATTCAATGAAGGACTTATTGTGTGCCTGGCTGGAGCCACAAATTTGAAAACAGTTTTCTCAACTGCTTAATCTGAGATCCTGTCAGGAATGAAATTGTTGTCATCTGAGAGGGCTTATGTGGACAAATGGAACTTCTTGTATGAAACAACTGACCAGAAAATTTAATGAGGATTGTTCCTGACCCATATCTTACTGAATTATGCACAGAGAATTGAAGAGAATTAGTATTAGTAGTCGCATGCCTACTACAGAAACTACTGCTTTCTACGAACTGGAAAGTTTGTCTATAGTGATGTCAGAAACATTATGACCGGACATTGGAAGACCAGGAAAAAAAAAAGTCGTGGTCTTGATAATTCATAGTAGGCAGAGAGTTTGGCATGAATCCCATGAAGCAGTAAACTCAGCTTGCCTTGTAAGCACAATGCAAGGTTCTGAAGGTGCTGTCATGGTGTGGAGCATGTTTTGTTGGTATGGAACGGTTCTCCTGATATTGCTGGAAGGTCGGGTGTCCTGCAATGTTGACTTTTTTTATTCAGCAAGTGACGGCTGTTTCGTTAATGAAGTAAACAAATTATTGTTCCATATCTTAAATAAGTAACACATCGCACGGTTAAATATTTAATTAAGATGGATCAATTACACGTATTTCAATTCACATGTAAAATCTCTCATGATATGTAACTTATCATGTTCACTTTTACATGTTTTTCTAAGGAGATTGCACTTATAGAAATATCAAATTTTATCTGTAATAATCTTGTATTTGTATAATAACTTAACCATGAGCCTTTGTTAAAATATTGTGGCACATGATGTCATTGTGTAACGCTGTTAACTCATGTCCATATATGGTAATTTCAAAAGATGCGCGAAGTATACATATACAGAAGGTTGGAGAGATGTGCGCATGTGTACAGCGAAAGTCCAGGCCTTTATAAGGCAAGACGTCGAGAAGGACTTTGCCTTAGAGTTTTCATCTTCTTTTACCTGGGTCCACTGCCACGTGAGGTCCGATATCAGGAATTGAAAGGAAAGAGCTGAATGTTGGTGCCATGTTAGGGATCCTATAGGGCATGGAATAATTGATTCTGACAAATAAGAAGAAATTTGGTAGGTAATCAAGAACTAGCCAGCAGAAGGAAAGAGAAGGTGCACTTATGTGTGAACAAAAGGTTCATGTAAAAGACAGTGCTGAACTAGAATTAAGTAGCTATATATATGTGGTAATTCCAAACAAGAATGTACATCAAGTGTGTCTGTTTATGGGTACAATAAGATAATGTATTGATATTGAGATAAACTTACTCAAGGTATGCCTTATTGTTAGTTTGTGTATATATGACTGGCAAGATATTCTAGATTGTGATTTAGCTTTAAAGGAAGTGAATTAGAACTAAGTTTGAATTAGGAAGAATTGAAAATAACAAAGAATTCTAATGCAACTGTGTGTGTGTGTGTGTGTGTGTATTCATCTTTTTTTGACTGACTGAAACCAATAAAATAGATAACAAGCTAATTTAATGGAATTAAGTTGATTTGTTATCTATTTTCTCGGTTTCGGTCAGTCAAAAAAAGATGAACATATCTAATCACTGAGTCAATGTAACTAATGATCATATATATATATATATATATGTGTGTGTGTATGTATATTTGAATCAAACTAAATATTCTTTTTTGATTTAATTAAATGGTTTGTGAACAACACATTGGACTGATTCTATCAATGCACTACCCTGAAAATTTCGAACCTGCATAAGATAAAGCCAAGCCACGACTAAAGATAAAGATTAACATAAGCGGGGAATTCTAACAATATCTCCTTTATCTGTAGTTTAAAATCTTATAATCTCGCACTCAATACACAGTCTAACTGGCGCAGTCGTAAACAAATAAATTTGTTAGACTATGGTGTATGGGAACATGAAATCTAGTAGAAATAAATAAATGGCAGCAGGCGACCATTCACGACATCTCATGAAGTTTTAAGTAAGGAAAGACAAAGCAGAATTGAGAAATACATAACACATAACAGAAATTATAACACATATCATGGATCCGTCAGTGTAAAAGTTTGAAACAAAAAAATTAAACAGCAATGAAGGTATATGGAGAATAGAATTTCTTCTTACATGCAGTCTCAAGATAGTCAGGTAAAAAGCAGTGCTATTAGGATCAGTCAAAGTGTGTGCGTGTGATTATAAAGAAAAATAAAATTATATAATTAAACAGTTTAGTTCTTAATAATAATTTCTTAGATTTGTGGCATAGTCCTTCATCAAGGTTAAGAAAATTGAGCGATGCTAAAGTACTTTCAGAACTTTCACTAAAGAGATACTCATTTATGAGAACATTGTGTAGTAATTTGTCAGCATGTGGACAGTATTAGTAATCGCATGTTCTCTGAGACCTGATTTGTTCTGTTTCTTGGAGGAAATGTAGGATTGGCATTCACAAATGTATATAGGAACAGATTGGCCTGTTTGCCCAAGGTAGATTAACTTTGGATGTGTATCATATGTCCAGAGTAGAATAACTTTGGACTAATGCCTTCCTGAACACAATCCACGAATCTTCTCCAAGAAACAAAACAAATTGGGTCTCTCAGAACATGGGATTACTAATACAGCTACAGGATCCTTTGGAATAATGCCAAATGACTACATAGATTTTCCCATAAATATGAGCATCTCTTTAAAGAAAGTGCCAAAGTACTTCGGCACCTCCCAAATCTCAACCTTAATGATGGATTATGTGCCAAAAATCTGGGAAATTATTAAGAACTGTATTGTTTAATTATAAGGTTTTTTTTTTTTAATAATCACATGCACACACTTCGACTGATCCTAATAGTATCGTTGTTTACCTGACTGTCTCGCAACTTCATATAAAGAGATTCCATTCTATCCTTATATACCTTCATCATTGTTTAATTATTTTGATTTCAAACTGTTTCACATTGATGATGAACCTTGATACAAGAATCAAAATATTTATAATTAATCCATCTGAATTAAATATTTTCTACTTGTTACTTGTTAGTTAAAAAATGAATAATACACAATTATCTATTAATAAATGTTGTGTTCCATATGTCTGCTAATAAGTTCAAAACTAATAGCGAGTGAACATCTAGCATTGTGCAAATGAGTTGTGGCCTCTTGACTTTCTTAGTGTTGAAATTATTTTCATTCTGATGAACTTACAGATGGTGTTCATGAATCTCAACTGGAAGAAAATCTCTTTTCTCATCCTCTCACAAAGGTAGTTGGAATGTGCTGACTTAAAAAAAAAATCATAAATAATAAATGTGTATCTTAATTAGTAGATTATTTTTCAGATTACAGTTGTCTTTCACTATATTTATTTAGCATATGATGATACAACAGGCCATGAGGCCCATACGAGCAGGTATGAACTATCTTATGAAAGTAATATAATACTTTTGGTTGTGGTGTAATTTTTGTATGTAAAATTGTTGTGTGTAAGGGATGAAAAACTATTTTCCAGGAAAAAAAATCCTACCTCCATATGAGACCATCTAATTCACATTTGGTTTAAATGCCTTTAAATGCCCTTATAAAGATTCTATCCTAAGTAGGTGATTCTAAATAGGTGGCAATGTTGTAAATGACTGAACTATGGAGCCTCACTTTCACTATCATTATAACAAAATTACTCTCGATTCTTAAAGTTCTAAATAATGGATATTGCCCTATCAACAATATCCTTTTATAGTGGAGATCATGTGGTCACTACAATTTTTCTGTAGTGAGAGTTGAGTGTATATTATTTCAAGTTTTTTCTTAGTGAGTTTCAGTGAAGATTATTCATCCATCCAATGTGTTTCATTTTTGAACATGTTTCTTGGAATATACTTAAATATTTTATTATGCAAAACAGCCTCTGAGTCCCATTCATTATTCTCTTAAATTCTGACTCCCAATCTATACTTACAAGTTCTCTTATCAAATTCACGAACTCAGCTTTCTTAACATTCCAGCCTTTTTTGTTTTTTTTATCACTACTTTCTCCTTAATTTCAATTCTCCTCTGACAGTTAAATTCCACACAAGTAGTATAGTTGATTAGGTCTACTCAGTTATATCAAAACTTATGATGATGATGTGAAACGTCCAGAGTGTCAAGGACTCATGCACCAGCTATCATACTTATTCTTGAATTCATTCATACTGCTTGCACACTCAACATCCAATTGCAATCCATTCCAATCATGCACCACCCTATGAGAGAAAAATCTAACCCTCGCCACTTTCTTAGCGGCATTCATTCTCAGCTTCCGAGGATGCCATCTTGTCCTTTCCTCATTCTCCAGAAATGAAAAATTCCATCAACTGAAATCCTGTATCAACCTTTCAAAAGCTTGTAAGTCTCAATCATATCACTCCCTGTTTCTCCTGTTTGCTAGTGTCTGCAGTCTACAAATTCTCAATCTGTCTTCATAATCAGTATTCCACAATCCTGACATAATTTTTAACACTTCCTCTCTCTCCACTGTATCAGAATCACCATGGAAACCAGGAGACAAGACCTGCACACAATAGTCCAAGTGAGGTCTTATCAAGGCCTTGTAAAGACGCAAAACGGCATTCTTATCTTCACATGCGAAAGTTCATTTCAGCATTGCAATTAATTTTCAAGTTCTATTTGAAATCTTTGCTACATGGCCGCTGAACTTTAACTTGCTATCTCACCACGGAAACTATCCCCAGCCTGATCAGTTTCTTCTAGAATAATCCCGACAATATAATACAATATTGGATATCTAATCATATCAAAGTGCATTACTTTGCATTTACTGACATCCATTTTCCCATGCCCACAATTCCAGCCTGTTGAAATCATTCTGTAAGTACTGCATATCAGCAGCATTCCTGATTACCCTACCTATTTTTGCATCATTAGCAAATAACTGTATGTCGCTTGTCAAATCCTTCCCAATATCATTAATGTACAGATTGAATAACAGTGGACCAAGCACTGATCCTTGTGGTACACCACTGCTTACCTATTAAATCTCGCAGATTCACATCCCCCGTATACCACTTTTTGACATGTCATTCAGCCATCCTCTTAACCATGCTAATATTTTATAATCCAAATCCATATTCTCCAGTTTATTATGCAACAGTTTTCCATCCTGTATTCTGTCAAAAGCCTTAGAAAAATCCAGAAGTATTATTTTTATGGCTATTTTGCCTGCTTCTGTTTAGGAGTGTCCCTTTTTTAATGTTATTGACTTTTTACTCAAGAATTCTCAGGGCATTGCAGATGTATTTTTAGAGACAAATATATGTAGCATAATAGAAGAAAATTCACACATACCTATTCTTGGATGTTGTTGCCTGTCTTCTTCCTACGGTGTGCATACTTCTGCTGTTGTGGTGTTAAAAGGGGAGTGGGTGGGAGGCAATGCGGAAGAATTAATTTGAAAACACCCAGGTTTTTTTATATACAATATATACATATATTATATTTAAGGGTGGGCAGAGCGCTTTTTTGTAGGGTGGGAAAGATGAAAAAGGGAGCTGAAATTAGGAACTGTTTTTTAGAGGAAGGGTTTATGGGAAAAGGGGGCCGGGGATAGGGTTGACGGGGTGTGAGTCGTAGTCTGAACTCATGGAGGAAGTGGATGCTATGTCATGTCGACTTGGTGTTTTTGCCTTTGAAGTGTTTGTGTTATCGCCTATTGGTCGGAGTTATGAAGCTTCCAACACTCGGAGATTATGTAGGGTCGGTGGACGTTGATTGATGACTGGGTTAGATGGTAGATTAGTGCATTGGGCTGTCTAATAGGTATCAGCATTGTGTATGGGGGAGTGATATCACAGAAAAGGAACATCACTAGTAGCATGCCCCAGAGGTCTGTTTTAGGGTCATTTTATTTAATTTGTATGTAAATGATTGGAAAGGGCTTAAATGGTAATATATACAGTTGTATTGCAGATGATGCAAAATTTTGGAGCATTATAAATGGGTGAGTGTGTTGGAATGTCAGTTTAATGTTGCAAAGTGTAAGGTTTTAAAATTTGGGAAACAGAGTATAGGATTGGTGGGGACATTTTAGAGCAAGTGGAGGAAATAAAAGATCTCGGAGGTGGGTGATGGTGGATAGGGACTTGAAATTTTGTGGATATTTTGCTAAAATTGTGAGGACAACACAACAGATTTAGGGAATGATGTGTAGAAGTAAGGATATTTTGATGAGGAGAGAACAATTTCGACTTTGTGATTGTCCGGTTCAGACCCATCAAACGTATGCAAAGATGTTTATGTGTATAAGGCACTAGAGAAGAATAGTAATCTGCAAGTTGTCCAGCTGTGTCATGCAGACTGCAGACAAGATTATACAAAAGAACATGCAGGTAGATTATTATGTCAGTACACCAATGCTAGGAGTATCAGAAACAAAGGGATAGAGTTTGTTGCCTTAGTCAATATGTTGTCGCCTCAGATTGTAGACATTAGTGAGAACTGGCTATCAGAATCAGACATACTAACTGGTATCGAGTGTAAAGGGACCACTATTTGTAGGAAGGATAGGAGAGCAGGGGGCGTGCTGCTAATGATATCAGATTACTTCAATTCAGTTAGAGTTGAGACCTATAATTGTAGTAGTACTAACAGTATTTCATGTAGCAGTGAGTTTGAAACCATCTGGTATGAGGTAGAATCTAACAAGATCAATTACATAGTGGGATATTGTTACAGACCTGGTAGATGGGATATTGTTACAGACCTTTTCTATTTCGTGATGAAGAAATGCATCACGAAATAGAAAAGATGAGTGCAAAAAGAGTAATCATAATGGAAGACTTTAATTATCCAAATATTGATTGGGTAGCAGTAGAATCTCATGAGAAGAATGAAAATTAGTTAATTGATCTGTTGCGGGACAACTTCCTCAAGCAGCATGTGACAGTAGGAACTTGAGGTCAAATTATGTTAGATTCGATTATTGTGTCAGGAGGGTGATTCAGATGTAACTATTCTGCCTATGATTGGTGACAATGATCATGCAGTACTCACTTGGGAAGTGACTTAGTTTATGAATGTTCCATTCAGAAAAGGTTACATAATGAACTACATCATCGTCATCCAATTCCTGCCATGTACCCTCAAGGGGTGTACAGGATATGATAGTACTACATGAAAAAAATTACATCATTACTAACTTCCTATCTACAATTTTCCTCCAAATCAGTCTGTTACTTGTCAAGACTCCAACATCATCAGATCTTATATTTCTATCGTCTAAGGCACTTTGTACTGTATCAATCCACCTATATCTTGGTCTTCCTCTGGGTCGTTTTGCTGCCAACCTGGCAGAGAACACTTGTTTTGCTAATCTTTCCTTACCCATTCTGTTTAAGTGACCATACCACCTGAGATTAGCTCTGCTAATGCATTCCTGGATGCTGACAATGTCAAGTTCTTTCCTAATATCCTCATTTTTAATATGATGTTGCGATTGATGCCATCTGTTCACGCCTCTAATCTTTCTCAGGACTCTCATATCTGCAGTCTCTAGTCTTTGGTCAAGTGTTTTACTTCTGACCCAGCTCTCAGATCCATAAGTTAAAACTGTGGTTTCCACAGTTTTAACTTATGGTGTCACATCACAAAAGGCACCGAGAATTACTAAAAGTTCTGCATCACTTCAACCTGAGTTCGTCTGAGTGTCGGTCTGGCTCCCACTGACGAGACCTCAACAAAGGTCAAAACCGGTCTGGGTAGCCCCCCCCTCCCATAATGTATAACATCATGCATGCCTGCTAGGAGATGTCATCATCATCATACGTATCAAGGATTTAGGCCTAGCATGGCCTGTTCCGGCCTTAGAAGTCATCGTTGAATCGTTTAAGAGGACGTCCTGGTTTTCTTTTTCCTAATGGCTTGTACTTTAAGGCTTGTTTTGGTAATCTTTCTGTTTTCATTCTTTGAACATGTTCCATCCATTTATGTTTATATTTTTTAATTTTTTTTATTACTGGTTCTTGGTTTAATTCTTTCATAATATCTTCCTTTCTTTTGTGATCAAAAGCCTCATTTCTGCTGTTGTTAATCTTTGTTTGTCTTTTTGTTTTATTGTCCAGATTTCACTTCCATACATTAAGACCGGTAGGGCTAATGTATTGTATACTTTTAGCCTGGTTTGTTTTTGAACTAGGTTTGGTTTATAGAGTTAATTACACCTGTTATTTTTAAATATTTTGCAATTTTTATTTATATCTTTTTCATTTTCATATGTGATCATACATCCTAGGTAGTTAAATGAATTCACCTGTTCTAAGATCTTGTTATCTATTAATATTTTAGTTGTTGCTGGATGTTGTCCTTTAAAGGCCATAGTTTTTGATTTTTCCGTTGATATTATCATACCATAATCTTTGGATATCTCATTTAGATTTAAAATAGCTTTCTGTAAGTTATCTTCAGAAGTTGTAATTATTATTTGGTCGTCTGCAAAGAGGAGAGTGTTTAAGTTAACTGTAGGTGAAAGTTTAATTCCTTGATGTAAATTTTTACTCCATTTTATTATTATTTCATTTAAGTAGATATTAAAAAGAGTTGCTGAGAGGGGGCATCTCTGTCGGACCCCTTGGTTTATCTCTCTCGTATATGATAGCTCGTGATTTAATCTTATTTGTATTTGATTATTTTCATATATACTTGTGATAGCTTTTAGGATATTATTTGGTATTTTTCTTTCTTTTAATATGTTAAATAATATGTTTCTTTTAACTTTCTGAATTTAAACCCATAGGAGGAATAGGGTATATTGAAGGGGAAAGAGTAGATTATAGAAGAAATATAGTAAGGTTTATAGAGAGGGCATAGTTGGTAAGGCCAGAAATGAAAAGACCCCATGGCCCTTGAGTACTCTAATAGCATAAAGGTCATAAAGTAAGAAGAGTTGGCTGATAAGGCCTTATAGGAAAGATTAAAGTAAGTGGATCTTCCTCAAAGTAGAAGGAGAGGATTGATCCAGCTAGGGGTCCATGGGAGTGTCACTTCCCTTACAATCAAGATAATTGCCCTGTTGGTCCACGAGTCCTTATTCAGTATATTCGGACCACCCCACCACACACACACACACACACACACACACACACACACACACACACACACACACGGTGGGCTCCCCTATCCGCCACCCAGGGAACGCACTCTCTAGGGGTTAAAGGGTCCCCTGAGAGCTGTGTTTTACATTATGGGATATGCTAGGGATAGTTATCAGAGCTTACTCCACCTTTACTATGAGTTGCCCCTGTCATGAAAGGTTTGCTTGTGCTTGGATCTGCCGAAACTTTTATAGTTTCTCAGTTCGGCTTCAAAATAATGTTGGATTCAATATCCACTTAATTTGAATAATTTTGCATCGCCAAAGTGAAGCCTTTTGGCTCACTTTTTTTCAGTAATAAATATTATTTTCTTTTCATTCTATGTTGTCATTGATACTGTGAAAATAAATAACATGTATTGTGAATGCAAGCCTTAACATGCCTTTATTAAAATCAGATATAGATTTAATGGTGAGTATACGCTAGCCATTTCTTAACCAAACATGGATACGGATAAATGGAATGTTGGGTTATTTATAAAAAAATTAAAAAATAAATAAAAAAAGATTCGACTGATTACAGTGATTGAAGAGAAATATCATTACTAAACACAAGTGAAATACTAACATGAATAATATTAGAAAGAATAAAAAAAAAAAGAAATAGACCAAAAGCTAATGGAAACACAAGCAGGATTTAGAGCTAACAGGTCATATATAGATCAAATAGCAATACTCAAAATAATAGAAGTTGGTGACAGAGAAGCAACATGGAAATTAATGTCATATTATAGCATACCGTGTAAAATTATCAACTAGTTAAAAAAAAAAAAAAAAACCTATATTAAATATAAAATACAAATCATACACAATGGAGAACTTTCAGAAAAGTTTTAAGTTAGAACAGGAGTTAGACAGTGTTGCATTATCTCCTGAACAATATTTCTTATTGTTGTAGACTGGATAGGGCATGTACTAAGAAAACCTGAAAAAAGACAAGCACTAGAGCCAAATCTAAAAGGAATGAGGAAAAGAGATGGACCAAAGATACTTTGGTAGAGATTAGAAGAGCTCAGAAAGATTTCAAAGAACTGGACACAAATGAAGAGAAAAGCACAAAACAGTTCAGAAGTTGCAACGGCTCAGGCTGGTGGTGGGTATGAAATGATGCGGGAAATCTGTTCTTGGCACAGATTATAGTCCCTGATGCCAGTTGAACATCACCTGAATACCACAACCTAGCTTAACATAATTGCTGATCATGTTCTCACTCATTCATAGCTGCAGTTTACCATTGTCAAATGGGTACTTCCAGCAAGACAGTGCACCATACCACAAAGAACATAGCATGTTGAAATGCTTCAAAGAACATGACAGCAAGTTTCCTTTACTTTAGTGGCATCTCACTCCTCAGACAGTAGAGCATCTTTGGGATGAGGTACAATGACCAGTTTGCAGCACCATTTGTACTGCCATCCAATCTGCAACAATTGGGCAATGCCATTGACAGATTGAACAAGCATTCTATGGTAATGTTTTATTTTAGACATTTAGTTGAATCATTGCCACAGAAAATACAGGCCCTTCTTAAGGTAAGGGAGGGGGGGTGGTCCCACTCATTATTAAATGCTGTTCCTAATAAAGTAGATACTCACTGTATATTGTACTTTATCATGGATTCATATAAAGGCACAATTTTTTAATGTGGATTTTTTCAATTATTTGATTAGAGCAGGTATTTGGATTGGGAGAGTAGAAACAGTAATAGTTCCATGGAAATTAGGTATGCATCTTATTTGGCACTGTTATTGTCATTTATATCTGATATAAATCTGAGAATAGCTGGGAGGATATCAAATTGCATGAGAGGAGACTTGGGTAAAATTACAGTCAGTCCTCTATTTATAATAGGGTTTCATTCTGATGATCCTATCATAAGTCGAAAATTGTTTATTCCCTCCAATTATTGTTCTTTGCCACTAGATGAATTTTCATTTTTGTTTGACCATTTTCACAAACGAATAACTGCTAAAAAATGACAAATGAAAACATGTTATCATACAGTGGGTGAAACAGTCATCATCAGACTTTGACCAAGTCTGGAATCAAAAAATAATATGAGATTAACACATTTGCCATGTGCATTGACAAATCCTTTCATATTGTACTTGACCTTGGGATGGCATGCCACAAATCATGGCACGTGCTTCCTAAAGTATGTAGATAAAGGGGAAAAATCTGTTTCAGGAGATATTAGAAAACACTAATTAAAGTATTTAAATTAACTAATAATAGTAGCTGTATATTGCAATGCCGTTAGTACTGGAATAAAAATGATCCTCTGTTGTGAAAAACATCTTCCCTCTCCCAACAAACATCATACTGCACTGATCCAAGCAACATTCTTTCTCCACAGTCATATTACACATAAGTTTGAAAAGAATATTTCTGTGGTTTAGCAAATCTTTATTTAATTTTTGGTATTGAGACCACATTTTTCTAAACTTAAAACAAGTTTATTAAAATAAATAATATAACATGACAAGTTTCATCAATCATCTGATTTACATCAACACAAGTAGAAAAAAGACTAGAAAAAAAATTAATTGCACACAGCAGATGTTATTAGAACTTCAACACATATAAACAAGGTGACCAGTATGCATTGGAACAATGCTAGTTGTTGCTGTCATTCTGTTGCATGAAGCAAACCATGGTTTTTATTACATTGTTGTGAACAGAGCATTTCTCAGACTTCTTTAAACTTTCTTGTAAAACAATTATGATATATATAGCATTTCTGTTTCTTGCTAAACTACTTGTAGCTTTTGTGTGTTGTGGGAAGGCTAATCCTGATCCGTGCTGTCTTTTTTTCTCTCTCTTATATGTCAGACATACATATCTCTCAGACCATCTCCTCTGAGCTACATAGCAAATCACAGAGCAGTGAATTTTGTAAATTCCAGATTTTTTCATGGGAGGATGTGGAAGTTTAGTTAGGTGTAAGAATCTCATAATCTTATATATTAGCAAAAAAGCCACTTTGGTGTTGCAATCACGAAGCAATGTTACAATCAGATAAGGTAACATGATTGCATTTTGAAATCTTGTTTATTTAAAGGAGCTGTCTGAAGCATATCAAGAACTTTAACTGTCTTCAGTTTGTACCCATTGAGGGTGAGAGTGCCTCAGGTAATGCAGCTCTTCATTCCTTTTTTTTTTTTTTTCTGATGTACTGGAAATGTAGGTTCTATCTCAATTTTGAAAATTATCATAAAAACTAGAAATGGTTAATAAAATTCTCGATACACATCTGATAGCTCCTTTAAATAAACAAGATTTCAAAAATGTAATTACATGACTTTACCTGACATTAAGAATGTTGCTTTGTGAGTGCAATGTCAAAGTAGCTTTTTTGCCAATGTATAAGAACTCGAAGTTCTTACATCCACCAAAACCTCTACATTCTCCAATGGGGGGGAGAACAGGAGTTCACAAAATTCACTGAAATGTTTTGGAGAGATATACATATCTGAACACTTCAGACATTGAGAAAAAAGACAGCATGCCCAGATCAGGATGCCTTCTGCACAACAAACACAGACCACCAAGTAGTTTGGCAAGAAACAGAAATGTTCCATATCTCCACACAATGTAATATAAACCAAGGTTTAATCTTACATCAAGGTTGGCCTGCTTTCATGAAAATCCAACAACTTCAGACCTGGGATGTGAAACATGTCATGTCGCAGAATGTGATAGCAACAACTAGTATTGTTCCAATGTGTAAATATTAATTAATACAATGCTTTTTTTTTTCAGTCACTTTATTTATATTTACTACTAGTTTCGAAGCTCTGATAACATCTGTGTATATGTAATTATTTTTTTTTTAGTCTTTTTAAAATTTTTTTTTTATATACAAGTTTTGTTCCCCTGATGATATAAGTCTCATGACTTATGAAACTTAATAGGTTATATTCTACTATTTTAATAAACCTGTTGTATGTTTAGAAATGTGGTCTCAATACCAGAAATTAACTGAAAATATTACACAAGCCAAACAAAGTACACTAGATTTTATTGTAGCACTAAGTACAGTGTAAATGTATTAATGGTTTATATTTATTATTTTTTATGATGAGATTGCTATTGTAAATACGAGCGGTCATAAGCTGAGGACTTGTCATACAATCTGAATTGCCAAGAGAAGTGCAAATGTCTACAGCACACTTGGATTGGGATTGGGTGGTGGTGGTGGTGCTGTTTAAGGAAAGGATACAGTGTTTAAGTACAGTGTAAATGTATTAATGGTTTATATTTATTATTTTTTATGATGAGATTGCTATTGTAAATACGAGCGGTCATAAGCTGAGGACTTGTCATACAATCTGAATTGCCAAGAGAAGTGCAAATGTCTACAGCACACTTGGATTGGGTGGTGGTGGTGGTGCTGTTTAAGGAAAGGATCACAGTGACTATTATCCGATATTCTGTTTGGAAATCTGTTTGGAAGGTTAACAGTTTGTTTGAGATCATGACTGACACACACACTTGGATAAAGGATTAAATAGGAATATAATTTCTTGGCATTTTTAATTTAATTTATAACCATAAGAAAAAACTTCCTACAATTAGCCAATATTTTTGCTACTTTTCCATTTGGATCTGTGGTTTTGAACTTTAGTCTTCTTCTAAGAAATCTGTTTTGATGATTACACCATGGAATCTTGTAGAGTTGATAATTAAGAAAGAGAGGGCAGCATAGTTGCCTGAATTGGAAGATCATTAAGGCAGTAAATGAAAGCAGTAAAGTGAGATAAGGAAATCTTGAGTGAGAGTAGATTTTCAATCTGGAATAAATTTTGACACAAATGTCTAATTTGACAAAAGCACATGTTCCTCCCATTTTATTAGTAGCATCTTGCATGATGTAATTTGAATAGCTGAAGTGGACTATAGTTTGTGTGTGGGAGGGGTTGCAATTTGGATTTCAGTAGAAAAGCAAATTGTGAGGTTTACATCATTAATGCTTGTATTAATTCTCCAAATATTGGTGAAATGGATGTTGAAGAGCTTCTTCTTTTTTTTTTTTTACTGGAAGTTTGGTGTTATTTTGACTTTTTGGTATATTTTTGTTAATTTTTTTTTGTTTTTGTTGTATTTTTCATTTTTTGTATTGTGGATGGAGCATATATCCACAATGGTAGTAGTATTTGTTTGGTTTTTGGTTATCCATGGTTGAGTTGGTGCAGGAAATTTGCAGAGCAAGGACATGCAGCACTCCGGTTCAAGTATGACTGTGATAGTACTCTCTGCATATTGAGTTTTTAACGATGCTTGTGACATAATGATTAGAAATATATACATGTTAGCACAAGGATAATGTTTAATTTGCCAAATATTTCGGTCTGAATATTACAGACCATCTTTAGTGGCTACATAGGAATAGTTTTAAAAAACAAAGTGGAATACGAACAATTGATCATTCATACATAGAACGCACCGCGTGATGTCATATCGCTAAGTATTAGAAGAGTAAACATTTTTTAAAAAACATAATTAAAGATATTAATTCAGAACATATAATATTTGAATATTCAAATTAATATTTGGCAAATTAAACATTATTCTTGTGCTAATGTGTATATATTTCTACTCTCTGCATATTGCTATACTTGGACTCCTTTCAGGCACATCCTGGTGTAAGCAAAAACAGCATAGAATTATTTGACAGCTGATTGGGAAGGCTACTGACCTGGCAGTTGGCTATAAGAAACTTCTTCACTGCTATACCCTGAGATAGAGCTCACTCCCTAGTTTATTAATAAGAGTGCATTAAACATGCCTACATGCATCTGCAGTGCATCTTGGGGGAGGAGAGAGAAAAAACAGAATCCTGCTTTAGAGATGAAACATTTCCATAGCCACTTCACACCTACAATAAGTGAAGTGGGGCATGTGAAGGATATTTCTTCAGAATAAAAGGTCCTTTTCAGCTGAACATGAGTTAGTTGGTCTCATACAGCAAGGCTCTTTTCCTCATAACATGGGTCTTTCATTCCACAAAGAAAACAAACTTGCCTAAGAATATGCAAGAAAGTCAGAAGAGCATCAAGATGTGCTATGGACCTGCAAGGTGGTCTGAATTCAGGATGCTTGGATAGGAGTAGTCTAACTGGTCACATAGATCTGTCCTAGAGATTTAACTAAGACTTGAATTAGAGAATAGAGTGTTAGATGCCTGATCTAGGAGAGAAAACAATTTTAATGGCTCCCACCAACGAATGTCTTTTTGCAAACTTACAATACATTTGTGCCGTAGGTGGTAAAAACGTACCACGTATGGATTTTTCTATTTGTATTAATTTTATATATTTTTGGTACTTTGTTTTTACATAGTCCTGAAACCCTGTTCGACAGACCAAACATTGAACTTTTTGAAGTCACTTCAAGCCTCTGGTAAGCAGGTTGCGATCTCACAGTGTAATTCATTTCCCACCTAAAGAGAATCATAAACATCCACGCTCATGGCAGGAGTGAAACCCACAGCCTGTCAGTTGGAAAGTGGGTACCATAGCTAACCAGCCAGCAAATAAAGTTAGCTTTATTAGTCTGCAAAAAATCAGAACTCGAGATAGGAAGATGCCTGGTTAACAGATCAGGAAGCCAATTCAAGGCCTGCTTTAGGACCAGTATATCCCATTGTCCAATACCTAATTAACCACTGTTATTGAATCTCTATCAATTTAGTCATGTGTGCACATCCTTCTTAAACAAAAAGTATATCCAAATGTGGTGATGATGGCTTTCTTGTTCACCTATGAAAGTATTTAAAGGCTAATTGTAATTGATAAATATGAAAATGAATTTTTTTGATTTTAATGGAAAACTAGAATGCTCGTATATGATATTGAATTCAGTAAACAGCTATTTTTGCTAGATGGAAAAAAAAAAACACATATACCATTAATTTCTTTTGCAATTATAAATAAAATTAATATTCCCTTCTTTTGCTTCTGTTACTAAAATGTTTTCATGGAAATTTTTTATCTTTCTAGGCTACCGAACTGCTTTTGCTTACTTTAGAAGACAGTGGTACCGGAGTTGTAGAATCTGGATTAAATATTTTGCTGCCTGCTGTTGCAGCTTGGGCAATGGAAATGAACAAATTAGAGACTGAGCTATTTTCTACAGTGCTGAAAGAATTAGAAGAACAGCTGAAGGTATGATAATAATAGCATTAGTATGTTTTAGAAAATTTTTAAAAACCCATTTCTCCATTCACAAAAATACTTCTGTGTTAATTCAATTTCATCTATTAAAGCTAATGGTCTGAGGCCGTTCAAGAGTCAAAACTAGATAACTGGCAGGAGATCCATCTAGCCTCTAAGTAGTGAAGACATGACAAGGTGTGTAATCTTTGCTTTTCCACTGGAAAGTGGGACACCTCACTAACATGGATGCCAAACAAATGTGGAGATGCTAGTAATTTGGAACTTAGCCAAACAAATTGTCTGTTGACTGAATTGCATACACATTATTATTCAAATATTGTGGTGTTTGGGATGTTGCCTAGTTGTACAGGTCCCTTGCTATATTTGCCAGAGAACTGGAGTCAACAGTAAAAAGTTAGTTACTAGAAAAACTTAACAAAATTGAGAATAGGTGTATCAATGTAAGAAACATTACCCCCCCCACACACACCCATGTTGTGAGCAAGTGGAAAAGAAGACAGGAGGAATCTGTTTGTACTTTGTTTGAACAGCTTTTGAACAGACAGAATGAAAGAGAAATGCAGTGAATTGGTTCAGTGAGTTTATTGGGGGGGACAGAAGATGGAGTTAGCAGAGGAATTTCATTTCCTAGTGTGAGACCACATTGTTTGAGGCTTAGAGTAGCTTGTAAAAGTTCGGTTCTGTTTACAAAACATATGATAATCTTACTCTTAGCCTGCAGTACCAATGTCCTATAAGATGACAATCTTTCATGGGTAAGACTCATACAGAATTTCCTGAAATTTTCATTTTTACTTGGCTGGTATCTTTTTTGTGTTGTTCTGGTTCAACTATGATGATTAGTTCATACCTCTCATTAAATCAAACACCAAGAAGTTGTCTCAGCAAAATCAATAATTTAATGTGCATTTACCTGTTTTCTCACATCAAAAATAATTTTTGTAGGTGTTTTTTATGCTCCATTTTAAGCCATTTTCAATATACCTATGAAGAAAAAAAGATTAAGAGTCAAGTCTAGATAACTAGGAGAACCCTCCCCACCACCACCAGTATAATAGTACATTATCAGTTCCTAAACCATTTTAGATAAGAGCTGATAAAGACAACTCTACCTGAGAAAGTGCATCATCATTCTTGCAAACTGAATATGCATTTTCGGTTGCCAGTTATGTAAGACTTTATTGATAATCCAAATTGAAAAAACTCTAAAGAGGCCCAACTCTTACCAATATGCAAATAGCACCGTATGATATAAACTAAATTTGGAACCTCTAACGGACATGAAGATTACCTCATTTAGAAAGCATACGTTTTTTTTTTAAAGAATTACAGCATTTTGCAATAACATTAATATGCTAGACATTGGGATAAAACATGTCCCTGGTGAATCTTTGTTTATATGTGCATCAAAGCTTAGTTTGAAAGTTGTCATATCCCTCTATTCCAATAACGTTTAATTCTCTGTATGGCTTTAATAACAATGCTGTGAATATAGGTGATACAGGTGAAATTTAGGTGGAATGTGGTAACCTCAAAGTGATAAATACTTTTCACTAGGCATTCATTCTACAGCTAGGCTTTATGTGAATGGGCTAGTTGAGTTAAAACATCCACTATTGAAGTTAAAAAATTGCCTTATAAAGAGTTGTACCAAGAGAGAAAACTTTTCATACTCTTTTCTTGTGAATCCTGAATCCATATTAAACTTTGTTGAGCAAAGACCTCTTGTTCAACCAAGATCTTGCAAAATATCTCAGTAATTATAGTTACATGTGCATGACTTCTAAAAGATCTCTAACTACAGTCACAGAGATCTTTTAGTTATGTTACAGATATACAAAGAAACAGTGGAATGCAATGTCATTCAATTTCTGCATTCACAATTAGATTTCTTTCTTCCTAACTTGAGCTGTTAATGGTGAATATGGCATACTAATCCATCAAGATTCAAGCAGGTATAATCCTGATGAGTTTACTGATTTTTGCCAGTTCTATTAATCAAAAGGATATACTGATGCTAGCTATAAACGAATGCCCTTCTAAACTTTAGCTTAGCTTGCATATATATGTACTACAGTTTTAAATGAAATGCAATTAGTAGGTTCCTGAAAAATTAGAGGGATAATGCAGTCATAAGCTTATGTTCAAAATTATCATGTCAAAATTTAACTTGTCTACTTTTGAGCCAAAACAAAAAATTTTCATTAAATACTCTCAGTTTTGTAACCCAAATGTATATCAGTTGGATGTCACATTGCTTTTTGTAATTAATGTTTTGTTTGAATTCTCCCTTCCCCTAAACAGTAATTGTGAATTCTTCTTGACATTTGAATTTTCATGGTGGAAAAGTATGAAAATCATTTGGATTCAAAACTGGGCAGAGATTGAGAGGAGGAAGGGGGGAAGGGATTGTGTGTTTTCAGTTCCAGTTATGTAAGACTTCATTGATAATCCAAATTGAAAAAACTCTAAAGAGGCCCAACTCTTACCAATATGCAAATACCATCATATGATGTAAGTTGTCATATCCCTCTATTCCAATAACATTTAATTCTCTGTATGGCTTTAATATGATAAAAATTCACTTAATGCTGTGAATATAGGTGATACAGGTGAAATTTAGGTGGAATATGGTAACCTAAAAGTGATGAGTACTTTTCACTAGGCATTCATTCTACAGCTAGGCTTTAATTCTTTCTGTCTTTCATTCTTATTTAATCACAAAATATTGTATCTATAAAATAAGTAGCTAATTATAGGGAATTTCTGAATTTTATTTTATCTTTGTTTTTTAGATTTTATCAGAAAAACTGAAAGAAACCACTTTAAGTTCTCCTCTTAGTGAAGAGCACAAAGCCATTTTACTGATCAAAGCACTGTATATTTTGCTTCCATTTCTTCTGGTATCAGTGATCAGCTCATGTCCTTTTGTAGATAAAATAGACTTAACTTGCCAGACACCAACAGAGACTGAAGGTATTTATTTTTTCTTATGTTTACATTTAGAACATCATTGGCTACACATTATTGAAATATAGAACTGTTTTATGAGATGAAAATGGTGAGGGAAAGAAATGATAAAATTTGAATACATACTCAGTTTTCAAGTATGCATTGCTTTATGAACTACAATAGAATGTGTGCATGTATGGGCAGACCCCAACTTACATAAACTCAACTTGTGTAATTTCAGACTTATGCAAATTACCTTAAAAATCTAGAAAAAAGATCATCATCATCAAATTCCTGCCATGTACCCTCAAGGGGTGTACAGGATATGATAGTACTACATGAAAAAAATTACATCATTACTAACTTCCTATCTACAATTTTCCTCCAAATCAGTCTGTTACTTGTCAAGGCTTCAACATTATCAGTTCTTATATTTCTATCGTCTAAGGCACTTTGTACTGTATCAATCCACCTATATCTTGGTCTTCCTCTGGGTCGTTTTGCTGCCAACCTGGGAGAGAACACTTGTTTTGCTAATCTTTCTTCGCCCATTCTGTTTAAGTGACCATATCACCTGAGATTAGCTCTGTTAACGCATTCCTGGATGTTGACAATGTCAAGTTCTTTCCTAATATCCTCGTTTTTAAAATGATATTGCCATTGATGTCATCTGCTCACGCCTATAATTTTTCTCAGGACTCTCATATCTGTGGTCTCTAGTCTTTGGTCAAGTGTTTTACTTCTCACCCAGCTCTCAGATCTATAAGTTAAAACTGGTTTGAACACTGTCTTTTATACAGCTAATTTAGTATTCCAACTAATTTCTCTCTTATTCCATTTGAATTTATTCAATTGACTTCCTACCATACCAGCTTTGCTGATTCTGTTGTCTATTTCACTATTTAATTTACCATCTTCAGTAAAAATCGTGCCTAAGTAGCTGAAATGCTTCACTTGTTCCACAGGTTCTCCATTCACAACACAGTTGAAATTTTCAATGATTCTGCCTATTTTCATTGTCTTTGTCTTTTTATTGCTGACCTTCATACGATATCTATTACAACAGCTATTCAATTTAGTCAGAGAATCTTGCAGACTTGTAGCAGATTTATTTAGAAGTATAACATCATCTGCATAAAGCAAAGAGCTGACATTAACATCTCCAATTTTGATATCATGTTTAATACCACATTCCTTCATAATGTGATCCATATAGATAATGAGTAACAGAGGGGATAATGTACATCCTTGTCTCACACCAGATTTAACATTAAACCATCTTCCTGTACTTCCTTCAATTCTAACTGCTGACTTACAACTCAAAGACTAAGTATTGCTTGATATAATGCCCCATTGACACCATATAACTTTAGCATATTGAATAGCTTCTCTCTTGGCACCTTGTCATATGCCTTTTCCAAATCGACAAAACTTAAATACATATCTCTGTTATATTCCCATGCTTTCTTGACTATTTGTCGTAAAGTGAAGATCTGATCCTGACAGCCTCTATTTGGCCTGAATCCAGCTTGTTCTTCACCAAGCTTTTCTTCCACAATTCTTCTCAACCATTTCTCAAGTATACTTGCATAGATCTTGCCAGGAATACTCAGTAGGGAAATACCTCTGTAATTCTCACATTCAGTTTTATTTCCCTTTTTATATATGGGTAGTATTAGAGCTCTACTCCAATCATCGGGAATTCGTCCCTCTGTCCAGGCTTTCTGAACTATGCAGTGTAGCCACTGTAAGACTCTTATACCACCATACTTCAGCATTTCTGGTCGAATAATTTTGTTATTTTTAACTAATTTTACACGTTGTTTTTAGTGAAATAATACACTGTACTAGGTATAACATAAAATTCTGCATACATTACTATAATAAATAGCGAAACATGAGTGTACAGTATTTCTGTGCATTTGCCAGTAAAATGATCAGCTTGGAAACATATGAAGCAAGAGTAATTCTTCAAACTGCAGCATTATTAATTGGATGATTGATTCATTAGAGGAGGTATAGGAAAGACTAGGTGATGAACAGAAAGTTTGTTAAATTCAATTCTGGAATGGTTCTGCAAGGTGACAGCAGGAGTTGGTTTCTTTAAAAATTTTTACATTATGTCCGCCTTAGTTTGCAAAGTTTTCCTTTTCTCTTCTGCAGAAATTTATCTTTAGGAAGCAGCATGCTCCATTCTATCTATTTTGCTAAATCTATCCATGTTAGAATCCATTCCCTTAACAACTAAATTGCCTTAATGAAAGCAAATGCCTTTGCTAAATTTTTCATATAAACTTTTTTTTGAACTCAGCTTCTTATTATTCCTTTTTTCTCTACTGCAACTTTCTGTGCTTCTATCTGTGTAAGGTCTTCATTTGAAAGCTCTTCTTCCACTTCCATTACTCTACATCTTCATTTTCAACCTTCAACTCTTTAGCTAGCAGCACCATCTTGTTGCCAATCTTTTGTAAGTCTTTGTTTTGTTAAATCATGTGGATGTATGAAAATGTTTTCTGCCATCTCTTCTGAACATCATTTATATGCTCTGCTGTCACCTCATTACATGCTGCATTTACATTCTTTGTATAATGTAAGATATTATATTCCTAAGTCTGAGGATTTTGTCACTTTTGGTAGAAGCAATAGCTCAGGCTATTGCTTCTACCAAATATTAAATAATATGTATTAAATAATATGCTTTAATGCAGCAATAACACTGTGGTCCATGGGATGAAGGAGCAAAGTGGTATTTAGTGAATTCTGTTAATGGATGCCATTGTAAGTATTGAGTTATAAGTTGCATATGTCATAAGTTGAGGACTGACTGTAATGCACCTGTTCTTATATTCTCACTTTGGTGCATAGTCAACCTTGCAGATTCAGAAATCATTGAAAACGACACTGAAGCTTGTTTGAAAAGTCATTTGAATTGTTTTAATTGTAATCATTGTGAATGTTAAATTTAATAAAATTTACAAATTTTTATTTTTCTGTTAATTTTCTTTAAATAGTTGATCGGTTACCTATATTCTCCTTCACTCTCCAAGATCCATGTGTCATTCTCGGAGATAGCCTGAAGTTTTCAGTTTTGGTTAAACATTTTGATAAGTATATTAGTGAAGAATGGTATAAACCTTGGGAAAAATGTGACTGGCTTTTGAAAACATTGTAAGTATTTTCAAATGTTAAAGAAATGTGGAACATACTACATTTATATATTTTCTACAAATAATAGAACAGGTTTTCAAAATGTACCTTTTAATGAGCATTATTTAAAAAAAAAAAAAAAATTTCACTGTTTAATTTTTCTTGTTTAGGAGGCTTACTTAAAACTGATTTGCTTCAGTGATTAGTGTATTCACTTGCCAACCATCAGGCTGCTGGTTCAAATCCTGTCATGGGCACTGATGTTTTTAATTGTCTTTAGGTTGGAAATAAATTTTATTTCCCAATGTGAGACCACTTACACTGCTTATTTTGGATGCCTGAAGTGGCATGAAAAAGTTCCACATTTAGTCTTTTGAACTAAACTTCTGGATGTTTGTAATGTGTGTGTGTGTGTGTGTGTGTGTGTGTGTGTGTGTGTGTACACACACACACACATAAAATTTAGAAAATATAAAACTTAATGTACTATAAGTTTACAGCTTTTTGTGAGTGGGAATCAAATTATATTGTTGGAGCAGTGGGAGGCGGGGATCAGAAAAAACTCTAGTATTTTCATTTGATCCATTTAACTGCTATAGGATCCAGTCATATTAATTGTTTCTGTTTATTTTTAGATCATCATCAACAACCATGGATCCAATGCCCGTAGGTGTCTGCTGCCATCTTGATATGATTCTTCCATTGCATTCTGTTTTGTGCATGATTGCAAGATGACTCAATTTGTGTATAGAGTTTCCGCACCATTTGACGATGTCATCGTCCTGTACTCTGTTTGGTCTTCCTGTTTTGTTCTTTCCTTCAATCTTTCCAAACAGCAACTTTTTTAATTTTCTCTCATCATTCATTCTATATGGCCAAATAGATGTAGTTTCCTTTTGATTATTTTCTGGATCAGGTTTTCTTTTGGTTGTATTCGTCTGGAGATTTTCCTCTTTGTATCCAGCTTTTTGTATCCACTTTTTGTATCCAGCTTATTCTCAAGATCTTTTTATAGCACTCCCTCTCAAATGCCAATATCCTCCTTTCAGATTCTCAGAGTACCCAGGCCATGCTGCTGAAGATACAGGTTTCTTCAATGCGCAGTTTAGTTTGATTCTTTATAGCTTGGCTCTTCCATATTTTGTCCATGGCTTTTAAAATAGTTGTTGCTCTGGCTATTCTAATTTTTATCTCTTTTTTGGGGTCCAAGTCATGCACCATGTGGCATCCAAGATATGTGAAGTGTTCCACATTTTCCAGTTGAAATCTGTCTATTGTAACTCTGTTCAGTAACTCCTGTTGTCCGAATATCATTGTTTTAGTTTTTTCAAAGTTGACATGTAGTCCATATCTTTTTCCTTCTGTGTATAGTGTTTGCAATGTCTGTTCCAGCCTTGCTGCATCTTTTTCAATCAGGACGATGTCATCTGCAAAGCTGAGGTAGTTTATTTTGATGCCATTTATTGAAATGCCTCCACCTTCTTCTTTAATCTTATCTAGTGTTCTTCCCAGATGTGTGATGAAAATGATCGGTGATATTGGGTCCCCTCGTCTTGTGCCTTGACTATTGGGAAACCAATCTCCAGTCTCATCTGCTATTCTGATTTTTGCTTGTGCTTATTCTTAGATAGATAGATTTAAATCTGATTTTGGTACTGAAATATCCAAGAAATACAAAGGTCAAAATATGACATTTTTAATAGTTTTGGTCCATCCTTATGTGTCACATCATTTAGTCCAAGCAGTAAATTTTATAGTCTAGACCGCGTGGTTAGCCTAGTGGCTTTGCGCTTCGCGACCATATGCTTGGGGAAGGAGTGTCCCAAGTTCGATTCCTGTTGTAGACGTGAGGAATTTGAGGATATTCCTCAGGCATAGCCAAGTTAGCCGGTCTTGGGCACGGTCAGTAGGGTTTTTTCCGCCAGTTTATCTGGCGTTTTTCATCCCGCAAACAGGCAAACCGGCCCGTGAACATACGCCTCTACAGTCAAAAATATATCACCCCAGTGGCAGACCAGGCGACGGGTCGGTTGGGAGTAGTACTAACAAAGAAGTTGCATCTAAAGTAACACGCGGACCCTGCATGGGAAGTGGGAATAACGCGTAGAAGAAGAAGTAAATTTTTTAGTCTGAAGTAGATTGCTTGCAAGTTTTATGGTAGTGATGTTAGTTACCAGGATATTCTACAAGCAATTTCTGACACATCATTCCATTTCCCTATGGGTGTGGTTGCATTTGGATTGGAATGCTGAGCTAGTGAGTACAGTGGAATGATGTTATCTTCCAGCTAAGACATACTAAATTGCTGTGTGACAATGGATATTGTCTTTGTTAGTTGGAGCAGATGAATTCATTGTATTTAAGTACAACATTGCTACAGTTTACTCTCATTTTATGGTGTGAGAATATAATACTATAACAAACTACTGAAAAGGATTAGTCATGAGACTACTGTGAATGGAGCAACATACATCCATTATCAGTATAGTGCCACACCTCTCCATTCATGGTAGCATTGATGAAAACTAGTAGGTAATTTTTATATGAACATATTATGTGCTTCTCAATGTAAACAACACCAAGAGAAAATATATAACTAATTAAAATATAAAGTGCCAAAGGCTTCATTTCAGCAATGTAAAATAATTTAAATTAAGGGGATATTAAATCCTACATTATTTCATCTCGGTAGTGACCTTCCACCATAATGTATAACATCATACATCTCCTAGGAGATGTGTTTTATATTATGGGAAATACTAAGAATAGTGATCAGAACTTTACCCACCTTTGCTATGCCCTAATTTAACCACGTGCTTTAGCGTATGCAACAATCCGCTGAAACTTATGGTTTTGCTATATATTCAGCATGAAACTCTTTGATTTCTATCTTTGAGTTTCTTATTCGGCTTTGAAATAATGTGGGATTTAATATCTCCTTAATTTAAATATATATAACTAATTTATTGAAGTTACTGATCATCATCACCAACCGTTCTCAATCCACTGCTGAGTGGTCTTTCCAAGATTTCTCCACTTGGTCTTGTCCTGGGCTGTTTGTTGCAATGCTATTTAGTGTTTCATGATTTCATCCCTCCATTAGGAGGAAATCATTATTTCTCTAGTTCATTGTTGGTCAGATCTTCTAGCAGTGTGGCTTGCCCATTTCCATTTAGTTTTTGCATGGATAATGTATTCCACTCTTGTCATTCCTCATATCCACATATTCCATTTCTTGTCCCTTGTAATTCCCATCATGCCTCTTGCCTCTCTGAGCAGCCTCCAGCCTTTGGATGTCTATCTCTCCTGGGTAAAGGCCCAAGTCTCCAATTCATGGATATGAATTGGTAGGATGCACTGGTTAAACACCTTTCTCTTTAGACATAAGGGTTGGGTACTCCTAAAGATATTATGGTTTTTACCAAATGCACTCCATGCCAGTTTCACACATCTATTTATCTGGATTCTGCCATCATTTGTAATCTTTTGATCCAGATATATGAGGTTATTCACATTTTCCAGTATTACATCCTTAATATATACATCTCTGATTTATCTGTGAAGTAGTATACTACTTATCTTCAGTCCCACTTCTTTACTTTTGTATGCTAATTCCCAAATCATGTTTGTAATTCAGGTGGAGTGTTGGCAAGTGTCTTACTTAGTGGCTAGCCTGCAGAAACAGCTTTACAGCTGTACTCTTGAATGGAGAAAATACTTGTTTCATAATTATAAATAGTCTTGGCTCTATGTGTAAGTGTTATTAGAATTCCGCACTGTTGGGCTGATTGTATTTGTTCTGATGATGTAGTAGCCCTATGCACAGTACTCAACTGTCTGTCATACTTTCTTGGTCAATGGCTATAGTTCCCACAAAATAGATAAAATACTACATGGATCTCCTATTCCCCCCTCCCTCCCCAAGTGCACAAGAACAAAATGCCACTGTTCCTATTCCATATGTCTAGTACATCTGAAAAGATGGCCAAAGTACTAATAAAATATAACCTTCACACCACATTCAAATTACATGTCAAATTAGCAACTTTAATACACTCTCCGAAGGATGAACTCCATCCTCTAGCACAGTGTTTCCCAACCTTTTTGATGTTGCAGACCCCCCCGTAGCGAACGTTAATTCACTGTGACCCCAATAAAATCCAAAATGGATTTTTTTTGTATTTTACATATCATAAAGATGAAGTAATAAATTACGTTTTATAACACTAAATGTGTCATTTATGACAGTGCAATACTGTTATAAATGGAGATATTTGGAAGAATATGAACATATCAATTAGGCATAATATTATGAATTTAACACTCACCTAATGCGATGGCTGGTGCTGTTTTTCAGATGTCAACTTTTGCATGTCAGAATCAAAACTGGATAATTTCAGACATAGATATGGCTCCACGTTAACTCTGTTCCTTTATTTGTTTTTCATATATACAAGATGAGAAAATGTTGTCTCGCACAGATATGTAGTGGCAAATGGCAACAGATGTCTTGCAGTCCTTTTGGAAATTTCAGGGTAAACAGACTTAGCTTAGAACCAAAGCTCCAGTAATGGTAACGAAGGAAACAGCATTTTGAACGTCGAATCACAGGACATCTCGATAAGTTGTTCTTCTTTGACAGAAGGAAGTTCATATTCTGAGTCTAGAAAGAGAGTTTTCATCCAGTCATTTTTTTTTTCAGGACAAAGCGGAAAAAAAAAAGATGTAGTTGAGATGCCAATGACCTCATATGTTCAATCATACTCTCAGCAACATCACTAGAAAGGGGTTGTTCACTGAAATCAATGAAATCACTCAGCATGTGAAAGGAATCGTATTTTCCTTTCTCGATACGGTTGCACCACAAATTTAACTTTGTGGTAACGAAGGAAACGAACAGTTGCCTCTATCTTATCTTGCACAGAAAACACCATGACAGATGTACCTTAAAGGCTCGAGTTAAGAGTATTCAAGATGTTAAAAATGTCCGCCAAGTAAGCAAGAGAGCCATGTGAAATCATTTAAATAGTGTATTAACTCAAATTTGGAGTTTGAGGAACAACCTTACTTTGTCACGAAGCTCAAACAACCGTGTCAGAACCTTACCCCAGGACAGTCATCAGATTTCTGAGTGCAATAATAAGTGTTCGTAATCACTTCCCATTTCATTACAAAGTGCAGAAAATAACCAGCTGTTAAGAGGATGGGCTTTAATAAAATTGACAATTTTTACTGCCTCATCTAGAACAGTTTTCATTTTGGAGGGCATACGGCATGTAGCTAGTACTTCGCGGTGTATACAACATGTCCATTTCACAAGAGGTGCGACTTTCTGAATACGTGTGACCAAACCTTTATATTCCTGATATTGTCTGAGCACCATCTGTGCTGATACTTACACATTTTTCCCATTGAAGTTTATTTGTAGTTATGAAGTCATTGACAACTTTGAAAAGGGCTTCAGCAGTTGTATGAAGAGGTAACGATTCACAGAACAAAAAGTCTTCACAAACTTTATT
Organism: Typopeltis vanoorti; assembly: GCF_054136105.1. Taxonomy (NCBI): domain Eukaryota; kingdom Metazoa; phylum Arthropoda; class Arachnida; order Uropygi; family Thelyphonidae; genus Typopeltis; species Typopeltis vanoorti. Next base: position 110,906,859 of record NC_143566.1, read on the forward strand.
TTTGTATTCATATCACACAAAAGCTAGCAAATTAGCATTATTTGAAATATCGTGGCTTTCATCCAACTACAACGCAAAATATTCACTATGACGTAACCGTTCTAGCAAAATATCTTTCACATTTTGAGCCATCTCGTCGATTCTTCTTTCCACAGTATTGTCAGATAACGATATTAGAGACACCACGTTGAGATGTTTTTCACTAAACAAGTTCTTTGTTATCGCTTTTGTTGCAGGCAAAATTAAATCTTCCCCAATTGTATGGGGTTGTCCATTTCTAGCGATCAGAAGGGTGACTTCTTAAGAGGCAAGAACAGCCTTTTCATTTTTTGTTCCATACACATCCTTAACTGAATTCAGTGAACCACAAAGTTGTAGTTTTTTATTTTGAAAATATTCTATTGGCTTATTAACCGATTCACCATGCTTTGTTTCAAGGTGGCGTCTCAACTTCGACAGTTTCATAGATTCGTTCGATAACACTTCGCAACAAAGAACACACTGTGGTCTGTCTTTGCTGTCTTTATTCAGAACGGAAAATCCCATTTGCAAATAGGATGGACAATATTTGTGTGATTTTTTTGAGGGAAGGAACTTTATCTGCACTAGTACTATTTTCAACAACACTAGATCCACTTGGATTATCGTCTGTCATGCATTTCAACGATCCACACTTTAACCACCGATCTAAATAAGATCATGAACAAATTGAAAATCAATTATTTGACCAAAAGTAGAAAAACTGAATATTGAACCGAGAAAAACACACTTTTATAATTTATTAAATTATATTAAATTTATAATAATTTATTAAAGTAAAGTAAATTATAAAGGGTTGGTTATTCACCTCTGCTTTACAAAGGGAAGAAGTAACGGTACTCAAAAATTTGTGTTAAATTTTACTTAAACCATGGGCCTCAAGAGCCAGAGATATACATTGCAAATATCCAGTGCGAGCAACATGATAAGATAAAGTTTAATGAAAATAAACTATCCCATGGATCTTCTTTGAATCACTCGCAGACCCCCCCCCCCCGGTCTGCAAATTAAGCTGCCAAAAATTGTTTCACTTGTTTTCTGTTGCATATAAACTAACATACTGTTTTGCATCTGAGGGTGCTGGTGTAAAATCCAACAAAATATAAACCAGTTTTAACATCCTTTTATAATTTAGTAGTTTGTTTGGTGTGGTAATACTGTCAAAATAAGTTATGAATAACATCTAACATTCTAAGTCTGTCAACAACACTGCTTTCCATAAGTTAAGTAACAAAGAGAAAACACAATAACTTAAAAACTGTATGATAAATTTTTATGCAATTCAGTGAAAAGCAGTATAATATGAGATGTGAAAGAAACACAAAAATTGTTAATAAATCGTTTAATGCAGTAACAAATGGATATATGAACACAATGGTCAGAAACAAGAGGTCAAAATGAGAATTTCCAAAGTGCCTCAGTAAGGAATGTTGTTATCCTCCAACAGCAATGGAGTCCTCACAATGATGTTTCAGACCATTTATCATACTGTCTAGAAGCTCAGTAATAACAACTATTGTTCCTGCAGAGCTCTCTTGAGTTCCTCAAGGTTGGTGGGTGGGAAGGCAGCACATCTATCTAGAACATCCCAGACATACTGATTAGGATTAACGTCAGGAGACCTGACTGGCCTGTCCATACATATGATATTCCTGGTCCATGAGTCCAAAATCTCAGAAGGAAACAGTGAATGAATTATTTTTTTAAAAATTTCCAAGATGCTAAAATTCATATTAAATCAACTCGAATACCTACTGTAAAATTCAAATATTTTTATTAATTTTATTTCTCGATATATATTTAATATTTCTTCCTTTTTACTAGTGTAGATTTAGGAATCCCCTCTGGCTGGAGCCAATTCCTTTGTCTAACTAGCTGACTTTCTCTAACACTGATCTTTAAAAATTTTATTTGTGTAACAACTTCACCATTAAAGCTCGCTCAAAGGAATTGCTTGTCTTTCCTAAACATGCAAGAGAAATGCTTAGCGGAACACAGAAATATTTCTAAAATTCAGCACTATATCAAGCAATGTTTGAAACTTACTATTAGTCAGTCATGGCTACTTTTAACTTTAAGGACACACAGGTTCTATCTTTTTATGAGAAGTGCATTGGTAAGTCGAAATCAGGCAAGTTATTTAACAAACAAAACAATTTATTCATACTAAGATATGGTAATTGCAATTTAAAGGAAAAAGGATTTCACGCATATCAAATTTATGTAACAAAGCAATGCACGTGCCTGGTTCTCAAATTACTTATATCAGCACTTCTAGCCTTTTAGCTTAAAGGCAAAGACAAATATTTACGTTCACATATACGTCAGACACGTGATTAGTTTCACACACACACGTCAACTCAATTTAACTTAGTTAAGCATAATTCTGATATTGATCTAAGATTCACATTTAATCTCCCTTCAACACTTAACATTAACAAATGCTTAGAACTCCTTAGATAACTATTTCACAACAATATGGAAGTGCTGTTTTCCGACTTCATAACCTTACAATATGCTAGCAACTATATAATCAACAATCCCTGCTCTAAGGTTCACAATCCATAACAGTTCTACATTAATCTTACTTGGTATTTCTCAGCCATTTCAGCATTCACGATCCTAGAGATCACGAATATAACCTTCCTTCCCGTTAGAACTAACAGGCAAACATGAACAAACTTGTTGCCATTTAGACATGTGTTTTAATAACATTTGTAAACTTTGTTTCATATGATTTAAAATTTAGACAAAATACCGTGTACAAAATTGCTTCACTGAGTTTCATAATTTACATCGAAGACCTTCAAAACTGCAAACGGACATTATTCTACGGCAACGTTGATACAGCATTCCTGAAGATCGCTTAAGGAATTTTGCGATGGGACTTTCTGGAAGGCCGACACCACCGTTAAAAACCTCCTGTCATCGTCGAAATACTGCCAGCGGGATATCCTTTTCCCTTAAATGGAATGGCTGGATACAGGAACCTTTTCGAAGTGACACCGGAACAAGTCAGGAAAAGAGAGCCAGAGCCAAAAAGCCAGGAGCAGAGTGCCTGCCCCCTTTTTATTCTCCCTTGACAGCTTTGGAACTTCTTTAGATCGAGTTCTCTGGATGTTCTACCAGGGGTACCCCCCCCCCCCCCCCCCACGAAAATTGTTGAGCCATGGCGGGTTAAACTTCGTAACTTTGCGCCTGCCGATAGCCTCAGGTCTACATTCTAATTCTGTCTTTAGCAATTCATTCTAATATTTTTATAGATTACATATTGGTGATTAAATAATTTAACAATTCATTCTAATATTTTACCAGATTACATAAAACACTTATGAAAATTTGTTAAATGAACTACAAGTATTTTGTATTGACTTTCTTTCTGAAGTAAAATCGGTATGTAAGAATTTCATACAATATTCTGTTCTATACAAGATTTTACACTACTTAAACTACACATATTTGGTCGTTTTATAATTAAAATACAAACTTATTTAATACTGACCCTTTACAAACAAACTTGCATTATAGCCTACCAGTTTCGCCAGCAAACTGTCTGGCTTTTTCAAGGCGTTTACGGAAAGACATAAAAACTAGTAAATGCAAATTGAAAGGAACATAAAAGTTTAGCCTTTCTGCATTTTTCTCTTTCCATGCACTGAACTTTGTGTTTTATAATTTTAATTATAAAACGACCAAATATGTTTAGTTTAAACAGTTTAATGAAACACAGAGTTCGGTGCATGGAAAGAGAAAAATGCAGAAAGGCCAAACTTTTATATTCCTTTCAATTTGCATTTACTAGTTTTGTCTTTCCGTAAACACCTTGAAAAAGCCAGACATTTTGCTGGCAAAACTGCTAAGCTATAATGTAAGTTTGTTTGTAAATGGTCAGTATTAAATAAGTTTGTATTTTAATTTTACACTACTCTCAGCTTCATAAGTTTTCTCTTATGATCTGAATGCAGACAGATCATCTCTTATTCTATATAAAACTCATTTGCCTAAGTGTCCTGCATAATGAGAGCTGAAGATTTAACATGTAATGCCAATTTCTCTCTCTCTCTCTCTCTCTCTCTCTCTCTGGAGTGATGATTTTTGCAGAACTGCAAAAATCATCACTCCAGAGAGAGAGGTTATGTGCCAATATACAAAGATGCAGTAGTACCATCCTATCTAGATGGTATACTGATGCTGGATGAGATGGATCTTGTGACATTGTTCTTCTTCCCAAAACTTCAACTCACTTCCTATCACACCAAAAATTGGTGGCATCCCTCTAATCTTTCAACAGAGAACGATCAGAATAAGGATAATGCTTTGGTCACAATGGTTGCACCACTCTGTTTTTTATTTAATGATGATCCCATTCATGAGAAGTTGTTCCTATAGTATCTTAGTATGTTTTCACATCTGGGGTGGTGTGCACTACCCCAAATGTGAAAACATACTACATGTCTTTTTCCATAAAATGTTTCATTTTATAAAGCTGTTTGTTCACTTGTGTATGCTAACTTTAAATAATATGATGTAAAGATACATATCCTTCATAATATGTATGTCTCTTGCATCTCAGAGCATAGCAGGCTTGAATAGATGAGTAAATTCCTTTGGATAAAAATGCAGAAGTGTATTTTCAAAATGTTATGGGCTGTCATTTGTATTTCCAACTCTGAATATGTTCTAAGCATAATCTTGAAATAATTGATTAGTTTTTATCAGAATAATATTGATTAATTATTAATCAGTGTTTAATTTGAAATAGCTTAAAATTGAGCAAATTAGTTTTAAAAGAAGAAGCAGAATCTATAAACCATTACTCTGTGATAAGTAATCTCAAAACTTGGTAGCATATGATCCTTATTTAAGTTGAACTTGATTAACAGGACTTGACTTAGTGTTTCATAGCAAAATTTATTTTTGTGAAGCACCCTGACATTTTTCCTGATAATAACATGATTTGACAATCCATCTTGCCTTCTGAGGAAACATGTAGTCTTTGGGATGAACCTCTGCAATTCTGTCACTGTATTTAAATCAGGAGAGGAAAAAGTTTTGTATATCATATGTTGTAATTTTTCTTATATTGAACAGACTGACAGATCTATGGAGGCTTATTGCAAGTTCATTTGCTTCCTCTGATCAGAAGCAGTAAGTGAAGTAGTGTCAAACCTAGTTTACCAATGCTATACCAAAGTAGTTTCTACTATGAAAGAGTGTATAAGTGACATGAAATTATGTCAAACAGGCTTAACTTAAATAATTATCATCACTTTCTACGTTTAAGGAGATTGTACTGTTTGATTATCAAAATTAGTGTAATTTTGTTTTTTCATTAGTTTATTAGTAGCTTCTAAATCATCTTTAATAACTGTCTTTGCAATACATATTACTCTGAAATGTAATTAACTACCTTGAAGACAATTCATACATGGCTAGAATTACAACTGTTACCTGTTATTTGTATTAATATCATGAGCTGATGTTATATTAGACTATGAAATATTAGCAGAAAATTACAGTGAAGTACTTTTATATTTTCATGTGGATTCACTTCCATTAACATCAGGTTGCCTAATATGAAGTGTAACTAAATTAGAAATGAGGATTCACAAAATATTTTAATAAAAACTAAAATGTGATGGCATCCCTGTAATCTATAACTTATCATTGTGTGTGCCTGTTTTCCCACTGTAGAATTCTAATATTAGAATATTATTGTTAGAATAAGAACAAAACACGGTCAAAGCACTGAGTTGCATATTCTGTCACTTTGAGAGATGCTGAGAAGAACTGACAGGCATAGTGTTTAATCATAGTTACATTTCTCATATAAGAAAATTTCAATCAATTATTGACTACTAGTTTCATTTGGAACTGATGAGTAGAAGATTATCCAGTTCTTGCGAGAAGCATGGCACCCTCCCCTCCATTGAAATTGAGATCGGTTCATGCATTTGTTTTGTGAAACAAGCAGCGATATGGCATACTGAACCAAATTCATTATCCTCCCACCTATTCATCCCCCAATAGGCATTCCATTTTCAATTTGAAAAATTCCCACACTAATTGTGGATATGAATCTAGTTGCAAACTTCAGAACCCCCCCCACTAAACCTGTTATAATGTCAGCAGCTGAGACAGTAAATCTAGAAATTGAGATGGGCATATCAGAATCATCCATCATCCTGAATTTTAAATATTTATTTTTTAAATTTCTTAACTGTATTACTGTATTTCAGTAGTATTTTCAATGTCACTATATTTTTTCTTGTATACTAACATGTATATGAACCTTTTTTTTGTCACAGTTAAAAACAAGATATTATAAAGTTAAGTTGAATTTTTCAAATAATGTACATGTTTAAGACATATTTATTAAGACATATTCATATTTAGCATACCAAGAATATTATATTTGCTGTCTCTTGTGGATCCTACTCAACAGACTATTGTTCATAACTTAGTTGAGATGATGCATCACTTTTCCATTTTGTTTGGAAGGATATTTGTTCAAACAAATGTGAAGCCAAGTTTCCTGGGAGTGCTGCAAATATCAGAAGAATTAGGTAATAAAAATTGTATGAAGTTTAAATTATTGTACAGTTGAGACTCATTTTAGCAACCTCATAGAAACAACAGGAATAGTTTATAGTGGCCAGTTTGCCATAGTGAATTTTTTTTTTTTTATGCACAGTGTTGAACCTATAGGGCTTTCCAGTGATTTGTTATAGCAGTGTTTGCTACAATGGGAGTCTGCTGTACTTATAACTTGAACAGTAGATATTGCTGTCTGACTTAAATATTATTTAATAAGTTACTTTAATCTTGAAGTTTCTTTCTTTACAAATTATTTTAATCCTGCATCAAGAATAATTTCAGGATATGATTACTCATCATTGAACTATATGAGTAATCATATCCTATAGTGAGTCCAGAGATGGCTCACCACTAGTATGTAATTACTGCAAAGCTAAAGAATAAGTATATATATTAAAATTGTGTTTCACTTTGGATTTATTTGAATTTAAAATAACTTCTGAAGCTTATGTGAACTTGTCAAACATTTAAGTTTGATATAAATTCCACATGAAGACTGTTGTCCAATATTTTATCATCATCAAATTCCTGACATATACCCTCTAGGGGTATACAGGATATGATAGTATGACATGACAAACTTGCATCATTACTAGCTTCCTATCTACAATTTTCCCCCAAATCGATCTCCTAGTATGTAATTACTGCAAAGCTAAAGAATAAGTACACATAGAATAAAAGCCAAAAGGCTATTTTTCTGGCAACATTAATAATAATGAAGGGGATTTACTGGCAGATAAACATTAAAGGATTTGTATCCCCTTCATTGTTAATAAGCACACATATTAAAATTGTGTTTTACTATGGATTTATTCGAATTTAAAATAACTTCTGAAGCTTATATGAACTTGTCAAACATTTAAGTTTGATATAAATTCCACATGAAGACTGTTGTCCAATATTTTATCATCATCAAATACCTGACATATACCCTCTCGGGGTATACAGGATATGATAGTATGACATGACAAACTTACATCATTACTAGCTTCCTATCTACAATTTTCCCCCAAATATCGATCTCTTACCCATCAAAACTCCACAATTATCAGATCCTTATATTTCTGTTAAGGCACTTTTTACTGTATCAATCCACCTATACCTTGGTCTTCCTATGGGTCCTTTTCTTGCCAACCTGGTAGATTTGTTTTGCTAATCTTTTCTCTCCCATTCTGTTTAAGTGAAGATACCACCTGAGATTAGCTCTGCTAACACATTCCTGGATGCTAACAATGTTAAGTTCTTTCCTAATATCCTTGTTTTTAAAATGATATTCCCATTGACACCATCTGTTCACTTCCCTAATCCTTCTCAGAACTCTCATATCTGCAGTCTCTAGTCTTTTGTCAAGTATTTTATTTCTAATCTAGCTCTCGGATCCATAAGTTAAAATTGATTTGAACACTGTCTTGTATATAGCTAATTTAGTGTTTTGACTAATTTCTCTCTTATTCCATATAAATTTATTCAGTTTACTTCCTACCATACCAGCTTTGTTGATTCTGTTGCCTACTTTCATATTTAATTTACCTTCTTCACTGAAAATTGTGCCTAAGTAACTAAAATGTTTTACCTGTTCTATAGGTTCTTCATTCACAATGCAGTTAATATCTTCAGTGTTTCTGCCTATTTTCATTGTCTTTGACTTCCTATTGCTGATTTCATACCAAATTTATTTAAACTAAAGTTATTCACTTTAGTCAGGGAATCTTGCAGATTTGTAGTAGATTTATTTAGAAATGTAACATTTATTTAGAAATGTAACTAAAGTAAAACTTTAGTTTAATATAAACCAAAATAAACACTTGACGTTTTGACCTTCACATGAAGGTCATCTGAAGTATACACATATATACAGAGAAACAAGCTGCACTACAATCTACAAGGTATGCTAAAGTTACTGAACAACCGTTAAAACTATTGGCCTGACCTCTGCCGGGAAAAAAAAAATCCTTTACTACACCAAAGCTAAAGTCCTGTTATTATTATCTATTAGGTTACAAAATTAAAGTTGAAGAGCAGCATGCTCACAAAATTTATTTTATGAGTAAAAATAAAAGAAATTTATTTTGTTTAAGCTGCGCCACTTTGAGTCATAGTATATATTGAAATTAAAACCAGGGAGTTAGAAGCCAGTCAGCATTCACTCTTTTCAATAAATTTTAGTAACTTGCAATCGTGACCTGATCCTTAACTATTTCCTGCCTTTTAAGAGGTTCGTTTAACTTTTATGAACAAGTGCAGTAGCTCTAGACATAAGGAAAACTGATTTCATTGTAATAACAGAACAATTTAATTTCACTGAAGTAAATCATACAAGTCATTTATGTAAACTTGGTCAGTCTTTCAATCTGAATACACATAGATATTATCTTATTCTTGCACACATATTTAAATAAAACACTTGAAAATTCATGTTTAAGAATACCAATACTAAGTTATAAATCACAGAATTACATTACTTTAAAGCTTATATCACAGACTACCAAAGTTAAAGATTAGTTACTTAGTTTTCTCTCTCTCTTAAACACTCTAGAAATCACTCAAAATTTTCCTTAATTGTCCTATCCAATTTAATATTTCTTTCTCTTTTCCAAGATCTGAGTAACATTAATAGTTCCTTTACAAATACATAATACGAAACAATGACATTATTTCTTGCATTTATATTCGGCCACAGTTCTAAGATTGTCTTTTTCCACACACTTCCGATCCTCGCAATTAAATTCACAGATTAGAAAAATATAAAGTTCGTCTTACCAATTTGCTGCACTAAATCTCTAGGCTACTTCAGATTTATTTCATCACAATAACACCTAGGCTTTCCTTCTGTAATTTCGAATGGACATCCTCATTCCTGTTTTCCACCACTAAGTCTGCTGGGCTTTCCTTATCTCCAACTGGTAGTTTCCTTTGTCTTACTATTATACTTTCCACTAACTAGGGGAACCATGTAGAAACTTCCCTCCTACCAGTCGGACGATCCATCTCACAGGTGAACAGCAGCAGGAAAACGTCTCCGAGAAAAAAGCCCTTCTATAAAGCGACGCATTCGCTTTTAAACTACCTCTCTTTCCCGCTGTCGTTGAACCCGCATGCATCCTACTCTCCTTGCGTCTCTCCTTCCACATAGCGCCACTCGTGGCAACCTAACTAAACTCTCGTAACTTTCCATTCGATGTGGGGGGGGGGGGAAGCACAGTTCTTCACAACTGACTTACTGAAGTTGGCCGTACACAATTGGTATAGTATTGTTTTCTCTTTTCTAACAAAAATTGATTGGTTGTTCACATACAAAATTTCCGACTAAGTAACTGATATATATTTTGTACACTGAATTTTCACAATATTAAATTAAGATTATACAATACTATATTACCAAAGTATACATAAACGTTCACTTCTGGTAGATTATTAATTTCTTATTTCAAACGATAAAATTGTTGTGTCTTCCGACATAACACAGTGCAGTCACTGCAAGACTTTTATACCTTCATACTTGAGCATTTCTTGTCGAATATCATCTACTACTGCTGCTGCCTTTCCACATTTCAGGCTTTTGATGGTTTCTTCTACTTCAAGAATGGATATGTATTCCTGATTGTATGCCTAGTGAATGTTTCTTACCACTGTGCTGTCACTGAATGAAAAATTGTTTCATTCAGCAATTTTTTGAAGTAATTATTATTACTATATGACACCTCCAGGGAGTCCAAAGACTCATCGAGGGAGGGCACCCACTCTACAACTCTGTCTCCACCAACTGGAACTAATACGCTAACTACTCGGCCAACCAGGCCGGCTTTTTTTTTTCCCATACTTCAAGGATATCTATTTCTCCAGTTTTCCTGTCACCTTTATCATCTCTAATTCCTTTTACAGCACTCTTTCCCCCATTTCTGAACTTCTTCAGCAACCTCCAGAATATCTTGTCACCTTCTTGATATTTATTTTCTATGTTCTTGTAAAACTAGCTAAACACAGTGTTTAGCCTTCTTACATTTATCTCTGTATTCTCTAAGAGCACAAGCTGACTTATTTGCCAGAATGTTTTGATATGCTTTTTTCTTTTCCTTCATGCCTCTTTAACTTCCTGTGTCCGCCATGGAGTTTTGATTTTTCTATCCTTGCAGACAAGCTCACCACATGCTTTTCTGGTTGAATCAGTGTTTTCTTAAAGACTTGCTGCTGAATCTCCAAGATTTGGTTCTTATTCTCAAATTCTTTCATTTTTTATTGAATAATATTTGTGTATTTTAGTGTACAGTTCACATCTGAGAGCTGCTCAACTTTTATTTGCTTTAAAATTTCTTACATGTTCTTCTTTTCAATAAGAAATTCAATTTTATCCTGCTCAAGATTAAATGGTGATCACTTCTAACTTCAAATTTTCTGTACACTTTAGTGTCCTGCACCATTTAGAAACATCACTATCAAAAATAACAGTCATTGGGACTTTTCTTATTCCTTGCATGAATTTTTGCACAATTTTATGTTGGAACATTGTGTTAGTAATAACCAGTCCATATCCTGTAATTTAGCTAAATGTGTGGCAAGTTTGTATGTAGGACTGTTTATACTATCTGCAGTTGGCCATAGAGTTGTATCCTGTTTGTGAATTTTAGGTTCTTCGTATATTCTGGTCGGCCAAGTGGGAAGCAGATCTGTTCTTCAGCCTGCAGAATCAAATCCTGCCAGGGGCATGGATGTTTGTGATTGTCCTACTAACTCTTTGTGGAAAAGGTATCTGCAATTTTACCACTTCTTCTAGCAGAAGGTTCGTTCCCAAAAACCCAATGAGGTACAGCGACATCACGTGAATAATTAGCATATGTTATATTATATGACACCTCGAGGGAGTCCAAAGACTCGTCGAAGGAGGGCTCCTACTCTACAACTCAGTCCACCAACTGCAACTACACCAATGCAATCTACCACTCACCACCACCAACACCAGTATTTTCACAGACAATTGCAAACATCCATGCCCACAGCGGGATTCGAATCCGCTACCTTTTGGCTGGAGAGCGGATTCGCTAACCACTCAGCCAACCAGGCCGGCAATTCCAGGTGATTTTACTTGAAAGAGCTTGAGTTTGTTAACTGTTTATTTTGCCCTGGAAGTACTTTTTTCATTTGAAAGTTAGTGTGATCATGATCTGTAATTTGTAAGAGTGTGTCTTTTGCTTTCATGATCTGTTTGGATTCATAACCACAGTTGCATCACCTTTGTCTGCTTTCTTATGTTATCTTCAGCCTGTTAAATCCCACTACTGGGCAAAGACCTCCCCTATGTTATTCCATTCGACTCTGTTTTGGGTTGTTCTCGACCAGGTTGGTCCTGCTGTTAGAGTAAGTTCATCTCTCCATTTGGTCTTCTGTCTACCTCTACTTCACTGTCTGCTTTAGTATAGCTCTTTTAAAGCGTTGATTTCTTTCTTTGGGAGGTTTGTGAATTAAGATGTTGGCTACATTCAAATGAATGTTATTGGCTATAACTGGAGGCAGGTCATATATTTCTCTTTCAATGGAAGCCATTATTTTCACTTTTGGAACTTGCCTTGGTAATGGCACCAAGGCAAGTTCCAAAAGTCTTCGACTTAATGCACTGACAGCTTCATCCTTGAGGCTATTATGTGCCATCCAATCATTTCGACACTTGGTGATCTTTGGAACAAAGGCGTTCCATCCCACTTGGCCTCTTGTCCTTCCTTTGAACAATGTAAGTTCAAGTTGATAAGTTTTTTTATTATTATTATTATTCGTGACACTTCCAAGGAGTCAGACTCATCACAGGCAGACACCTACTGTACAACTCTTTGTCTCCACTACTACACAGAATCTCTACTACCAATCACCTACATCAATGCCATCTACTGCCCACAACCACCGCCACCACAACTAGTATTTTTTGTCTGTAAATTGCATGTGTTTTGAAGTCCATTTCCAAGTTCTGAAGCTATGTTGTCCATTCAACTCTTTTGGAGTCTTCCTCTTCTTCTCATTCCCTCAATCTTTTCCAACATAACTGCCTTTTCCAATGATTCATCAGTTCTAATGTACAAACAAAGTACATAAACTTCTATTTAGCGATCATCTCCTCCTAGGAACATTCTATCTTTATACTCTCTAAAACTTTTTTATTGATCATCCTTACAGTTAATGGAATTCTTAATAGTCTCCATGCCCATAATTCAAAATACACTTCCTGTGTTCTTAATAATCCAACTTTCACATTCATCCATCACTACTGGAAAAACCATTGCTTTGACAATTCTAACTTTTGTGGCCTTACTCATACCTTTTTCATAATTTTTGTCACATTCAATTTTATCTTCACATTTACCATCATTTCTGATTCTGGACCCCAGTAAATCATAACTTTCAATGATTGCTATTTTATCTCCCACTGTTATAAATTCATTTAAATTGCCAGAAGCCATCACTTTTATTTTGCTGATGTTTAAATTAAGTCCAGCTTTGTTACTTTTTCTCTTAACTGATAGAATCAACTGCTCCAGATCTTTTCTTAGTTTCTGCTATGAGGGTTGTATCAGCATATCATATTATATATTTTTCTGCCACCAATCTTAATTCTAGCTGGATTTTTGTAAGTTAACCATTCTCATAATATATTCACTATTATTATTATTATTATTTTACGGCATCTCCATGGAGTCCGGAGACTTGTTGCAGGAGACCGAAATCAGCCATCATTCACAGAAATCCTATCATATGAATCCATTCATTGTCAGGGAACTTGCAACCAATTCTAACAATCCATTCCATTCACTCACCACTCTCCAGACAAAAAATCTAATCTGGTCCACACATCTCTACTAACCACACTCTTACACAACTTCCACAGATGACCCCTATATTTCTATTTTTTATATATTGAAAAATTTCACTTGCATCAATTTTATAAAACCCCTTTAATATCTTAAAAGTTTCTATCATGTCCCTTCTTTTCCACCTATTCACTAAACTTTGTAACCCACAAACCTTCAACTTATCCTTGTAGGGAGTATTCCACAGACCTGTCATCATCTTCGTCACTCTCTCTGAATACTCTCTTCCACCTCCTGGTCCCAAAGAAACCCAGGTGACAAATCTGTGCACAGTAGTCAAGTGTGGCTGAATCATAGCCTTATAAAGAGGGATAACTTCCTTATCATGTTAGCATGCTTTCCAACATCCAAGTAATTCGTTCAGCTGTTTTACCAGCTTTTGCAATATGCCTTCTGAAATTCAACTCTTTGTCCACCATTATCCCCAGGTCCCCAGCCTCATCAATTTCCTGCAATCCAATACTATCAATATCATACACCATGTGCAACCTTTTTAACCTGAAGTGCATAACTATATATTTCGCAACATTAAATTGACAATCATTATCCTTCGATAGGTTTTCCACTTGGTTATGCTATAAATTAAAGATACCAAGAAATTATATTCTTGGTTTAATCCTTGGGTGTACAGGATATGATAGTACTACATTTTTCATGTAGTACTATCATATCCTGTACACCCCTTGTGGGTACATGGCAGGAATTTGATGATGATGGTTTAATCCTTTATCCAAGTGTAAGCAAACAAAGTTTGCTCGTGAAGTAATTTTATGAACAGGGAACTTGTATATAGAGGATAATGATGTCACATCACTTGCCTTAGTATCCCATCATGCAAAACACATATCTTTATGGACATGTATAATGCATAGTATTAGATTTCACCTTTCATTTATGGATACTATCTAAATCTTCAGTTTTATTGAATTTGAGGTTGTACCGGCAGTTGACTTTTTTACATGTTCACTTTGGTTTTTTTCAGCCAAAAATAGTGAAGATCTTGTTTAATAGTGCTCCAAAAGTTTGAGTGTTTCAAAATAGTCAAATGCTCCAACAGACGTAGCATTTGACTGTTTTGAAACAATGTTTTGAAAAAATTTGCACTGAGAAAACAGCTCAGCTATCTTTTGCTTTATTTTCTATGTTTATCTTTTTTTATGTTTCATTTATGTATTACAAAAATTTATACACGATTCTTCAGTTTAATTGAATAAAATGCATATTACAATAAATGTTTGCATTGAAGACACATGGGGTACTAGTGTTTTAAGTAGTTTGGAAAGAAATGATCTGTGGTTTAAGCCATTGTAGGAGGATATAATTGCTTTACAGTATTCAGGTAGATACCTAAATATTAGAATGTGTAGATACTCAGATCACCTACCTTTACCACATCTTTAGCCAGTGGCCATGACTCCTATAAAATACTCCATCCCTCCTTTGTAAACATACAAGACCAAAGGAAATCTATTCCCATCCCCTTGTATTCAGGGCACATCAGAAATGATAGTCAGAGTGCTTAATAATATAATCTCCACAACATGTTCGAACCACCCAATCTAACTAGCAACTCTCATTCTTTCACTTAAGGACAAGCTTATCCTAGCATATGAATGGTGAATAAAGTATCCTGTACCTGTAACTCAGTCTTCTATGTACAGACAGGAAGAGCTTAATACCACCACTTTAGATAGTATGAGAAATATTCCTTACTTTTATGGTAATTTACTACTGTTTGGACATCTGTCACACATGATTAGTTGGAGGGAAACTACAATGCTGCACAGAAGTAGTTATGGTATAGTTACAAGTCTGACTAGTTTTGGAGTCAGCAACAATGAAGTACTCCCCAGATCTCAACCATGGCTACATTAACTTATCAAAAATTAGGTAAAGATTTAATAAATTAAGACTAATTTTATCCAAACAGCTGCTAACTTCTTTTTATCCAGCATTAAGAGGTGCACCAAAAATAGGTTGTTTGTTCATATAGCCATCATAATTTTGAATTCTTCCCATTGCTGCCTGTTAGTATACCTCTGAACTGTGACAAGTTGTGTGGTGCTCTGAAGATGCTAGGTTGAAATCCAGCATAATATTAGTAGCTAAATAAATATCTTACTTTGATGAAAAGCCATACGGCTATTTTTCTGACGAGGTTGATAAGTTAAGGGGATAAAAATCCCTTATTGTTTTTCAGCCAGTAAGTGAAACTAAGATCGAAAACTATGATCTGAACGTTTCATGCCGACGAACTGTCAGCGGATCCAAGCGTAAGTGACCACTTGGTAGTGCCACACCAAGGCAACTCGTTGCAAAGGTGGAGCAAGATCCCTCACTATTCTTGATATATTCTCATAATGTAAAAACACACAGCTTCTAGGAGATGTAGTACTGCTTTACATTATGAGGAGAGGTCACTACCCAGACCGGTTTCAACCTTTTTTGAGGTCTCATCAGTGAGTAGCTAGACCTACCAAGTGGTCACTTGCGCTTGGATCTGCCGACAGTTCGTCGGCATGAAATGTTCAGATCATAGTTTTCGATCTTAGTTTCGCTTACTGGTATTGGTATTATTGGCTTTTCATCTTAGTTATTAATACATTATAATATAATATAGTGACACACCTTTCTGGCATTCATATAGCGAAAGTATGTAAGTTCTTTTCACTTAAACTCTGATATTCTAGGTCCAGCTACTCACTGATGAGACCTCAAAAAAGGTTGAAACCAGTCTGGGTAGTGACCTCTCCTCATAATGTAAAGCAGTACTACATCTCCTAGGAGCGAGCTGTGTGTTTTTACATTATGAGAAAATATCAAGAATAGTGAGGGAGCTTGCTCCACCTTTGCAACGAGTTGCCTTGGTGTGGCACTACCAAGTGGTCACTTACGCTTGGATCCGCCGACAGTTCGTCGGCATGAAACGTTCAGATCGTGGTTTTCGATCTTAGCTTCGCTTATTGGCTGAAAAACAATAAGGGATTTTTATCCCCTTAAAATATCTTACTTTGTTCTTGTACATTTAATACAATTAACTTAAGACATGCATAGTAATGTGCATAACACAAAGTGAGGACTTGACATTGGATCAGAAGTTCTAGTCAGTTCACCATATTCCTTACACACTCTGAAGTCTCCTCCTAGTTATATATCTTTGATCTTTAACCTTTTATTTAATCTTAAATATTAATGTAAATCTTTCTTTCTGTAATTAATGTAAATGCTTTCTTTTACTGACTTCTCCTTTGTCGCATGCAAATTTATTATAGTGATATCCCACTTTCACCAGCTTTGCTTATTCTGTTACAGTAGATACATACAACACTCATAAGATTCACTATATAGCAACTTTTGGAAGAGTACTTACCCATCAATTCTTGGAAATAAATACTCTCAAATGTGTCAAGTGATGCCATCATTTTTTTTCATGAATGTCGGTATCGAATTGACTTTCTACCAAAGAAGCTTTTGAATTTATTAAGAATTCAATTCCCTCCCCTCCCCTTCTTCACAAATGAGAATTTCAGTTGGGTTCTTACATTTGTGACTTCTTAACATGGTGGTATGACTTGGAATTTGCACATGTATTTTAAGAGTTGAATATATAAGGACTAAACTAAAATCTTCCTTCTTTTCATGTTTAGAAGGTCTAGACCACCTTCATAACAATTCCACAATAGTCATTATCCTTGGAGATTTTAACATGTAGAGATTGATTGGCCAACTTTCTCTACTTTCACAATTTGCTTGAAATAAATGCTAAGGCATTTGTTATCAGCAGTTTATCTTATGCTAATCGTTACAGGGAACAACAAGAATTCCTGACTATCCTGCTTACTTTGTGCCAAACCCATATTCTGTGTTGATGCAAATAGGCATTTCAGATTTGATATGATCTCTAGGATATCTCTGTGGTCATTCTTTACTATGTCATTTGGCATGGCAAAAAGGATATCTGCAGTTTATTTTTATGTGCCTAATTATCTCCATTGCTAATTCTCCAAGAAGTGTGTCCATGAAGTTCACATTAGAAATAAAGAATATCATAATTAGCTGGAAACCAAATTCTCATATTCATTTTCCACATATTTAAATGTGAAATGCCTGTTGGTTGAACCTTTTGCCTGGCTACCCTCTCCACTTCTGTGTCCGAGTAATTCTCTTGCAACATTGCTACCAAAGACAATTTGAGTTTTTAGCCTTTGAACGTTTTGCTCCAAACTGTTTACATAAATGATCAAGAAAAATATCCTCTTTCAAGTTCTCCTTTGAAAATCCTACAGCCAAATGTTGTAGGATTTTGGAAAAACTTAGGTTTTTATTTATTTTTTTATTTTTATGTAACTCCTGTCCACAGAAGGTTTTGCTATAAACTTATATAATACATTCGTCTTTATTGATTTTATTTTTTTGTTTTCATTTATTTATTACATAGCCTGGAATTCCTGTTCTAGAAACCAAACATGGAACTTTTTTTGAGCTACTTCATGCCTTCAATATTGCCCTATTTCCAAGGCATCAATTTACTTTAGTCAAAAAAATAAATAGGCTAGATTTTACTGTGATGTATTGGTAAATCTGTGGATTTTTAACATGATTTATTTAGTGGAAAATGAAGATTGGGGTTTGAGGTGAAGAGAGAGAACAGGTGAATTTTTGGATGCAACACTCTTGCAAGGTTTTTCCCTCCTAGAAATTCATTCAAAGAAAGCACATTTTAATGGACATAATAAGCCACATATCCTTAGCTGCTTTTGTTCATTTTCAGCCCCCTCCCCAATTTTTTTTTTTTTCCACTTACACATTTAGAATGATATTATTCAGATATGTGCATATTATTTAAAAAATTATGTTGCTTAGTTAGGAAATTGATTTTTTTTATCATTGATTCTTATAAAAAAAATAATCTGCTAACACCTAATATTCATTGATTCTCTCATTTATATTTTAATTTAGACACCAAGATCCATGTGGAGAATTCTGCCTTGACAGATGCTACAATTCCTGTATATACTGCAGGAATACTGACTGCATATCATCAGGTAATAAGTTTAAAGATAGCATTAAAAGAAATCTGTAGTCATCAACATTAAATATCTGCATGCATCAATAAAAAAGATTTTTATATTTCATATTCATGTTTTACAGTCAAGCCATATTTTTATGTATTATGCAGTCACTTGAACTGACCACATATATTTATATAAAGCTTATTACTTTTGATTGGAATGCAGTTCTATAATTTTAATTCCAGCTTTCTTGAATATGACTTGTGCTTGTTGGAAATTCTCATTTTCTCATAATTGGCACGTACTTCATTATTTTAATTTCTCATGCTTATAATTTACTTGATAGTAATTATGCCAAGATTGTTATGATCAATATCCACTAAGATTACTGCTCAAATAGTAATATTAGAGAAAATAAAGTCTTAAAACCTAATTCACAGGAAGAAGATAGGAAAGAACTTGTGTCATTTCTTCAGAATCTCTTTTGTGTACTTTCTCTTTGTCAGGCACCACTTACAGGTCTCAAAGCTGCCATTTTAGAATTGAGGTAGGTTTTAGTTATTTAACTGGCTATTGTTTAACAATTAATAACAGCAAATGATTTTGAATGTTATGTATTTGATTTCACTCTCATATATAGCATTGACATGTAATAATGTCCTCTATTTTTGATCGTAACCAGGTGCATCCACTTGACTGATTTGAGCCATGAGCATTGACTTTTAAATTAATGGCTTAAATCCTCTTATTAGAACACATTTAAATTCGACCTCAACCAACTGTTAGAACATTTAAAAGAACTCTGAAATATTTCAGATAAATTCATGCAACTTAATCATCCTCTTTAAGCAAAGATAAGACAACTTTCATTCTCCTTTTCATTGAATTCAGTAAAGATTTTCAAAATTTTACTAAGAAGAAGTGTAGCAAATTCATTAGTTTCTGTAATTTTAGATAAATGAATGTTAAGAGATGATTGGGAATCAAAGGCATTGTCAACAATAATTCATCATTAAATTTTGTCAATGGGTGTGCAGGATACTGTGATAGTACTATGCGTGTAACTATATTATTATTTGTGTGGACTCTCTTATTGCCAAATCTTGTACAACATACAGAGACACAAAATAAACAGAGGGGATGGGTGAATTATATTTTTGTCTATTTTATTTCTATGACTTTGCAGAGTCATTCTAAGACCACATTTAGCTTGACTTCTGAATTTGTTTTTAAGACATTAGTTCCTTTTCAGTTATACTTTGAATTGTTTCTGTAACAATTAAATTGAGTGCTGTATGTCTTACTACAGATGTAATTTGTACTCTGGTGATGCTGGTTTGAAATCCACTGAAATATTAGTAACCAGGTGATAGATGTTTTTCATGGTTGGTGAAATACCTTTCTTATTGTAGATGAAATGGCTTCTGCTATGTTTCACCTTTAGAGTAGTGTCTCTGGTTTCTGTTCCCTCTTCTTGTATGCAGTGCAAGTTATGGTCTTACTGGACATGCTCAACACTGTTATTAATGAATTAAAGAGTCAACACCTCCTGTTGATGCAGCAGTAAAGCAATTTTTGCAGGCTGGCCACTAGATAGTACAAGAGACCGAGCCCATGGTAGTGCATCTGCTGGAGCTTTCCAGTCAGGTAGCATTTAATCATGCCACTGCTTACTCTTCCAGGTCATTCCTGGAAGGAGTTGGAGTATAGTAATGTGGGGGGGGGGGGGGGGGAGCCTCAAGGCCACAGTTGGATAGGGTTCTGGACATTCCATGTATGGGGAGTTGTTCACAAGTCCCTTTAAGTTTCCTGCATGAACTCTATCATGAAAGATAACCAAACCAATGATATTATCACTACAGATGCTAAAACTCCCATAAAAGAAATTAAAAATCATAAAGAACATTAAAAAAAATGCAAACAACAACAAAGAAAAAAATACACACTCAGCTGTGAAATATATGACATATGGCTGTGAAACATGGACAGTAAATGCAAGAGAAATGCAAAAATTAAGGACAACATAATTTAGTATGGAAAGAGGTATGTTAGAATCACAAGACTGGATCATAAAAGGAATACATGGATAAGAAATAAAACCAAAGTCTCTGACATCATAGGAAGAGTGAAACATCTGAAGTGGCAATGGGCTGGGCATATTGCTCGAAGACAAGATCAAAGACAAAAGTACTGGATTGGATTCCACGAGAGGAAAAATGACTGCAACGCTGACCTAAATCATGGTGGATTGACGATATCATCAGATTTGCAGGAGTGATGTGGAAAAGGAGAGCAATGGACAGAGTTTTGGAAACTCTGTCCATTGAAGAGAGAACTCTCTCCCCCCCACCCCAAAGAAAAATTAAATAAATTAAAACACGAACATTTCATTCAATAAAAGCATTTCCACATCAACATCCAGTACAAACATTAATGACATCCACCACCATTTAGATATCAAAACCTGATCTTCTATTCATAACCAAATTCCAATAGGCATCCTCTCACAGTCCACATCAGCTACACCAACTCCATCTTGTATGATACAGTCTGCAAAAAAGGGAGGAATATGCACTTTTCCAAATAAGACATTCCTTGCCAAAGGCCATCAAATTTGGAATTCCCATTTTCAATCTGCTCTACCTTAAGATTTCCTTATCTACTTTATTGGTTTTAATTTTCTGCCTTTACAATTTTAAATATTAAATGCAGACAAACATATTGCTCTTTTTGATTACTTATATTAGTTACTTTCATACAGTCTAATTACTCGAGTTGTGAAATTATCTTCCTAAAAGACTTTAACATTCATAACACAAAAACTGGCTCCCCTTCTCTAACTCCACAGATCAAGCTAGAAAAAAAGCAGAATCATTTGCTATTAGTCATTGATCTAGCACATATGATTAACCTGTCAACCAGAATATCAGGCGGTCCTCATCATTCTTCCAACATTGTGGACTTTTCCTTAATCAGCTTTTTCTCCGAATACGTCATAAATGTTTGCTCTCTTTGTGGCAACTTCAATTGTAACCTTAACTAAGTTCTCTTTTATTGACATTTTGATTGATCCTCTCATAGCTGACCTCAGCGATTTCTGTATCTCATTTCCATGGTGTGATTACTGTTTCCACTTCAATTTTCCCAATTCAAACACCTGCACTGGCCAAATATCAATAATTAATATACTTGAATGATTGCATATATTACCTCCCCCCTCCCCCTCCCAACATCTATCCAAACCTGGGGGGGGGTGCTCTGCATTTCACAATAAAAATATCACATGTGTTAGCTTGTACAGTGCACTGTATCTCCAAACAAATGTTAAAAATTATCACCAAATTCAAAGCAAACTTTTTAAGAGTGAAATGCAATAAGCTTGCCTATTCCTCATCTGAACAGTTGAATCTTCTGGTCCTTTACTAAGGCCATTGGCCACACTTCTGTTCTGCATTACTGCAAACTGTTCACTGCATATCTCCTCTGACCTTTCAACAGAAGGAATTAAAAATAAAAAAAAAATAAAAAATCTCCATTAGCCTTATTATTAATAAGAAAGCAAAGCAATAAAACTAGCTAAACAAAAGTCATGGGAAGACTTTGAACATAGAAAATAAATATTAGGATGGTGGCAAAATATTCTGCAGGTATTGAAAAAGCTTGGAAATGAAGGAAAGAGTAGTGTAAAAAGAATTAGAGATGATAAAGGTGGTAATGTGAAACCGAAGATGAAGATGTTCTAGATGCTGCAGTAATTGCTTTGAAAGACTGCTAAATGAACCTAGCAGTGACATTATGATGGTGGAAAATATTCAAGAATGCAGTCAATAGTATATACTACTAGTTTAGGTGGAAAACACCAACAGAAACCTGAAATGTTGAAAGGCAGCTGATGTAGATGTTATTTGATGTGAAATGCTTAAATGCAGAGATAATTCAGAAGCCCTGGTTAGAAGGTCTAATTCCAGATGATTGGAGTAGATCTCTCGTACTGCCCATCTATAAAAAAGGAAAATAAAAATGAAGTAAGCATTAGAGGAATTTCCCTATTGAGTTCCTGGTAAGACTTATGCAGACTATTTGAGAAAAGGCTAATAAAAATTGCGAAGGGAAACTTTGAAAACAAGCTGAGTTCTGGCCGAAGAGAATTGTTTTCCTTTCTAGGCAGAGATAGTTTGAGACATCATGGGAATATAATAAGAATGTCTATTTAAGTTTTGTTTTTCTTTCTTTAAAAGGCACATGACAAGGAGCAAAAAAAAAAAAAAAAAAAAAAAAACCTCTTTAGAACATCACAGTCGTGTGGTATAAATGGAACATATCAAGCATTGCATAGAGTGTATTTGAAATGTAAGTCACCAGTAAGAATTTGAGATGCAGGAAGATGATTTGATGTTAAATCAGATGTGAGACAAGATATCACTTCCAGGTCTGGTTCCCATTGATGATACCTCAATAAAGGTAGGGCCACTACCGTTCTGGGTAGTGGCACTTCTCATAATGCATAGCATTATACGTGTCTGTAAAGGATATGTGAGTTGCAGTATGGAATACTAAGGCAATTAATGTGAATTCATTTACCTTTATATACGTGTAGTCCAGTCATGAAGTTACCTCACATGCAAACTTTGATTGCTTACACTTGGATAAAGGATGAAACCAAGAATATAATTTCTTGGCATCGTTAATTTATAGTATAACCAAGTGAAAAAACTTGCAACCTTTAGCAACATAATTATGACACATTAAGTTTATACCACAGTTATGTTGTATAAACTTCATATTATATTTAGTATATTGATTTGCATTTATATTTATGTATTGTAGTTGGTATAAAAATTTATTTACAACTACTTTTTAAATTACATCTTTCAGTGCCAGTAGTATATATCATGAAACTCTTTTATTTGTGTTTTGGAATGGTGTTGTTCATGCTTCACCTCTTGTAAGAGCTACATCTGGAAGGGTGTTTGAAATAATGGTCAGTGTTGTCAGTGAAAACCTTCTTAGAACAAGAATTACACCTGCACTAGTTACATTAGCAAGTGATCCAGAAATGTGAGTATAAGTTTTGTATGTGAATTTAAGCTAGGCACTTATGAAATTTAATTTCCATGAATCCCATTTTCTATTCATATGCATCATGCATAAATAATTTTTTTTTTTTTTTTTGAGTTTTTACTTTTTTTCTCAAAAAAAAAAAGAAAAAGTAAAGAGAGGAACTGATTATAACAGTTCCTCAGTAAATGTTTAGTTTTGTTTGTTCTATTACTTTCTTTACTGCTTTGTACAAATTTAGATTAAACAGATCCTCTATAATTTGTTAATGGATAATTATTATTCATTCTTAAGATTATATATGTGATTGGAAGGATGAATGAGGTTTTTTTTAATCAACCCACACAAAAGATATTACAAAAGCCATAACATAAAGATGGTTTATGTGTGAGCAAATAAAAAGAAATTGAGTGTACTGTCACTCATCAACAAAACTGAATAGGATTTGAGGTTAGAGAAGGTTATTAATGTACAGCAATCCCTCGATTAATGCTCCTCCGCTTAGTGCATCATTTTTTTTGTATACCCAAATTCAGTTAGTTCGCTTCTAAAATTTGATCAGTACGCCTATATACATCTTAAAAATAAATGTTATAGATTTAAAAAATTTTCTATCTATACATTATTATGGTTAACTATTTCAAAAAAATCACTCACCAGGATGAAATAATTTAGTTACCAATTTAAAACATTTTATATAGTTATTTTTAATGGCATACTACACTATTTCCATGTACACTATGTTCCAAATTTACTACCAAAATTTATGCCATCTGCTAATTACATACCATTTTGCTGATCATATCTCATGACTCCTTTGCAATTGTTTTCCTTACTTTTGTTTTATTTTAAAGTATTTTCTCAACCTTTCATCATGAGTAAAAGAATTAGTAAGCAAAAAAGCAGAAGTGTCAAAAAGATTCGAAAAGCAATCTCATTGGAAGAAAAACTTCAAATAATAAAGAAAAATGAACAAGGTGAGTCCAGAGCAAAGATAGGACAAAAACAAAAAGAAAATGGATGAATCAGCTATAAGAGCAATTTTAAGCAAAGCTGCTGAAGACAAAGAGAAAGGCAAGGTTGCTTCACGTTCATCATGCATACAAATCACTCGAAAGCAGGGTATTATAATGATTGAATTATAGAAACTTCTTTCTACATGGATCAAAGAATGTAATCAAAAATGGATCCTGCTAATACTGATCTTATTAAATCAAAATCATTAAGTCTCGAAAGAAAGGGCTATCAATGATGTAAAAAAAAAATTCCACACTAGGGCCTGGGTGGTTTGAGCGTTTCAAAAAGAGAAATAGCCTATATAATGTTCTAATCATAGGCAAAGCTGCAAGCGCAGATAAGGAGGTGGCCAATTATTCAGAGATTTTGAAGAACATTGTTGAAGATGGGGCTATGGTGACTCACAAATATTTAATGTCGGTGAAACCATCCTTTTTTGGAAGTGAATGCCTTCCAAGACTTTTCTGGCAATCAGAGAAACCTCGGACTGGTTATAAACTCGCAAAGTTGAATGCAATTACTGCTAGCAATATGTGAGCTGTTTGGATGCATATTCTTCCACGTTGTGCAAATGATTTCAGAGGCTTTTCAAATGAATCTCATCATCATCATCATCATCATCAAACTCCTGCCATGTACTCTCAAGGGGTGTACAGGATATGATATTACTACATGAAAAATTTACATCATTATTAACTTCCTGTCTACAATTTTCCTCCAAATCAGTTTGTTACTTGTCAAGACTCCACATTATTAGATCTTATATTTCTATCGTCTAAGGTACTTTATACCGTATCAATCCACCTATATCTTGGTCTTCCACTGGGTCGTTTTCCTGTCAACTTGGTAGAGAACACTTGTTTAGCTAATCTTTCCTCACCCATTCTGTTTAAGTGACCATGCCACCTGAGATTAGCTCTGCTAATGCATTCCTAGATGCTGACAATGTCAAGTTCTTTCCTAATATCCTCATTTTTAATATGATATTGCCATTGATACCATCTGTTCACGCCTCTAATCTTTCTCAGGACTCTCATATCTGTGGTCTCTAGTCTTTGGTCAAGTGTTTTACTGCTGACCCAGCTCTCAGATCCATAAGTTAAAACTGGTTTGAACACTGTCTTGTATCAAATGAATCTAAGTTAATTAAATCTCATTCTGAGAAATTGAGCGATTCCGACCTGATAAATTTAGATGCACAGCAGGAAGATCCTGAAGAATATGAAGAAAATTTAATCACTAACAAGCCCAAAGAGATTTCACAGAAACAATTTGAAAACATTTTTCATATAGTCGAAGTTTTTAAGCAGCAATGCTTAGTGGGTGACCCTGATGAAGAAAGAAGTAGTAGAAGAGGCAGTAGAGTCATACTATCAGTTGTATAAAAAAAAAAAGAAACAGAATGCCTGTCAAACTAGGTTAGCTCAATTCTTTGTTAAGAAGCAGAATAATAAATTTATATTCTGAATATGTTTTATTGTCTTCCAGTTTCATGGTTTTTCTTTAACTAGGTACTGAGACATACCCTAATTCTTATAAAAAAAAATTAAGGATCAAAAAAGAAATTTGAAAAACAAATTGTGCTTTTTCCCGTAGGTTATTATATTCAATTAGTGGCTTTTTGATTAATGCGCCTGTTTTAAAGAACCCATTAGGCACATTAATCAAGGGATTGCTGTAATATAACTCTAGGCCAAAGGAAATTCCAAAGAGTTTTTTCATTATGTGATGAGAAAGGGAAAGAATAAATTTAATAAGTAAGAAATTAAGGGTCCAAGCTGTATAACTGAGAGGAGACCTCCACATAGCCTTTAAAGGAATGCGGAGAACCGACCAAGGCTTCTGACCTAATGTCCAATTCTCACCTTATCGTGGTGCACCCTGTTGGGTATCTACCTGGATACTGAACGAACGAGGATGAGCTGGCAATTTGGGATTTAGCCGACCAAATTGTATTCTTATTGGTTAAACCAAAATACAAAATGATGGTACAACATGACAAAATTTCATGATGGCTGGGGCATCGCCCGGTTAAAGAAGGCCCCTGTTGTTTTTGCCAGGGAATCAGAGCAAACAGCGAAAAGTCAACTACCGGAACAAATCTGAAAACAAACCCCAACTTAACATCACCAGGGTTAAAGATTGGTACTATCAACATAAGAAGCCTGAATGGCAAAGAAATGGAGCTAGCTGAGGAATTAGATAAGTACCAGATCGACATAATAGGGTGACTGAAACAAAAAAGACAAAAACTGGTGAGATCTTTCTGAGCAATAAATAAAAAATGTTATATTCAGGAAATGACAATCAAGGAAAAGGAGTAGCCATAGTATTCAACACAAAATACAAGGCTAATCTTCTTGAATGGCAGGCAGTCTCAAGTAGAGTGATGGGGGCAAATATGAGAATGGGGAACTGGACAATGAGACTTATTTGTGCCTATGGTTCTACTGAGGTAGAAGTGGAGGAATTTTTTCAGGCTTTAGAGAAAGCAACTGACACAATGAAAAAGGAAAAGTTGGTCCTTGTTGGGGATCTAAATAGCAGAGTAGGAAATGATTGTCAGACATACGAAACTATTTTGGAAAAATTTGGAGAAAAGAGCAAAGCTAATAATAATGGCAAATACCTGTTGGATTTCTGCTCAGGACATGGAATGGTTATTACTAACACCATGTTCCAACATAAAAATGTGCACAAATTCACATGGAGAGAAGAGGCAAAGAATAAGAAAAGTCTCATTGACTATGTTATTGTTGATAGTGATGTTTTCTCCCTAGTGCAGGACACCAGAGTGTACAGAGGATTTGAAATTGTAAGTGATCACTATTTAGTCTTGAGCAAGATAAAATTGAATTTCATATTGAAAAGAATAACATATAAGAAAGTTTTAAAGCGAGTAAAAGTTGAGCAGCTCTCACATGTGAACTGTACGCTAAAATACACAAAGATTATTGAAGAAAAAATGAAAGAGTTTGAGAACAGGAACCAAACCATGGAGATTCAGTGGCAAGTTTAAGAATACCCTGATTGATTCGGCCAATGAGGCATGTGGTGAGGTTGTCTGCAAGGATAGAAAAATCAGAACTCCATGGTGGACACAGGAAGTTAAAGAGGCAGTGAAGGAAAAGAAGAAATCATATCAAAAGTTCCTGGTCAATACATCAGCTTCTGCTATTAGAAAATACAGAGACCAATGTAAGAAAGCTAAACACTGTGTAAAACTGGCTAAACAAAAGTAATGGGAGGACTTTGGCAAGAACGTAGAAAATAAATATCAAGAAGGTGGCAAAATATTCTGGAGGTTGAAGAAGCTTAGAAATTTAGGAAAGAGTGCTGTAAAAGGACTTTGAGATGATAAAGGTGACATGAAAGCAGGAGAAAAAGATATCCTTGAAGTATGGCGTAATTACTTCGAAAAATTGCTAAATGAAACAAGCAGTGATAGCACAGTGGTAAAAAAACACTCAACAGGCATACAGTCAGGAATACATATCCATACTTGAAGTAGAAAAAGCTCTCAAAGGCTTGAAATGTGGAAAGGTAACAGGAGTAGATGATATTCGACCAGAATTGCTGAAGTATGGTGGTATAAACATCTTATGGTGGCTACACTGCGTAGTTCAGAAAGCCTGGACAGAGGGACGAATTCCTGATGATTGGAGTAGAGCTCTAATAGTACCCATATATAAAAATGGAAATAAGACTGAATGTGAGAATTACAGAGGTATTTCCCCATTGAGTGTTCCTGGCAAGATCTATGCAAGTATACTTGAGAAACGGTTGAGAAGAATTGTGGAAGAAAAGCTTGGTGAAGAACAAGATGGATTCAGGCCACATAGAGGCTGTCAGGATCAGATCTTCACTTTACGACAAATAGTTGAGAAAGCATGGGAATATAACAAAGATCTGTGTTTAAGTTTGTTGATCAGGAAAAGGCATATGACAAGGTGGCAAGAGAAAAGTTATTCAATATGCTACAGTTATATGGTGTCAATGGGGCATTATATCAACCAATACTTAGTCTTTATTTGTGTTGCAAGTCAGCAGTTAGAATTGAAGGAAGTACAGGAAGGTGGTTTAATGTTAAATCTGGTGTGAGATAAGGATGCACATCATCCCCTCTGGTATTCATTATCTACATGGATCACATTATGAAGGAAAGTGATATTAAACGTGATATCAGAATTGGAGGTGTTAATGTCAGTTCTTTGCTTTATGCAGATGATGTTATGCTTCTTAATAAATCCGCTAGAAGTCTGCAAGATTCCCTGACTAAATTGAATAGCTGTTGTAATAGATATGGTATGAAGGTCAGCAATAAAAAAACAAAGACAGTGAAAATGGGCAGAATCGTTGAAAATGTCAACTGTGTTGTCAATGGAGAACCTATGAAACAAGTAAAACATTTCAGCTAATTAGGCATGATTTTTAGTGAAGATGGAAATTAAATAGGGAAATAGATAATAGAATCAGCAAAGCTGGTGTGGTAGGAAGTCAATTGAATAAATTCATATGGAATAAGAGAGAAATTAGTCGGAACACTAAATTAGCTGTATACAAGACAGTGTTCAAACCAGTTTTAACTTATGGATCTGAGAGTAGGATCAGAAGTAAAACATTTAACTAACGACTAGGGATCGCAGATACGAGAGTCCTGAGAAAGATTAGAGGCGTGAACAGATGGAATTAATGGTAATATCATATTAAAAACGAGGATATTAGGAAAGAACTTGACATTGTCAGCATCCAGGAATGTGTTAGCAGAGCTAACCTCAGGTGGTATGGTAACCTAAACCGAATGGGTGTGGAAAGATTAGCCAAACAAGTGTTCTCAGCCAGGTTGGCAGGAAAACGACCCAGAGGAAGACCAAGATATAGGTGGATTGATAAAGTACAAAGTGTCTTAGGTGATAGAAATATAAGATCTGATAATGTTGTAGTTTTGACAGGTAACAGGCTGATTTGGAAGAAAATTGTAGATAGGAAGGTAGTAATGATGTAATTTTTGTCATGTAGGACTATCATATCCTGTACACCCCTTTGAGGGTACATGGCAGGAATTTGATGATGATGATGTGAAATTAATACTGGCAAAAAAAAAAAATAATAATAAAATATAAAACATAAAGAAATAAGATAATTTTATGAATCAATTACTAGTTTTGTGAAACGATACTTGGATGAATTCAATATGTAATCCAACAGTTATTTGCATCAAGATTCTGCAGTATGCTACTCCCAATTTATCAACCTCTGTTCTCACATCAGTACCTGTCACCTCTGCATTAACAATCTCCTCACTTGGATGATATACCCTTGCAAAGTGGTCACTCAATAGCTCAAATATATTTTGTCTGTCTCCATTACTCTCTACCATGGACACTTAAAGTTGGAGTTTATATTCCCATGGCTTGTAGTATTCATAATCATAAAATTAATACTGAGAAATCATTAAAAAGCTAAGATAATTTAATAAATCATTTACTAGTTTCCTACAACAATATTGTTTACTTCTTTGGATTAATACCATAAAACACAAATATAAAAGAGGTATTAACATGGAGATTTCAAAATAACAGTATATATATATTTTTTTTAATTCATTCAACATGTTTATGTTACAAACAGAATTGAGATATCCTGAACGTTGGTCATCGTAGATCTACATGTAGATCTCTTGTGTATTCTGCCTAGAGATATTTTAATATCAAGCCTTGGTTTTTATTATGTTGGGCCTGACATTGTATCATCTCACTAGCCTCTTCAAATTTACATACAGCAGTAATAAATTTTATGTATGGTATTTTGGCAATTTGCCAACTGACTGGTTTTAGTTGGTAGTGGAAGGCAATTTCAGAAAGCTGAAATTGACATTCGGAAATCGGATTTATACATTCCTTTTTCCTTCACATCTCTAACATCTTCCTTTTGATAGATTTCTCCAAAACATTCCATCTCTGTCCAACATAACAAACACAGCAATTGCCATAGATTTTATAAACCTAGATGACTCACAACAAAACACATAATTTAATAAGAGATCTCTAACTAGTCCAAAGATGTGAAAGAATGAATTACTTAAAACATTTGGGTATTTCATGTGTTTATGGTGCTTCAAAAATCTAGAAGGCAGGCATTCCACTTAGACCATAGTGTTTGCAAGATATTCCTCAACATATTACCTCTGTACCTATCCAACCAACTGGCACTACATGTAAGAAACCTTCATCTTATATAAAAAAAAAAAAATAAGGATTTCATAAACAAAATAAGAAACATTAAGCTAAATCTTGTGGATATCCTGGCTACTTTGGATGTAAAAAGCTTACTCACTAATGTCTGAAGAGAAGAAACAACCTTAGTTTCAGAAGACATTTTCCACCTTTTACTGTTAAACTTTTCAAGCTCTGCATAGAGAATATGCTCTTCAAATTCCAACCACTATTTTGAACAATCCAAAGGCCTAACAGTAGGTGCAGATACATAAGAGATTTACATGTGGAAGAATTAGGCAAGAGAGAAAATAGGTTATATCCTGCAAAAATGACCCACACTAAGGATATCTTGTTCTTGCTTCCAATCTTTGCATGTTGAATTTGTTAAAAATATGACTTTTATTTAGAAATCTCCATATTAATATCTCTTTTATATTTGTGCTTTATGCTATTAATCTTAAGTGAAGAATATTGTTGTACAAAAATAGTAAATGATTTATTAAATTATTGTACTTTTTTTAATGATTTTTTGTTAGTATTAATTTTATAATTATGAATACTACAAGCCATGGGAATATGAACTCCCACTTTAAGTGTTGATGGTAGAAAGAGGTTGATGGAGGCAGGCAAAATATTTGAGCTACTGAGTGACCACTTTGCAAGGGTATATCATCCAAGTGAGGAGATTGTTAATGCACAGGTAACAGGTACTGATGTAAGAACAGAGGTTGATAAATGGAAGTACTTAGGATATTGCAGAATTTCAATGCAATACAGCTGTTGGATTACATAGGTTATTAGCTTGGATTTTCCGTGAATGTTCAAGGGACCTGGCAATGCCTTTAACGAAGTTGATCTAGGTTGAATCTAGATGGCGCCTGTGAATAAGTTACGTTAAACTTGTGCTCCTGCATTTTATTGTAATTGCAAGTGTTTTTTGTGCAAAATAAGCAGTAAACAGAAAAACTAACAGATGGTACTAATGAGCTGATTACTTCCACACAACTTAGTCCATCAAATCAGTTATTTTTTACAATTAAAAAACAGCCATGTGAAAGCACCTGCTATGCCTACCATGCAAAGTGAAAAGATGGCAGCAGCAAAGGCCAACAATGAAAGATTACCTTGAGTCCTGTCAGCATAGTGCTGCTGATTGCCAACAAACCAAATAACAATATGAAGTGTCGCAGCTGTGAAACTAAAGTTACCGAAAGAAAAAAGTATATTGCCACTGGCTACATATTTCTTACGCAAAAATAGATGAATCGCCATGTAAGCTTTTTACCAATCTCAACCAGCCTTTCTTCTGTTTGATGTGCCTTCCTTCTGTAAAACAGCTACTAAACCTAAGCAAATGAGTTGAAAATCTCGAACAACACCTTAATACTATGATATTTTCTCCTCCAATATCTGACATTTGGAAACTAAGCTCGAGATACTTGATGACCAGTGCCCAATTGCAAGTGCACCCATGCCTGCTAATGAATTTGGTGACCTAATCGCATCAATGATACATGAGTCGCTTGAGGCCAAAAATAGTAGACTCGATGCTGTTATCCTTAAGTTTCCAGTGGAAAACGGTAAATCATTAAAAGAAGATATCGGCAAATTAGCAAGAGAATGCAACTTCTTCGATCCCAGAAATATCGTCAGATGCTATCGTTTTGGACCTCTAAACAAAAGAAAGGATGGAATGAACTTTCCATGTCTCGTGAAAGTGACCTGCGACACACCGACAAACACATCCAAATTAATAATGGCGATAAATAACAAGCTGAATGACACTTGCCCCCAATCACGCGTACATGCTTGACCTGATTTAAACTTTTGCCCAGAGAGAAGAAAGGTGCCAACTCCAAAGACAACTAGAACAAAAATGCCAAAATGGAGACAACAGTTGGATCATGAACTACAAACAGATCAAACTAGTGCAAAAATCAAGTGATGCCACTAGTGGCCACCAAGGAGATGCAGGCACGGCATGGGAAATGTGCAAGACCCTTGCGGTCAAATCCATTCCTCACAGAACTTTGCATATCCAACATCATGGCCTCAACTCCAACCTTAATAGTGTTTAAGTTAAGGGACATTACATCCCATATTGTTTCTTAGCCGAATAAGAAACTCAAAGAGTTTCATGCCGAATATAGTAGAAACTATATAAAGTTCGGCGATTCCAAGCACAAGCAAATACCTGGATACTGCAGCAACTGACCCTAAAGGTTGTGCAAGCTGGGGCAACTCATGTCTAAGGTGGAGCAAGCTCCGATCACTATTCTTGATATTTACCCATAATGTGAACTTAGCTCCTAGGAGCTGTATTTCTGTTCTACATTATGAGAGAAGGTCACTACCCAGCCCGGTTTCAACCTTTTTTGAGGTCTCATCAGTGAGTAGGTAGATCTAGTTAATAGTGTTCACTACCATCTTCATTCCACCAAACCCCACCTAACAGACCTTCATAAAAGAGGAACAGTATGGGCAAAAGTACACATTCCGGGTACTATGGCATTTAGAAGAAATACGAGAAGCAGAAGCCATCTGCCATGACAAATACAGCAACTATACATATAGATGGTAGTTTGGTGGTAAGCCCTTTGTCATACCATATTAGCTGCCCTGGAAATATCAAAAGCAACTGTGAATGAGTTTCTCCAAACATTTCATTGGCTTGTACCCTGAAGTCATTGGGTAGTTGTTGTGTGTAGGTGTTGTTCATTTATTATTATTATTTGACACCTCCAAGGACTGACACATCGAGTCCTGCTCTATAACTCCGTCTCCACATTCAATCACCAACTGACTGCAACTGGACCAATACCATCTACCACTGACCACCACTGGTATTTCCAAAGACAATCACAAACATCCATGCCCACGGCAGGATTCGAAGCCGCAGCCTTTTGGCTGGAGAGCAGATACACTATCCAACTAGGCTGGCTGTTTTATGACCTCTGTTTTCAAGATGTTTGAACTGAGGACAATGGGATGATTGTTGATAACTGACTTGTCTTTTTTTTTGGAATATGCTCAGTACACACTGGCTGACAAATGCCATAGAAATGACAGTTTATACATTATTTTGATACATACAGAAGCATAAATTGGACTATTTTTGATATAATGTGAAGTGATTTTCTTTAGTTGGCTGTGGGAGCCACTTCACACTATATCAAAAATAGTTCAAGAAGTAGCCTAGTGCTAAAAAAAAAGTCAGGCTTGGCAAGGAGACCTAAAGGCTCAACAAGTGTTTGAACTATTGGAAATTTTCTACATTTGGCCCTGTCAGTCTGATTTGCATTTGTTGATGTTATTTATTTATTTTATTATTATTATTATTTTAGACATTTGGGCTTCAGTATACAGACTTAATTCAAAACTGTAATCTAGGCTAAATTCTTAGCTTGGACTGCTTTGGCTTACTTGTTCAATTAAAGTGTGGGTAGTGGCTCGAAATTTATCATGGAGTTATTTCAGAGGACAATGTTATTCCAGTCCAGCAGAAATTATTTTAGCAATTCATTTGGGACAGTTGGATTGGGAGATTGCAAACTTTAATCAGGCATTGGAAAAGTGTAAAAATCATGGAGGTTATCTCATTAGATACTTTGGCAGTTTCAAAAGATATGAGACTTGGAACTGCTGTTTAATTTACCATCTTCACTAGAAATCGTGTCTAAGTAGCTGAAATATTTTACTTGTTCTATAGGTCCTCCATTCACAATGCAGTTTGATATTTTCAATGCTTTTGCCTATTTTCATCGTCTTTGTCTTGTTATTGCTGACCTTCATATCTATTACAACAGTTATTCAATTTAGTCAGGGAATCTTGCAGACTTGTAGCGGATTTGTTTAGAAGTATAAACATCATCAGCATAAAGCAAAGAGCTGACATTAACATCTCCAATTTTGATATAAGGTTTAATACTGCTTTCCTTCATAATGTGATCCATATAGATAATAAATAACAGAAAGGATAATGTACATTCTTGTCTGACACCAGATTTAACATTAAACCATCTTTCTGTACTTCAATTCTAACTGCTGACTTACAACTGAAATAAAGATTAAGTATTGCTTGATATAATGCCCCATGGACACCATACAACTATATTGTTTTGAATAGTTTTTCTCTTGGCACCTTGTCATATGCCTTTTCCAGATCTACAAAACTTAAATACAGGTCTTGTTGTATTTCAATGATTTCTCAGCTATTTGTCATAAAGTGAAAATCTGATCCTGACAGCCTCTATTTGACCTGAATCCAGCTTGTTCTTCATAAAACTTCCCTTCCACAATCCTTCTCAACCGTTTCTCAAGTAAACTTATTTAAATCTTACCAGAAACACTCAGTAGGGAAATAAAATAAAATTAAAAATTAATAAATAATAAAATAACAATGCTTTGAGAGCTTGTGATGATGTACAGAGCAAAAGGGTATCCAGCAACTAATCCTTAAATTCTGAATATTTAGTTTTCTATATTAATCCTATTGCTTCCTGTATGCTAAACGATGACTTGGACTATCCATTTAATGTATATTTGTTTAGAGTTATTCTGACCAGTGGCCAACAAAATGCTAAAAAAAAAAGATTTTGTTATCACTTAAGTAATTAAAGTTGCTGTAATCTAAAAACTGTATATTTATCCTCTAACAGTAATTTCTCATTAGAAGATAGGTTCTTCATGTTGTGCATATAAACTTACAACTTCATATAGAAATAACCTTTAGTTTGGTTTTAGATATAAAAAATAAATTGAGAAGTTATTTTATATGCTTCTATTGTAAGGTCATTTCTGTAAGTGAAAAACTATCTGTAGAAAGTAATTATTTCATTATTCCAAAATCAGATATGCTGAATGCTTATTTCTAATTTCCTTGATAACTTGTTTGTTCATTAGTCTCTCCTAGGCAAGTAACTTGAATTCATGTAAATGTAAGGACTATTAATCCTATCTACATTGCATGCTACATTGGTGTTCAAAAACCTAAGAACAAACACTATTTCTGAAGATTACATCCAAATTCAGACGAATCAGCTTTTGGCATTTTGTATAACTGACAATTTCGAGAAGAAATCAGGTTGCATTCATCCACTCCCCAAGCTTCCATATGTTTGCCTTTTATCAGTGCTTTTGATAAAGGTTTCACTGGCCTGCCAGCTGTTTCGAACTGGTTGGTTCTCTTCAGAGACAAGGCAGAAACCTTAAGATAGACAGACGAATATATGGACGCTTGGGATACAAGCTAAGGCAGCTCGACATCCCCGAGCTGCCCTAGCTTGCATTACTTTTAAGTAATGCAAGCTAAGGCGGATCGGGGATGTCGAGAATTGTATTCTTGTAAGCTCTCAGGTCAACTTATCAAACTTTTATAGTCAAAGATTCGGCTTTGAAATAATGTTGCATCTAGTATCGACTTTACCTATTTCATTTTACATCAACAAAATGAAGCCTTATGGCTCTTTCTTTAGTAATTACTTTTATGCACTGATCAAGAGTTCACTTATGAAAGATCCATTTCTCTGACATTTCACTTTCCTTAGTACTGAACGAGAGTGTTTGTTCTCTTAATGTTTCTGCCTGGTCTCTGAAGAGAACCAACCAGATAGTTAAAAACAGTCTGCTTTACAATAATTTTGGATCTTGTATCCACTTTGCCTATGCATTGATATGTACTCCTGATTTCATTAAACAGGGATGCAGTCAGGAATACATATCAATACTTGAAATAGATCTTCTTCTTCTGCAGCTTGTCTCACTCAAGTGGGGTTGCTGTTAATGATGTGTCTCCTCCACATCCTCCTGTCTTGGGCCATTACGACATCCAAGTTCTTCATCTTCAAGTCCTCTTCTACCAGCTGCCTCAATCTCTTCTATGGCTGCCCATGCTTCCTCCTTCCTTGCACATCCATCTGCATGACCTTTCCACCCACGTATTCGTCGTCCTTTCTCATCACATGACCAAACCATCTCAACCTTGCCTCCTGTATCTTCGCTCCTAAGTTCATAACTTTCACTATTCCCCTCACAGTCATTTCTCAGACAATCTTTTCTGGTCACACCGCACATCCACCTAAGCATTCTCATCTCTGCTACCTCCATCCTGCTGATGTTATTTTTCCTCAGTACCAGAGTTTCCATAGCATACGTCATAGCTGGCTTCACTACTGTCCTATATATTTTGCCTTTCAGATTGATCGGCACCCTCTTATCGCATAGCACTCCAGCCATCTCTCCTCTCCAGTTCCTCCAACCTGCTTGTATCCTGCATCCCACTTCCTTCTCAGCCCCCTCCATCTTCCACTGTTGAATCTAAAGTCCCTCACCTTCCTGATGACATTTCCTTCCAGCTCCAGATCTGTCTCCTGGCCACCGTCCACTTTGCAACACATATACTCTGTCTTACTTCTGCTCAGTCTCATATCTCTCTTCCTGTACTTACCTCCATCTTTCCAGTTTAGCTGCCAAAGCATACTTTCCAGTATGCTTCTTCTCTTGAATCTGCATACAACATTGTCCAAGGCACTTCTTCTCTCACCTCCTCTGTCACCACCTCCATTACAATATTAAACAGAAACGGACTTAATGCTGACCCTTGATGGAAGCCAACTGTTACTTAAAAATTTTCTGTCTGTCCCAGACTGGTCCGAACTCTTGTCTTCACTCCGTACATCTCCTGCAGATTAGCCAAATCTGCCATAACCCAAAGATAGCATCTGTCGTTGATTTACCATGCATGAAGCCAAATTGTTCCTTTGCAATCTCCCATCAAGAACCCTTTCTAGGATTTTCATTCTGTGGGACATCAACTTTATTCCTCTGTAATTCTTACAATTTTGTGCATCCCCTTTACCCTTGTAGATGGGGACAAGAGTACTTTCCAGGTATATTTTCCTGTTGGCAAACTTTCATGAACAGGTCCCTCAGCAGGTCACTTTCCTCTTCCCCCATTGTCTTCCATGAATCTTGTCTGGGCCCACCGATTTTGCATTCTTCATCATCTTATGGCCTCCTTCACTTCCAGTCTACTGATGTTCTGCACCATCCCCTCAGAAAGCTGCCTGTCTTCTTTGTGAGTCCTCGCATTTTCTTCATTCAAAAGTCCCTCAAAGTATATTCTCCATCTGTTTCTTATGTCCACATCCCTCCATAATACTCTTCCTTCAGTGTCTTTGATCTGCCTCACATGTAAGATGTCCTTTGCTGCTTTGTTTCTACATTTTGCTAGTTGGTAAATTTTTCTCTGTCCTTCCTTTGTTTTTAATTGATCATACAGATCTTGATATGCCTTAGCCTTCGTCTGCACCACAACTCTCTTGGCTTCTTTTTTTCTCTCTCTGTACATCTCTCTCTGTCCTCTTCCACTCTTGACTCATCCTACTTCTGCTTTGCCTTCCTCTTAGCTGTCACTGCTTCTTGTACATTATTATTCCACCACCAACCCTCCTTCTGCTCTCTAATCTTTCCAGATGTCTCGCCAAGCACCTCGATTGCACAGCTCAGGATTACTTTTGAATTCTGTTTCCACCAATCTTGTACACTTTCTGGTCCATCCAAAATCCTCTCTAACACCATCTCCCTAAAATGATTCCTCACACGCTCTTCTTTTAAGCGAAACCACTTAATTGTCTTCATCCCATGGCTTCCAGAGGCTCTTATCTTCTTATTTTAAAGTCTGCGCACAGCAGTTGGTGTTGCTGTGCCACATTATCTGTTGGAATTACCTTACAATTTGTCACAACCTTAAGGTGTTTTCTTTTAGTCAAAATGTAGACAATTTGTGAACTGTTGTTACCACTTCTAAATGTTGTCAAATGTTCTTCTCTCTTGTAGAAAAACGAGTTCACAATGGCCAGATCAAACGCTACTGCAAAGTCCACAACCCTCTCTCCTTCCTGGTTCATCATTCCCACTCCATGGCCACCATGCACCCTTTCATAGTCTCTATTCTGCCTCCCTATGTGTCCGTTCAAGTCTCCTCCGACAATCACCATCTTGTTTTCTTCCAGTTCCCTCATTTCTTCATTTAACATGTTCCAGAACTCATCTTTCTCCTCTGCTGTACAGCCAATTTGCGGGGCATATACACATAAGACAACCACTTGCTCTTTTCCAAGACCCTATTAATTCGCATGATCTTGTCGTTTCTTCTACTCTTCACCCTTCATTCTGCCACACACCACAATTCGGACACCATTTCTTCCCTCTTTATTCGCTCCAGAGCAGAACAATTTATATCCATCTCCCAGTTCCTTCCACCTTGTCTCCTGCACATATAAAATGTCCAACTTCCTCATCATGTCTGCCACCTCTCTTCCCCTTCCAGTCATGCTTCCAACATTCAGTGTTCCAACTTGCAACATCCTCTCCACCTGCTAGGCTCGCTTCTTTAACCACAACCGCTCTCTGTTAGGTAGCCCTCTTCCACTTCTCACAGCTGTAGGGCGATGTGGCTGCACGTCACTTAAGGGGTACACCCTAGCCCTTATATCACTTTCTCTTTGACTCATTAGATCATAGCTAGAGCTGGCAGTGAAGTTTTACAGCCGGATGCCCTTCCTGACGTCAACCCTCGCTATTTATCTGGGCTTGGGACCAGCACCTATTGAAGCTAGCTTGCCTCCTTAAACCAAACCAAACCTTCGGTAGCTGCATAAGACAAAATGACTTAGCAAGATAGGAAAGATTCACCCCTAGCCCTCGAATACGCTTATAGCATTGGGGGGAAGGAGAAAGAAGAGGAGGTCAGTCTACAGATAATATTACAGATGTATATTACATGAAGTAAGGCATGGTCGATTAGTGATGTTCAGCCAGAAATGCTCACATATTATTAAAATCAACCTCCTGGAGTCGTGTAGGTATCAGCAAGGGAGGCCACATACTACCTTCACCATCTGTTATACTGTTATTGAATTCATTCATATTACTTGCACACACACATCCAGTGTCAGTTCATTCCAATCACACACCACTATATGAGAGAACAATCTAGCTCTCGAACCCTTCTTGATGGCATTCTCAATTTCCAAGGAGGTACACTTGTCCTTTTCCCTTCCTTCATAAAATGAAGAATTCCATATGTTCGTATCCTGCATGATGCTTTCAGAAGTTTGTGTCTCAACCATGTCATCATTCTTTCTCCTGTTTGCTAGTGCTGAAGTCCAGAAATTCTCAATTTATATTCATAATCAGTATTCCACAATCCTGATATCATTATTAACTCTACTTTGCACTCTCCACTATATCATAATCACTATGGAAACCAGAAGACCAGATGTACACAATATTTCAAGTGATGTCTTGTCAAGGTTCATTTCAGTGGAGATAAATATTAAGGTATTAAAGTTTTATAGCGGCTTCACTTCTGTAAAAAAAAAAAAAAAAAAAAAAAAAAAAAAGGTGGGGGGGGGGGAACAATGTGAGAATTACAGAGAAATTTCCCACCTAGTGTTTCCTCTTAGGATTTGTGCATGTATTCTTTAAAAGGCTAAGAAAAAATTTTGGTGGAAGAACCAGGTGTATTTAGGCCAAATAAGCATTCTCAATCTCAGATTTCCACTTTAATAGAAAAATCACAGGAATGTATAACAAAGATCTGTATTTGAGTTTTGTAGATTAGGAAAAGGCATATGATAAGGTGCCCAAGAGGAGAGAAGAAGAAAAAAAAAGCACGAGAACTTATAGAACAAGTAAAACATTTCAGCTATTTAGGCACAATTTTTAGTGAAGATGGCAAATTAATTATGGAATAGACCACATAATTAGCAAAGCTGGTATGGTAGAAAGTGAACTGAACACATATGGAATAAGGGAGAAATTAGTCAAAACACTAAACTAACTGTATATAAGGCAGTGTTCAAATCAGTTTTATGGATCTGAGATCTGGATTAGAAATAAACCACTTGATCAAAAACTGGAGACCATAATTGCCAGCCTGGTTGGCCAAGTGGTCTGCTTATATGCTCTCCAGCCAAAAGGCTGCGGGTTTGATTCTTACCATGGGCATGGATGTTTGTGATTGTCTGTGAAAATA
Source organism: Typopeltis vanoorti (assembly GCF_054136105.1). Taxonomy (NCBI): domain Eukaryota; kingdom Metazoa; phylum Arthropoda; class Arachnida; order Uropygi; family Thelyphonidae; genus Typopeltis; species Typopeltis vanoorti. Next base: position 110,947,690 of record NC_143566.1, read on the forward strand.
CTAGTGATAATGATGGGCAGTAGATGGCGCTAGCATAAATGATGATGGTAGTTGGTGAATTGAGCAGTGGAGACAGAGTTGTAGAGTACCCTCCCTCGATGAGTCATTGCACTCCCTGGAGGTGTTATGTAATAATAATAAAATAATTCTGAGAAAGATTAGGGAAGGAAACAGATGCCCAATGGCAGTACCATTAAAAATGGGAATATTAGGAATGAACTTGATATGGTTAGCAGAGGTAAGTCACTTATATAAATGTGAGAGGAAAGATTACCAAAACAAGTGTTTTTTGCCAGGATGACCAGAAAAAGACTCAGAGGAAGATCGAAGCTCTGGGTGGATTGCTGTGGTAAGAATTTCCTCTGAAGACAGAAATATTAGATGTAATGATATTGGAATCTTGACAGGTAACAGATTAAGATGGAGGAAAATTATTATTATCATTATTCATGACACCTCCAAGGAGTCAGTAGACTCATCACGGGAGGACACCCTCTGTCTTCAAGACTACACCGAACCTCTATTATCAATCATCTACATCAACTACGTACTGCTCATCACCACCACAACTAGTATTTTTTTTGTCTGTAAATTGAGTGTGTTCTAAAGGGCCGATTTGTCTGTATGTGGGATGAAAAACCAGAGTTTCCGGGAGGGAAGACCCTGCCACCTCCGTATGAGATTGGCTAACTCATCTTTGATTGAAAATGTCCATATAAAGATTCCAATTGAAAGGTGCAACGTATTGTTGTCCTTCCAATCGCCATATGGAGGTGCTTAAAAATTCAGTAACTTTGTTGATAATAAATTAGTAATGATGTAACTTTTCATGTATTACTACCATAAAAAAAATCTACGCCTTCAGATTACCTCATTCTGTTCTCTTTTTCAGTATTTAGTACAGTCTTCACTAAAATTTGTGCCTGGATAGCTGAAAACATTTTACTGGTTGTTCATTTTATAGTCGCTTTATTCTGATTTTCATGCCAAATTTATTCATCATCATCATCATCATCAAATTCCTGACATGTACCCTCAAGGGGTGTACAGGATATGATAGTACTACATGAAAAATTTACGTCATTACTAACTTCCTATCTACAATTTTCCTCCAAATCAGTCTGTTACTTGTCAAGACTCCAACATCATTATCATATTTTATATTTCTATCGTCTAAGGCACTTTGTACCGTATCAATTTTATTTACAGTAGTTATTCAGTTTAGTTAAGGAATCTTGCAGGCTTTTACATTGTTATATGAGTTGAGTACTGCATAAAGTAAAGAGACATGATAAACATCTCTTTACTTGATGCAATAGAAATTATGCAATCCATATATTATTATTATTACGGGCAACTCCAAGGAGTCCTTAGACTCATCGAGGGAGGCCCTACACATCATGTCAAGAACAACTATTCAACATCCACACAGTATCTATCATACTTTGCCCTGAACTCATTCACAGACATGGCACCCACAACAGACTCTGGCAGCTTATTCCTCATTCACCATTCACAAGTAAAAACCTAGTTCTAACACCCTTGCTAACCAGACTCTTGCCCAGATTCCATGTATGGCCCCTAGTCCTCCTACCACCAGTCCTATTCTGAAAAATATCCTCTGAATTAATCTTATTAGAAACCCTTCAGTAATTTGAATGTCTCAATCATATCACCCCGTTTCTGCCTATCAACCAATTTCTGCAACCCACAAATCTTCAACCTGTTCTCATAAGGTTCATTCCATAGACCTGCTATCATCTTGGTCACTCGTCTCTTGATCCTCTCCACCTTCTCCCCATCAAGAAGAAACCCTGGCACCCAGATCTGGGCACAGTAGTCAAGATGGAGTCTTATCAAGGCTCGATACAGAGGAACAATAATTTGCTTGTCTCTGCTCATCAAAGTATTCTTCAGTAACCAAGTGATTTGATGAGCTGATTTAGCCACTTTTGCAATGTGTCCCCTAAACTTCAACTCCCTATCCACCAACACTCCAAAATCCCTGGCCTCATCAATCTCCTGGAGTACAGTTCCACCAATGTGGTATACTGCTGCTAATCTTTTCACCCCAAAATGCATAACCTTACACTCTGCCACATTAAATTGACATCCATTCTTCTTAGCCCAGTCCTGCAATCTATCCAAATCATCCTGCAAAATTTTGACATGATGTGCATTCACTATTGCTCTACCCAACTTTGCAACATCAGCAAACAAATAAACAGATCCTTTCCTATAACGTTAATGAACAAATTAAATAGTAGTGGTTCAAGAACAGAACCTGTGGCACACACCTAGTCACAGGCCGTCTTTTGGACTCTACTCCTGAATAAACTACTCTCTGATATGGATTGCATATCATAACAATTTCATAATGCAATCCATATATATGGATCACTTCACTTCTTTTTCATTGATAGTTCGTATGATAGAAACATCCCACTCGTTAGAAGCAAATGGCACCTAAATTGTTCTAATGTTAAAAAATGTTCTGCATTTCTATTACCCTGCTTTATCTTTATTTTCTGTATTTAAAACTTCATGAATGGTCGACTGCTGCCATTTATTTATTTCTATTAGATCCTATAATCGAAGATAGAAGATGAAATAGAATATAAAAGAATAAGAGCCATAGCTGAAAGAGAAGTCAGAAAAAGACATAGAGAATATTGGATCAAATTTATTTCTAATTTAGAACATGATTTATATAAAATAAGACCCAATGTATATAAGATTTTGAAACTCTTAAATGCAGATACCAAAGAAAACATAAAATTAAACACCGAATTGAAATTAGAAGAATTTCTAAATTACTATACAGAATTGTGGACAGACAAATATTTTAAAAAAAGACAACTGGCAAACAATTAATGAAAATGAAAAGGAAATAACTAAAGAAGAATTAGAAATCAGATAGAAAGAAACAGGAAACGGAAAATCACCTGGAGAAGATAAGCTAGGTTCAGAACTATATAAATACGCAGGAACAAGATTCAAAGAAAGACTCATTATTTAAAAAAAAATGTATTCAACTGGTATCCCCCCAATAGAATAGAAAAAAGCAATTGCAATTCCTATCTTTAAAAAAGGCAATAGAGATGACCCTAAAAACTATAGAGGTATCAGTATACTAAATTCCTGTTACAAAATATATAGCAGAATCTTAAATAGCAAACTAATGAAATATTCTGAAAACTTTATTTTAGGAGTACAGAATGCATTTAGAAAAGGAAGATCATGTACAGACCCGACCTTTTGCCTAAAATTAATAATAGAGAAAAGAAGAGAATACAATTTAGAAACACATATTGCATTTATTGACTTTGAAAAAGCATTTGACGAAGTTAAAAGAAACATATTATTTAACATATTAAAAGAAAGCAAATACCAAATAATATCCTAAAAGCTATCACAAGTATATATGAAAATAATCAAATACAAATAAGATTAAATCACAAGCTATCATATACGAGAGAGATAGACCAAGGGATCTGACAGCGATGTCCTCTCTCAGCAACTCTTTTTAATATCTACTTAAATGAAATAATAATAAAATTGAATAAAAAGTTACACCAAGGAATTAAACTTCTCCTACAGTAAACTTAAACACTCTCCTCTTTGCCGACGACCAAATAATAATTACAAATTTTGAAGATAACTTACAGAAAGCTATTTTAGATCTAAATAATATAGCCAAAGATTATGGTATGATGAAATCAACAGAAAAATCAAAAACTATGGCCTTTAAAGAACAAGATCCTGCAGGAAATAAAATAGTAATAGATAAGATCTTAGAACAGGTGAATTCGTATAACTACCTAGGATGCATGATCACATATGAAAATGATAAAGATATAAACGTAAAAATTGCAAAATATTTAAAAATAACAGATGTAATTAAATCTTTATTTAAACCAAACCTAGTTCAAAAACAAACCAAACAAAAAGTATAATGTATAATGTCTTAATGCATGGAAGCAAAATCTGGACAATAAAACAAAAAGACAAACAAAGATTAACAGCAGAAATGAAGTTTATGAGAAAAACTGCAAAGTATACCCTATTTAATCACAAAAGAAATGAAGAAATTATGAAAGAATTAAACCAAGAACCAGTAATAGAAAAAAATATAAACATAAATGGATGGAACACATTCAAAGAATGAAAACAGAAAGATTACCAAAACAAGCCATTAGGAAAAAGAAAACCAGGACGTCCTCTTAAGCTATTCAATGATGACTTCTAAGGCTGGAACAGGCCATGCTAGGCCTAAATCCTTGATACGCATGATGATGATGAGATCCTATAATCTCACGCTTTATAGTCTAACAAATTTATTTGTTTTACGACTGCACCAGTTAGACTATGTATTGAGTGCAAGATTATAAGATTTTAAACCAAAGACAAAGTTTGTATTCCCTGCTTATATTAATCCTTACCTTAAATTAGTCATTGCTTAATTATTATAAACTTCGACTTTAAGCAGGTTCAAAATTTTTAAGAGAGTGCATTGACAGAATCAGTCCAATGTGTTGTTCACAAACCATTTAATTAAATCAAAAAGGAATTTATTTAAGGTAAGGGATATTACATCCCATATTGTTTCTTAGCCGAATAAGAAACTCAAAGAATTTCATGCCGAATATAGAAACTATATAAAGTTTGGCGATTCCAAGCATCAACAAATACCTGGATAGTGCAGCAACTGATCCCTTAGGTAGTGCAAGCTGAGGCAACTCGTAGCAAGGGTGGAGCAAGCTCCAAGCACTATTCTTGATATTTACCCATAATGTGAACTGCCTCGTACTTTCTTAGCCGAATAAGAAACTCGAAGAGTTTCATGCCGAATATAGAAACTATATAAGGTTCGGTGATTCCAAGCGTAAGCAAATACCTGGATAGTGCAGCAACTGATCCCTTAGGTAGTGCAAGCTGAGGCAACTCATAGCAAGGGTGGAGCAAGCTTGGAATCGCCGAACTTTATATAGTTTCTATATTCGGCTAAGAAACAATATGGGATGTAATATCCCTTAACTTAAATAAGTTCATGTCGCTGAATTGAAGCCTTTGGCTCTTCATATAATTAATAATTTATTAGGACACCTACTTGGCAATTCTCATAGAAGGGATGTAAGTTCTGTTCGCTACAAACTTGGTTTTAACTAGGTCTACCTACTCACTGATGAGACCCCAATAAAGGTTGAAACTGGTCTGGGTAGTGATCTTCTCTCATAATGTAGAACAGTAATACAGCTCCTAGGAGCTCAGTTCACATTATGGGTAAATATCAAGAATAGTGATCGTAGCTTGCTCCACCCTTGCTATGAGTTGCCTCAGCTTGCACTACCTAAGGGGTCAGTTGCTGCACTATCCAGGTATTTGCTGACGCTTGGAATCGCCGAACTTTATATAGTTTCTATATTCGGCTAAGAAACAATATGAAATGTAATATCCCTTACCTTAAATAAGTTCGTGTCACCCAATTGAAGCCTTTGGCTCTTCATATAATTAATCAAAAAGGAATATTTACAGTATGATTCACATTAACATATACAGTAAAACCCCGTTTTTATGTTCCTGCAATTTACGTTTTCCTGCCATTTACGTCATTTTCTGTTGGTCCCGTCTTAAGACATTCTCACGATATATTGTTTTCCCGCCATTAACAACTTGACATGGACATTATTTCCCGTGATTTGCGTTTTTTTTTCTCGGTGGCAATACCGATTTCCAAATCGATTTCAGTGGAAATCTGTGCATTTCTGTTCTCAGGTGGCGTTGCTTTCGGCTGTAGTTTCGTTTCTGCCATCACGGTGACTTGCACGCATGCAGCAGTACTGTAGTGATGAGCGATGCCGTGATTTTTCAATCAGAGTACGAATTGATATTGCAGAATTTCTGTAACATAATTTAGCATATGAAAGTTGCTTTACGGTGGTGGATTATCCATGTTAGTAACATGGAGAAAAAAGACAGAAAATGTATTTCGGTAGAAGAAAAGATGGCAATTCTGCGACGTGTAAATTGGCATGCCGAAACGGAACACGTGTGCATTTAGCATAAGATCTTGGATTCTCTGTGTCCACTTTGAACACGATAGTAAAAAACAGGTCGAGCATTGAACTCGATGCAAAGCAATCTGGTGCTAAGTCAAAAAAAAAAAAAAAACACAAAGCAAAAACAATCAGCAATTAAAGATTTTTTTAATTAGATAAATGTAAGTACATCATAAATTCATTTATTTTCAGTTATTAAATTTTGCAATCTAGTATGTAGAGTCATATACTAGCAGTAAGTCATCTTTTAGCCTTTTTTTTTAATGTTTTTTTACATTTCCTGCTATTTGTACTTTTTTCCATTAGTCCCCTGAAAAGTGTAAAAAAGGGGTTTTACTGTATATATATATATATATATATATATATACAATTTCATTACAATTCTTTTGTTATTCTCAATTCTTCCTAATTCAAACTTAGTTCAAATTTCCTTCCTTTAAAGCTAATTCACAATGCCAGTCATATATACATTATTGTACAATGAAATCTGTGGAGAATTCATGACTAAACAAACACGCATTATAACCACAGTAATAAGTTTTAATAAGTAAATATTTCATCCTAAGTATCTTAGGACATCGTCAGTACAATTAATTCAAACAATACTAGGAATAACATACAGTTAGGGCACATGATTACAATGGAATCCCGATATGGGTGCATTAGCATGTTATAAAATTAAATTAAAAAGAAAAAAACAGATTACATTAAAATAAGATAACATATATAAAAATTATTTTACACAATTTTGTATGACAATTCCCATACCTTAGGAATAGCAACAATCGTTATTGTTTAGATTTGGTCTGTGAAGTAGGGCTTCAGCAATTTCTTTATATAAACGTTCATGTTTATATAAAGATCTATGTAGAAGTTTGATCTTTTCCCAATGGATCCTATGGTTTGAGTTTTCAACTCCGTGTTGTGTGAGGCCAGATTTCTGTGGTTTGATAAGACGAATATGGTCTTGATGTTCCGAAATGCATTTATGAACAGATCTACCTGTCTGTCCATAGTAAGACAATTTACAGAAGCATGGAACCTCGTACACGCCAGGTAGCATCAGAGGTGAGAGTTTGTCTTTAGGAGAAGGTAACAAGTTATAGATCTGGTTGATTGGTTTGTAGGTAGCAGCAAGTTTGTATTTCTTCATAATTTTTGAAAAACCGTTCAGAGATGCCTTTGACATAAGGTATGGGAATCCTATGGGCTTGTTTTTGTCTAGGTTGATGTGTTTGAAAGTGACTGATGATTTTTTGAGTTGTTTTAAGATTGTATCCATTTAGTATGGCTGTATTTTTGATTATTTCCAATTCTTGATTTAGAGATTCTTCAGAGGAGCAGAATCTGTGTGCTCTGGATACTAATGATTTAACGATGCCAGATTTTTGAGATGGATGATGAGCAGAAGTATTGTGAATGTGATGACCTGAAAATGTCGGCTTGCGATAGAAGTGGAGATGGAACCATCTTCTTTTCTTTGGATGTGTAAATTCAGAATGGAGCCCTGTGGAGATTCTCTTTCTAGCATAAATTTGATGCGAGGATGAAGAAGGTTTATTTTATCTAGAAACAGTTGTAGTTCTTGTTCGGACTGACCCCAGACAGCAAAGACGTCATCGACATATCGTAGCTAAAATTTTGGTTTGGGGTTTAAACATGAAAATTTTTTCTTCGAGGTATTCTAGAAACAGGTTTGGTGATAAGGGAGATTCCATTGCTGTTCCTTCCTCTTGCCTGTAAATTTGTTCTTTCCAAGTGAAGTAACCGGACATAATAACAAATTTGAATAATTCAACAATATCAGATGGAAATTTTGAGTTAACAAGTCTACCATTTCCTTATGGGGAATATTAATAAGAGGGAGACAATGTCGAAGCTAATTAGCATGTCAGTTTCCAACAGTTGAATGTCTTTTATTTTTGCATGAAACTGTGGAATTTTTAATTGATGAGGCTGACTGGCATATGTGAGGATGGAGAAGGTTAGATAAAAAAATCTTGATAATTTGTAAGTCAGGCTGCTAATAGAATCCACGATGGGTCTGAGTGGAATGTTATTCTTGTGAAGCTTAGGAAAGCCGTATATTCTAGGAAGCCTAGCATGGTATGTCCTGAGTTTTTTAATTGTTTCTTCATCTAAGGAATTGGTTTCATGAAGTAACTTGTTCAGTTTCTTAAGCTGTCTTTTTGTAGAATCATAATCAAGTTTGGCATAAGTATTTCAATCTCGGAGTAGTAAATTCATTTTTTAGTCATATGAATTGGTATCTAGAACAACAGTGGTATTTCCCTTCATGGCTCTGGTGATGATTATGTTTTTATTACGTTTTAAGGAGGTAAGAGCTTTCAATTCTGATAGTGGGATATTCAAGTCCAAAGGTTTGGCATCGTAGATTATTTTGGCTATTTCAAAACGAAGTCTGTTGGCTTCAGTACTGGAAAGATGGTCGATGTTTCTTTCAATGTTGTGTATGAAATCTAAATATAATGTTTATGCATTATGCCAATGGTAGTCAACATACTGAAACTCTTTTGTACTAAAAAAAAGTGTGAAGAAGTAACAAATATAGAAAAGAGCTGGCAGTAAAGATTCTACTCTTATTGGAAGAGGGAAGAGAGAGAGAGAGTTAAAATTACCATATTTTCTGGTGTATAAGACGCACCCAAGAAATTTAATACAATTTTCTGGAAAACACCTAAACTTTAAAGTATGATTTAAAAAAAAATGGTAACTGATTACTCGGATAAGATATTATGAAACTTGAATAGGGACTCCCCGTTCTTAGCCAATAACACACTAGAAGTCATGTGAAAGGCACGCATCAATTTGATTGCACCATTAACCGCCTACAAAGATCTTGGAACATAAAAGGGAGTGCGTATGACTTTGAAAAGAGGAAACAATCTTTACCTTCATTATATAAGACGCACCCCATTTTTAAGATTAATTTTTAAGGTAAAAAAATTGTGTCTTATACACCAGAAAATATGGTAGATGGGATGGATATGTTTTCAGAGAAACAATAGCAAATAATAATGAGGTAGGAAATAAAATGTCAGAGTAGCAAGATGGAGCAAACAACCTATTAAATGGAAAGAAATTCAAGGAATTTTTTGGAAGTAGGATGTTATGAAATTTGGAAATATAAACTCTACATGCCTTTAATATAAGTTAGTGTAGAAATTAATTATGCATTCAGTAATTTCATTCTATGAAAATAACTTTGTTTATTTTTAATTTAGTTGTGTAAGAATATCTACATTGCCAGCATTTGGAGCTATCATGGAAATAAGTTGCCAGAAAGATGTAAGGGTTTATTTCTTATGTAGATATAAATTTACTATAGGCTAAATATGTATAACTTTTTCTTTTAAGGTTACACGGTGATCAGCATTCATATTTCTGAATTTAGGGACACAAAACACACGTGTTGAAAAGATTATTTTACTGATTATTAATAAATGAAAAAATAATAACTTGACGTTTCGACTCCTGTATTGAGGTCATCATCAGAAGGATACATGTGTATAGGAACCACGCTACATGCTGTTGCACTCTATACAGGTAAATTAAATCTGTTGTTAACTAATCTTTTTCTTAGCTTGACCTCTAGTGATTAAAAAAAAAATTTTATATATATATATATATTTTTTTTTAAATCTACGGATTAACTAGAATATCGTCATCTTAAAAGCTGATAAGAGGAATGCAACTGTAGTTCTAGATAAAACAGACTACCGAGAAAAAAAATATCTTAACATTGTTAGAGTCGGAAATTGAAAGGGATCCAACAAGAGAAATACAGAATAGAACCAATAATCTCCTACAAAAGACCACAGAAATTCCACGAAATACACGGCTTTCCATCCGTTCTTTACACCCACTGATTCCAAGGCTTTATGGTCTCCCTAAGGTTCATAAAGAAAACTATCCACTGAGACCTATAGTAGACAGCATGGACTCGCCCACCTACAGATTATCTAAATATCTCGCGCCATCGTTAAAAGCTTATGCGGGAAAATCTTCTTTCAGATGTTTTTCAGTGAAAAACTCAACAGATTTTGTCTCTAAAATCAAGGACTTTAAACTCAAATCTTCTGACATCTTGGTGAGCTTTGACGTGGTAGCACTCTTTACTAACATTCCGACACAAGAAGTTCTCCATATTTTAAAGAACAAAATTTCAAATAAAATGTTCTCTCTACTATCTCACCGTGTAAATTCTGGCTATTTTGAATTCAAAGGTAAACTATATAAACAGGTCAAAGGATTAGCTATGGGAAGCCCCCTCTCTCCTATATTAGCCAACATTTTTTTCGAGGATTTTGAACAAAAGGCAATCTCCTCTTTTAGTTTAAAACCAAGAATTTGGCTCAGATATGTGGACGATATATTCCTTATATGGGAGCATGGCATTGAGAATCTTCACAGGTTTCTCAACCATTTAAACAACCTCCATCAGGATATAAAATTGACCATGGAGATTGAAGAAAATAGTTTGCTCTGTTTCCTTGATGTTAAACTCACCAAGATGCCTGAATCAATAAAAGTCTCTATATTTAGAAAGCCAACACACACGGACAGATATTTGCATGCGTCCTCGCATCACAAAAGTTGGGTATTATATCAACTCTTGCGAATTGTGCAAGATCTGTATCGTCAGATGAAGAACTAAAAAAAAGAACTACATCATCTTAAATGGACCTTTAAAAGCAATGGCTACTCTTTAAAAAGTATCAACAAACAATTATCCCACTGTCAACGTAGAGACACAGAACGACTCCAAAGGCTATATCTCTTTGCCATATATCAGCACACTATCCAAAAAACTGAGTAGAATCTTAAAGAAATTCAACATTCAAACGTGCTTCTCGACTCTTCCAAAAATAAGATCAAGTTTCAGAAACTATAAACAACCTCACAACCTTCTACAATTTCCAGGTGTATACAAGGTCACATGTGAGTGTGGAAAACCTTACTATGGCCAAACAGAGAAATCTATCCTCCTACATCTCAAGGAACATCAGAGAGACATTGCTTACAAGAGAACCAGAGCTACTGCCCTATCAGGCCATGTCCTGTTTTCAATAAACACGAACAATGAAAGCTGCCATCATGAAGTAAATTGGACAACAACTTCAAACCTACACATTTGCCATGATGAGGTAGAACGCTGCATTGTAGAGTCAAAAGAAATCACCTTGGACCCTCTTCATATGAACAATAATCTCAGCTATAATTTGCCTGACTCTTTCAGCTCTACTATCAGATACTGGAGATCGCGTGGTTCCACACATGCACAAGTGTACAATAATAGAACTTTAACACGGACTATAGCACAAGTTCATAATAACTGTAATTTACAGTCGAATATCATAACTTTATAATTGTATAGCTTTAGAGTGTCTCAATGTTTGTTTCAGTGTCTTTTAATATCTTTCTACGTTCTTAACGCCTGATGAAGTCAATCTCGACGAAACATGTTGCGTTTGCAAATAAATCTCAATTTGTTATAATTCTCGGGTTTATAGTCAGTTCATATTAAAAATGAATATATCCCAACCCCGAGTTAATAATAGTATTCATATATATATATATATATATATATAAATAAAAACTATAATAAACTCTGTTAAAATCCTCACGTACTAAGATTCTTCTGGAATTGTACAGTTCATATTGTTATATTGCGATTATCTTCTGGATTTGTACAGTACAGGTTGCTGCTGAATGTTCAGGAAAAAAAAAACAGTTAGGAGCAACCAACCACCATCAGATTACAATCTCACCCAAGGTGAACTCTCGCTGATGGAGAAAGGTTTAAATTACGGCATTGCGCCGAGGTCAGTAAATAAACTTGATATAATTTATCATATCGAGAGAGTTAAGATCACTCCCTGCCAATTTAGCTGACAAAATACGGATGGAAACTGCCTGTTTACTAAATTCAACCAAAAAATTAAGCAGCAACCTGAACAAAGTGGAAAAACTGGCCCTCAAATCCCTAAAAAAAAAAAAAAAAAAAAAAAAAAAAAAAAAAAAAAAAAAAAAAAATAACCATGACAGTATTATCACAAAAACAGATAAAGGGTATACCACTGTTGTTTTAAATTAGACAACCTACATAGAAAAAATGAACCATTTGGTATCGGACCACAACACCTACCAAATGGTAAATTACAACCTCACGCAACGCAACGAAAAACAACTGAGCTACTTAAATCAGTTAACACATGGCCGGAAGAAACAATTAAAAAATTAATACCTCAGTATACTCATGCGCCCAGAATTTATGGCCTGTCAAAAGTACACAAAACAGATCGCATTATCCAATTGTGGAAGGAATCGATAGCCCAAATTACCACTTACCTAAAAAAAATTAGCGACCACGCTCGAGGAATTGGTCATTTCCCCTTCCTACAAAAAAAATACACAATCCATAAACAAAATTAAAAACATTACATTCAACGACCGAGATCTATTAGTCAGCTTTGACATAACTTCCCTTTTCACCAATGTCCCAATCAATGATATTGTCTTACTCTTACAGAACATATTTCCATACGACATCACGGCCCTCTTTGCCCACATACTCTGCTCCGGATATCGGATATTTCGTGTGGCAAAACAATTTTTACCTTCAAAAAGAGGGTACATCCATGGGCTCACCCCCCCCCCCCCCCCCCCAATAGCAAACTTTTATATGGAAGAATTTGAGCAACTCTAGAATTGGCATGCCTAAAGCCCAAAATTTGGCTCAGATACGTCGATGATATTTTCGCAATTTGGTCCCACCGCCGCAAAGCACTAAATACATTCCTTAGCTTCCATCCAATTCTCCATTGAAATAGAAGAAAACAACTTCCTTTAGGCTGTCTCTTCTTCTCTGTCTATCACAAACCTACACACACACACACACACACAGGCCAGACATACACAAAACTTCTTATCACCACCCAACACAAAAACTAGGGATCATAAGCACCCTTAAACACAGAGCTCAAACTATTTGTTCAAATGGACAAGTTCTTAACCATGAATATGAGACCATCAAACATACCTTTATAAAAAAATGGATACAGTATAAAAACCATTCATAAGATCCTCCACAGAGATACCACTAATAACAAAAAAGATTTCAAGAATGCTATTGCCATACCATATGTTAGAGGCATTTCCGAAAAAATCGACAGAACACTCCACAAATACATCAAAACCACCTTTAAACCTCCGACAAAATTAAGACACCTACTCGGTTTTTCTAAGGATCCTCTGCCACACCTAGCCCACCCAGGAGTTTACAAAATACAATGCGCATGTAAAATACCATACATAGGGGAAACAGGGCATACCATCCCAATCAGGAAGGATGAACACAAATGACAATAAAATACCTCCATTTTGGAAAAACCGGCCTTTCTGACCACGTAGGCCAAACATACCACAGAATTGATTGGAAAGGTACCAAGTTCCTACACCGCACCAAAACCTGGTTTGAGTGGAAATTCAAGGAAGCATGTGAAATGCTCAAACATGATCTGAATAAAAATGATGGTCTAACCATTCCAAGAATGTGGAGGACCCATCTGCAACCTTCATAACAACCACAAAGAAAAATCTCAATACAAGAAGACTTAATGGTGTTTTCCCAGAAACTATACCTAACTTAATAGATTTTTTTTTTCCTGAACATCAATAACACCTGTACTGTAAAATCCAGAAGATAATTGCAATATAACAATTTTAACTATACAATTCCAGAAGAATCTTAGTACATGAGGACTTTAGCAGAGTTTATTGTAGTTTTTGTTTATAATTTTTTTTTTTAATCACTAGAGGTCAAGCAAAGAAAAAGATTAGTTACCAGTATAGATTTAATTTACCTGTATAGAATGCAATAGCATATAGCTTGGTTCCTATACATATGTATCCTTCTGATGATGACCTCAATACAGAGGTCGAAACATCAAGTTATTATTTTATTAATAATCAGTAAAGTAATCTTTTCAACATGTGTGTTTTGTGTCCCTAAATTCAGAAATATGAATGTATAACTTTGTTTGCTGGTGTTTGTAACATAAAATGAAGGTATGATTAAAAAATGTAACTTTTCATTTGAATACTTGCTACGTAAATTAAGTATTAAAATTTTGCTTTAATCTTATAAATTGCAATGGATTTATATCTTCAAAGATGCTATTTTATAGTACCATATTGATGTCAATTTTTCATTCCTTTTATGCCATACTTAGTGAAGAATTCCTTCTATGACTTTTTGCTATTTGCATTTTACCTGTGTGGGAAATACTTCCTCAAATTACAGTGTACAAGTTCATTAATTTTATTTCCTGAAAGAAGTATTTTGGTTTATACGTATTTTTAAATGCCAGATTCAAAAACAATTGCTAAACGATGCTATTATAAGGATATTTTGAGATATTAGTATGTCTATGAAATCATATTAATGATTTCATAAATTGCACAACTGGGAAAGGTATCAATGATTCGTAATTTTAGGGAGTTTTTTTTTTTGATGGATACCAATAGTGACTCCTGATCTGTGAAGTTGCATGACAGGGCAGTGGTGCATAGTATATGGCCAGTGCTGGCATGAAGTTTTTTGTGTGGGATTGAAGTTAGTTTCCTGTAGCATAACTATATCTGGCCACTGAGCAAGGATATGCTGCAGGACGGGTCTGTTTCACACTGGTGTGGCACATCCTCTAGCATTTAATGAGAGAAAGTTTGCTGGGGTGTTCACTATATCCTGATTTATTTTGTTTGGCATGGTGTTCCTTGTTTGCTTTAATGATAATTGTGCTTCCACTGGGATTCAAGTCCATTGATCAGGTATTATATTCTTTTTCTGAGGTTGATGGTTTTTTCTTCCTTTTTTGGCTGCCAGAAGGTTTCTTAGGTCTTCCAGCTGGGTAATTAGACCACTGATGTTTGCAGTGTAGTCATATGCAGTCATCAGTTTTTGTGATGAGCCTAGAACTTTCTTAAGGAAGATCTGAAGCTGCTCAGTTGTTAGTGGACCTTCACTGTGGGGATGATCTGCATGTCCATCTGAAAACTCAGGAAGCTCTATCTCCTCATCTACCTCTGCATGGCTGTTGGGAGGTTTCCAGAATGTTTGGGAGCAGGGGGTTCTCTAGTGCAACTGCAGTAGTTTATCTTTCGATGTTTGAGTAGCTGTTTTTCTGCATTTGTTTATTATTTTCTTATGCTTGTTTTGCTAATGCGGTTTTCTTTTTGTTTCCTGCTTCCTTTTCTTTAGGGTTACTTGTCAATGATACAGGCAGCAGTTCTTTCAAAGATACACTTTCTTTAACAGTACTTGATGCTGATTCTTCAGTGTTTGGTGAAATGTTTTGTACTTGAGATGTTTGCCATTTCCTGGGAATGCTGTCTTTTTTTGTTTTGAATCCATTAGTGCTGGTGGCCTTGTCAGCAATTCTCATTCTTGGGTGTATGTATATATATGGGCATGATTTCCTTACATGGCCTTCTTTGTGACAGTTAAAACATTGCAGCACCAGTGATGTAGAAGGTGTAAGCTATTCTATTTCTGTATTTATCATTTTTGATATAGAGCAGATTACATTGTTTCCAAAGTGCATTAAAGCTTGTCTTCTAAAACTCTTGATGTGGGCAAATTCAGGCTTAGTGGTAGAGGCTCGTAGCTTTAGGATTTTGTGACTTTATTTCCAGATATTTGATACTGTTGCTTTTGTGGGTGTAAGCATGATAAGTGAAACACTTACATGGCATGCATCAATAGTTACTTCTTTTTCAATTAATGTTTCAGACCATGAAGTATTGTTGAAATATATCTGCATGATTCCAGCAACTCTTGAAATGCATATTTTTTTTCTAGGATATGCTCTGCAACTGCTTCTAAATATTGCCAGCCTGGTTGGCAGAGTGGTTAGCGTATCTACTCTCCAGCCAAAAGGCTGCAGGTTTGAATCCTGCTGTGGGCATGGATGTTTGTGATTGTCTGTGAAAATACTAGTAGTGCTGGTGGGCATAGTGGCATTGGTGGATTGAATGGTGGAGACAGAGTTGTAGAAGAGATGCCCTCCCTCAATGAGTCTTTGGACTCCCTGGTGGTGTCATGTAATAATAATAATGGGATATTTTCGATTTCAAAAATTGCTACTCCGTTGTCATGGGATAAGCAGTTGCTTGTTTGTGCATTTGTAAGAGCATTAACTGTCCTGATAGTAGAAATTCATGTTGGCTGGTTGCTACAATATTGGCATAAGAGAAAGTGCTGAGTTTTGTACGATGCTTTCAGCAGGGCTGTGTTTGATGTCTTATTCAAGGTTGGAGCTTTGTGAGACCTTTTACCAACTCTACTGAGCAAGGGTGGACAGCTGTTGTTAGCAATGATTCACTTTGTCTGTTGTTGTAAGGCCCAGGCTGGCATCATTTCCTTGGTTGTCGGAATATAACTTCCATAACTCAGTCATACCATTGTATCGATAACAAAAGAAATTTAATGAAAACTAAAATAACTTAATTTCGTGTATGTAAAAAACCTTATTTTATAGTGTGATAGATCAGGTGTTTGTGCTTAAGTAGATAGCAAAAAAAAAATACAATTAGCTGCAAAATTGTATTTTGTTATACTGTTAGCTGCAAAAAAAAAAAAAAAAAAAAAAAAAAAAACCAACTTAAAGCAGGAGCTACCTTGGACACGACTGCTCCCTTCCATGACTAAACAAAATCTATATATATATATATATATATATATATAGATAGATAGATAGAATTTACGGTTGAAGCACAGGCTATGAGGTCAGTGTATTATTTCTATTTATATTGACAGAGTGAACTATAAACTATGAAATAAACACTTACACACTCACTGATTATTAATATATATAAAAAAAAAAATTGGCATGGCAAAACAATATATAGCTCTCCAACTAAAATGACAACCTCACTTTTTTCTAAAAGTACAAATGAGACACTAGTGACCAGGTATGGGTAGTATAACCCTAACAGAGCAAATGCTGTTAGAACTGCTGTTCAGAGGCATTTGATAGCAACCCTACCACTGGACTTACTCAGCGAAAGGCTAGTAACCTGTCCTTGGGAAATTTAATATACTTTAGAGTCTCATCCAAAGAATAGCTGGATGGACTATCAGGGAAATGACCATGATTCAGGAAAAAGTAAACTGGGAACATGGAAAACTGGAAACTGCAAAAATGGAAAATGGGGTGCTTAAGGGTGAAAGCTGTATAACTAAGAGGAGACCTCCACATCACCTTTAAAGGAATGCGGAGAACCGACCAGGGCTTCTGACCTAATGTCCAATTCTCATCTTATCGTGGTGCACCCTGTTGGGTGCACCACGATAAGTGGACATTAGGTCAGAAATTCTATCATGCTGTACCTGGATACTGAACGAACGAGGATGAGCTGGCAATTTGGGATTTAGCCGACCAAATTGTATTCTTATTGTTTAAACCAAAATATAATATGATGGTACAGCATGATAGAATTTCATGCCGGCTGGGACGTTGCCTGGTTAAACAAGGCCCCATTGTTTTCACCAGGGAACCAGGGTGAACAGCGAAAAGTCAGCTACTGGAACAAATCCTAAAACACACCCCAACTCTTCATCAGAGTTCAAGATCGATACTATCAACATAAAAAGATTAAATGGCAAAGAAATGGAGCTAGTAACTGAGGAATTGGATAAGTCCCAGATCGTCATAATAGGGGTGACTGAAACAAAAAAAAAAAGACAAGATTTTTCTGAGAGGAAAGATTAGCAAAATTAGCAAAACAAGTGTTCTCTGCCAGGTTGGCAGGAAAACGACCCAGAGGAAGACCAAGATATAGGTGGATTGATACGGTACAAAGTGCCTTAGACGATAGAAATATAAGATCTGATAATGTTGGAGTCTTAAAAAGTAACAGACTGATTTGGAGGAAAATTGTAGATAGGAAGTTAGTAATGATGTAATTTTTTCATGTAGTACTGTCATATCCTGTACACATCTTGAGGGTACATGGCAGGAATTTGATGATGATGATGATATATACAAAATGTTATTTTCAGGCAATGACAATTACGGAAAAGAAGGTGAAGCTATAGTTTTGAACACAAAATACGAGGCTAATCTTCTTGAATGGCAAGCAATATCAAGTAGAAGGATGTGAGCAAACATCAGAATGGAGAATTGGACAATGAGTCTTATTTGTGCCTATGGTCCCACAGAAGGTTCTACTGAGGTAGAAGTGGAGGAATTTTTTGAGGCTTTAGAAAAAGCAACTGACACAATGAAAAAGGAAAAGTTGGTCCTTGTTGGGGATCTAAATAGCAGAGTGGGAAATGATTGTGAGACATACAAAAATATTTTGGGAAAATTTGGAGAAAAGAACAAAGCTAATAATGGCAAATACCTGTTGGATTTCTAACACAATATTCAAAAAATGTGCAAAATTGACAAGGAGAGAAGAGGCAAGGAATAAGATAAGTCTAATTCACTATGTTATTGTTGATAGTGATGTTTTCTCACTTGTGCAGGACACTAGAGTGTACAGAGGATTTGAAATTGAAAGTGATCACCATTTAGTCTTGAGCAGGATAAAATTGAATTTCATACTGAAAAGAATAACATGTAAGAATGTTTTAAAGCAAATAAAGCTTGAGCAACTCTCAGATGTAAACTGTAGACTAAAATACATAAACGTTATTCAAGAAAAAATGAAAGAGTTTGAGAACAGGACCAATGGCAAATCCTGAAGAAAATATTGATTGATTCAGCCAGAGAGGCATGTGGTGAGGTTGTCTGCAAGGATAGAAAAATCAGAACTCCATGGTGTACACAGGATATTAAAGAGGCAGTGAAGGAAAAGAAGAATGCATATCAAAATTTTCTGACAATTAAGTCAGCTTGTGCTCTTAGAGAATACATAGACAAATGTAAGAAAGCTAAACAAAAGTCATGGGAGAACTTTGGTAAAAACATAGAAAATAATTATCAAGAAGGTGGCAAAATATTCTGAGGTTGAAAAAAAGCTCAGAAATGGAGGAAAGAGTGCTGTAAAAGGAATTAGAGATGATAAATGTGACAAAAACTGGAGAAAAGGATATCCTTGATATATGGAGTAATATTACTTCAAAAAATTGCTAAATGAAACATGCAGTGATGACAGCACAGTAGTAAAAAACTCAACAGACATGCAATCAAGTATTGATGTAGAAAAAGGCATGAAAAGTCTGAAATGTGGAAAGGCAGCGGGAATAGATGAAATTTTATCAGAAATGCGGAAGTATGGTGGTATATAAGTCTTACATTGGCTGCACTGCATAATTCAGAAAGACTGGACTGAGGAATGAATTTCAGATGATTGGAGTAGAGCTCTAATAGTACCCATATATAAAAAGGGAAATAAAACTGAATGTGAGAATTACTGAGGTATTCCTGGGTGTTCCTGGTAAGATTTATTCAAGTATACTTGAGAAACGGTTGAAGGATTGTGGAAAGGAAGCTTGGTGAAGAACAAGCTGAATTCAGGCCAAATAGAGGCTGTCAGGATCAGATCTTCACTTTACGACAAATAGTCGAGAAAGCATGGGAATATAACAAACATCTGTATTTAAGTTTTGTTGATTTGGAAAAGGCATATGACAAGGTGCCAAGAGAGAAGCTATTCAATACGCTGCAGTTATATGGTGTCAATGGGACATTATATCAAGCAATACTTAGTCTTTATTTGAATTGTAAGTCAGCGGTTAGAATTGAAGGAAGTACAGGAAGATGGTCTAATGTTAAATCTTGTGTCAGACAAGAATGTACATTATCCCCTCTGTTATTTATTATCTATATGGATCACATTATAAAGGAAGTGGTATTCAACCTGATATCAAAATTGGAGATGTTAATCTCAGCTCTTTACTTTATTTGTTATATTTCAAAATAAATCCAGTACAAGTCTGCAAGATTCCCTGACTAAATTGAATGACTCTTGTAATAGATTTGGTATGAAGGTCAGCAATAACAAGACAAAGACAATGAAAATAGGCAAAAGCATTGTGAATGGAGAACCTATAGAGCAGGTAAAACATTTCAGCTACTTTGGCATGATTTTTAGTGAAGATGGTAAATTCAGTATGGAAATAGACAACAGAATCAATAAAGCTGGTATGGTAGGAAGTCAACTGAATTAATTTATATGGAATAAGAGAGAAATTAGTCTAATCACTAAATTAGCTGTATAGAAGACAGTGCTCAAGCCAGTTTTAACTTATGGATCTGAGAGCTGGGTTAGAAATAAAACACTTGGCCAAAGAATAGAGATCACAGACATAAGTCTTGAGAAAGATTAGCATGGTGAACTGATGGCATCAGTGGCAATATCATATTAAAAACGAGGATATTAGAAAAGAACTGATTATTATTAGCATCGAAGAATGTGTTAGCAGAGCTAATCTCAGGTGGTATGGTCACTTAAACAGAATGGGAGAGAAAATATTAGCAAAACAAGTGTTCTTTGCCAGGTTGGCAGGAAAAAGACCTGGAGGAAGACCATGATAGGTGGATTGATCAGTAAAAAGTGCCTTAGAAGATAGAAATATAAGATCTCACAATGTTGGAGTCTTGACAGGTAATGTATTGATTTGGAGGAAAATTGTAGATAGGAAGTTAGTAATGGTGTAAGTTTTTCATGCAGTGCTACCATATCCTGTACATCCCTTGAGGGTACATATCAGGAATTTTATGATGATGAAAAATGGAAAATAGCTATCAACCGAGTTACAAAATTTCTTCATTACTAGACACAACCACATACAAAGCAACAATAACAGTAACAGAAATGCACATATTTAAAAACAGAAACCATACATGAATCAAATGACATAGAAGAGGAATGGGAAAATGTGAATCGAACAGAAAGAGAGGATTATAAACTAGCACAAAGAAATATAAAAACAAAAAAAGTCACCAGAAATGGCTAAATTCCAGAACAGTATAAACAGAAACAGAGGACAAAAGAATGAATGCAATTACAAATGAGAAATAAGGAAAAAACATAGAGAGATCTATTTTGTAACTGAACTAGAAAATGATATGTCTAAGCTACAACCAAAAACCTGTAGAATAATAAAATACATGAACTAAGAAATAAAAGGTAAAAATACAAACAATCGATTTATAAAAATTGGTAAATTATTTTCAAAGTCTCTGGACTGATGATAGTTTTTTTTTCACTTGGTTATATTATGAGTTAAAGATGTCAAGAAATTATATTCTTGGTTTTATCCTTTATCCTAGTGTAAGCATGAAACCAAGAATATAATTTCTGGGCATCTTTAACTTATCGTATAACCGAGTAAAAAAAAACTTTCAACAATTGGCTCTAATCTAGAGTATTTTATTAATAAGGTGTGATACCTTTTGACATATTTGTATATAGGAAACGTATATTACTCTTGCATTAATTCAACCTTTGAATCTTATCTGAGTCTGGTTTCCACTGATGACATTTATTAATGCCATTATAATTAGTCATTATGCTTGCTTACCTCCTCGGGGAGTAGAGAGGTTCTACTTGTTGGCAGCTTTTTGCCTACCATTGCTGAGCTTCCTGTCCTAAAGTGACAGAGGTCAGGAGTAATGAGTTAAGTAGTGATTCTCACTGATGGTCACTCAATGAGATTTAGAGTGATCTTGTAGATCAATCAGTTTTTTGGAAAGGTATCCCTGCACTTAAACATACTTCAGTAAAGGTTGAAACCAGTCTGGGTAGTGGCCCTTCCCATAGAATCCACATGTCCATAAGGATATGTGCCTTGCATTATGACAATTGATGTGAAGTCATTAGCCCCGCACGGTTAGCCTAGTGGCTTTGCGCTTCACAACCATATGCCTGGGGAAGGAGTGTCCCAGGTTCGATTCCCGTTGTAGACGTGAGGAATTTGAGGATCTTCCTCCGGCATAGCCAAGTTAGCCGGTCTTGGGCGCGGTCAGTAGGGTTTTTTCCGCCAGTTTATCTGGCGTTTTTCATCCCACAAACAGGCAAAATTATATCCCCCCCCCCCCAGCGGCAGACCAGGCGACCGGTCGGTTGGGAGTAGTACTAACAAGAAGTCGCATCTAAAGTAACACACGGACCCTGCATGGGAAGCGGGAATAATGCGTAGTAGAAGAAGAAGATGTGAAGTCATTAGCCTCTATATATAAGCCCGATCGTGAAGTTACTTCATGAGCAAACTTTTGTTTGCTTTCACTTGGATAAAGAATGAAACCAAGAATATAATTTCTTGGCATCTTTAAATTATGATGATAATAAAGAAGTAAAATATTATACAACAAAGAATGATCTAACTGAAAATATTACAATTGCAACACTAAAAAATATGATGCATAAGCTGAAAAATAGGAAAACACCACAAGAAGACAACATATAAATATTTGTCTACAAAAATGCAGATTTTTTTATAAGTTCCATGTTTGTTAATGTAGATGAAAAATTTAATGAAAGACTTGTGATATTCTTTAACATCTGGATTTCTGGAAAAACTTCATACTCTTGGAAAAAAGCACCCGTTATCCCAATTTATAAAAAAAAAAAGGAAATTAAGATGACTGCAATAACTATAGGGGATTTAGTCTCTTAAGTGCAGGGTACAAAACATGTACAAAAATATTAAAAGAAAAACTAAAACAGTATCATGGAGGACAAACTACTGAAACAGAATGCATTCCTAAAAAGCTGATCTTGCATGGACTGAATTTTCACTCTAAAAAAAATTTTTTTTAAAAAAAAGTTAAAACTAAACAATGAATAATAAATCTGAGGAACTGTATAAAAGCAGTGTTACATGTTAGAGTAATAGACATCTCATCAACTGGTGAATTGAAAAAGAAAAAAAATTAAAACTAGATCAATGATTGTAAATGAAGCTCAGTGTAAAATGTAAAAATATGAAGTAGTGGGGAAAAAAAATTTAAACAAGATACACCAAGGAAATTTTAAATATCTTAATTGAATCAGGAAAAAATAATAAGAACAAGCAAGATAAAATGGAACCACATTGCATGCTTTCTCTCACTCTTTCTTGTCATTGAGAATGTATTTGTTCCATTGGTCTTTCTTATTGTAAAACTGAGGACTAGGGTAGCATTAAACTTCGGGTACCCTTGTTTAAAATACACTTTTTTTTTTATTTGTTCCTATATGCTACTTAATAAATCTATACATGTAATAATTGACCTTGCAAGAAGATTTAAACAATAACTTATTTTTCTCATGTTAAACATCTTCAGTTTATGTTTAAGGTAATTGTCATTTTAAAACTGTTTCCTTCAATTCTAAATATGACTTTCTGATTTAATGCTGCTACAGAATGTGTCATGCTATTTGAAACAGGTATGAACTTTTAAATTAAAATTTTTTTATATTTTATGTATAGTTGATATGATTGTAAGACTATTATTTACCATAATTCCTTTGATTTACCAATAATAATTCTACAAATATTTATGCATTTGGAAAATATATGCTTCACAAGAAATTTGTTTCCATCCACATTTTACTCAAGTTTAACTAAAACTTGTCAGAAACTTAATGGAATGAAACAGGATTAGGGGAAAGGATTAGAAATAATTAACTCTTAAAATTTCATCTCAGTCACAGGGACATCTTCAGGGAGTACAATACAAAACTTGCAACACACACACACACACACACACACACACACACACACACACACACACACACACACACACACACACACACACACACACAAAGGCAGCTTACACTAAGTGAAATGTGGACAAAAGACTAGTCTAACTAGGTGCCTTCTGTGGACACATCTCTTAGTGGCCTAGAATGTTAATGGGACTCAAAGTATTGATGTTTCCCCACTGCATAAAACTAAGGACAGTTGCAATACTGAAAATGGTCTTTCTCTTCTAAATTTGCTCTGATGGAGCAGGTGGTTTTCTTCCAGTTTATTCTGTGAGTTATATGTGGAACATGGTCTACAATGCCTGATTGACTGTAGTCATGATTGTAGATGCATGAGATGCAGATGTCATCCTTAGTAGTTAACTTGCAGGGACAGTAACTCTCTATATACACCATAGAAGAGGGAGTTGATTCTTAGTGGAGCAGATATGGGTAGCTAGTTTTAAATGTGGCTTGAAAGCTTTGCGGAGATTATATTTCTTTAGAATTCTCACTATTTTTTCTGATGTATAGGGGATGGTGATAGCATTACATCAAGAAAAGAATAGCGAGAATTCTATAGAAATGTAACCTGTGCAAAGCTTTTAAGCCCCATTTGAAACTAATTGAAATTTAGAATTTTCATGAGTGCTTTTGGATTAGAAGATATAGAAGTAAGAGTTAATCTCATTAGAGACTTCAATTTGGAAGAAAACTGTTGAAGAAACTAGTAATAATATTGTGTAAGGTTATTTTTATGACAGCTCTGTGTATTCCAAGGACTCATTGCAGAAAGGCACTCTATGCCATATAATCCATTATCCACACTATGCCATCTACTAGCCACTACTGGTGTTTTTTGTCTATTAATTCCATCTGTTCTCTGGCTGATTTGCCTTTATGCAGAATAAAAATCCTGATTTCTGGAATTAAAAACCCTGCTACTTCCGTATGAAAGTGTCTAATTCACATTCAGTTGAAAAAGTCCATATAAAGATTCCCCATTTTATGATGTGAATCAAACCGAAAAGAATTCTAAAACTAGAGGAAAACTTGCATAAAAACACATTAGAAGTAAGCCTGTATGAGTCTTCTCCCAAAAAACCTGACTGTTAGTTCCATAATGAATCAATCTCATCACTATCTTAGTCAAAAGGCTGGAACTATTAAAATAT
This sequence comes from Typopeltis vanoorti, assembly GCF_054136105.1. NCBI lineage: Eukaryota > Metazoa > Arthropoda > Arachnida > Uropygi > Thelyphonidae > Typopeltis > Typopeltis vanoorti. The sequence goes on from NC_143566.1 coordinate 110,972,627, forward strand.
TAGTACATTGTGCCCATTCCTTATGTTCTTCAGATGCACTGTTACAAAAAGAATTAAAACATATTAATTCACTTTTTATCTAAGTTTGGTTTTAAGGATTCTTTCATCAAAAGAGCTTTTAAAAGAATTAGTGAACACATAGTGAAAGTTTTAAAATCACTGAATATTTTTGTTGCCTTTCATGCCATCAGAAAAATATTCGCCTTTCTCATTTCTCTAAGGACAAGCTTCCACCTCTCAGCTATCCATGCATCTACCAGATTCCTTGCTCTTGTTTTATCTTATTTTGAACAAACAGGAAGATCTGCTTTTATTTGGATAGAAAAACACAAGTCTTATATTAAATACCTTGAGCCTGATGAACAGTCTGGACTTGCAGAACATGCTATCAACACTAAACATAGTTCATTGGAACAAGGCGAGTTCTTCATAAAAGTCGTCTCTTCACAGAGCAACTTTATAAAGAAATGTGTGAAGCTTTACTTCACTGTCCTAACGTAAACAGATCTGATGGTCTATGTCTATCCTCTTTGTGGGAGATCGTACATTTTAAATCAACTAATCTTTCCCAACTTTATTTTGTCTAAATATATGTATATTATTATTAATTTTTTTTTTTTTTTTTTTTTTTTTTGATAAAGAAATGATTGACCTTTTATAGTTATCTTACATTAGCTACTTAGGTGGTGCTCTTTGGAATTGTCTATTAATGTTTAATTGCTATTCTTTGATCTGTACTGATGATGCCTATGATACTTAAGTGAAATTTCTATGCTAATAAAGTTTTTTTACAGGAATTCTCCTCTGCTTTTATAATTCTTTTCAGTATGCCAACTTATGTTATTTCATTATTGAAAGAGAAAGTCAGTTTGCTTTTTTTAAATTTATGGGAAAATAAACATACAATAAAACAGTTTTGCTAACTCTGGCTCTATTATCTAGACTGCAATATCCACTAATTCCTTCCCTATTGGTTAACTTAGATCAAATGTATTGCACTACCATACATTTTCGCTGAACTTTTAATTTGTTCAAAGAGTTTAAAAAATCAGTTTCACTTTGGAAGCAAGTTTTGTTTTTTTTTTAAGTTAAATGATATCTATTTTCAATCAGTAAAAGAATTATAAATAACTGTTTTGTCTTATTTTCTAATGCTGTTTGAAAGTTTTCAGAGAGTTGATTTCAAATCTCTCACTTCATTTTGTTGTTGCAGTTCGTTGTAGTTGGTGGATTGATTGGTTGGAGACAGAGTTGTAGAGTAGGTGCCTTCCCTTGATGAGCTCTTGGACTCCCTGGTGGTATTACTTAATAATAATCATTCCAGATGGTTCACTGACAACAGTATCAGTAATGGATCCAAATTTTGAGGGACCTGAAGCTTTTTTTATAAAAAAAAAAAAAAAAAAAGTGCTGAGGGTGGAGAAGAAACATATTGTAGACAAAACTGGAAATTTCATAAACAGAAAAACAACAAAAAGACAAATGCTATAATCTGTTTATCATACCTATTCTAATAAAGACACTGATATTGTATGATGAACTTTACAAAATATTATTTTTCTTACATTTTCTGGTGGCATATTTCTGAAGTCTTGTCATATGATAGTGTTTTTGCTATGTTATTTCTATTGACAAGCTACTAAAATAGTTGTCTCTTCAGCAATTATAGAGCAAAAATTATTTTTTACAAGTGAAAGCTTTAAGAAATTTCTCTTCTTAACAGCTTGTAATTGGCAGAGTCGTATAAATCTTTAAGACAGTTATCGAATTTGAAAAAGGCTCACTTAAATGTTGTTCATAAATGAGCTATAGAACTTGTATCACAGATTTTCTTGTGCCTGCCAGCTTTGCCTATTATGCAAGTGTAAATACTTTTTGAATTGACAGCAGTCGTTCAGCAATTTTTCATCAGTGTCCTCATTTCTAATAGGATATCACAAGTTTCACAACTGATCTTGTTAATTTCAGAACTTTGAACTAAATCTGAAAGAAACTTAAATCTTTTCCCATTATGCTCATATGTCAATCCTCATAGTTAACTGGGCTTTCAAACAATCAGTGTTTAGCATTTTTACTCTAAATTTGTCAGCTCCTCTTAAAGAATCCTTATTTGTTCCATCAGAAAATTTGTAACAGTTCACTTAGTATGTTGACCTAGATGCTTCATTGCATGATTACATGGTATCCTTACATTCTTAATTAAAGATACATAATTAAATAATTATTAATAACCATTTATGTTACATCCATACACCAGTAATTATGGAATGAGATTTACTCAGATTTGGTATTTGGAACCCTTACAAAAATTTTATATGTTCCAATAACTCTTTGACTTAGTAGGATCAATAATTTCAGGATTTGGGAAACATACTAGAAGTTGTATGTGCAGTTTGGTTTTAGTTACAATTAGCTCACTTTTATTAGAAAATTAAAATTTTTGCAAAGGAGTTTTGAAATGATATTAATAATTCTGCTTTGGTTTAGCTGGATTAAATTTAAAGAAAGTTTGGAGTTAATATCTATTTTAAAATTTATCAGTTTTGATTTCAGTCTGATATTGTAGGTGTGAAAAAATTTAAACAAAATTTTTGTCTAGAAATATATCGCTGTTTACACTATACATACATAGTAGTAGCATGTACACTTACAGAATAATGTTTGAAAATACAACAAAATAATTATGAGTTTTGATGACCACCTACATGTTATCTGCATCTGGGTAATGTTAGGTAGTGTTACCGAACTTTTAAAACAACATTTAGCATGAAAGTTATCAATGAATTGCATTATGATGAATTGTTCAGTGAATTGCCATCCAGTAAACTGTTTTTCTATTAACTTTTTGATGAATTTTCATGGAGCTGACTATTTGGAATTATCGCTGAAATAACTAAGGCTGTTATGTCAGAGTATTGGGTTCTTCTGGTTGGTCTTGTGGGATGATAAACTCAAGTTTCTGTGTGAGAGAACCCTTGCATCTCTTTGACCTGGGGGGGGGGGGGGTATGAATATTTGTCAATTGAACTTGATATGGAACAATAGTCAGCATTTAGAATTGAATGATACAGAGAATGTAGTTTGGCATTAAATCAGACATAACTATACAGTTTCTCACTGTTACTTCTAATCTGTATCAATCACGTAAAGAAAAATGATACAAAATCCTTTCAGAATTAGGAAATACATTCAGTTCTTTAATGTATGTAGTTCAGAACTCTTGAACATCTTAAATAAATTTTGTTGCAAATTTGCTATGAAAATGGGCATTAAAAAAAAAAAAAAGAGGGTGAAAATGGCAGACAAACAGGCAAGTTCTGCAGATGTCAATATATTTTTGCTAGTAAACTAATAATAAAACTTGCAGACAACCAGAAACAAGTTTAATTAATTTTTTTCATTTCCTAAATATGCAAACCAGCCAGAAAACACATGCCATGTAATATACCAGACTAGCAGATGTGATATAATTGTACTTTTCTTTAATTTCCATCAACAGTCACACATCCAAATTAATAATGGCTATAAATAACAAGCTAAAGGACAGTTTCCCCAAGTCGTGTGTACGTGCTCGCCCTGACTTAACCTTTGCACAAAGGGAACAAAGATGACAACTCCAAAGACAGCTAGAAGAAAAACACTGAAATGGAGACAACAGCTGAACCATAGACTACAAACAAACCAAACTAGTGCAAAAACAAGTGATGCCACTAATAGCCACCAAGGAGACCAGTATGCAGGCACTGCATAGGAAATGTGCAAGACCCTTGTGGTCAAAGCCATGCCCCACAGACCCTTGCATATCCAATACACCAACATCCATGGTCTCAACTCCAACCTCAATCATCTGCAGTCAACCAAACCCCACCTACTCTTCTTAACAGAAACTGAAATTTCACCTTCCCCCAACACTATCCATCTCATCCATCCAAACTATACACTGTTTAACTCCTTTCGACCTAAGGGTGGTGCACATATATCCGCTCTGACATACCCTGCCAGAGAGCACCTATTCTAGAATTACCCAACTTTGACTTTCTTTGGTTAAAAATATCCCTCTCCCACTCAGTAAAATTCATCTGCTGTCTCTATCGTTCTCCTAATACCACCAACCACTCAGAGTTCTTTAATTTCCTCTTCTCAAAAGTTGATTTTCTCTAGTCCCACTCTCCCAATAGTGAAATCATCCTCCTAGATGATTTTAATGTCCATAACACCAACTGGCTTTCCTCTTCCAATAGTACAGATCCTACAGGCAGAGACGTTAAAATATTTGCCATCACCAATGGCCTTACACAAATTGTTCACAAGCCGACCAGAATACCAGATAACCCAAATCACTCCCCAAATACCCTAGATCTCTTCCTTACCAATGACCCTTCCAAATATACAGTGAATGTAGGATCTGTACAATTGGAAGTAGTTTGGCATTATAACAGTGCCAAATGGGACAGCCTCCGAGACTGCCATGCTTCATTCCCATGGTTGGACTATTGTTTGCAGTCTTCCAATCCAAACATATCACCAAAGTAATCTTCACTGTCATGAAAACATATATTCCCCACACTTCTCTGAACTGCCGTCCCCTAACCAAACCCTGGTTCTCTAAAAGATGTGCCAAGGCTGTACAAATGAAAAATCAGGCATACCACAACTGGCTCAAATTAAGAACTCCATCCTCCTTCACTGCCTATACCGAAGCCTGAAACAGATGTAAAAAAAAAACTATCAATGATTCCAAAACAGAATTTGAATAGGCAAAAAGCAGGAAACTTGCAGCCTGTCCTAGCAGCAGCCATGCCTTTTGGTCTCTTGCCAAAGCAATTGGTCGCAACTTTTGCCCTACACTACTCCCACCCTATCATACCCAGATGGCTCAATTGCAACATTACCAACAGAAAAAAACAATCTTCTTGCTTCACATTTTGCCTCCAATGCATGCATAACTGATAATGGCAAATGTCCCCCCCACCCCAGTCATTCCAACTGCCCAACATACAATGCCCTCTTATCCTTTTTGCCAGAAAGAGATCATAAACCTGTTGTCAAAATTAGACACAAAAAAAGCCCCTGGCCCTGATGGCATTCCTCCAATTGTCCTGAAGGTCTGTGCAGCAGAACTGATTCCTATCCTATGCTGTTTGTACACACTCTCTTACTCCACTGATATATATATATATATCCCAAAGCCTGGAAATTGGCCTATATTCAACCCATTCCCAAAAAGGGTGACAAATCACTGCCATCTAACTGCCGACCTATCTCACTTACTCACCTCAATCCTATCTGAAGTGATGGAGAAAACTATCAATTCTAAACTCCTACCCTACCTTGAAGGCACCCAGCTATTAAGCGACTACCAGTACGGATTCCGTCGATGCCGATCAACAGGTGACATGCTGTCATATATCACTTGTCTCTGGACACATATGCCATGGAAAAATTTGGCGAATCCCAAATAGTTGCACTTGATATCACTAAAGCCTTTGACTGGGTCTGGCACAAAGGCTTACTAAGCAAACTTCCATCATTTAGACTGTCTCAGGACTTCTGCAGGTGGATTGCCAGCTTTCTGTCTGGATGCACACTATGTGTGATGGTAGATGGCTCCCTATCCTCCCACCATCCAACTAATGCTGGGGTCCCACAAGATTCAGTTCTCTCACCAACCCTCTTCCTTCTGTACATCAATGACCTACTTCAGTTTTGTAGATGACTGCACATTGCACTCCTCCCTTTCATTTGATAAACCTTACCCTACACAACTCACTTCAACCCACAGAACATCAACCACAACTTCCCTTAATTTGGACCTCCAAGACATCCTCCGATGGGGCTCAGATAACCTCGTAAACTTCAATGCTAGTAAAACCCAGTTCTGTCTTATTTCCCACAAAAAAGAACCATTTTCCCCCAGTATTATTTTTGATAACACTCTAATTCCCAGACAAAATGAAATCTTTCTTCTCGGAATTACCATGACATCAAGCCTCTCCTGGCATAAACACATCACAACTATTGCATCCTCAGCTTCCAAAAAATAGGCTTTCTCTTTCGCTCAAGACGTTACTGCACTTCAAAACTGTTAGCCTTATACAAATCACAAATCTGCCCAGCTATCGAATACTGTTCTCACATTTGGAGTGGGGCTCCTAAAAGCTCCTTCAAAATGCTTGACTCAATAACAGAGGAGCGCATTTAGACTGATAAATGATCCATCTCTTACCAACTCACTTCTCCCACTTTCACATTGACTTTTAGTCTCTGTAATTTGTATATTCTATAAATATTTTCATAGAAAATGCTCATCTGAAACAGCATCAATAATTCCCCCACTCTGTACTAAACCCATTGGAACACGTACAGCCACAGCCCAACATCCCTTCACAGTACACCTTGAAACCCACAGAACAAGTTTCTTTTCCTCCTCCTTCATCCCTGCTACTGTTGAACTGTAGAACAGTCTTCTCCCTTTTTAAATTTTAAATACAATGTACAGGCTTTTAAATGAAATGTAAACAAGTTTCTCCTTTCCCATCCCACTGCCCATATATGGTACTAAAGTACTATAGGTTGACCAGCCAACCTCTCGTATATGGGCCCAACATGGAAAAAAAAAAAAAATTGTAATGAAAGGATTGTCTTCACAGTTAAAACTTGATAACTGATAGAAGTATCTCCAATGTTCTCTATTTGGCTTTAACCACTCATTCAGTATGATGATACAACATAATCATGTGTGCTAGCTGGCACATTGTAGAGTTAAGGCCCTGAGCTCTTTTGATCAGGGAAAGCAGTAAAAAGTTATATATTGGAATAACTTAATGAGAACTTAAATTCAACAGCATTGGAGATATACATTATACGAAACATAAACAGAGGAATTACAGAAACATTGTTTGCAAAGCTGGTGTTTCAAAAAAAAAAAAAAGACTAAAATTGGACTAATACTTCTAAATAAACTATAGAAGTAATTATATTCAGGTAATATTAATGAGAAAAAGGTAAGAGGTAGCTATAGTATTAAATACTAAGCAGAGGTTCCATTTCTTGCAGTCAAGTTCAACAGAATAACTTCCTCCAACAGTAAATAATGCCATCTATATCGATGACTTCATCTTCTGTCATTTATGTAACATGAGGGTCACAGGGTGACAGCTGCAACAAACCATTTACTGTCTCTTAAAATGGATGATTTTCATAGCAGAAGAAAGTTTGGTGCACTTTTGCTATAGACGTTTTCATCCTGACCCAGAACTCTGTGTTGTCATTAATCCGAGGTAAAGATTCCTGGCGTCATTGACGGCAAGCGAACCCAGGTCTTTCCAACCAAACGGCTTTGTCTATAACAACTGAGGCATCAGCTACACACTGTATTTAAACATTATTATATGGCATCAGCTATATGGAGTTCAAGTTAAACTGCATTATATGGAGGCATCAGCTACACACTGTATTTAAACCTTATGTCAAATTGGCAACTCTCATCCATTCACCTAAGGAAAACTCTCTTCTTTATCACATTCTGGAGTTTATGAAGTGCTCTGTTCTTGTGACCTGACTTACTATGGACAGACAAAAACTGTTGACCCTCCACCTTGTTGAACATAAAAAATACATCCAGCATTATCGTTATGGCAAGTCAGGCCTTTGATACCCCTTTGCACAGGATCAAATGGAAGAAAACAAAAGTGCTACACAGAAGCCATAAGTCAGAAATTGTTTTTGAAATCGATAGCTTTAAAACATACTCCAAACATCAGCAAGTATGGCTGTATAAATTTACCAAACATCTGGGGGGGGGGAAGAGAGAATCATTTTTAGATCTAATTAATGCTTAGATCTCAAAGTATTAATGGTACCTAATTAGGACTTCCTTGTGTTGTCTGTTACAATTTTTTTAACGAGTCCCACTCTTATACCAAATTGCTGTTGTTTTGTATACTGAGACAAACTGTTTTTGTGCTCTGAAGATGCTGGATATAATATCAGCAAATAAATTAACATGTACTGCCAACACATAAACCTTCCCTTGCATTTGAGAAACCTATCACAAACTACTCAGCTAAGCATGCTAGCCTGGCTGGCCAAAGCCTAGTCCACAACCAAGATGCTATTCATTTGAATCCCACCAATTGTTAATGTCTTCAGGTAGGAGGATGAATTTTGCTGCCATTGTGAGACCCCCCCCCCCCCTCTTGCTTATTGGTGGTCTGCAGTGACTTGAAAAATGTTTGGTCTCTATCACAGGATTTTTATATTATGTAAAAATTAATTAAAATATAAAATTATTGATAAAGGGTCAGAAAAAAAACCTTAGACCACCTGTGGTGCAAGTGTATAGCCATTGTGGACTGGAATTGCATTATTAATAAGTTAAAGAAAATAAAAAAAATCATTAAGCACATTCATGCTATAAATTAAAGATGCCAAGAAATTATACAAGCTTGGTTTAATCCTTTATCCAAGTGTAAGCAAACAAAGTTTGTGTCTGGAGTATTTTCAGGACAGGCAACTTGTATATAGAGGCTAATGACTTCACATCACTTGCCTTAGTATCCCATAATGCAAATCACATATTCTTATGGACATGTATAATGCTATGGATTATGGGATTAGAGATAATTGCTGGAAGTTTTTCCACTTGGTTATACTATAAATTAAAGATGCCAAGAAATTATATTCTTGGTTTAATCTTTTATCCAAGTGTAAACAAACGAAGTTTGTACCTTAAGTAAATATAATTTCTTGGCATCCTTAATTTATAGTATAACCAAATGGAAAACTTCCAAACACATTCATGCTAAACAAAATATTTGTTCTGTATTATTTGTGAACTTATAGTGGGAGGAAAGAATTAGCTGTTTAGGCACAGTTTTTTTTTTAAATATAGGTCGTTGAAACAATTCTGATATAGTGGGATGTGCCAGTTGAATAAATTTATATGAAATAAAGAAGTTAGCCAAAACAATAAACTAGGAATATTGTAGTATTCAAACCAATTTTAACTTGTAGATCTGTGAATGAGCCTTCATAGCTCAATCAATATCATTTTCCCTTAGTTGGAAAGATAGTTCAAATCCTATCTAGAATGCGAAGAACCTTTATCAGGACTCTCAGGTGAAGGTAAGTTTAGTGGTGTTATATGGAGGTGGCAGGATTTCTCTCTCTCTCTCTCTCAAGATGCCTCTCTCACTAAGGCATCTTGTAAACCAGCTATTGACATTCATTATTCATCAAGAAGATAGGATTAGCCACTTTCTCAGAACCAATTACTTTTCCAAGATACCAAATTGTGACTGGTAATTAAGCCATAACAGGGAAAATAGGAATATGATATGAAAGTTGTCAGAAAGCAGCAATCAATGACTAGAGACCATAGATGCTACCAGAATTTTGAGAAATGGGAATGAGCAAATAGCATCAGTAGCGCATTGTTAAAAATAAAGATATTAGAAAGGGACTGAACATTACTTGCATTGCAAAATATACAACCTTGATTAATCTGAGGTATGATCACTGGAACAGAATGTAAGAGAAAAAAATGTGGGAAAAACGACCCTGACAAAGAATTTGGGTGGTTGGTGAAGTTAGAAGACTGAAATATAAGATCTGACAATACTAGAGAATCAAGAGATGACAGATTTATTTGGAAGGAAATTCATGATCAAGTCTAAAAATGTGAACTTATATCATTCTGTTATTATCCTATCTAGCCCATGAATGTACAATGACAAAATGATACTTTATTTCACTTTTTATTAATATTTTACTAATTAAGATTTGATTGAGAAGCACTAATCAAGTATTGAATTAGGATTAAGAACTGAATGAGATTGCCATTATCCTCTTCTAGCCATGTTAGTGGCCAACATAATTTTTTGCACCTGATATTTAAAATTTGGTTTTATTAGTAATGTTGATTTAACCGTTTTTGTTAAATGACTTTGAGATTAAATTCTATTCATTTTTTAAAAGAAAATTATTTGAAATTTAGCTCCTAGAAAAAGTGCATCTTCAACTTCAGACCTTTCTTGATGATCCAATATATAGAGATCAGCATACTCTACAAATTGAAATTATTCGCACATTTGCAAAAGTTGGTCCTAATACAGAACCAAAATTTCGAGATGATTGTAAGTACTAACTTTTTCTCATAATCTTTTAAGAACATGTCCGACTATTATTATCTGATTTCATATATCTTTCCATTATTGTTCTATAGAAGTTGCAAAATTCAATGAAAGAACATGGAAGCACACTTTATTTCTTATAGTAAATTAAGTTTCAACTGATTTTTCACTGAAAACTGTTATTGTTTAATATATCCATCTGGCTTTGACTTTCCTTGGCAGATCATTATGCAGTGCTGACTGGGAGAGTGAAATGAAATAGAGCATTAATCAACCTTAGTTGCTCACTTCTGTACTTAGACAAGGATTTTTAAGAAATTCAATATCATTATTTCACCCCAGTGGTTAAAATAACACTAATAATAGGCACACACTTTCCCAAGTGTGACCTATTTCCTTTGCATGATTTTCATGATTGTTTTTTAAGGTTAGTTGGAATTGGGAGATGTGCATTCTTTGCTGATGGATTCTTTGCTGAATCCATACATAGAGAATTTCAGATCACTCCTCTACAAATCATTGCCTTGTCAGTGCTTTGTCCCCATACACATTCACAACATCGCTCTCTCTCTCTCTCTCGGTGTATGTAGGAGAATCGTGGTGCATGATGATCTCATGTCTAGCTGATATGGAACCACCTAAAGAGTTACTGTCAAATTTGTTCATTATGTTAATTAACAGCTGGTCTATGAAATAAGTTTTAGAATTGTATCATTAAAAAGAAGAAATGCTGGGGTCTCCCTGTAATTGTTTGTAAATCTGAGACCATTACTCAAAAAGGACCACTCCGGACAGTGTTCCTTTTTGACAGATGTGACTAAGAAGAAAACAAACTTTGCTCTACAGCTTAAACATGGTTTTTGACCATTCAAGCCTCCAATTAAGCAAAATACTAGTAGTGATGGTGGTATTACTCACTTCTGCAATTCATCCAACACCTAGTGATGTTTAAATACTATAGGAGCTTTATCTTTTCTCTGAGGAGTATGGATGCAACAGTTCGATCTTACTTTTATTGGTTCACTTTTGATAGTTGGAATTGCTGCTAGGTAGCATATTGAAGATCCTGGTTAGCACTACTCTGGGAATGCTCTCTAAATTGTGTTTTACTAGTTATATTTAGATGGTAAATATTTAGAGTACTGTACATAAGATTGGATGCCATCAGTGTTGTTCAGAAATAGTTGTGTTCAATTTTGCTTCTGTTCAATTCAGTTTTTAATATTTAGCATTGTACAAGTGGTTTATTAATTACTAATTAATCTGAGTGTTTTAATTGTGCAACATAGCTAATTGTTAATTCTATAGTTATATACACAAATTGTGTATGAGTGCGTGTGAGAGAGAATGGTATAACAGTCTAGGTAGCAAGTCCTTTGCTCAGGCTTAAAAAATTTCATTTGTATGTGTGTGTGTGTGGAATATTCACATTTATTAGAGAAAGTGGTTGAGGCTAGAAATTGCCAGATTGCACAAAATGTTGAATGCGAGTGGAAATTCAATTGAGATGGCATAATAGGTAGTTACACATTCTGAGTAGAATCCAAGCAGGAATGGAGGTGTTAGAATGTAAGATGGAGATAGTGATGTGGAACATATGAGGGAATGTGAAAAATGTGAAAGAAATAGGGGAACAAAAAAAGACTGGCACAATGTTGGAAATTTTGAGATCCTGCACAATAGTATGCAAGAGTTAAACTATAAGAGTGCTTGGCAAATAGCAGAAATGGTGATGAAACATATGAATTAAAGGAATTATCAAGACAGCAGAAATGGACAAAAAAAATAGTGATATATATAATAGTGCCACGATCAGGAGCACGGTGGACAAATAAGCAATGTGTATGCAAGCAGGAGGAGTGAATGAGATGATTGTGTTGGTTGTAATGAATAATTTGAAAGGAGAAAAGTAGAGTATGAGAGAAATGTAAGATTTGAGTTATGAAAGAAAAGAAGAGCAACGCACTGAGTCTTGTAATGGTATGACAGAAGTGGGTCAAGGAAGAGAGCAGCAGTTGCAAATAAGCCAGTAAATAGATTGTGTGGGAGAAATAGTGCAGTATGTAAGATGAGATGGGCAAGCCATGTAGCCAGACTCGGGAATAACAGATGGACAATGGGGACAAAAGAATAGAGGCAAATGAGTTAGAAATATTAAAGCTGTTAAAAGAACTTGGATAAAATAATCAGCAGTGATCCAGACCTGGTTGTTCAACATGAGTCTCAACACATGCATAATTTCTAAATTTCTAGGAAACAAATCTGTTTCTTTGTCTCCCTCTCAAGACAATACATTTTTAGGTAATTCAGTATAAGTGGATTTACATTAAATAAATGACCAGATTTTAACTCATAGATGTTTTTTTTATTAACAAGATATATTTCTCCGATATGTTTCATTGGTTTTATGGCTGACAGCAACTTCAGGAAATTATTTAACATAAGTAACAAACAAAAAGAAATCAAATGTTTCCTAATGGCCATTATATCTATAAATATAAATGTATAGGTCAAGAAATTAACATACACTGGGTTGTATATTGGCCGAAGGATTTTAATAATTGATACTAAGTAAGAAAAACACCAAGTTTCGCCAACTTAGCTTCTGGCTTCATCAGGGTATATAAAAGAGATACAAAACAACTTAAACTGTTCGTGAAGGAATGAACCGAATACAATTGTATTTTTTTACAAATGAAGAACATGTAGATCAAACGCATAGAGTGTGTATTATCTCAACTGTTGTTATGCAGAAACGTTCTGTAATTAGCAGTGAAATTTAACTCTGGCATGCTTAATGATCTTATGAGGGTCTTCCAAATATCACCTAGAATTAGTCCTTGATTTCTATTGCAGTTGCATTTAGAACAGATGACTGCTGTGTTTTTAGAGTGTAAATCTTCCTCTAAATAGGGCATGGAGTTTTTGTCCTTGAGAAATGAAGGGCTAACCCTGACAAAGCCAGACAGCTAAGTTGGCGAAACTTGTTGATGTTTTTTACTTAGTATCAATTATTAAAATCCTTCAGGCAATATACAACCCAGTTTATGTTCATTTCTTGCATTCATTAGATGGTCGAAAATAATATAGAATCATTACAAATGTATAGTCTTGACACGGGGACAAAAAAAACAGGTGATGCCAAAAAGTGTCGCTTTCCAACAGACTTAATTTTCTGAAATATTGCAGAGATAATTCCTGCATTTTTTAAAATCAAAGAAAATATTCTACAAAAGCATGGAGGATATATAGATGCACAAGTTTTGCTCTGTTGCAAGCTAGAAGGAGGGGGGGGGGGGCAGATTGGACTTGATATCCCCAAATGCCATAGATGGTATGCATTCAAAGAAGGTCTCAAGAGTAGACAAAGATTTTAAATATAGCCTGTCAAAAAAAATTCAAGCATTTATACAACAGAGTTAGAAAAATACAACCTTTGTTATGTTTAATAAATTTGTATTAAATTTTTCTAACTATAATCTTACTAATATAAAAGTTTCAGTTCTAAAGAAAGGCTGCGATCACACTATTACTCCAAGGCACATTCCAAAAGTTGACATCGTGGCCATTGTTGAAAAGCTACTAAATTTCTGTCACACACAAAGAAGCATTATCCACAAGAATACTTAGCCATTTGGTTTTTTTAAACAGTCATGCACTAAAAAAAAAGAATATGCACAAAACTTTCAACCAATCAGAATATCCTAACAACATTGACACAGCCTACGTAATATACACCACAAAAAATTATTCCTTTATTCTGATGACAGTTGTACTGAAACAGCCTTCGTAAATTGATTTCATCTTCATCATATATTTGTGTATTTTTATTTTTGACTTTCAAGCCCTTTAGATTCCTATTTTTATTCTTTACAATTTTTATGTTCTAGTTTTTAATATTCATATTTACCAACTATTTGTCATCATTGCCAAATTTATTCTCATCGTTTAATAGTATCCTATTTTTTTACACTTCAACTCCTTTCTTCATATCTATTTTCAATTTTTAAAAATCACTGAAAAATGGAAACAGCAAAATATAATTCATATAGCAAACTGGAACGTAAGATGAATAGCAAATTAAACCAAATATTAAATGAAAGAAATTTTCAAATAGCAGGAATCACTGAAACAAAATAAATTAAAAGGAAAACCATGAGAACTGAAAATTTTGATGTAATATATAGTGGAGTTGACAAACCAAAGAGCACAAGTAGGTGTTATGATTTGAATTCATAATTTCCTTTCAAAACAGTTGTACTAAATTATAAAGGCACAATATCCTTACAATACATTGGCAACACATCAAGAAAAATAGTCCAAATGTTAAAATCAGTCAGCATCGGAACCTTTACACTGGTTAACCTTACAAAAGTTTCCTACATTTCCCTAAAATATTAACTGTAGTTAAAATATTATAAATTATGGAATGAATGAATAATAGAAGCTAAAATAGAGGTTATTTAACAATAATTGGTTTATATGCCAGAAGAAGGAAGAGAGGATGAAAATATTGAATTCTGTAATCAGTCAGTTACAAAATATATATAATAAAATAAATAAAAATGATAATATTAGCAGGAGACTTAATGCAAGAATTGGAAACACGAAAATTCATAATATAGGAATATATGGAAAACATGCTCTAAACAGGAATCATAAAAAATTGATAGACTTTGTAGTTTATAATAACCTTAAAATAATAAATTATTTTTATAAACATAATGACATACATAAATATACTTGAGCAGCAGGAGGATGGAAATCGATATTAGATTACTTTATCCTAAATGAAAAGACATCAAAGTTCTCTTTAGATGTTAGAGGTCACAGAGGATATGAAATAAGTAGTGATCATTTCCTCGTTAAAGTAAAATTAAGATTACCACCTAAATGGCTACAAATAACAAGAACAGAAAGAAATGAACAAAGAATTAGCCAATATTTAGATAAAATAATAATTAAATGAAGACATAGAAATAGAATGGCTTAATATAAAAATGATTCTAAATACAGTAAAAGAAAGCTTATGGAAGACCAAAAAATGCAGTAAAAAGAAAAAACTGAAGATATGGGACAATACAATTAAGAAATAATCAAAATGAAAGGGAAAAAAAAAAAAAAGAAGCACATCATAAATGGTTAAGTAGTAAAAGATTAGAAGATGAAATAGAATATAAAAGAATAAGAGCCATAGTTAAAAGAGAAGTCAGAAAAGACATAAAGAATCATGGAACAAATTTGTTTCTAATTTGGAACATGATTTATATAAAATAAGACCCAATGTATATAAGATTTTTAAACATTGAAGTACAGATACTAAAGAAAACGTAAAATTAAAGACTGAATTGAAATTAGAAGAATTTCTATACAGAATTGTGGACAGATAAATATTTTAAAAAAGATAACTGGCAAACATTTAATGAAAATGAAAAGGAAATAACTAAAGAAGAATTAGAAATCAGCCTGAGAGAAACAAGAAATGGAAAATCACCTGAAGAAGATAAGCTATGATGAATGTTTTTTTCCTACCACTATGTATACCATAAGATGACATAAAATTTAGATTTAATAGGTCGTAGATTTTGATACAAACTATTAGCCTACTAGTTTTGCCACGTTAACTGGTAGCTTCTTCTGGGCCATATAAATCTACACATAACAGCCTAAAATTATTGAATAAGCTTGGTTGACACACATATCCCACTCTGGCACTGCTCCATAAGTCTTAAGCCTCTGCTCCAAGTTTGGCCATTTTGCTGGTTTTCGTTTTAAGGCCCTCTTCTTTTTTTGGCATCTTAAGTAGTTGTTCTTCCTGTTTTCTCCACTGTCTAATCATACACTCAGTGGAGGTGGTCCAAACTGTCTTTCTGAAGCTTTATTTCCATGTTCTTTTGTGTAATTGATGACTTAAGAATATGGCAATCATTTTTTATTTGCAGACATTTTTATTGGCTAGTGCTCAAAATATTGTTAATGCATTAACTTACTCCACCAATGAGTTGCAGACGTAAGAATGCTTTCAGAGTTCTGATTGGTTTATTCAGAGTTGGCCGTTAGTGACGTCAATCGACAAAGTTAACAAAAGATAGTGATTGGCAGAAGCCTGTTCATGGAGACAAGGTACTGGCAGTTTTGCCACGGCAACCATGGATCTCTCAACCAGTTACACCCCCCCCCCATGTATAAGATGCCCCCCAATTTTTGGTCTAAAATTTTTAGAAAAAAATATTGTCTTATACACGGAAAAATATGGTAACTATATTTAAACCTAACCTAGTTCAAAAACAAGCCAGACTAAAAGTATACAATACATTAGCCCTACCAGTCCTATACAAAACTAGTCCTATAGGACAATAAAACAAAAACACAAAGATTATAACAGCTGAAATGAAGTTTGAGAAAAACTGGAAAGTATACTCTATTCGATCACAAAAGAAATTATGAAAGAATTAAACCAGGAATCAGTAATAAAAAAAAATTAAAAAATATAAGCATAAATTGATGGAACACGTTGAAAGAATGAAAACAGAAAGATTACCAAAACAAGCCTTAAATTACAAACCATTAGGAAAAAGAAAACCAGGATGTCCTCTTAAGAGATTCAATGATGACTTCTAAGGAAAAATCAGTGGAGTTCATTTCACTATTTTACCTATCACTAATATACTCATTCATCACCATTTGCAACCTCAATTTCAAAGATCATTATTGCCAAAAGTACAACAAAGGTAGGCAGTATATGATGACCTCATTAAAAATATGTACTTTAATTTTTATTTTAGTCTTTAAATAAAAAATATATATATATATATATAGTTGCAGTCAAAAAGACACATTCTGATCTAAGGGTGTGTAGTTTTTGACTGCAACTATAAAATGAACCATATGTTCGGAGACAATATAAAGCCATATCTAGATTAATATGTAGATACAGTCCCCTAGGTTCCAAAGGAATTAAGGAAAAAGCTGAAAAAATTTAGCAGCAGGTATTCAAGATGATAACTGGCCTATGGAATTGTACATATGATGACGCTTTGAGAGAATGTAATCTTCAAAGTTTTTTGAGGAATAGATACAGGAGAGATCATGAAATTCATTTATTGCCAAGGCTCCAGAAATTCACTAGCCACTAGCAGCGATCAAAGACAAGAATGAATTTTCAACCTCTTTCTAAATGCATTCAAAATATGTGTTTTCTTCACATAATTTACTTTAAAAAAAAAAGCAAAAAAAATTCTCATTCTCTGTCCAGTTATTGATTACAGGATGGCTGCCAATGAATCTATTAAAGGAGTTTTATTTCCAGAGATTTGGGAATAAAATTTCTGGATCTGAAATTCTTAATTCCAACACTACATCATTTCCTTTTAAAGAATCACGTTTTAGTTGCCGATTTTTGCTAAAATTCATGAACTATTCATTTTAGCTTTCTTTTATCTCCTTTAAGGTGATAATAGCGATTTTATTTTTCACTCTAACTTTATTTTTCATTCTATATGAAAAACTACAAAAAAACAAATAGTCATTAAAAGCCTAACTTGCTGTATCTTCTTCCCCCAACATTTGTACTGTCATAACATAACAATTGATAACTGTTAAATGTTTTTCTTTCTGTATACTTCTTATAGTGCTATCTTCTATTGAAGGTCAGCAACCATCTTGGCAAACAAACTGCATTCTTGAGTTAATCTGAGCAGTTGTACGCTGCTCTTTTCTGTCCACGTCTTGATGTCGTCAAACCAAGATATTCGTTTTCTTCCTCTAGCACCTCATCATCATCATCATCATCATCATCAAATTCCTGCCATGTACCCTCAAGGGGTGTACAGGATATGATAGTACTACATGAAAAAATTACATCATTACTAACTTCCTATCTACAATTTTCCTCCAAATCAGTCTGTTACTTGACAAGACTCCAACATTATCAGATCTTATATTTCTATCGTCTAAGGCACTTTGTACCGTATCAATCCACCTATATCTTGGTCTTCCTCTGGGTCGTTTTCCTGCCAACCTGGCAGAGAACACTTGTTTTGCTAATCTTTCCTCTCCCATTCTATTTAAGTGACCATACCATCTGAGATTAGCTCAGCATTCCTGCATGCTGACAATGTCAAGTTCTTTCCTAATATCCTCATTTTTAATATGATATTGCCATTGATGCCATCTGTTCACGCCTCTAATCTTTCTCAGGACTCTCATATCTGCGGTCTCTACTCTTTGGTCAAGTGTTTTACTTCTGACCCAGCTCTCAGATCCATAAGTTAAAATTGGTTTGAACACAGTCTTGTATACAGCTAATTTAGTGTTCCGACTAATTTCTTTCTTATTCCATATGAATTTATTCAATTGACTTCCCACGATACCAGCTTTGCTGATTCTGTTGTCTATTTCTATATTTAGTTTACCATCTTCAGTAAAAATTGTGCCTAAGTAGCTGAAATGTTTTACTTGTTCCACAGGTTCTCCATTCATAACACAGTTGACATTTTCAATGATTCTGCCTATTTTCATTGTCTTTGTCTTTTTATTGCTGACCTTCATACCATATCTATTACAACAGCTATTCAATTTAGTCAGAGAATCTTGCAGACTTGTAGCGGATTTATTTAGAAGTATAACATCATCCGCATAAAGCAAAGAGCTGACATTAACATCTCCAATTTTGATATCAGGTTTAATACCACATTCCTTCATAATGTGATCCATATAGATAATGAATAACAGAGGGGATAATGTACATCCTTGTCTCACACCAGATTTAACATTAAACCATCTTCCTGTACTTCCTTCAATTCTAACTGCTGACTCACAACTCAAATAAAGACTAAGTATTGCTTGATATGATGCCCCATTGACACCATATAACTGCAGCGTATTGAATAGCTTCTCTCTTGGCACCTTGTCATATGCCTTTTCCAAATCGACAAAACTTAAATACAGATCTTTGTTATATTCCCATGCTTTCTCGACTATTTGTCGTAAAGTGAAGATCTGATCCTGACAGCCTCTATTTGGCCTGAATCCAGCTTGTTCTTCACCAAGCTTTTCTTCCACAATTCTCCTCAACCGTTTCTCAAGTATACTTGCATAGATCTTGCCAGGAACACTCAGTAGGGAAATACCTCTGTAATTCTCACATTCAGTTTTATTTCCCTTTTTATATATGGGTACTACGAGAGCTCTACTCCAATCATCGGGAATTCGTCCCTCTGTCCAGGCTTTCTGAACTATGCAGTGCAGCCACTGTAAGACTCTTATACCACCATACTTCAGCATTTCTGGTCGAATATCATCTACTCCTGCTGCCTTTCCACATTTCAAGCCTTTGATGGCTTTTTCTACTTCAAGTATGGATATGTATTCCTGACTGCATGCCTGGTCAGTGTTTTTTATCACTGTGCTGTCATCACTGCTTGTTTCATTTAGCAGTTTTTCAAAGTAATTACTCCATACTTCAAGGATATCTTTTTCTCCTGTTTTCATTTCACCTTTATCATCTCTAATTCCTTTTACAGCACTCTTTCCTCCATTCCTAAGCTTCTTCAACAACCTCCAGAATATTTTGCCACCTTCTTGATATTTATTTTCTATATTCTTGCCAAAGTTCTCCCATGACTTTTGTTTAGCTAGTTTTACACACTGTTTAGCTTTCTTACATTTGTCTCTGTATTCTGTAAGAGTAAAAGCTGACTTATTTGCCAGGAACTTTTGATATGCTTTCTTCTTTTCCTTCACTGCCTCTTTAACTTCCTGTGTCCACCAGGGAGTTCTGATTTTTTTATCTTTGCACACAACCTCACCACATGCCTCTCTGGCAGAATCAATCAATGTTTCCTTCAGAGTTTGCCACTGAATCTCCAAGGTTTGATTCCTGTTCTCAAACTCTTTCATTTTCTTTTCAATAATATTTCTGTATTTTAGTCTACAGTTTACATCTGAGAGCTGCTCCTCTAGCACCTTTGCCATCAATTCTTCCTACCAAAATAGTTTGTAGAAGTTGGTATTTGCCGTTTCTCATGATGTGACCAAAATGTGATTTCTGTATACATGACTTCATAAATATCCGCTATTGAGTTCCAGAGATCTCATTTCTCTCATAGCAGTATTATAGTGTTCTTTTCACTTCACACATGCTCCACTCGGTGTGTTACTTCTGGTTTTCAGTTATGAAGTGAGAAAAATGAGCCATCATTATGTGTTATAGTTGCAATACTTACTTTGAAAATAGTTAATCTCCACACTTGATGTGTGCAAGAAAACATGTAAGTTTTTCATATCATGAATACATTTAAATTAAATTAGTTATCATTTTCAACAAATAAATTTTTAATCAGATCAGTGCATATATATTTATATTTAGTTCAATATTAATCTTACTTGTATATACAGCATGCACAATGTGTGTAATAGATGGTTATTTAAAAAAAAAAAAAAAATTAATTGTGCTTTTCTCACAATATAATTTTCTTAAAGGAAACCAGTAATTATAAACACAAAATATTAGCACACTTTAATTAAAAACTGTAGTACATATGTACGTCTTATTCTTCCAGTTCCTTTACCCCTTAAGTAGGTGCACGAATTAGCTTAGTGTGATTAAATGCTTGAAAATTTTATATAACAAATGCTTTTTTAATATTTAAAAAATAGTTATCTTGCAAAGACATGTAACATGATTGAGTGCATCAATAAAAGTGAGTCTAGCTCCACATGGAATACTACCTACTTTCTTCTTTTCATGAGTTTTATTATTTGTCTCTCGTATTAAATTGTCATAATCATCAAATTCCTGCCATGTACCCTTAAAGGGTGTACAGGATATGATAGTACTACATGAAAAAAATTACATCATTATTAATTTCCTATCTACAATTTTCCTCCAAATCAGTCTGTTACTTGTCAAGACCCCAACATTATCAGATCTTATATTTCTATTGTCTAAGGCACTTTGTACCGTATCAATCCACCTATATCTTATTCTTCCTCTGGGTTGTTTTCCTGCCAACTTGGCACAGAACAATTGTTTTGCAAATCTTTCCTCGCCCATTCTGTTTAAGTGACCAGATTTTGTTTAAGTGAGATTAGCTCTGCTAATGCATTCCTGGATGCTGACAATGTCAAGTTCTTTCCTAATATCTTAGTTTTTAATATGATATTGCCATTGATGCCATCTGTTCACGCCTATAATCTTTCTCAGGACTCTCATATCTGTGGTCTCTAGTCTTTGGTCAAGTGTTTTACTTCTGACCCAGCTCTCAGATCCATAAGTTAAAACTGGTTTGAACACTGTCTTGTATTTAGTGTTCAAACCAGTTATATTCAGCTAATTTAGTGTTCTGATTAATTTCTTTCTTATTCCATATGAATTTATTCAATTGACTTCCCACCATACCAGCTTTGCTGATTCTATTGTCTATTTCTATATTTAATTTACCATCTTCAGTAAAAATTGTGCCTAAATAGCTGAAATGTTTTACTTGTTCCACAGGTTCTCCATTCACAACACAGTTGACATTTTCAATGATTCTGCCTATTTTCATTGTCTTTGTCTTTTTATTGCTGACCTTCATACCATATCTATTACAACAGCTATTCAATTTAGTCAGAGAATCTTGCAGACTTGTAGCACATTTATTTAAAAGTATAACATCATCCGCATAAAGCAAAGAGCTGACATTAACATCTCCAATTTTGATATCATGTTTAATACCACTTTCCTTCATAATGTGATCCATATAGATAACGAATAACAGAGGGGATAATGTACATCCTTGTCTCATACCAGATTTAACATTAAACCATCTTCCTGTACTTCCTTCAATTCTAACTGCTGACTTACAACTCAAATAAAGACTAAGTATTGCTTGATATAATGCTACATTGACACCATATAACTGCAGCGTATTGAATAGCTTCTCTCTTGGCACCTTGTCATATGCCTTTTCCAGATCGACAAAACTTAAATACAGATTTTTGTTATATTCCCATGCTTTCTCGACTATTTGTCGTAAAGTGAAGATCTGATCCTGACAGCCTCTATTTGGCCTGAATCCAGCTTGTTCTTCACCAAGCTTTTCTTCCACAATTCTTCTCAACCGTTTCTCAAGTATACTTGCATAGATCTTGCCAGGAACACACAGTAGTGAAATACCTCTGTAATTCTCACATTCAGTTTTATTTCCCTTTTTATATATGGGTACTATGAGAGCTCTACTCCAATCATCGGGAATTCGTCCCTCTGTCCAGGCTTTCTGAACTATGCAGTGCAGCCACTGTAAGACTCTTATACCACCATACTTCAGCATTTCTGGTCGAATATCATCTACTCCTGCTGCCTTTCCACATTTCAAGCCTTTGATGGCTTTTTGTACTTCAAGTATGGATATGTATTCCTGACTGCATGCCTGGTCAGTATTTTTTACCACTGTGCAGTCATCACTGCTTGTTTCATTTAGCAGTTTTTCAAAGTAATTACTGCATACTTCAAGGATATCTTTTTCTCCCGTTTTCATGTCACCTTTATCATCTCTAATTCCTTTTACAGCACTCTTTCCTCCTTTCTTAAGCTTCTTCAACAACCTCCAGAATATTTTGCCACCTTCTTGATATTTATTTTCTATATTCTTGCCAAAGTCCTCCCATGACTTTTGTTTAGCTAGTTTTACACAGTGTTTAGCATTCTTGCATTTGTCTCTATATTCTCTAAGAGCACAAGCTGACTTATTTGACAGGAACTTTTGGTATGCTTTCTTCTTTTCCTTCACTGCCTCTTTAACTTCCTGTGTCCACCATGGAGTTCTGATTTTTTTATCCTTACAGACAATTTCACCACATGCCTCTCTGGCAGAATCAATCAATGTTTTCTTCAGAGTTTGCCACTGAATTCCCAAGATTTGATTCCTATTCTCAAACTCTTTCATTTTTTCTTCAATAATCTTTGTGTATTTTAGTCTACAGTTCACATCTGAGAGCTGCTCAACTTTTATTTGCTTTAAAACTTTCTTACATGTTATTCTTTTCAATGTGAAATTCAATTTTATCCTGCTCAAGACTAAATAGTGATCACTTCGAATTTCAAATCCTCTGTACAGTCTGGTGTCCTGCATCATGGAGAAAACATCATTATCAACAATAACATAGTCAATGAGACTTTTCTTATTCCTAGCCTCTTCTCTCCATGTGAATTTGTGCACATTTTTATGTTGGAACATGGTGTTAGTAATAACCAGTCCATGTCCTGAGCAGAAATCCAACAGATATTTGCCATTATTATTAGCTTTACTCTTTTCTCCAAATTTTCCCAAAATATTTTTGTATGTCTCACAATCATTTCCTACTCTGCTATTTAGATCCCCAAAAAGGACCAACTTTTCATTTTTTTTTTGTGTCAGTTGCTTTTCTAAAGCCTCAAAAAATTCCTCCACTTTCTACCTTAGTAGAACCTTCTGTGGGACCATAGGCACAAATAAGTCTCATCGTCCAGTTCCTCATTCTCATATTTGCCCACATTACTCTACTTGAGACTGACTGCCATTCATGAAGATTAGCCTCGTATTTTGTGTTGAATACTATGGCTACTCCTTCTTTTCCTTGATTGTCATTGCCTGAATATAACATTTTGTATTTATTGCTCAGAACAATCTCGCCAGTTTTGGTCTTTTTTGTTTCAGTCACCCTGTTATGTCGATCTGGTACTTATGTACTCAGCTAGCTCCATTTCTTTGCCATTCAGGCTTCTTACATTGATAGTACCGATCTTTAACTCTGGTGATGTTGAGTTGGGGTTTATTTTCAGATTTGTTCCAGTAGCTGACTTTTCGCTGTTCGCCCTGGTTCCCTGGCGAAAACAACGGTGGCCTTGTTTAACCGGGCAATGCCCCAGCTAACATGAAATTTTGTCATGTTGTATCATCATTCTATATTTTGGTTTAACCAATAAGAATGCAATTTGGTCGGCTAATTCCCAAATTGCCAACTCATCCTTGTTCGTTCAGTATCCAGGTAGATACCCAACAGGGTGCACCACGATAAGGTGAGAATTGGACATTAGGCCCTGGTCGGTTCTCTGCATTCCTTTAAAGGCCATGTGGAGGTCTCCTCTCAGTTATACAGGTTTGACCCTTAAGCACCCCGTATTAAATTGTCTATGGAGAATTTACATAAATTTGCATTTCATTTATGAATAATAAATTAAAGAAAACAAACTTAGTTGTGATGAGCTGTGTTGTTACGTATAAAGTACAAAGCTCGTCATAATGAATGTACAGGAATACCTTGTACAGCGCGGTTTTGAACAACGCGGTTTTTATTATTACACTAACATTGTCAACATTGACCGGTGACTCTGGGGCCGCAAGTGACGGTCGAGAGCCACATTTATGCAGTAGTTATTCGATTGGCCCTCACGTAGACACATTTGGCATTTTATTATTTACGTTAATATTAATATTTTTTATTATTTAAGTTTGAGTGAAAAGAGAAATAAAGAAGACTGTTGGAGTAACAAAAAAACGCTATTGGTTGACATTAGAGAAGAAACTTGAAATTATAAAATGTCACGAGAATTGTGATTCGTTTGCTAAAATAGCACGTGAGAATTCAATGAATGAGTCATCTGTACGAAAAGTTATTCAGAGCAAAGAAAAGATTAAATAACATGGAAGAGTACTGCTTCTTATATGTCAAAAGTGATCACGAAAAATTAATCTTCTAAAATGGAAAATATGGAACGCCTTCTAATGATCTGGATTGAAGATTGTAATCAGAAAAATATTCCTTTGAGTCAAATGATATTCCAGGCAAAAGCAACAAGTCTGTATGACAAAATAAAAGAAAATGAAAGCGAAAATGAAGGAGGTACAACCAGTAAAACTTTTATAGCAAGTCGCGGTTGGTTCTGCAGTTTCAAAAAGTGTATGGGAGTCCATAACGTAAGAATCTAAGGTTAAAGCGCAAGTGCTGACACTAAAACTGCAGAATTATTTCCCAATGAATTGAAGGAGCCTATTGAGAAGGAAGGCTACACAGATGATTAAATTTTTCACGCTGACGAGACTGGCTTATTCTAGAAAAGAATGCCATTGCGCACATTTCTAGCAGAGAAGGAAAAAACGCAAGCTGGGTATAAAGTGTCAAAAGACCGATTGACACTTTTACTAGGAGCTATTGCATCAGGTGATTTAAAATTGAAGCCACTGTTAGTGTACAGAGTGGAAAACCCAAGAGCTCTTAAGGGCTTTACAAAGAACAATTTATCTGTTCATTGGCGTTCGAATAAAAAAGCGTGGGTGACTTGCTCAATTTTCAAAGACTAGTTTAAAACTTGTTTTTGCCTTGAAGTTAAAAGCTATTGTAAAAAGAATGCTTTCAAAATTTTGCTTTTATTAGACAATGCACCAGGCCATCCCACTCTATTGACTGACTTAGATGAAAATGTCAAGATTCATTTTTTTCCTCCAAATACAACATCAATTCTGCAGCCGATAGATCAAAGTGTTATCTCCACTTTCAAGACTTACTATTTAAGACGAACTTTTCCTCAAGCTATTAAAGCTGCAGCAGAAGAAGATTCTTGGACTTTGAGTGAATTTTGTTAGAAATTTAACATAAAAGATGCCATTCAAAATATTTATGAATCTTGGCAAGAGGTGACTCAATGCAACATGAGAGCCGTATGGTATAATATCTTGCCACATTGTTCAAAGGACTTTGTTGCCTTTGCAACACAGAAAGAGGAGATCTTAACAGAAATTGTGCAGATGGGCAAAGATCTTGGTTTTACAAGTTTCGATTGTAACAATGTGAACGAATGATTGATTCTCATTCAAATGATCTGGATGATGAAACCCTTTTGGAGTTGGAACAACAACGAGCCTATGAAGCAGAAGAAGACGAAGATGACCCCACTGATGCCATGGTTGAAGAATTTTCCTTTTCTGACCTTTCAACTTTTGTGAAAAAAATCGACAAAGCTTTCGACTTTCTCATAAATGCCGACCCGAATTTTGGAAAGAAGCATCAAAGTGAGACAAAGTCTCAATAATGCCATCAAATGCTACAGAGATCTAGTACTTGAAGAGACAAAGAAAACAAGAATGGTTCAAAGAACATGAAAGACTACTTTAGTAAAAAGTAAATTACTGTATGCTAAAATTGAAGCAATGTTTGTTTTGTTTTCTACAACTTTTATATAAGTTTAAAAGGATTTTATTTGTTATATAGTTATTATTAGTTATTTTATTGGTTAATAAAAATAACATTTTTTTTTTTTCATTTTTAAACATTTTTATTATCCTAAATTTTTGTAATAAACAAATTAAATTGAAAACCTTTATAAATAGACCTTGAACAACGCGGTTTTGCATAGTGCGGACGCTTCTTGGAACCAATTAACTGCACTATACAGGTATTTCTGTACTTTGTTTTGTCATAACATTTAGTTTTATAAAATGCCACCTATAACAATACAGTAATACACCACTTTCTGATGATTTTAGTGACATGCTGCTGGGAATCAGCTGGTGCACAGTATTTGTGAACTCAGTTTATATATGTCACTGCTCACTACAGCTCTCTCTCTGTGTGTGTTTCACTGTGACTTATAAACTTTCTGACTATTATGATATTTTATTGTTAATAATGGAAGGTAAAATTCAAAGTAAGGGTGATGTTGCTCTAGTGAAAAGAAGACAGTATATGTCAAACAGTGAGAGAGAGATTTGAAGGCTAAACTTACTCTTATTTATTACTTATACTCTTATTTATTATTGTTATTAGTTATTTTACAGTTACAAAAATTATTCTAAATTTTTTGTTTATCTGATGTAAATAAAGCATTTATTTACATCATTTACACACATATGTGACGTCTTAAAAACATTATTTAACTACTATGTTCATCTAAAGATGGAGAAAAAAGGACAGCAATTTGCTATACAATGATGATCTGTAACCTAATGAGTTGTATGACTGGAGTATGCCTGTATTTATATAAAGTAGACCAATACCTTTGGCAAGTTCATGTTGGAGGTTTAATGGAATATTATTAGCACTGAGAAAGGATTAAAACTAATTTTAATACTTCCAATATTTTGTCTCCGTCACAGAGACCTCTTCAAGGATTACAAAAAAACTTTTTGTAATCCTTGAAAATGTCTTGAATCCTTGAAGATAAACAAAAAATTCGATGCCCGCTAGAGGGCCAGACGAATGCTTGTGTTTTCAGAGAGCTCCCGAAAGCTAAGTACAATTTTGAGTAAAAATTAGAATATAGGTTAAAATCATAACGTAATATTGCTTAATTTTGGTAGCTTGTTGTGTCTGTGGGATTTTGGTGTGAATTCCGTTATTTAATTTATTATATAACGTTACGTTTCATAGATTTGAATATGGTGCCAATGCGACGTAAGATAATGGCGTCCAAAAATAAGATGCCATTGTTCAAAAACTATAATGTGAGAGAGTTTGTCCAATGTGATATGTGTGGGATGTATGCATTCCCGAATGAGACTGGAATGTAGATTGAAAGTGATAGTGGTGGGAGAATGTGCAGAAAGTGTAAACAAAGTGAGGAGTTGAAGTATGTGTCAGGTTGTGAGATAGTTATGGTTGAAGAAAGCCAGAATGTGAGTGAAAATAGTGGCTTCATAGGGAATGGCGATGTACAAGATGGCAATGACAGCGGTGATCTTAGAAAGAGTGAAAGCAACCATACAGAGAGAGAAAATGGTTTAAATGATAAAAATAATGAGGAATTATTTGTAGGAAGTGAGATCGCTAGGTTGCGTGCAGTGATACAAAATGCACAGCGGCAATTAGAGCACCTGCGAAACTCTTTCCAGAGTGATTCGGCTAACGTAAATAAACAGCCTAAGAATGGGAGAGTTTCTGAAATGAAGGAAAGAGTGTTGTGTGGTGACTTGTTATTAAGAGGGGTGATAGATGGCAGTGTAACTAAATCGTACTTACCAGGTGTGAAATTTAAGGATGTAAGTGAGAGTATTAGAGTGCAAAAACAGAGGGTGAAAGAATTAATAATTGTGGTGGGTACGAATGAATTGAAAGGTGATAAATTTTTTATGAGAGAGGACTTGAAAGTATTGTTAAAGGTAGCGAAAGAAAAGAGTGACAGAGTTAGAATGGTTAGTCTGTTGCCGCGGTATGACAGAGAGGAGTTTAGAAGGAGGGCCATAATCGCAAATGACATTATGCGCAGGTTATGCAGACGGTGTGGTGTGGAATTTGTGGACGTGTGGAATGAGTTTGAAGGGCAAAAGGACTTATACAAGATGGATGGCCTGCATTTGAATGGACTTGGTGTGCGGAGACTGGAAAGAGTGTTGCTGAATGAAGTGAAAATGGATGTGCAAAACCAGGGGAAACTAGAACTACCAAGGAGGGGGGGGTGGATATGCAGACACCAGTGAGACAGATGAGTGTAAGAATGTATATCATGTACCCGAGCCAGCACTAAGGACAAAAAATGGGAATGGGTCATTTAGAATAACGCATCAGTATAGGGGTGGAACTAAGGGATCACTGCATTTCATGTATACTAATGCCAGGAGTATTAGGAACAAGAAGGAAGAATTTTTGGCCTTGATTGGCTCTTCCTGGCCACAGGTTATTGGCATTAGTGAAACATGGCTGACGGAAGATGATATAGTTAGTGGGATAGAATGTGTAGGTTATAGTGTTTAGGAGGGACAGAGAGATTAAATGGGGAGAGGGGTATTATTGATGATAGCTGATGAACTGCAGCCAAGGAGAATTGAAGTTGTATCGCAGGATAGTGAAAGGGGCTCATTTGAGGCTATTTGGTGTGAGATTGAGACTGGCAGAATAAAACATACAGTTGGGTGCTGCTGTAGACCAGGTGATGGAATAGATGGTGGAGATAGTATGCATAGGGAAATTGATGAAATGAGTGGAAGGAGGGTAATTATTATGGGGGATTACGACTATGGTAACATTGATTGGAAGGAGGAGAGGACACATGTGAGGAAGGAAAAGGATTTTATTCGATTATTAAGGGATAACTATCTGAGACAGCATGTAATTGAAAATACTAGAGGTGTAAGAGTGCTTGACCTGGTAATAGCATCTGAGAATTTGACTGTAATGAATATGACCATGTTGCAACCTATTGGTGAGAGTGATCATAAGGTCTTGACCTGGGAGGTGGCTAAAGGTGTGGAATTTTCGATTAAGACAGGGTATATGTGGAATTACCGTGCTTGCAAGTATGACAGGCTTAGGAGATTGCTTGGATCAGTGCCATGGCATGTACAACTGCAAGGGCTGGACGTCGATAGAGCATGGGAAGTGGTCAAGGAGCATTTACAGGAGGTTATGGCTGATTGTATACCTAAGGTCCAAATAGTAAAACAAGTAGGGGTTAAATGGATGAATAACACCATTAAGCTTGACCTGCAAAAAAAGAAACAACTGTGGAGGGAATTTAAAGAAAGGGGTGACTTGCAGGCACACGAACGGTATAAAGTGCAGGCCAGAAATGTAATGAGTGTGGTAAAAAAAGCAAAAGCAGATTATGAAAGGAAACTAACTATGCAAGCAAAAGAGAATCCCAAACAGTTATTTCAATATGCTGCAAGCAAGGAAAAAACTGTACACGTCAAAATGATTTTAAGGAATGACGATGGTAAGGAGGTCACTGAATCAGTCAATATAGTGGAGTTACTGAGCGCGCACTTTGCAAAAGCATATCATCCAGGTGGTGACATTGAAAAAATGAAGGAACCATTAGTTTATACGGGAATGATGATGAATGAAGTGGAGGTGACTAGTCTATTACAGAACCTTAATGTGAACACATCTGTGGGATTGGATGGTATACCGGCACGGGTCTTGCGTGAAGCGGCTAAGGAATTATCAGTGCCCTTGACCATGTTGTTTAATCTGAGTCTCAGGTCTGGTTTAGTCCCGAAGGTGTGGAAAGAGGGGAAAATAGTTTCACTGCATAAAGGAGGATCCAAGACTACGGTTGCAAATTACCGACCGATCAGCATATCAGGAGTCGTTGTCAAGGTCTTGGAGAAAGTAGTCAAGGGAAAAATACAGGAATGGATTGATGAAAATGAGATACTGTACAGGGGACAGCATGGCTTTGTGAAGGGTAGATCATGCTTCAGTAACTTGCTCAAGTTTTATAACAAGGTGACGGCTGAACTGGATAAGGGAAATGGGTTTACAGTGATACTGCTGGACCTGGCAAAGGCGTTTGACAGGATACCACATGGAATACTAATCCGTAAACTACAACATATAGGAATGGATATAGGGTTGGTGAGATGGATAGGTGGTTGGTTGATGGAGAGATATCAAAGAGTAGTTTATTCAGGAGTAGAGTCCAAAAGATGGCCTGTGACTAGTGGTGTGCCAGAGGGTTCTGTTCTTGGACCACTGCTGTTTAATCTGTTCATTAACGATATAGGGAAGGATCTAAGTGGAACAATTCATTTGTTCGCTGATGATGCAAAGTTGGGTAGGGCAATAGTGAATGCAGATGTCAAAGTCTTGCAGGATGACTTGTATAGATTTGGAGTTCTGGGCTAAGGAGAATGGATGTCAATTTAATGTGACAAAATGTAAGGTTATGCATTTTGGGGTGAAAAGATTAGCAGCAGTATACCACATTGGTGGAACTGTACTCCAAGAGATTGATGAGGCCAGGGACTTGGGAGTGTTGGTGGATAGGGAGATGAAGTTTAGTGGGCACATTGCAAAAGTAGCTAAATCAGCTCATCAACTCACTTGGTTGTTGAAAAATACCTTGCCGAGCAGAGACAAGCAAGTTATTGTACCTCTGTACCGAGCCTTGATAAGACCTCATCTCGACTACTGTGCCCAAAGTTGGTCACCTCGGTTCCTTCTTGATGGGGAGGAGGTGGAGAGGATCCAGAGGCGAGTGACTAAGATGATAACAGGTCTATGGAATGAACCATATGAGAACAGGTTGAAGATTTGTGGGTTGCAGAAACTAGTTGATAGGCGGAAAAGGGGAGATATGATTGAGACATTCAAATTGCTAAAGGGATTCTATAGGATTAATTCAGATGATATTTTTGAGATCAGGACTGGTGGTGGGAGAACTAGGGGACACCTATGGAAGCTGGGCAAGAGTGTGGTTAGCGGGGGTGTTAGAGCTGGGTTCTTTACTTTTAGAGTGGTAAATGAGTGGAATAAGCTGCCAGAATCTGTTGTGGGTGCTATGACGGTGAACGAGTTCAAGGCAAGGTATGATAGATACTGTGAGAATATAATAGCATAATTGTGTGGACATGATGTTTAGGGCCTCCCTCGTTGAGTCTAAAGATGCCTGGAGTCGCCCAAAATAATAATAATAATAATCGGATGTATTTAAATTAGTTTTAATCCTTTCTCAGTGCTGATATTATTCCATTAAACCTCCAACATGAATTCTTCGCAGCACTTAAGCCTCAACTCACGGACCTTTGGCAAGTAAAATTTCTTTGTGGCTAGTAGATTAACCACGTCGCCGTCGATATGGATAAAATACATCACTCCTCTACGCTTTGTATCAATCACATATTTCAATGTAATATCAATGGTATTACAATTTTAATATGCACTTTGCATCCATGGTAACTTGGACGTATATGTACGTCCTGGCCGGTTGGGTAGTTAAGTTGAATTTCTGGAGCCCTGCTTATTGCTACTTTTTTGATCACAGTAAGCACACACCCATGTTAATGTCTACAACCTTTCATGGGTGGGATTATTATTTAAACAAAAAAAAAAAAAATAGTCAATGCTTGTTGTCTGAGAAATCTTGCTATAAACCAGTGGCTCTCAAACTTTTTGAAGTCGGGGTGCATTTAAAATTGTACAAGTAATTGTAGGCACACTATATACAAATTTCTG
The DNA here is from genome assembly GCF_054136105.1 of Typopeltis vanoorti. Lineage (NCBI taxonomy): Eukaryota > Metazoa > Arthropoda > Arachnida > Uropygi > Thelyphonidae > Typopeltis > Typopeltis vanoorti. The sequence continues at coordinate 111,004,672 of NC_143566.1, forward strand.
AGATGTTATAATAATTAAGTCAAATATTACAGAAAAAAAATAATGCGATAAAAATAAAATGAAACATACCTTAAGTTTATTCGTTCTTGTGTTTATGAGAAACATGAGCCTGATGTGTCCTAGCAATTGCTTCAATGTTTGGGCATATATTTGAAAGGCAAACTCTTGTTCAAACTCATATTCTTGTTCTCTTTGCAAGAAAAACCGCTGTTAATTAACATAATAATGATGTGTTGACAAAATGAGCGATATATCTGTAATGAAAAGGTATAATAGAGTAACTATATTTATTTTTATATCTGGACATATTTCTCTGGAATACCACAGGACGTACCCAGAAATCTTCTAGGGCGCACCCTTTGAGAACCACTGCTATAAACATATGATCCCACATTCATTCTTAAATGAGATCTACATAAAATTCAATTGCATCTTCAAAACATCTAAATAACAATACCTATGTTTATCTGAATGCACCAACAGAAAGTGCCCTATCTCCTTCTAAACAGATATCTCTCCAAGGAGTATTACTGCCCCATCTATCTCTCATTCTTTTAGCAACCCAGTGTGATGATGATGATGCACTGTGCTAAAAAAACTACACCCAACTTTATCGGGACTTAACCTAACAGAGTCTCCCTTAATGCCTGTGTTGGTGGAAGTATTTTTCATCCTGTGTGTTGAGATGCTGGTTACAACTCATGTTGATGTTTAATGGAATGAAAAACATCACATAAGAAATATTAAACCACAGTTTAAGGCTTTCACTATTTCATCTCTATCACAGAGACATCTTCGGGAGTAAATAACACAAAATGACTCTTAGTATATTAAAGTCTATAGAGTCTTAGCCAGGAAGGGTACCTTCTAGGAATGCTAATAGGAAGCCTAAGTTGCAACTCATGATGTTCAAGAATTACTGTTTCCCATATTTTAGGAAATTTAATACATCCATAATAATTGACATTGAGTTGCTTTTTATGGGTAGATTCTAAAAGGAGCCTCTCACATTTGAACTTATGATGAATTGTAAGTTTTTTCTCTGTGAGTATGGTGCCCAAGGTTGATGTTACAAGTGGATGTTGGCTGATTTTTTCGTCTGCTCATATCAGAAACTGAGAGAGGAAGAAATTATTCCTTGGGGAAATAAGCAGCCAGCTTCAAGTGAGACTAGTGCAGAGATTTTTTGCTAATTCTGTCTATTTTTTTTCTGGTTTATGTTTATGTTAAACAAATTATTAAATCATAAAGAAGCATTAAAATGTTTTTTAATTCATTATTTATGTTGTTGTTCATTAAACATCCGATGTGAGTATGAGAACATAAGAAAACACGAGCAATTAGATGTACAGCCCTAGTTGTTTCAGCCATAATGCAAATCACTTAAATCTTAATCCTTCCTACAACAATGATTCATTCTCTTATTTTTATTGGTTCTTACTGCTAGGTAAGTTGTTTCTTTTCCTTCACTGTTAAAAATTAATAAATCCTGTAATTTAAACTGACTAGAAGCAGATAAAATTTTTACTTTGGTTGCAGTTGTCCTTCCTAGGTTAGCAGCTCTTGCAGCACAGAATAACAGTACAACTAATGAGTTAAAAAAACGTGACATATCTGTTGCATTAATGGAAGCTTATACTGCACTCTCCTGTTGTTGTATCCTTTTAATTCATTATTTAAAGTGTGAACTATCTTCTAAAGTTGATATTTTTGAAATATCTGCATTGTAATAGTTTCAAATTATAACAACTGGTTGTCTAATGATATAATAATAATATATTAGTCTTGGCTTTGATAGTTAAGTGCATGAACATTTGTAAATCCTTTTTCTTTATTTAAACAATACTGTAAAAGGGATAAAGTATGCAAAAGGTGATATAACACTGAAAATAAGGATATTCTAAATGTCTGGAGTAATCTCTTTTCTCTCTATGTTCACTGGGCATCTAAAGATGCCGTATGGTCACTCCGATGCTCGGTGATGTTTCACACCAGGCCTCGCCATGTAGTCCTGTTGTTTGCTTTTCTGGCTTCTGGCAGCCTCAACTCTCTGAAGATCAGTCACTCCACACACATCCATCCATCTCATTGATGGTCTGCCCCTGCCTCTTTTTCCAGGAACTTTACCTTCTATTACTGTTCTGAGAAGTCCTCCTTCCATCCTTTCTATGTGTCCAAAAATTTTAACTTTCTTCTGTCAATATCCTTAAGGAGCTTTAAAGTTCTACTAATCTTTTCTAACACCCATTCATTTGTATGCCTTTCAGTATATGATATCCTCAACAGCCTTCTGTAACACCACATCTCAAAAGCAGATATCCGTTTCTTATCTGACTTCTTTAGGTTCCAAGTCTCGCATCCATAAGTCGCTGTTGGAAAAACAACTGTATCTAAAATCCTAAACTTTGTTCCCATGGAGATAGATCCATCCTTCCAGATTTTAGACAGGTCTCTGACTTGTTTTAACCATTCCTAACCTTTTTCTGACATCTTCTGAACAGCAATATTTCACATTAATAATGGATCCCAGGTACTCAAACTTGCTGACTTCCTCAATTCTTTCTCCATTAAGATACACTTGTTTCTCAAGAGCTTCTCTGCTTGTTTTTCCTTTGAGAACCAAGATCTTTGTCTTGCTAGAATTGAGTTGAAGTCCTCTGTTATTACTGATCTTGTTAACTTTGACAAGAATTAGTCCTAGTTCTTCCATGTCATTACAAAGGAGTACTGTATCATTAGCATACCTCAGATTACTGATCAATCTATCTCCTATCGTAATTCCTGTCTTGAGCTCATCCAGTGCTTCATGCATGATGTCTTCTGTATATATATTAAACAAGTGAGGAGAAAGTAAACATCCTTGTCTAACTCCTTTTCCAACTTGAAGCCAGTCAATCAATCCAACACCTGTTCTTACTGTGGCATCTTGCTCCTTATACAAGTTGGCTATCAACCTGATAGTGTGTTGAGGAAAACCCATTCTTTTCATTACTTCCCACAGTTTCACATGCTCAACACAGTCAAAAGTTTTAGAGTAGTCTAAGAAACACATTACCAGACGGAGTCTGAATTCTTTATATTTTTCTATGATCTGTCTAAGGCAAAGGATCTGATCTCTGGTGCCCCTACCTTTCCTAAAACCTGCTTGTTCCTCGGGCATCTCTGCCTCAACTTTGGCCTTAATCCTATTTAGCATGATCTTTAATAAACCTTTGCTTGCATGAGATATCAAACTAATAGTTCTATAATTCTTGCATGCCTTCATATCACCTTTCTTGTGTAGTGGTATGAAAACTGACTTCTTCCAGTCTCTAGCCCATGATCCTGTCTCCCATATCCTTAATCAATCTATGAAACACTCTTATCCCTCCATCCCCTGTGGCCTTAATTAACTTTGCTGGGATTTCATCTGCACCTGGGGCCTTATTGCTGTTGAGCTGCTTAACTGCTCTTTCAACTTCATGTCTAAGTGGAGGAGGTTCCAAATCAAAATTTTCTTGGTGGGAGGACTCCACATTTTCTTTATCCACTCTGCTGTACAGTTCCTCACAGTATTCTTTCCATCTGTTTTTGATTTCCAACTCTTCTGTTAGTAATGATCCATTCCTGTCTTTGATGACATTCAATTTAGGCTTAAACTTGTGCTTTAAGTCACGAACTAAATAAAACATCCTTTTATAATTATGCCTTCTCATCTGGAACTCTATTTCTTCACATTTATTAGTATAGAAGTTTTCCTTGTCCTGCTTGATGGCTCTTCTGATTTCTCTATGCAATCTCTTGTGTTCTTCAGTCCCTGTGTCTCTTTGTTTTTCCAACCGCCTTCTTTTGATTAGTTCCCGTGTTGAATCTGATATCCATGGATCTCTTGGTTTTCTTATTGGGCCGAGATACGTCTTCGCTGTATCCTGTATTATCATCTTGACTCTTTCCCAAAGCATTTCTGGTGAGATTTCCTCATTGGTCTCCAAAAAATCAACCAGCCGAGTTGATGTTTCTTCTCTGAATCCACTAGGAATTACTCTAACATCCAATCTAGTGGAATGTGCCTGACCTGGAAGTTTTTGGATCTTAGTCTTACTTTGGCTCTTACCAGCTGATGGTCTGTACCACAATCTGCTCCAGGACAAGTATGCACATCAGAGATGCTTGTCTTCCACTGCTGGAGAGCCAGGATGTAATCAATCTGGTGCCTTGACCTATCAATGTTAGATGTCCAAGTATAGGTCCATCGTGGATGTTTCTGGACGCAGGTATTGGTAATAACTAATCTGTTAGCATGGGCAAATTCCAACAGTCTTTCACCATGGGTGTTACGTTCACCCAGACCAAACATGCCACACTCCGGCCTGACTCTCATACTCTTTCCCACTTTTGCATTTAAGTCTCCTAAGATGTACAGTATATCTCTCTTTGGTAGGCAGTCCAAAACAGTTTAAGTTTTCATAGAATTCTTAACTCTCTTCTTCAGGCCTATCCGTGTGGGGTGCATAAACTACCACAATTGATACATTGGTAGGCTGAGCCTTAAGTCTAATGGAAAGTATCCTATCATTAATGTGGTTATAACCAAGAAGGCTTCTTGCCTGAGCTGTCTTCAGTATCACAGCTACCCCATGATGTTTTGAGTCACCACCTGAGTAAATAATTAACTTACCATCCTGCCTTTTGAAGTGACCTTCTCCATTCCATCTGGTCTCTGTAATTCCCAAGATGTCAATTTTATACCTATCCATCTCTTTACAGACAATCTCAAGAGTACCCATCTGTAAACCCTGGACATTCCATGTGCCTATGTAAAATTCCTTTCTAAGATTAATCTTATACATTCTGTGTTGCTCATTCACAGTATCACTGACTTTTGATGTAATCTCTTTGAAAGACTTAAATGAAACAAGAAGTGACAGAACCATAGTAGAAATAGATGTAGGTTTCTGTGGTTAAGCAGTTTTGTAGTTTTCAGTATTGAGACCATTGTAATATAAAGTTTATTAAAAATAAACAATTAAAAACTAACAAGTTTCATGTGTCGTAAGACTTGCATCATCAGGGGTAGTGGTACATACGTTTTTTTTTTTTTAATGAAGTTATAAAAAAAAATCTAATATGTGTAATTAATCATCAATAAGCTTTTGTTGTGTAAAACTTTTATGTACCATTACCTCTCATGCTGTAAGTCTTACGACGCATGAAACTTGTCGGGTTTTTTAATTGTTTATTTTTAATAAACTCTATATTACATTGTGGACACAATACCGAAAAACTACCACCTTACCAGAACATTTTCAAGAAGAATGCAAAGAGGAGTACATATCAATACTTGAGGTAGAAAATTTCATCAAAAACTTGAAATGCAGAAAGGCTGCTGGAGTAGATGATATTCGACCAGAAATGCTTAAGTATGGATGTTTAAAAGTTTTGCAGTCACTACACTTCATAATTCAGAGGGACTGGTCAGAAGATCAAATTCCAGATAATTGGAGTAGAGCTGTAATAGTTCATCTATTAAAAAAAGGGAATAAATCTGAATGTGAGTATTACAGAAGAATCTCTCTACTAAATGTTCCAGGTAAGATTATGCAAGTATACTTGAAAAGAGATTCAGAAATATTGTGGAATAGAAACTTGGTGAAGGTGAAGAACAAGCTGGATACAGGGACAAATAGAGATTATCAAAATCAGATTTTCACTTTACGACCAATATATAAGATCTGTACTTAAGTTATAAAACTTAAGTTCAGATCTGGAAAAGAAATGCAACAAGTTGTGCAGAGAAAAGCTTTTCAAAACACTACAGTTATATGGGGTAAATGGAACATTATACAGAGCAATACGTAGTTTATATCTAAGTTGTAAGTCAGCAGTTAAATTGAAGGAAATACAGGAAGATGGTTTCGTGCAAAATCAGGGGTAGCACATTATCTTCACTCTTAATCATCTGTGGATCAATTAGGAAAGAAACTTATCTCTTTGCCTTGTGCAGATGATGTACTCCTAAATACACTTCGTGCAAGTCTCCAGGATTATTCTCTAACTAAATTGAATAATAGCTGTAACAAACTTGGCATGAAAATCAGCAATAAAAAGACCAAAACTATGAATATAAGCAGAAACATTGAACAGGTCAACTTCATTCTGAATGGAGAGCCTATAGAAGAGGTAAAATATTTCATCTGTTTAGGCATTGTTTTTAGTGAAGATAGCAAGTTAAATCTGGAAATAGACAATAGAATAAGCAAAGCTGGTAAGGTGAGTAGTCATCTGAATAAATTTATAGTGTTCAAACCAATTTTAAGTTATTGATTTGAGAGTTGGGTTAGAAAAACAGCACTTCATCAAAGATTAGAGTCTACAGTTGTGAGAGTTCTTAGAAAAATTAGGGGCCTGAACAGATAGCATTCATTGGCAAAATTATATTAAATATGAAGACATTATGTCAAGAAGAAACTTGACATTGTTAGCATTCAAGAATGTGTAAGCAGAGCTGATCTAAGGTGGTATGGCTGCTTAAATGGAATTAGTGAGAAATGGTTAGCAAAAAAAGTTGTTTAATGTCATGATGGATGGAAAGAGACCTAGAGGAAGACCAAGGTCTAGGTGATTTGATTCAGTCAGAAGTTCCTTAAAAGCATGAAATGTTAGTTATGACAATATTGGAGTGCTGACAAGTAATAGACTAATTTGGAGGAAAATTGTTGATAAGAGATTAATAATAATTATTATTGTTATAATTATATATTCTACAACTTATAATAATAATTATAAGTTGTAGAATAGGTACCCTCCCTCATTGAGGGAGGGTACCTATTCTACAACTCTGTCTCCACCACTCATGTCACCAACTACAACAAACCGCAACTACCTTCATCATCTATACCAATGCCATCTACTGCCGACCACCACCTCTAGTATTTTCACAATCATCCATGCCCACGGCGGGATTTGAACCCACAGCCTTTTGGCTGGAGAGCGGATATGTTAACCACTCGGCCAATCAGGCCGGCAATAAATAATGTAAACTTAATTATGTAGTACTGTCATAGTAGCCCTGTACACCCCTTGAGATTACATATGAGGAAATTGTCTGTCTTTGGGATCCTGATTATACAGATTGTCATCTAATTTACCTAGCTGCATTCAATGCAGTAGCTTTTCAGGTGACTTTGCATAATTTAGAAGTGTCGTAGTATAGGTTTTCCTTATCTAACTGTCAGTTTATTGCAGAAAGTGAGTACTCGACCTCTCTATTTATATTAATAATATACTTGTAATATCTTATTAAACTTAGCCAAGTAATGTTGTCATAGGAGCCTGAACACTCCTTGTTGCATATCAATTTCCTGATATGCATCCCTTCTGGGTACATATCAAGAAATTGATGATGATATGTTAGTATTTGGACATCATTTATGTTGAAGAAAAGTGATTTTAATAGGCAAATTAGTATCTTATTTGTAAGCAGGAGGGCATAAAGTAAGGTTTCCCATCATATTCCTTTTTAAGATAATTTCACACAAAAAGTATTTATTAGATGCATGCTAAATGTGCAAAGATGTCATTCATCGAGACAACTGTGGAAAAGTGAGTTTAAATTTTATATTTGTGTGGCCTGTTAATTAAATATTGTTGTATGATAGCTGTGATTGGTAGGCAGTGTTTTGTTAAGTTAAAATTGTGTTTTCATTAAATTCTTTGTTTCTTGTGTGCAGTTTTTGAAAGTGAGCAAAATGTAATGGTAAATTAGTATGAATGCATCTGATACAGATTTTTCAAAAATAGTGAGGTGCCTACCTTGAATGCATTATGTATGCTTGAGAGTTTGAAGATATCTATGTAAAGAAGATTAATATGGGAGATAGTTTGGTATGCAAGAAGTATAACTTGCTTATGGATTATGAGGTGTCTTTGAATGTGAGCGGTAATGGGCAAAAAATCATGAATGTATCTACAGAAGTAAGCAGGGTTGATGGTAGCAAAAATGCAACTGTTGTAAATGGTAGTGAGAAAGTAATTGAAGAGATGAAAGCAGAGTTGGGAAAGATGAGGCAAGAAATAAGAAATGAACTGAGGAGAATTACAGATGTACATGGAAATGTAAGGAAGAATTGCACAAAAGATGGCTCTTTGAAAAAGATATCAAATGATTCGAGAGTAGCCCTGTATGGGGATTCAATGATTAGCAATCTGGTGAGTGAAAAGGTGCACAGGGTTTGTTTTCGAGGAGGTTTTGTTTTCGAATGAGCAAGGTGATTGAAGCTGGATAAGGAGTAAGCCAGCAAAAGGGTTGGTAGCGGTATAGTTTGCCCACCGATTAGAGATCCTTCGACACTTCTGCGCATGTCAGAAAAAGGAGAATCCATTCTGATAATAAGGTAATCAATCTGTCTACTGGGATGAGTTTGTTTATTATTGCAGGTCGGAAAATATAGCTTTTCTTTTAAAAAAAAATTGCTGTTTTTAAAGTGTAACTATTTTGCTTGTATAACAGTTGGAAAAATGTACATAGAGTATTAACAAAATTAAAAAAGGAACAGCATAAAACAAAAATTTAACTAAGTTTATTTTTAAGAAAGTTTTCTATAAAATAGAAATGATTATACAGAAAAACAGAATTTTTTTCAAATGAATTTAGTTATTCTAAACTTACAGTTGAAAGATCTGACACTTTAATATCCTAAACCGATTAATTATTTATGACTTGTTGTGACTCTTTTAACAAACCCATGCAAAAAAAAAGGTTGGAAAAAAATACCATTACCAAATCCTTTTAATCTTCAGAGTCATCTGAGGTCCGAGTCGCCATCACTTTCACTTAAACTGATCACCAAAGGTTCGCATAATTCTTCGATAATTCCATCTCTGTCCCAATATGTATTTTCCATTGAGGTGATATGAGAGCAATGTTTTCCCCAGTTTTGAACTGTAATACTTTCAATCGCCTGTTCTCAAAGCTTAAAAAGTTTCGACATGCCAATATCCCCAGTTACGTTGCGATGGCGAATGAAACTTTTCACTTCTGCGCAAACATACTCAATAGCATTAATATCACAATGATATGGTGGTAGCCTCAAAGCTAGAAATCCATGCTCTTTGAGCATTGTGTCGAATTTAAATAGTTTAGTTGTGGGCGAGTTTCTTTTGGCCAAATTAAGCAATTCAATTTTTCACATATCTGGAGAATGAGAAATGTTATTTGCAGAGAGCCAATCCATAAGAACTTGCTTCTTATTAGACCAATTTGGAACTTTGTTTAATCGAATAGAGTGATATGAAGCGTTATCATTCATAACCACAGCATTTTTAGGAAGGTTTGGAATCAATTTTTCTTCTGCCCACTTTATTGTTTATTGTTCCCGAGTTAGTCAATCTCTGGCACAAGCAAGCAGGTTTTTCCTCCCGGAAACTCAGGTTTTTCGTCCTGTAAACTCAAGAAAAATCGACCGTAGAACCCACATTATTTCAGACATTAAATATATTGTGTTAGGGTTAGGGACCACGAGATGGCGGCACATTTGAGCTGTCTCTCTTCACTCGTACCGCTTAATTAGTGATAGCCTTGGGCCATCTATCTCTGATTGGGTATCAGGGGAGATTGAACTGCCCACTCAGTCTCCAAAAGTTAGATAGGGCTAAATGGCCTCGCCTACTCCCGTATATGGGAATAAAAAGGCGTTAGCTGATTTTTTAATAACAAGAGGAATGTAAGAATGGATGTCAGGATGTTGAGGAGAGTGAAAGATGGCAGTGTGATAGGTAGGATAGTCAGTGTGTTGCCCAGGTATGATAATGAGTTCAGAAAGCAAGCGAAGATTATGAATGGTATGCTAGCAGAGTTGTGTCAGGAGAAAGGAGTTTATATTGCAAACATGTGGGATGAATTTGAGGGATGGATGGAGCTGGCTATACTAAAAAAAAAGAACCAAAAGGCTTCACTTCGGTGATGCAATATTATTCAAATTAAGTGGATATTGAATCCAACATTATTTCAAAGCCGAATAGAGAAACTACAAGAGTTTCACGCCGAATATAGAAAGTATAAAAGTTTCGGCAGATACAAGCGTAAGCAAACCTTTCATGACATGGGCAACTCGTAAAAGTGGAGTAAGCTCTGATCACTATCCTTAGTATTTCCCATAATGTAAAATGCATCTCCTAGCAGACATGTATGATGTTATAGATTAGGGGGAGGGATCACTACCCAGACCAGTTTCGACCTTTGTTGAGATCTCATCAGTAGGAGCCCTGACCTGGATGTAAATACTCAGGTTGAATGATGCAGAACTTATAATTTGACCCTTTTTTAGCAAAACTCGTATGGTAAAGTATAAGTTCTGCATCACTTCAACCTGAGTATTTACATCCAGGTCTGTCTCACACTGACGAGACCTCAACAAAAGTCAAAACGGGTCTGGGTAGGGACCCTCCCCCCGTAATGTATAATATCGTACATGTCCATTACGAGATGTGTTTTACATTATGGGAAATACTAAGGATTGTGATAAGAGCTTACTCCACATTTACTATGAGTTGCCCATGTCATGAAAGGTTTGCTTACGCTTGGATCTGCTGAAACTGTTATAGTTTCTATATTCAGCTTTGAAATAATGTTGGATTCAATATCCACTTAATTTGAATTTTGCATTGCCAAAGTGAAGCCTTTTGGCTCTCTTTTTCAGTAATTCAGCAACTCGTATGATAAAGTATAAGTTCTGCATCACTTCAACCTAAGTATTTACATCTGGATCTTGCTCCCACTAATGAGACCTCGACAACAGTCGAAACCAGTCTGGGTAGTGACCCCCCCCCTCATAATGTATACCATCATACATGTCTACTAAGAGATGTGCTTACATAATGGGAAATACTAAGGATAGTGATCAGATCTTACTCCACCTTTACTATGAGTTTCCCCTGTCATGAAAGGTTTGCTTACACTTGGATCAGCCGCAACTTTTATAGTTTCTATATTCGGCTTTGAAATGATGGTGGATTCAATATCCACTTAATTTGAATAAATGAGAGAGGCTATATTTAAATAGATTAGGTGTGAGTCAGCTAGAGAAACTGGTGCTGTAAGAGAAAGTTATGATTGAAATGAATGGAAAACCTGAGGAAGCGAGAGGTGTTGTAGTAGGGTCGGGGAGTGGCATGAGTGGAAGGAATGAGAGAAAAGTGATACAAGATGGAGAAGGAATTGGTGGGTGGGGGAGGATTAGGGTGCACAGGAAACCATCATCTACACTGTGCGAAGTGTAGATGATGGTTTCAGGAGTGAATGTGTGCAAGAAAGAATTAAGATAGTCAAAGATGTGTGGTTAACATTTAGATCTGAGGAGAGGTATAATATCAGTGATGGACAGGAATGGTTGCATGGGGGACTCATATCTGAGAAGTGGAGTCAGTAGGACTTGTGGAACTAGAAATTACCTCGCATGTATATTTATGAATGCTGGAAGTATTTGAAATAAGGAAAATGAAATTGTAGCATTGATAGTTCATTCAACCCAAAAATTGTCGGAAATAAGTGACACATGGTTAGATGTGGATAACATTCTGACAGGAATAGAGATGAAGAGATGTGTAGTTCTTTGTGAAGACAGAGCAGAAAGGTAGGAGGAGTGCTGTTGATCATTACATAGCAGTTGTGCCCATTCTAAAGTGGAAGTGCAAGGCACAAATAATGAGTGGTTTGAAGCAGTGTGGTATGAAGTGGAGGTGAGCAGAATGAAATGTTTACTAAGATGTAGTTATATACTTGGTAATGTGGAGGGTGGCGAGAATGAAATGTATCTGGCTAATAAGAAAGGGGATCATTATAGGAGATATCAGTTATGGTAATATAGATTGGAATGAAGAGACAGTGGAGCCCAAGAGAATGAATGAATTTCTTGAGTTTTTGAAGGACAGCTAAGAACAGAGTACACAAGGATCAATGGGCTTGGATTTGATTATTTCGTCATAAGATGTTATTTGTAAATGAAATGTCAAATCCACCTCCCATTGGCATAAAGGAATCACTTGGATGGTGGTGGTTAGTCATATCGAGACTTCTGTGAGAAAGAGTTATGTGGAACTATAAGGCAGGTGATTATGAATAACTCAGTGGTCAGCTTTCAACTCTAATGGAATGAGCAATTCGATAGGAAAGAAATCAATGCTGCTTGGTCTCTACTCGGGGAACTATCTGGCATGGGCAATAACTTAGTGTCAGGAAATTAAATAATGCAAAATGGATGACTGAAGAGGTGAAGCATGCAGTCTAGAAGAAAAAGGCATTGTGGTGACAGCACAAGATGAGTTAGCAATAATCAGTTATCTGAGGAGTACAGATAGCAGTTAAGCAAGGCGACTTGCTTGGTAAGTGTAGCAGAAGTGCAGTATGAGCAGCAGTTAGCAGATAAGGCCAATAGAAATCCTGGAGAGTTTTTTTCTATATATGGTCAGTAGAGGGGAGAATGATTTTGGAAGGATATTGTTGGTCATTGATAATGGTAGAATGATAGCCACTAATGAGGATATAGTAGAGTTGTTAAATGAGCAATTCATTAAGGTATTCCATCGTTATGAATGTAACAATGCAGAACTTGATAATTATAGTGGCAGGGGAGTGGGGCACTAATGGTGAGTGAGTAGGTGGTATATGAGGAATTGAGTAAACCTGATGTCAATAAAGTCATGATTGGATGCTATATCACCATGTGTTTTAAGGGAATGTTCCAGGATGTTAACAGCTCTAACTTACCTCTTTAACATAAGTCTTAGATTGGCCCAAGATCCAAAGGAGTGGAAAGAGCAAAATTGTTCTACTTCATAAAAGGGATGATAAGACTAAGGCTTCAAATTGTAGACCAATCTGCTTGTCTGGAGTTGTGGTCAAGGTGTTAAAGAGGCTAATGGAACCAAGATTCGGAACAGAATTGACAGCAGCAGAATTCTCTTTGATGGACAACATGAGTTTGCTAAAGAAAGATCATGTTTTAGTAATCTGCTTACTTCTAACAAAGCAACAAATGCATTGGAATGGGGGTTGCATACCCCCCTCCCCCACCATGTTGCAAAGGTCTTCGATAGATTGCCACATGATAAACTGGTAATTAAATTAGAACAGATGGATTGTATAGTATTTTAGTGCATTGGATTGGAGATTGGCTGTCTGATTGGTATCTGCAGGTTTTGTATGGGGGGAACGATATCCCAGAAGAGGAAAGTAACTAGTGGTGTTGTAACAAATGATGTCTAATGCGTTATTTGTAATATCTTCTTTATTCTTTATTAACAGTGCGCCTTTGCTTTTATAACCTTCCATACTTATTCTATTACGTACTATGTTTATCCACCTTTCGCATTTACTAATCGTATGCCTATGAATACTGGAAAATTTATTTAAGACTGCGCCACCAGTATTTCTATATCGGCATAAGACTCAGTAATGCATCTGGTAGATCTCTCTCACTAGCATAAATTCCTTCAATAAAGTTTATGTAAACAGTCGTTTCACAAGTACTTAAACTACACTTGATATGCCTTAGTTGTTTCCCGCTCACAAGTTCGAGTTTATTTAGGAACAGTGCATTGTAATTTAAAGAATCAGGCGGCACTCTAATGACATATAAATAAAACATATTTATTTACATTAATATCAAAGTACATTAATTAAACGATAAGGAGGTTACTCTCCCTACCTATCCGTTAGACTTTCAGCATAAAGAAACAAACTTTCCCTTTTCAACTAATTAACTATACAATACAATTACTTAATTACTTCTCTGTTTGTTAAATCAAATTATTGAAAACTCGGGTTTACTCACTAAGAGGTTAGCTAACTATGCCAATTATTTCACAAATCTTATGCCAGTCATTACCATTCCAAATGACTCTCTTATGGACACTTCTTATTACTATTAAACTAATTCTTATCAGTCCATCTATAACATATCTCCTAGATTATAAAAGGAAATGTACAAAAAAAGAACTAACTTACAGAGGCTCTGTATCACACATTCAATCAAAAGTCTTGCACGAAAGTCTCTATGGCTTTTCTTTCATCTCGAGTCATTGGCATCAGCAGTATCAGGAGTGTCTTGCATCAGCAGTATCTCATCAGGAATTGGCAGGTTGTGGACTGCAACCTGCGGTACTCGAATAGCTCCAGCAAGAGGTTGATCTCCATGACAGAAGGACTTCCGAGCGAAGCTGCTTCAGGTATTTACATCGGCTGTTCTCTTGTCATTCCCAATTTTCTCCTCTGGCATGGGCTCACCATAATGTCCGGTCCTCTGGATCCTACTCCGATATTTTTTTGCCTCTAACTGCCAACTCCGATAGTCAGCAGTTAGAGGCAACTCTAACTGCCGACGACTGGCTCCCTGACTGCCAATTCTTGGTTCCTGTAACGCTGTCCCCAATAACTGAATGCCGACGACTGGCTCCTCACGATGTTCGGCTCAGTCCCTTTTTATTACACTTTCTCTGGGACCTTGCACGAAAAGTTGTAACCCCCGAAGAATTCAGCATGATTCCTTGATCTTCTTGTAGGGCAGCGGAAACCTTTCACATCTCTCAGGCACTGACGTTGAAGGTGTTTATGCACAGAGCTCGTAAGCAACTTTCTCATACACTAAAATCTCTTATGCCCTCATATAGAGCTATTATACAGTTCCGGTGGCAAAGCATTGCCTTTTGTTTTTGACATTCTAAAATATTCTTGTTAAAGGAGTAAATACAGTTAATTCCCATAGAGTTATTTACAATAATATCTAGCATAAAATATACAGAGACAAACAAGGTTATTTTGTAACATTCTCATGGGACTTGACCTCTTTAAAAAAATCGATGTAAAAGCGCTTTGGCATTTCCAAGCTACATAAAGTTTTACAGCGTGCCTAAGTGTATCTTTTGGGGTCATTGTTGTTAATTTGTATGTAAAGGACATTGTGAAAAGCTTGAATGGTGATATATAACAGTGGTTTGCAGATTGTGCAAAGTTGGAGAGAGCTATAAGGAGTAGAAGAGGTTTTTTTTTTTTTTTTTTTGCGAGAGGACTTGAATAGACTGGATGAATGGGTGAGTGTGTGGGGATGAAAGTTGCAATGATTGGATATGTTGTAAACGTTTTTTTTTTTAACACACCCCAATAGCCAATACCTAAGATCTGTTTCACCATTGAAAAAAAAAAGAGTAAACAATGTCTTGACTTATTTTGATAATTTGGTCTCCTAGCTACCAGTGGATCCATGTCCTTTTGTCTACAGAAAACCCACCCCATAATGGTAAGTACATCCATCATCTGTTATCACGATACTCCTCCCAGCAGCATGATGTTATCAAAGCCTTAGTAAATAGAGATAAAACCATGTATTCATCTGAATCAACACTAACCTTTCCATTAAAATCAATCATATCTGGAACACCTTTTTTTTTTAACAGATGTCCTCCCCTTTACAAATTTAGCAGAATTCTTTGCCTCTCTTAAATACCCAATCACCTGCCTGCAAAATTCAGATCATACAAAATCCATTGTCATTCTTTGCATCCAAAGCACCTTAAAATTCATCAAAAGATCATCCATCATCTAATCATCCTTTTGTCTGCAAGTATTAAGTGCATCCAAATCATTGGATCCACTTAAGACTAGGATTTCCTTTTTTTGACTCAGTCTGTGTTTGCTTTCCTGCTAGTGTGCCTACATGTACATATCTTAGTGAATAAGATGAAAATTGGTGAACTACATTGTTATTATGCCTAAACATGTTCCTCTAAACCAGGGGTCGCCAAACTTCTTTGACCGTCGACCCCTTCAAGAGTTTCTTGACATTTTATCGAACCCCTCTATTTTACTATTACGTAATTATAATAGGACAAGCAAAAAAAGATGCTTATGTGAGTTTTTAGATTGTTTATTTTATAGTTACAGTGTTTATTGTATGTATAATATAGTATACATTATTATATTGGCTTAACGTCAAAGAGATATGTTTTTGTTTTTGACGTCCTTCTTATACATATTTGATAGGAGGGATAAATAATATATGAAATATAAAATTTAATTTAGATAACAAAATAACAATAATACAATCTTCCTTATATATATGAAAATAAGACTTTTATTAACTTAGTGTGCAATTTACTAACATTGTCAATGTGAAGGGTGTGCTTCGTGACTCTTGACAAGATTAGCAATGTTGTGTTCAAAATTAGTAATTTTCAGCCTTAAATCGCCACGGGTATTCTATATCTGGTACTCTCCTTTTTGCTTGCATTTCCAAGCTCGTACATGGTTGAAGCTGGTTTCAACCTTGTTAATTCCATTTTAACAAAACAAAGAAATAAGCTTTGTTAAAATGGAATTAACAAGGCTGAAACCAGCTTCAACCATGTACGAGCTTGGAAATGCAAGCAAAAAGGAGAGTACCACTTCAGAAAGTTTTGGATATTTTTCTACAACATTTATATTCGTCCAAAAGTAACTTAAAGTCCTATTTTTAAAAAGGAATTATAATATGTATGTTGATGAATTTTAGAACATTAATGCTCACTTATGTCAATGTGCAAAAATGAGACTGGGATCGAATGCGTGTAAGTATAAGTAAATAAGCAACCGCGCACATGTTGCAATCTCGCTCCCATCGCACCGGCTGGGTAGGAACCACGGACATCCGTTTATTGGTAAATATGTCATTTTGGCCTCCGTAACTATTTTCATGACTTTGCTCCATCTTACAGGCTGTCCTATTCATGTCACTGTTACCACGATTCACTCTTAATTGCATTGTCATTCACGATGGAGGTAATCCAATCCAAGTTAACCGAATTAAATATTACCCGTACAATGATGTCTTATATTTTTCTATCGACCCCTGAGCCCGAATCGACTCCTGGGGGTCGATATCGACCACTTTGGCGACCGCTGCTCTAAACAATAGCATGAGAATGTAAAAAGTTTACTCTGCGGTAAACCCTTTTACTCAACCAACACAAAAATGGATAAATAAAGGAAGAAGGAATTATATTAATAAGGGTCATCAAAAAATATAAATTTATTTACTTTTAAGTAAGCAAGCAAAAATGCAAATTATAAAATTTTGTTCTTATTTTTATTGTTTTTGATATGAAATGTTGCATTTCTAGAATGGAAGATAGCAATATTGGGACTTCAATGACATCTGCTGTTTTTTCAACTAAGTAATTTATGTTAAGTTAAAGTAGAGCCTTTGTTTTTCTACATCCCCCCCCCCCCCAGAGTGCATACTATTTTTTTAAATAGTCACTATTCCTTGATTTCTAAATCACTTAGGGAATTGAAACAACGTAGATCTGAATATAAATTAAATAATACTTTAATAGATATTTCCGATATTTCGGCAATGTCTCATTGCCATTTTCTAAAGGAACTTACAAAAAGGCAGGTGCACACAGGCCCTAACAATACAGTAACTGGAAATGAAGATATGAAGCTATCGTTCTCCTAGAAGTCCTGATGGTGCCCTCTGGCAGGCTAAGTAGGTGTTCTTGGCCGTTGGGCTGAAGGTCTGCTGATGTACGCCTCCCAAATTTGGGGCAGTCGCATACAACCAAATTTGTTGAGGTTCGGAGAGTTTCTTAGGGCAGAGGCTGATTCCATAAATAATCTTTTGAATTTGTATTTGCTACGGTGTATTACTGTAGCCTTCTTCCACCGTATTCTGTGGCGTGTATCCAGAGCATGGTTTTGGCAACGTGACGTTGCCGAAATATCGGATCTTCGGTGATGGACTCTAAATCCATCACCATCCCCTACATCCGAGGCACCTCAGAAAAAATTACCAAAATTCTAAAAAAACATGACCTCACCTCCTGTTACAGGTCTTACAGAAAATTGGCATCCCTTATCCGCCTACCAAAGACCAGCCACTTCCCCTAGACCTACCTGGTGTATACCAGGTCCCTTGCAGTTGTAAACTGTCGTACTTTGGCCAAACAGGCAGGACAGCGAATATCAGAATTTCTGAACACAAGGACTACATCCAGTTTCACAAGTATAGCCATTCTGGTTTTGCAGACCATGCTCTGGATACTCGCCACAGAATACGGTGGAAGAAAGCTACAGTAATACACCGGAGCAAATATAAATACGAAAGATTATTTATGGAATCAGCCTCTGCCCTAAGAAACTCTCCGAACCTCAACAAATTTGGTTGTATGCGACTGCCCCAAATTTGGGAGGCATACATCAGCAGACCTTCAGCCCAACGGCCAAGAATGCCTACTTAGCCTGTCAGAGGGCACCATCAGGACTTCTAGGAGAACGATAGCTTCATATCTTCATTTCCAGTTACTTTGTTAGGGCCTGTGTGCACCTGCCTTTTTGTAAGTTCCTTTAGAAAATGGCAATGAGACATTGCCGAAATATCGGAAATATCTATTAAAGTATTATTTAATTTATATTCGGATCTACGTTGTTTCAATTCCCTAAGTGATTTAGAAATGCATAACCAACGTATAAGCCTGTCTACGAGAATCAATATTCCTTGATTTATTTGGACATATATAGCATTTCTTCTCCTTTAACTCCATTCTTGAGCACGTTTTTTTTTTTTTTTAAGGATAATTAAGAACATTGACAATCCAGATAGGATGCATCAAAATAAGCTAAAATAATATTCCATAAAAGTCCTTTGAGAGTTGTTGGTAGTTAGAGCCATTGAGTGGATATTGAATGAAATGAGTTGATGTGAAGAAAATGCATACTTTATTATTATAAAATGGAAAGCTTTCAGTCACATTAGATTGCTTGGTTACTGTGTGCCTTTTAATAAATGTGCTAGTTGTACTATCAGGAAACTAGATGAGATGATTTTTTTTTCTCCCTTGATGATTCCTTAATATAAATTTAGTTATGAATGATCAGTTGATTGCTGAAGCATTCCTTCCTGGACTTAGATGCCTTCGCCAGGATTTACAACAATTAGCTCCAGAATATGAAGAAGCAGTAAATACAATGATTCATGAATTTGAAGCAAAGGTTGATTTGAATAAATCTCCTGAAAGGTACTTTTATATTTTGCAAATATTTATATTCTCGTAAATTAGTCAGTCTAATTTGATAAATCATTAACAGAACCCTTTCAACAGATGAAACTTACTCTGCAATAAACCCTTTTACTCAACCAACACAAAAATGGATAAATAAAGGAAGAAGGAATTATATTAATATGTGTCATCAAAAATGTAAATTTATTTACTTTTAAGTAAGCAAGCAAAAATGCAAATTATAAAATTTTGTTCTTATTTTTATTGTTTTTGATATGAAATTTTGCATTTCTAGAATGGAAGATAGCAATATTGGGACTTCAATGACATCTGCTGTTTCATCATTGGCGGAAGAATTCAGATATCAACAGCAATGCGAAACAACTGGCAGGCGGAAGAATCTGAATACAGATCAACGGCTGGCAATATGAGCCATTAGCTGACTATTGCAGACATGGAAGAGATCAGGGCCTCACCACGTTACTATCGTATGGTCGACCATGGAGAAACAAAAATATTTACAAGCTATGCTTTGGAAGTTGGAACCTCTGCAATGTCCCAGGCTGTAAATAGTTACAGGGAAGAAGAGACTGAAACTGTGAATAAAATGAACGCTGCAAATGCTCTCCATGATGATGTCAACTTAAATCCGAAAGGAAGGTTGGCATCTGATATTCCTCATTTGAAAACAAGAAACAGAGTCTTGAAAATTGGAATGTGAGAGCATTATATAAACTATCGAATTTTGACAACTTTAAAGAAAAGAAAAGACTTAAAGTTGATGTGATGGGAATTAGTGAAACAAGATGGCCTAATATGGGAAAACTAGAAAAAGATGACTTTACATTTGTATATTCTGGTGGAAAGAAGCATGAATATGGAGTGGGTTTCATGATTAAGAAAAACATCTTTAAATCTGTAATGGGCTGTGGCCCATAAATGAAAGAATGATGCTTATTAAATTAGCCGCAAAGCCTTTTAACATCATAATTATCCAGGTTTATGCCCCTACAATGACTCATAATGATGAAGAAATAGAAGATTTTTATAATAACTTACAAAAATCTATAGAATATGCAAAATCAAATGAAATACTCATAGTGATTGAGTGACTTGAATGCAAAGATTGGAGAAGGGGAAGAAAATTTGGATTGGACAAAAGAAATGAAAGAGGCCAGAGATTGATACAATTCTGCATTCAAAACAACCTACATTTAATGAATACTTTCTTTCAACATCCAAAGCATAGACTATATACTTGGACAAACCAAAATAACTCTATAGGAAACCAAATAGATTTCATAATGATAAATAATAGATAAAAAAAAAATATAACCAACATTAAAACATACCCAGATGCTGATATAGGTTTAGACCATAACCTGTTGTGTCTACTTTAAAAATTAAACTAAAAAACATTTCTAAAAATTCATTTTAGACAAATTATGAACTCTGCAACCGTGTTGTAAATAACTATTTTAATTTCCTGACGTTTTGACCTTATTAAGGTCATCATCTGGAGCATACAGAGTTTAAGATAACATCAGAGAAACATTCTTTCATATAGTTAGTTTTCTTACAGTAACAATAATGTCATAATTTTGCATCACAATTGTTATGTTACGTTTAAGATTTGGATTACCTATAGTCCTATTTATAGTTAACTCTTAGGGAGAAAGGTTAAGTGGGTAGAATATGTGCCTTCCATATGCTTGGGATTTTTAGACCATCATTATTGTTAAGATTAAGTTTGTTGATCAGAATCTCACAGGCTTCCTTAAATTTACATTCATACCATGTTTTGGTGTGATGTAAATAACTGGTGCTTTTCCAGTCAATTCTATGTAAAGTGTTCAGGGCATGATCAGAAAGGCTTGCTTCACCATAGTTATTATATTTAATGTGTCGTTTATGTTCCTTTTGTCTGATAGGAATTGTGCATCCTGTTTCCCCTATATATAGAGTAGATTACAGATGCAATAAATACAGTATACTCCAGAGTGGGCCAGTGGGTCTTTAGATGATTTGAGTATGCTCTTCAGTTTTGCAGGAGGTTTAAAGGTGGTTTTAAGGTTGTATTTCTGTAGTATTCTGTTTAGTTTATCTGATGTCCCTTTAATGTATGGAATGGTTATAGTTTCATTGTAGTCTAGTTTGTCACTGTTTACTGGAAATGACACATACTGGTCAATATACACGCACCACCCAACACAAAAACTAGGTGTCATTAATACTCTAAAAAACAGGGCTTTGAAGATTTGCTCCAATGAACAAGCGCTTAAAGATGAATTTAAAGTTATCAGCAATACTTTCCTAAAATATGGTTACAGCCAAAATGCTATCAACAAAATTCTCTACAAAACCTCACTAAAAAATAAAGATAAACTAGACTGCAATAAAACTATAACCATTCCATACATTAAAGGGACATCAGATAAAATATACAGGAATACAACCTTAAAGCCACCTTTAAACGTCCTGTAAAATTGAAGAGCTTACTCAACTCATCTAAAGATCCACTGGCCCACTCTGGAGTATACTGTATTTATTGAACCTGTGATCTATATAGAGGAAACAGGACACACAATTCCTATCAGACAAAAGGAACATAAACGACACATTAAATATAATAACTATAGTGTGAAGCTGGCCTTTCTGAGCATGTCCTTAACAATTTTACATAGAATTGACTGGAAAAGCACTAGTTGTTTACATCACACCAAAACATAGTATGAACGTAAATTTAAGGAAGCCTGTGAGATTCTTATCAACAATCAAAATTAAGATTTATCAAAAATAAATCTTAACAATAATGATGGTCTAAAAATCCCAAGCATATGGAAGGCACATATTCTACCCACTTAACCTTTCTCCCTAAGAGGTAACTATAAATAGGGACCATAGGTAATCCAGAATCTTTAACCTAATATAACAATTGTCATGTAAAATTAGGACATCATTGTTACTGTAAGAAAACTATCTATATGAAAGAATATTTCTCTGATGTAGTTTTAATTAATTTTTTTTTTAATTTTTTTATATTCTATTTTCACTGTTGATCAAATCATTGTCTCTTTAGCATACTGTGTGGAATATAATTCAGCTCGTCTCTATATATATGTGTATGCTCCTGATGATGACCTTAATATGAAGGTCAATACATCAGGAAATTAAAATAGTTATTTATAACACAGTTGTAGAGTCCATAATTTGTCTAAAATGAATGCTGATCACTGTGTAACACTGTTAGATCTTAAATGATGGAATCTTGGAAAGAAATCATTCATTTAGAACCTAACATATAAAACTTGCTGGCAAAGAGAAATACCTGCACATCAGTTGTAATTAAAAGTGAAACTTCTTCACTTAGGGGTGACTGAAACAAAAAAGACCAAAACTGGCGAGATCTTTCTGAGCAATAAATACAAAATGTTATATTCAGGCAATAACAACCAAGGAAAAGAAGGAGTAGCCATAGTATTCAACACAAAATACGAGGCTAATCTTCTTGAATGGCAGTCAGTCTCTAGTAGAGTAATGTGGGCAAATATGAGAATGGGGAATTGGACAATGAGACTTATTTGTGCCTATGGTCCCACAGAAGGTTCTACTAAGGTAGAGGTGGAGGAATTTTTTGAGGCTTTAGAAAAAGCAACTGACACAATGAAAAAGGAAAAGTTGGTCCTTGTTGGGGATCTAAATAGTAGAGTAGGAAATGATTGTGAGACATACAAGAATATTTTGGGAAAATTTGGAGAAAAGAGCAAAGCTAATAATAATGGCAAATATCTGTTGGATTTCTGCTCAGGACATGGACTGGTTATTACTAACACCATGTTCCAACATAAAAATGTGCACAAATTCACATGGAGAGAAGAGGCTAGGAATAAGAAAAGTCTCATTGACTATGTTATTGTTGATAGTGATGTTTTCTCCCTGGTGCAGGACACCAGAGTGTACAGAGGATTTGAAATTGGAAGTGATCACTATTTAGTCTTGAGCAGGATAAAATTGAATTTCATATTGAAAAGAATAACATGTAAGAAAGTTTTAAAGCGAATAAAAGTTGAGCAGCTCTCAGATGTAAACTGTAGACTAAAATACAGAAATATTATTGAAAAGAAAATGAAAGAGTTTGAGAACAGGAATCAAACCTTGGAGATTCAGTGGCAAACTCTGAAGGAAACATTGATTGATTCTGCCAGAGAGGCATGTGGTGAGGTTGTGTGCAAAGATAAAAAAATCAGAACTCCCTGGTGGACACAGGAAGTTAAAGAGGCAGTGAAGGAAAAGAAGAAAGCATATCAAAAGTTCCTGGCAAATAAGTCAGCTTTTACTCTTACAGAATACAGAGACAAATGTAAGAAAGCTAAACAGTGTGTAAAACTAGCTAAACAAAAGTCATGGGAGGACTTTGGCAAGAATATAGAAAATAAATATCAAGAAGGTGGCAAAATATTCTGGAGGTTGTTGAAGAAGCTTAGGAATGGAGGAAAGAGTGCTGTAAAAGGAATTACAGATGATAAAGGTGAAATGAAAACAGGAGAAAAAGATATCCTTGAAGTATGGAGTAATTACTTTGAAAAACTGCTAAATGAAACAAGCAGTGATGACAGCACAGTGATAAAAAACACTGACCAGGCATGCAGTCAGGAATACATATCCATACTTGAAGTAGAAAAAGCCATCAAAGGCTTGAAATGTGGAAAGGCAGCAGGAGTAGATGATATTCGACCAGAAATGCTGAAGTATGGTGGTATAAGAGTCTTACAGTGGCTGCACTGCATAGTTCAGAAAGCCTGGACAGAGGGACGAATTCCCGATGATTGGAGTAGAGCTCTCATAGTACCCATATATAAAAAGGGAAATAAAACTGAATGTGAGAATTACAGAGGTATTTCCCTACTGAGTGTTCCTGGCAAGATCTATGCAAGTATACTTGAGAAACGGTTGAGAAGAATTGTGGAAGAAAAGCTTGGTGAAGAACAAGCTGGATTCAGGTCAAATAGAGGCTGTCAGGATCAGATCTTCACTTTACGACAAATAGTCGAGAAAGCATGGGAATATAACAAAGATCTGTATTTAAGTTTTGTTGATTTGGAAAAGGCATATGACAAGGTGCCAAGAGAGAAGCTATTCAATACGCTGCAGTTATATGGTGTCAATGGGGCATTATATCAAGCAATACTTAGTCTTTATTTGAGTTGTGAGTCAGCAGTTAGAATTGAAGGAAGTACAGGAAGATGGTTTAATGTTAAATCTGGTGTGAGACAAGGATGTACATTATCCCCTCTGTTATTCATTATCTATATGGATCACATTATGAAGGAATGTGGTATTAAACCTGATATCAAAATTGGAGATGTTAATGTCAGCTCTTTGCTTTATGCGGATGATGTTATACTTCTAAATAAATCTGCTACAAGTCTGCAAGATTCTCTGACTAAATTGAATAGCTGTTGTAATAGATATGGTATGAAGGTCAGCAATAAAAAGACAAAGACAATGAAAATAGGCAGAATCATTGAAAATGTCAACTGTGTTGTGAATGGAGAACCTGTGGAACAAGTAAAACATTTCAGCTACTTAGGCACAATTTTTACTGAAGATGGTAAACTAAATACAGAAATAGACAACAGAATCAGCAAAGCTGGTATCGTGGGAAGTCAATTGAATAAATTCATATGGAATAAGAAAGAAATTAGTCGGAACACTAAATTAGCTGTATACAAGACTGTGTTCAAACCAATTTTAACTTATGGATCTGAGAGCTGGGTCAGAAGTAAAACACTTGACCAAAGACTAGAGACCGCAGATATGAGAGTCCTGAGAAAGATTAGAGGCGTGAACAGATGGCATCAATGGCAATATCATATTAAAAATGAGGATATTAGGAAAGAACTTGACATTGTCAGCATCCAGGAATGCGTTAGCAGAGCTAATCTCAGATGGTATGGTCACTTAAATAGAATGGGAGAGGAAAGATTAGCAAAACAAGTGTTCTCTGCCAAGTTGGCAGGAAAACGACCCCGAGGAAGACCAAGATATAGGTGGATTGATACGGTACAAAGTGCCTTAGACGATAGAAATATAAGATCTGATAATGTTGGAGTCTTGACAAGTAACAGACTGATTTGGAGGAAAATTGTAGATAGGAAGTTAGTAATGATGTAATTTTTTTCATGTAGTACTGTCATATCCTGTACACCCCTTGAGGGTACATGGCAGGAATTTGATGATGATGATGATGATGACTTCTTCACTTTATGTAAAATTTGGATTCTTTCTTTCAAGTGCCTTATATTTAAGCTGATGTAATTATTTTAAGATTTCATTTTTAAGTATGTCTAAAAAGAGAGATAATCTGATTTAAATTTAAGCCTCACTTAAGCTATGTAAAATTTACTGTGAGTCATCTAAAAAGCTGCTAAGTAATAATTCCTGGAAGGCATAAAGCTACACTGTACAGTGTAACGCTAGCGGCTATAGCTTACTTGGAAAATTACGTTGCCATGTATTCTGTGAGTCCAAGTATAACAGCATCGTAAAAGTGAGGGATGAACCCAAAGGGGTGAAAAGATAAGGGTCGTGTGCAAAAGGGGGACTGAAAAAAGAGGGCGCTCTGTAGAAGAATATAAGGGGTTGAGCCATATCGGAACACTCTCTCTTGTCATATCGTTTCCCTGTTTTGGTGGTTCAGAAGTTGGCAGGCAGTTTCGTTTTTTTTTGGGGGGGGGGGGGAATGAAGTCTGTGATAAGATGTTGGACTGCAAGCGTTCTTAAAATGAAGTAGGATTCTATGCAAAGCTGAAGGTAAAATTTCCAGTCCTAGCAGAATCAAGCTGTCGCTGAAAAGTCTCATCGAAATGTTTCTAAAATGCAGAGATTGAGTCTGTTTTCGACAGAAATAATGACGATAGCGTAACCTCTACGTTGCTGTATGGACAGCCAATAGACGAGAAGTCATGGCAGGAGAGTAATAGCAATAGCCGAGCCTCAGTTAGAACTTCTTTAACTACAGCATTGCCATCCATTACCCTCCAAGGGTATTGGATTGAATGAAACGACGCGGAAAAAGCTCGGTAAGGTGCAATTACTCTAATTTTGTGCGAAAGTTCACTAGAAGAGAGAAGATTGTTTACGAATGTGAAATTAAGAACTGTATTCTAAAGAACTCTGTGAACAGTCTCTATTTTGAAAGTTAACCTCCTTTGAGAATAAGAATTGTTTAGAAGAGATCTTTTGTAATTTTGTATATGATAGGATTAACTTGAAGCGATTAGAATAATAGAATTTAGTATCTCAGTAACATTAGAATGTTTGTTAGTTTTCTCTTGCGAGTAATACTACTGAAAGGTATTTAGCTTAATTTCATATCATTTGCTATCTATCCCAATATGCAGTTACTGTGTTTAGCCTGCTTTATAAGATTTAATTAATTTAGAAAGTGTTAACCTCTTAATTCGAGTTTTATTTAATATTGAGCATAATTGAGTGTATGAATCTTGTATTGTGTTTTAGATATTCCAATAAACATGTCATATTTACCTAAACCTGAGTCATGCCTGATTACGATTCCAACTTACCGCATATAGATTCAGATTATTGCAGTCATGACCTAAATCTATTATTATATTCACTCTCTAAATCCTTCCCGCCAAAATAGAACCTATTTTGGCGGGAAGGATTTAGAGAGTGAATATAATAATAGATTTAGGTCATGACTGCAATAATCTGAATCTATATGGCAGTTTAAATAAGATATTGTGTAAGAAAGCTAAGAATCTAGTATTGTCTCCCTGAGTAAGGATCTTTTGTACTGTAGGATACTGGCTGGCACAGAAAATATAAATTCACCAGTATCCGAAGAGGAAACAATCCTAGATATAAGAATAAGATTAAAGTTAGAAAATAAAGAATAAATAATGAAAGGTAAATATATAACAATAAAGCAGCGGGTAGGATTTTGATTGTATAAGGTTTAGGTAAGAAAGGATAGATTTAAGTAAACAACTAAATAATTATAGAAACATTGATATAACAATGGAATGTCGATATAACAACACTGAAGGAAAACATTTCTAAAAACAGTCATACTGAAAGACTCTGAATATACCTGACAACATAATGGTGTATAACTCAGAAATTAGATCATATAGGGTATAATACAGAAGACAATATACTTTGCAACACAGAGGAAATTGGAAACAGATGGTCAAATTTTAGAAGTGCAATATATGAGGCAGCTAACAAAATTATTTCAAAAATTAAATACAGTAAGAAGAAACCCTGGATAACAGAATCAATATTAGAACTTATGAATGAAAGACGAAAAAAGAAAAGTACACAACAGTATAAAATACTCAGTAAAATTATAAAAAATGAATGCAGGAAGGCTAAAGACAAGTGGCTAAATGAAAAATATAAAGAAATAGGGGAATTGTACAAGAAATGCATAAGTCAATCCGTACTCTGACAAATAAAAAGAAAAATTTCAACCATAATCTTTGTATAAAAGATCAAAATGGAAAAATGGTACTAGAGACACAAGATATCATAAAAAGATGGAAAAGAACTATTTGACTCTGATCGCACAGTGCAATATATGAGGCAGCTAACAAAATTATTTCAAAAATTAAATACAGTAAGAAGAAACCCTGGATAACAGAATCAGTATTAAGTTTTAAAAGAGGTAAACCGTGAGTAGACATAACTATACATAATAAATAACGGAAAAACTCACGTAGAAATATTATTTAATAGTATAATTTTTGCCTGTGTGTCACAGGCATCTTCAGTACAATTAGGCACAAAAATTAAACACTAACTGACAATTCCAAAAAGCGCCACCTAAGTAGCTGGTGTAAGATAACTAAAAAGGTCAATAAATTTCCTTTAAAAAAAAAAAAATAATAAATAAAAATAAAATTTAAAAAAAAATAAATAAATAAAAAAAAATAAAATAAAATAAAATAAAAAAAAAAAAAATTTAATACAATAAAAAGTTAGGAAAGATTAGCTGATTTGTAAAGTACTATCTCCCATAAAGGGGATAGACGTAAGCCGTCGGATCTGTTTAAGTTAGGAGAATGAAGTAGAGTTTCACATGCTTCTTTATAAAGGCGTTCCATGAGAAACTGACTTTTGTGAAGAACTTTTGTCTTTCTCCAATGAACTCTGTGTCTAGTGAAGATGGCATGTTCTGCAAGTCCAGACTTTTCAGGTTTAAAGTATTCAGTATAAGATTGGTGTTCTTCTAGCCGAATGGAGGCAGATCTTCCCGTTTGTCCGAAATAACATAATCCACAAGAACACGGTATCTGGTAGACACCTGGATGATTAAGATGTGGAAGCTTGTCCTTTGGAGAAGCGAGAAAGGTGGAGATTTTTCTAAACGGTCGAAAGGCAACAAAAATATTCAGTGGTTTTAAAATTTTTGCTATACGTTCACTGATGCCTTGTATATAAGGGATGGTAATGCGCGTTATTTCCTCTGTGTTTGAAGAGGGAGACATATTAAATCTACTCAAAGTTCTTTTAATGAAGCAATTCTTATAGCCATTAGATAGAAAGGAAGAAGTTATATATCGTATTTCTTTCTGTAAAAGATCGTCTGTAGAACAAAAGGAGTGGGCCCGATGAACCAGTGTTTTAATAGTTCCTGCCTTTTGACTGGGATGGTGATGAGATTCCGCATGGATATAATGGCCTGTATGAGTCTTCTTTCTATAAACTGAGAAATGTAGGTTACCATCTGGTTGGCGAAGAATTAGAAGATCTAAAAAGGCTAACTGCTTATTTGATTCTACTTCTAGGGTAAACTTGATCCTAGGATGAAATGCGTTTAACTTATTGAGAAATTGTTGAAGTTCATCAGAAGAGCCATTCCATACAGCAAAAATGTCATCGACATATCTGAACCAATGAGTAGGTCTGGGAGAAATATTGTCAAAGATACGTTGTTCAAAATGTTCCATAAAGAAATTGGAGATAGCAGGAGAGAGAGGATTACCCATTGCTGTTCCTTCAATTTGTTGATGCAACTTATTTTTAAAAGAAAAATAACCAGAATTTATTACAAAATCAAATAAGTTTACAATGTCTGAAGGAAATTCCTGTTGTAGTAATTCAATACTTTCCGAAAGAGGCACATTTGTAAATAAAGAAACAACATCTAAACTGATCATGATATCAGAAACGTCCAAAAGAAGATCTGAAATTTTATTTTTAAAATCCAAAGTATTTTTTATATAAGTATCAGTTCTTCTAGTTGAAGAGGAGAGTAAATTAGATAAAAATTTTGAGATTTTGTAAGTTGGGCAACCTATACAATCTACGACTGGTCTTAACGGAATGCCTGGTTTATGAACTTTTGGAAGACCATACAATCTAGGTGGACGACCGAAGAAGGTTTTAAGTTTTTTCTTTTGATCTTCATTCCATGTAGATACATTATCTATAAGAGAATTGAGTCTCTTCAATTGACTCCGGGTAGGATCCGATGTAAGAGGCCTATAAGTTGAATAGTCGCAAAGTAAAAGAGACATTTTTCTCTCATATTCCTTCCTATCTTGAATCACTACAGCCTTCCCCTTATCAGCTTTCGTAATTATTAAATTATTGTTATTCTTCAGTGATTTCAATGCTTTAAATTCAGAGTAAGAAAGATTAGGACGAGGAGGCTTGGCATGAAAAAGAATTTGTGCACATTCAAAACGTAATCTGTTGGCTGTTTTTTGGGATAAGGATCGAATACCCCTGTCTATGTTATGAAAAAAAATCCATAATAGGCACCTTATTCGGTGTAACAGCGAAATCATATCCTTTTGATAAAACAAAACGTTCACAGTCTGTTAGTGGACGTCCGGAAACATTTATGACTACTTTATCTATATCAATAGTATTATTACTGGATCTAGGTAAACTGACTAGTGATTCAAATTTGCGTTTCAGCTTGTCACGAGAATCATTGAAAACCTTTAAGTAAGAACTCGAAGATATGCGCATTACAGTAGTAAAAGTTTCAACAGTTAAATTAGATTCCAGAGCAATTTTTATATCCATAATTTCTCTATTTAAGATGGCAAGAGATTTTTTAGCTTCGTGTAGCTGAATATTTAAAAGAGACTTACTAGCTTTGAAGTAGATCCGATGAGCTTTTGGGGACCTAAAAACTTCTTTTATTTTACAACAGGTTGGAATAACCTGGGCCATCTTACATCGTTTAAGGAATATTAATCTGTTAATGCATTTGGCCTTCTTTATCAATACTTTACCGTATCTAGCAGATTGTCTGGAAATAGACTCTCCATGAAGTCTAGCAATAAGTTTTAAAAGAGGTAAACCGTGAGTAGACATAACTATACATAATAAATAACGGAAAAACTCACGTAGAAATATTATTTAATAGTATAATTTTCGCCTGTGTGTCACAGGCATCTTCAGTACAATTAGGCAAAAAATTAAACACTAACTGACAATTCCAAAAAGCGCCACCTAAGTAGCTGGTGTAAGATAACTAAAAAGGTCAATAACTTTCCTAAAAAAAAATAAATAAATAAATAAAAAAAAGAAATAAAAAAAAAAAAAAAAAAAAGCTTACCTAGATCCAGTAATAATACTGTTGATATAGATAAAGTAGTCATAAATGTTTCCGGACGTCCACTAACAGACTGTGAACGTTTTGTTTTATCAAAAGGATTTCGCTGTTACGCCGAATAAGGTGCCTATTATGAATTTTTTTCATAACATAGACAGGGGTATTCGATCCTTATCCCAAAAAACAGCCAACAGATTACGTTTTGAATGTGCACAAATTCTTTTTCATGCCAAGCCTCCTCGTCCTAATCTTTCTTACTCTGAATTTAAAGCATTGAAATCACTGAAGAATAACAATAATTTAATAATTACGAAAGCTGATAAGGGGAAGGCTGTAGTGATTCAAGATAGGAAGGAATATGAGAGAAAAATGTCTCTTTTACTTTGCGACTATTCAACTTATAGGCCTCTTACATCGGATCCTACCCGGAGTCAATTGAAGAGACTCAATTCTCTTATAGATAATGTATCTACATGGAATGAAGATCAAAAGAAAAAACTTAAAACCTTCTTCGGTCGTCCACCTAGATTGTATGGTCTTCCAAAAGTTCATAAACCAGGCATTCCGTTAAGACCAGTCGTAGATTGTATAGGTTGCCCAACTTACAAAATCTCAAAATTTTTATCTAATTTACTCTCCTCTTCAACTAGAAGAACTGATACTTATATAAAAAATACTTTGGATTTTAAAAATAAAATTTCAGATCTTCTTTTGGACGTTTCTGATATCATGATCAGTTTAGATGTTGTTTCTTTATTTACAAATGTGCCTCTTTCGGAAAGTATTGAATTACTACAACAGGAATTTCCTTCAGACATTGTAAACTTATTTGATTTTGTAATAAATTCTGGTTATTTTTCTTTTAAAAATAAGTTGTATCAACAAATTGAAGGAACAGCAATGGGTAATCCTCTCTCTCCTGCTATCTCCAATTTCTTTATGGAACATTTTGAACAACGTATCTTTGACAATATTTCTCCCAGACCTACTCATTGGTTCAGATATGTCGATGACATTTTTGCTGTATGGAATGGCTCTTCTGATGAACTTCAACAATTTCTCAATAAGTTAAACGCATTTCATCCTAGGATCAAGTTTACCCTAGAAGTAGAATCAAATAAGCAGTTAGCCTTTTTAGATCTTCTAATTCTTCGCCAACCAGATGGTAACCTACATTTCTCAGTTTATAGAAAGAAGACTCATACAGGCCATTATATCCATGCGGAATCTCATCACCATCCCAGTCAAAAGGCAGGAACTATTAAAACACTGGTTCATCGGGCCCACTCCTTTTGTTCTACAGACGATCTTTTACAGAAAGAAATACGATATATAACTTCTTCCTTTCTATCTAATGGCTATAAGAATTGCTTCATTAAAAGAACTTTGAGTAGATTTAATATGTCTCCCTCTTCAAACACAGAGGAAATAACGCGCATTACCATCCCTTATATACAAGGCATCAGTGAACGTATAGCAAAAATTTTAAAACCACTGAATATTTTTGTTGCCTTTCGACCGTTTAGAAAAATCTCCACCTTTCTCGCTTCTCCAAAGGACAAGCTTCCACATCTTAATCATCCAGGTGTCTACCAGATTCCGTGTTCTTGTGGATTATGTTATTTCGGACAAACGGGAAGATCTGCCTCCATTCGGCTAGAAGAACACCAATCTTATACTGAATACTTTAAACCTGAAAAGTCTGGACTTGCAGAACATGCCATCTTCACTAGACACAGAATTCATTGGAGAAAGACAAAAGTTCTTCACAAAAGTCAGTTTCTCATGGAACGCCTTTATAAAGAAGCATGTGAAACTCTACTTCATTCTCCTAACTTAAACAGATCCGACGGCTTACGTCTATCCCCTTTATGGGAGATAGTACTTTACAAATCAGCTAATCTTTCCTAACTTTTTATTGTATTAAATTTTTTTTTTTTTTATTTATTTATTTATTTATTTATTTTTTTTAGGAAAGTTATTGACCTTTTTAGTTATCTTACACCAGCTACTTAGGTGGCGCTTTTTGGAATTGTCAGTTAGTGTTTAATTTTTGTGCCTAATTGTACTGAAAATTATACTATTAAATAATATTTCTACGTGAGTTTTTCCGTTATTTATTATGTATTGAATCAGTATTAGAACTTATGAATGAAAGATGAAAAAAGAAAAGTACACAACAGTATAAAATACTCAGTAAAATTATAAAAAATGAATGCAGGAAGGCTAAAGACAAGTGGCTAAATGAAAAATGTAAAGAAATAGGGGAATTGTACAAGAAACACAATAGTAAAGAAATGCATAAGTCAATGAATACTCTGACAAATAAAAAGAAAAATTTCAACCATAATCCTTGTATAAAAGATCAAAATGGGAAAATGGTACTAGAGACACAAGATATCATAAAAAGATGGAAAAGAACTATTTGACTCTGATCGCACAGATGCACCAGATATACAAAATATGGATGGTGAACCAATTACATATGAAGAAATAGAATACATTCTAAGTCAAATGAAAACAGGTAAAACACCAGGTCCTGATCAGATCCCTATCGAATTGTTAAAGAAATTAAATGAAACATGATTAATGAACCTAAAGGTTATTTTTAATAACATCTATGTTATTAAAAATACATCCCTGATGAACTAAGGAAATCTATCTTTGTCACTATTCCCAAAATTCCAAGAACATTTTAATGCTCAGAATATAGACTAATAAGTTTAACAATCCATGTTACAAAATTACTATTGAGAATAATTCTAGAAAGAATAAAAGGCACTTTGTAAATAGAAATAGAAGACACTCAGTCAGGTTTTCAAAAAGACAAAGGTACAGGAGAAGGAATTTTCAATTTGAAAACATTGTGAAAGAAGCCTCGATAACCAGAAAAGCATATATCTTTGTTTTATTGATTACACCAAAGCATTTGATTCAATAGATCATAAGAAATTAATACATATCCTACAGAATAATGAGTTAAAAGGAAAAGAGCTACATATAATTACAAATATATACTGGAATCAAATGTCCTCAATAAGATATGAAAATTCATATTCTGACAACTTTGAAATCAAAAAAGGAGTAAGACAAGGATGTGTCTTATCACTCTTATTGTTATAATATATATGGTGAGCAAGTTTTTAAAGATATTTCAAAATTGAAGGGTGTAAAAATCGGGCATATCAACTTCAACAACTTCAGGTATGCAGATGACACAGTCCTTATGGCTGAATCTGAAGATGATCTTCAAAACTTAGTCACAGAAATTTACAACAGAAGCTTAGATGTGGGATTAATTATTAACCTACAGAAAGCAATTGGAAGTTTATTTTTCACTTGGTTAGACTATAATAAATTTAGTTTAATCCTTTATCCAAGTGTAAACAAACAAAGTTTGCACCTTTTCAGGTGCAAATTTTGTTTGCTTACACTTGGATTAAGGATTAAACCAAATTTACTAAAGAAAGCAAAGTGCCTGATTATATTAAAAGAACCAATAAATAAGAAATTAAACATAACTGTTAACAAAAAGAAAATTGTACAGGTTCAGTCTTTTATATATTTGGGTAAAATGTTTACAGATGGAGTAAATTCCCTTAAAGAAATAAAATGAAGAATAGAGTTAGCGAGAAAAGCATTTATTGATATGAAAACGTTCCCACATCCAGAAACATTAACATAGACACAAGAAAAATATTAATAAAATGCTATATTTGGTCAAGTCTTCTCTACAACAGTGAAACATGGACTCTAAATAAAGAAGCAGGGGAAAAATTATAAGCTTTCGAAATGTGGATGATCAGAAGAATGTTGAAAATATCATGGACAGAGAAAATGAAGATGTTTTAAAGAAAGCAAAAATAAATAGAACATTAAGGAAAATAATTAAAGAACGAAAACTTAAATATTTTGGGACATCTAACTAGACAATAAAGCATTCAGAAATTAATATTAGAAGGGAAACTGGATGGAAAAAGAGAGAGAAGTAGACCCAGGAGTATGTGGTTTGAAGACATTAAGGATTGACAACTTTTATTTGGATTGATCTGGAACATTTATTGTAATTCACGCCAGTGAATTACAATAAATGTTCCAGAGCAGCAAAAGAAAGAAAAAAGTTCCGTGGCATGGTTGCCAACCTCCTTTTAAGGGATGACACCTAAAGAAGAATGGAAGAATGTAATCAATAACAGAAAAATTTATTTATTAATGTAGGCTCAAATATTCACATTTACAATTATTAGAGGGGGAAAAAAATAAAACAAGAAGCAAACCTCAGAGTCTTGGTAGAAAACTTTGAATGATTGATTTGGCTATGGAGACATGTACTGAGGTTATTAAAAGCTTAGAAATGGAGAAAGATTACTGCAATAGCGAAGTGAATAAAGGTGATATAAAAAGATATTTTAGATGTCTATAATAATTACTTTGAACATTTTTAGATAAAACAGGCCCTGACAGAACATGGGCAAATATTCAAGAGGAATACATATCAGTACTTGAAGTTAAAGAAAAGAAAAAGAAAAACCTAAAATGTCTAAAAAGACAAATGGAATAGTAATATTCGATTATACAAAAAAATGAACAAATATGGAGGTAAAGTATAAATGTTTGACAGGAGCTATGCTACATAATTCAGAAGCTAAATTCTGAATGATTTGAGTAGTTCTATCATAGTGCCAATCTGTGAAAAGTGAAATAAAACTGAACATAAAAGTTACAGAACAGTTTCTGGCCAAGGGAAATTCCAGATGAGATTTATGCAGGCATACTGCTTAAAGATATAAAAAAAACTGTAAAAGAGAAACTTGGAAGAATAACCTGGGTTAAAGCTAAATAGGAGTTGTTAGTATCTGGTTTTCACTTTGACACAGTTGAGAAATCATGGAAATATAATAATACTTTGTATTTCAGTTTTGTAGATCTGGAAAAGGCATAGCACAAGGTGCCAATAGAAATGCTGTTCAAAACTCTACAGTTATATATACAGGGCTGTTGCCAGATTAGATCACATCCTGAGGCAAACAATTAAATATCGTCCCTGGTGGATTATAAGACAAAAATATAAGAAAATCTCCAATTGCTACTTTGTTTTTATTACAAGAGAAACATTAATGCAAAATGATTACATAATAACATTAATCAAATGTTTGCTCTATCTACAATAAAACTATTTATAAGCTCTTCTAAATTTAAATTATAAGCTATGTCTGCCTCTATCGATATAGTTGCTAGACCAACCAATCTTTCTTGGGTCATTGCTGTTCGCAAATAATTTTTAATCCGTTTAAGCTTGGAAAAACGCCTTTCTGCACTTGCTACACTAACAGGAATTGTTCGCGTAGCAAGTGCAGAAAGGCACCTAACACAATATGGCTGAATGAGCACCCTTATTAAGCTTTGTTGTGGACAGGCTGCCTCTATGCTACACCCTGTCAATGGTACTGGTTATATGGGTGCATGGAACACAGCAATAAAGCTGTAAGTCAGCAGTTGGAATTGAAGGAAGTACAGCAAGATGGTGTGCACTATTGTTTCACACCTGATGTAAAATTGAGTGCATACACTATCTCCTGTTATTCATGATATATATCTGCATCACATTATGAAGGAAAGTGGCATCAGTCCTGATATCAAAATTGGAGTTATTCAACCAAGTTTTTTACATTACACAGATGATGCTGTGCTCATAAATAAATCTAGTGCAAGGCCTCAGGATTCTCTAACTAGATTGATTAACTATTGTAACAAATTTTGTGTGAAAATCGGCAATAAAAAGTCAAACTATGAAAATAGGCTGGAATACAAAAACATCACAGTTAAAATAATTCAGCTAATTTAGACATAATTTTTGATGAAAATGACAAATTAAACATAGAAATAGAAAATAAAATATGCAAACTGATGGGATGGGAAGCCACTTGAATATGTTTATATGGAATAAGAGAGGAATGAACCAGATTGTTAAATAGCTGTATATAACCAACTCTCTGATACACAGGGGTATGTTAAAGATACCAAGCAATTTTAAACCTGGTTTTACTCCATTTTTCCCAAGTGAGCAAACAGACAAAATGTCAAGTTTGCACCTGCAATTGATGCAAGACTAGCTGATCCCACAGGTAGTGCATCCCTTCAGCTAGTCTTGCATCAATTGCAGATGCAAACTTGACATTTTGTCTGTTTGCTCGCTTGGGAAAAATGGAGTAAAACCAGGTTTAAAATTGCTTGGTATCTTTAACATAATTATACCCAAGTTAAAAATACTTTCTACACAGAGGTATGGTTAGACATACTGTGTATCAGAGTTGGTTTGCTTATTTTATTGATTACTAGAGACAATAGATAAAACCGGTGTGGAATCATTGGCCGAATCACATAAATAATGAAGATATTATGGAGGAACTTGTTATTGTTAAGATGCAAAAATGTGTGGGCAGGGCTAATCTCAGGTGGTGTAGTCTTAAAAAGAATGAGAAAGGAAACATTTGAAAGCAGGTGTTTGCTAGGGAAAAGACACAGAAAGAGACCAAGATCTAGTTGAGTTACTTTGCTGCAGTCAGGAATGCTCTAAAAACATAATTTTTAGTGAAGATGGCAAATTAAAACATAGAAATAGAAAATAAAATAAGGAAACTGGTGTGATGGGAAGCCACTTGAATATGCTTATATGGAATAAGACGAAATGAACCAAATTGTAATATAAGATGGCGAAAGGACGTACTGTCGGAGAGCTCCTGAAAGTTTGTGATTTTTGTTGATTTATTAATATTTTGTTAGATTTAATTGTGTAATTTTAGTATATTATTGTAGTTTTATTAGTGTAGTTAGTGTACTAAAGTGTTTTATAACATAATCTATGTCGGGAAGTCGCCGCTAGAGGGATTCGTAGTGTGTAGTGTTCGTGAAAGCTCCAGATAAGATAAGCGTTATTTTCAGTTATCGTTGATAAATTTACTTTAATATTGCGTAGTTTTGTTTGCCTTGCGTATCTTAGTGCATCTGTTTGTGTGTTTTTGGTATTTATAATTTGATAAAATACGTTATAGTAAGTATGGCTCCAGTACGAAGCAAAATGGCGGCCAGTAATGATGGTTCGCCATCTTCTTTCAAGAACGGTACTGTAAAGGAGATGATTCAGTGTACTATCTGCGAAATGTACGCTTTTCGGAGTGCAGTCAGAGTGTGGTTAGGTGATAATAAAGGAGTGAATGTGTGT